>NC_140526.1:38699511-39334928 GCF_057382185.1 Mchenga conophoros
GACATTTTGTCTCAGTTTACAACCACATTGTATAACAATGTTAAATGGGCTAGATCCTATATAGCACTTTTCTACTCTGAGCATTCAAAGTACTCAAAGTAATAAACATTTTCATGTTTATTTTGCATCGTTTCAGTGAGTTTCAGCTATCCATAGTTATCAGCTCCCATAGTTTCATGTGCTGCCATTTAATCAGACGATATGTCTTTGTCAGCTGTGAACGCTGCAGATCTCTGTCAAAACCAAGACGACATGTTAGAAATTCAGACCCAAGACTCAGAGATGTTAAGCAGTTTCAAGGAATGTTACGAGATATACAGAGTCTGAGTCACTGGGTCTGGTCATAATAAACAAGCTGATGGAAATGTATGCATCACGTTTTCTCTGTTCTTTCAAGATTGCAATTTTTGGTCTGAAACGTGCTTCGTACCACGTTTCTTTTAAAGTTAAAGTATGTCTAACTTTGATCACTATCCATATGCTTTGCAACAACAAACAAACATCACAAATGCTGCTCCGCCTCTCAGGAGAAATTCTGCATTTTAAGAGCACGTGGTGCATCCAAATGCATCAAGACTCTTGTTCTGTGGGGACAAAAACGTCTCTTTAATTCATCTCTTCCTTGTTAACTCAAGATCAAATGGCACTGCTCTCTCTCACCTGGACACACAGACTAAAGCAATGAAATGCTGCAGGGCTTTTCAAATATTCACAGCATGTTTTTCGGAGAGCACGCACATTCATAGTCAGGTTAGATTTTGGGATGAATTTGGGTTTGGAATCCTTAAATTTTCAGTGCTGCTCAAACTGCCGAGAACGTTGCTGCTGGGTGAAAAACTGGGATGAGCTGAGATAAGAAAGATTTCCAGATGAGTTTGGGGACTTTGGGAGGGATTCTGGCTTTGGTTAGAGATGGGAGAGTGAGGAGGGAAGTCGAGGGGGGTTAAAAGCTTCGACTTTGTTATTCTTCTGCTTGGCATAGAGGACCAAAATAGAGGGAGGGCATCGGACATGTGGCTATCCCTTCACTTTTTAAGGAAACTAATGTTTTTCACTTTCACTGTTTTAATTCGATCCACAACTATGAAAACATAAAAAGCTAAAGGTGCCGTACATGACCAGAGTTCATCCGATTAAACAAAACAGATGTGCCATCCATTAACCTGACTGATCTCTTTATGTATCCAAAATAATCCTTAGGAAGTTGCTGTTATTTTGAATAAAATAAAGAACCATTCTTAGCAATCAGCAGCTGAGATCTGGTTCACACACACCCTGTGACATCCACTCTGCATGCACAATCAACCCATCAGCTCAGTCTCTTGCTGTCCCTGCTGCTGCCTCAGTCGCTTGTGGACTTGGCACAGGATTCTGGAGCGAGCAGCAAAGAATAATGAGGTGATCATGCCATTGCTCCATGCTTCATTACACCCCCATTGGCTCCCAGATCTCCCAGGCCCAGAGAGGCCTTGCTCGGATTTAAGTGTGCATGTTATTAGTCTCCTATGTTAGACACTTCCTTCACCATTCATACTGTGTGATGAGAGAAGTCTGAAGTCACAAGAACTCAGATTTACTGCTGTGTCCTGTCCTCGTATTTTGGGGGTTTCTCTGGGGGGGAGAGAAAAAGAAAGGGATCATTTTAATGCTAGAACCATCAATAATTCTCCAGATTGATACCAAGAGTTTTAGTTCCACAAAAAAAAAAAACCTTTTTCGAGAGATTTTTCTACAAACCCTGAAGAGGCACCTCAATTAATGGTTCTTTGAGGCCTAAGGCCATTAAGGTTGCTAGGGAAGGGTGTATGTTGCCCAACTAACTTTGGTTGCTTTGCTCACCAGCAGATTGCTGCTGTTGTCTGTAGTTTGCAAAAAACATTTGCCATTTTCTTTCCAAACAGTAGTGAAAATTGGAAAAAAGTGAAAATCTAATTGGAAAGGTAGAACATTTACCTTACAGTGGGGCAAAAAAGTATTTAGTCAGCCACCGATTGTGCAAGTTCCCCCACTTAAAATGATGACAGAGGTCAGTAATTTGCACCAGAGGTACACTTCAACTGTGAGAGACAGAATGTGAAAAAAAAAATCCATGAATTCACATGGTAGGATTTGTAAAGAATTTATTCGTAAATTAGGGTGGAAAATAAGTATTTGGTCACCTCAAACAAGGAAAATCTCTGGCTCTCACAGACCTGTAACGTCTTCTGTAAGAAGCTTTTCTGTCCCCCACTCGTTACCTGTATGAATGGCACCTGTTTGAACTCATCATCTGTATAAAAGACACCTGTCCACAGCCTCCAAAGTCAGACTCCAAACTCCGCCATGGCCAAGACCAAAGAGCTTTCGAAGGACACCAGGAAAAGTATTGTAGACCTGCACCAGACTGGGAAGAGTGAATCTACAATAGGCAAGCAGCTTGGTGTGAAAAAATCAACTGTGGGAGCAATCATCAGAAAATGGAAGACATACAAGACCACTGATAATCTCCCTCGATCTGGGGCTCCATGCAAGATCTCATCCCGTGGGGTCAAAATGATCATGAGAACGGTGAGCAAAGATCCCAGAACCACACGGGGGGACCTGGTGAATGACCTGCAGAGAGCTGGGACCAAAGTAAAAAAGGTCACCATCAGTAACACACTACAACGGCAGGGAATCAAATCCCGCAGTGCCAGACGTGTTCCGCTGCTGAAGCCAGTGCATGTCCAGGCCCGTCTGAAGTTTGCCAGAGAGCACATGGATGATACAGCAGAGGATTGGGAGAATGTCATGTGGTCAGATGAAACCAAAGTAGAACTTTTTGGTATAAACTCAACTCGTCGTGTTGGAGGAAGAAGAATACTGAGTTGCATCCCAAGAACACCATACCTACTGTGAAGCATGGGGGTGGAAACATCATGCTATGGGGCTGTTTTTCTGCCAAGGGGACAGGACGACTGATCCGTGTTAAGGACAGAATGAATGGGGCCATGTATCGTGAGATTTTGAGCCAAAACCTCCTTCCATCAGTGAGAACTTTGAAGATGAAACGAGGCTGGGTCTTCCAACATGACAATGATCCAAAACACACCGCCCGGGCAACAAAGGAGTGGCTCCGTAAGAAGCATTTGAAAGTCCTGGAGTGGCCTAGCCAGTCTCCAGACCTCAACCCCATAGAAAATCTGTGGCGGGAGTTGAAAGTCCGTGTTGCTCGGCGACAGCCCCAAAACATCACTGCTCTCGAGAAGATCTGCATGGAGGAATGGGCCAAAATACCAGCTACTGTGTGTGCAAACCTGGTAAAGACCTATAGTAAACGTTTGACCTCTGTTATTGCCAACAAAGGTTATGTTACAAAGTATTGAGTTGTATTTTTGTTATTGACCAAATACTTATTTTCCACCCTGATTTACGAATAAATTCTTTACAAATCCTACCATGTGGATTCATGGATTTTTTTTTGACATTCTGTCTCTCACAGATGAAGTGTACCTCTGGTGCAAATTACTGACCTATGTCATCATTTTAGGTGGGGGAACTTGCACAATCGGTGGCTGACTAAATACTTTTTTGCCCCACTGTAAAAGTAAAGTCATGCCTTCCTGGTGTGCTTCCCTTTGCAACCATTACATTTCCAAAGATGGAACTTTTCCTTTGAAAGTGAAAGGTTACATATGCATCACACTTTTCAGTTTCACTGCTACTTGGCAAAGAGTCTGCATGTGTTTGGGAATGCGGCACATTTCATGACCAGGGCAACGTGTTAGCAACCAAAGCAAACGGAAGGATGTTTTAGTACAACACCATTCTTTGCTACAAACTTCATGCTAGCAATTGAAGTAACCAGTTGGCAAACACTTGCCAACTGGTTGCAGAATACAGAATACAAAAAAGTTGTTTTTTAATATCTGCACCCTCAAATGACTATCAAAAATGTATAAGCTATTAAAATTTAAAATTGATGAATCAATTTCTATCCCAACCATAAAGTGGGAGGGAGATGGATCGACCAATCAAAACTTCTGGACACAAGTATGCTTAAACACTGTCAAAAAATCTGCAACGTACAGCAAATACAAACTATACAGAACAAATGTTGTTCCAAATGGGCCTCAGACTCACACATATGCAACTATTGCAAAGACAACTCTGCTGAGAACTATATGCATGCTATTCTGGCAGAGGATATGTGAGGACCACACGGTTTATTTGCTGTATCTCAACCTCACCCAAGCTGTGAACTTTGTAAACAAAACTGACATAAGTAAACCAGATAAGGAAGTAATTACATCACACATACATACAATACATACAATTTATGGAGCTGATCTTGGAAAAGCAAAATGTGTTTGGCACAAGAGTACACTCAGATCATAACTCTGATTGGAAAAGCTTCCAGACACGACAGGATTTAAAAAGAATCATAATAATAACAATTACATTTCTAATTTTAATGTAAAGCAAACATTTCCTAGTGCTGTATTTAACAGGTGAAAATGAGCTGAATACCATACCATACCAACTTTATTTCTAAAGCACTTTAACATAAAACCAGGGTTTCACAAAGTGCTGTACATGTTAATAGCATACGTAAAGAAAATTAAAATGAGATACGATAAAATAAATAGATACAATAAATTAAAACATGTTAATGAATGACATTATCCACTATGCAATGTGTTCACAGTGAGCAGCTTGCGAACGATAATATTTCTAAAATATGTGTTTTCTGGCTCTTTTGACAGCGTAGAATATAGCAATGTGTAATGAAAACAGGAGAAATAGCACAGGACAGTAAACTGTTAGACGAAGTGCTTCAGGCAACAGACTGCACAAATTTTCAGCCAGGTAACAAACACCTTTTAGTATGCTGGGCTATTCAAACACATAATGTGTGCAGCATAAATTCAGAAATTCACGGTTAGTTTGTTTGCTGCCACCCGAATCCTGTGACCAGAAATATTAAACCACAGGCTGTAAATATAAGAAGGATGTAATCACTGTGACATACTCAGTGTGATATCACCCAGTCGTCGCTGTCATTTTAAGGCTTCTATGTTTGTGTAACAGCTGCGACCATGTTGGGTGTTTGGAGTCAAAACTAGACCAATTTAGAGCCGAGGTTTGAGCCAATGCTACTTAGCTTGATTGAGAAGCTGAATTCTAAAACAGTACAGACACGGATACCTCCTCATGGACTAATAATAATACTATAATAATACTAGAATTCCCTCAACTCTAGCACAAACTTTCTGTAAGGCGAGCATAAATTAGCTACACCTAACTGAAGACCCAACTTGTTTAGTTCAATTTAATGTTATAACGCTGAAAACTATCCAGTACATTTTTAGCAGATATAAACAATGGGCATTTCAACGCGAGGGTCTCTGGAGAGTGATTCGCGTTTCAGGACGACTTCAAGTGGCAGTTAGAGGAATTGCAGTTCCATGTTGGCTTAATGGTTTTGCCATTACACCTAGCATTTAACAGGAACTCCAACATCTTTAGCTTGTAATAATCAAGATTCAATCAATCAGATTAACTCTGAAATATGACCTTACAGACAGCTGATTAAAAACTACAGCTAATCCTTTGCCACACTGTTGAGTACGATCAGGCTACGAAGTCACAAATACCCCAAATGACTCCACTGACCATAACTAGCTTCACTCCATATGAGTGCACAATATTCGCACATTATCTGACAGAACAAATATTGTGCAAGCTCCAGAGCTAAACTGTCATCTTCCACTTATACTATAAATTTCCAGGTTACTTTGTGCTTACATTTGACTCACGCAAATGTTATTCATAAATATGATTATTGCTAATTTCCAATTCCAAATGTATTTATAAAGCACATTTAAAAACAACAAAATGCTGCACATGTAACAAAGGGTGACACAATAAAATAAGAGACCTCCCACACACACACACACACACACACACACACACACACACACACACTTCAACAAACATATTCAAAAAGAATTCTTAAATTATATTGTGATATAATTTGGGGACAATATCACCAAACCCCTGGTTCTAAAAGTAAATGTTTGAGTAGCTTCAGATTTCGTTGCTCTTTTGTGAGCATACATCAGTTTCCAAGAGTGAAACGTGCTGGAGATCCCAAACAAACCCAAGCACTCTGCCACACAGAGGTGTCACATTCACACATCAGTGTAGAGCCGAAATCTGACACACGGTCTGAAGGCTGAGCACACAAACAGCACATTAACAGCCCGCTCTGACATTTACTCACAGATTAACCTCGGCACATCAACACTTTGCTTTTTCACTCCGATAAAACCTGAAGACCCACAGGACAGGAAGTCACAGCTGTCCAGCCTGACAGCTGTATGTACACAAGCAGAAGAACAAACACATGAATGTGTAGTGTTCAGGATACTGCTGAGGTGGTCAGTCAGTTAAAGAGTTGGTCAACAACAAAGATCTATTGTGTGCGTCATTAATCAATTTTAGCTTGTCAAGCTTAAAGAATTGCAGCTTTGGTTATTTTGCACATTTGGCCTTTTAAAGCTTTGTCAGTCAGAGAAAAGAAATCTAGATTATCCTCATTTGCTGAACCTCATACATGCAATCACAGGTGAAGTGGGCAGGAGCCAATCAGTCAGGAAATGTAATCACCATTTGGGTACAGCACCAGAGAATCCTACTGGCACCTACTAATCCATCCAGGTTCAAATGAGGATAGACCAGAAGCCTCAAAGTCTTCAGCACACTGCTTTGCATGACACAGCAACTCTTAATTGCATATGCAGCATCTCCTTTTAAAACAATTATGCAGAAAGGAAAATCCATTATTCACATTTTTTTGTTTTTAAAATATAGATATAAAGCAAGTGCATATACGCAGAAAGAGGTTTAGATTCAGTCCTCAGGTTAACTTCCAGTTCACCATCTTTACTTTCAAGCTGCCTTTAGACCGAACGGTTTACAGGCGTAACCCTGTAAACCGTTCTGAGGGTAACTTTCCGCCTGAGGACTGCATGCTAGTGCCTTTGTCCTCCATTTCCATTTGCTTCTCCTACAGTCATGCTAATAGAGGATAAAGGAAGTGGAAAGTTCCTCAACCTACACATCCCCACGCCAACCAAGAAGTTAAAGGGGATCAAAATAAATTTAAACAAGTTCAACCAAAAAATATTTTTTACCTAACTGTTGTGATCTTGTTTCCTTTCAACACAGTCGATGACAAGTCTGCAACAAAGGTGTCGCTAAATTCACAACAACATGGACAGAAATATAAATCTAATGCTCAATCTAATTAAACTTGGGCTCAACTTTAGATAATGCCCAGTAAACCAAACCATTTATGACTGACCTGCAGATATTTCAGGCAAAGATTTGAATACTTTATAGTCCAAACTGTTACATTTCCTCCATCAGGTTTAATAAAGCCTGGATTTGACTATCAAACCATTTCTTCATTTTAACATTTAAAGCCATTTATTAGGTTAATGTGCACTAATCAATGTACACACACAAAACTTAATAGTTCCCCTTGAGCCTGAAGCTAACGCTGTAAATGCAATTCTGATGGCATCAAGCATAGTTCAGTGTGTATATATCACATTATGTCAGTTCAAAATCTTACCAGCCATGCTAAAACCTTCCCGCTTTAGAAGCTTTACAGTTCATGATGTTTGTAGTTGCACTGTTCCCTTTAATAAAAACATTAAACTTTTCTTTGTGCAAAATAAGGAATCTCATTTAAAAAGAGCATTAGTGGGTTTTCCTGGTGGCACAACGCTAGGTGGATTTCTAATGTCTGACCGACTGAAAACTCAACACCAGTTAGCTAGACTTGTAGTCATAAAGGAGTGACCCTTTAAAAACCAAATAATATTGGTCAGTATTTTGTATGAGACCCTCTTTTTTTTCTTTTTTTTTAATCAAAGTGGATAGAGTCAGAGCGCAAAGGCTGCAGAGACCAATCTGCCAGCAGAAATAAGTCCGTCTGAGACAGAATCATCTCTTAAATCTCTTCTTAAAACACACCTGATTTTATCTGACCTCTGTCTTTATTTCTTTCGTGTCTGAGCTACAGAGGAGGCTTTAAGTGTCCGTCAGAGCACTGCTTGGTGGAATCAGGCAGTTACTCATGTTTGCACTTTGATAAGTTGTTAAAACTCAGAATTCTTCCCCAAATATTTAGATTTCACTGGCGCTTATGTGCACATGAGTAAAAGGAGCTACTCTCTGTGAATACTTTAATAACCAAGTACCTTCTGTCAAATAAATAATTGATTAACATAACCAGGCATCTCTCTAGTCAGTCTATCACCCCAGGGACTAACTCAAACTCTTGACTTGCAGCTGATGACTGCAGCCTCAGTAAACAACTAGGTAGGCGAGGTGAATAAGGTTTACAATGTAATTAAAATTCATTGGGGGTGTCCAAATTCATAGGCCGCATCCTTTGGAGGCCACATTTGTAGGCAGATTACGTCACAGCGACGCAACGAAGGCTGTCCAAATTCGTAGACTCCTCCAAATGCGGCCGACAAATCCGTCCTCTTTCTCACCAGATTTGAAGGATGGGTCAGGTGTGTCCTTTGTGGCCCAATCTATCCCAGAATTCATAGCGAGGCCCAAACAATTCCAGTTTTCAACAATGGCGGCAGCTACTTAGTTTTAATATTACTCTTATTCCTCTTTCTGGGTGACAAAATAAACTTTTAACATATTTTCAGGTGAGAAAGTAGCTGTACAAACTTCAAATATATGCTCGGTTTATCAAGACATCACATATTTGCAAAAGTGCTCCAAGTTTTTCGGAGACGTCTGTTACCCACCAGCTCGATAGCTGACCTGGAGGTCGAAGGTCACTAGAGCCGACGAGAACACTTAGATAACTAAAAGTGTTACTGTTTGGGGTTTTTTCAGTGTTTTATTTGTTCCTGAGTAAATCGGTTTGGCTGAGATTAAAGTTCTAGTTTTCACACAGCTGAATTAATGTCACACAGAAAACTGATTAAACAGAAGGTGAGATGGTCGAGAGTTTACTCCAGTGTCCTGTTATTTTTTACATAGCAAGGAGCAGACGGCCGAGTTTATTAAACTCCACCGAAAAAACTGGTGACGCAAATCTGAAGGCTAGACCGGCCTTCTGGCCTGCTCGGTCTTTAGAGGACCCGGCCCACGTAGACCACAAAAACCAGGTCCTCAGGAGGATGCAGCCTCTGAATTTGGACACCTCCATAATATCCACAATCATGTGGCTATTACACTTACCAAAACATCCAAACATTAGATGAACAGCGAATGAGAAAAACAGCAAAGACACGGTGTGTTCCCTAACTTGTCCAGATCCTAATTTGATCGATAATCCATGGGATCCACTTAAATGTGTCCCAGCCCACAAACCAGAGGACCAAAGGTCTTTAATGCCAATGTTAAGGTGGCGGACATCATAGAACAGAGCAACTACTGATGAAAAACAGTCTTAAGGATGTTCTCCCATCAGCTGAAGGATGAGATCCTCTAATACATTATACATAACTTCTAGTACAGTCTAGCCTTATGGGATCACTGCTGTTTAACTGTCTGAGATCTAAGTAGCTCTTACCCTAAGAAACACATTCTAAATTACAAGCATTAATTAATTATCACCAATACTCAGCATTGATGGATATCGCATGCTTTGGATTTACTGTATAAAGCTGTAAGGTCCATGTTTGTTGAGAATGATACAGAGCGATCTCTCAGGGTGACATAGCCCACGTTCAGTCTGATTTTACACTCCGACACAAAGAGATAACATCAGTAACTGCTTCTCCAGCAGCCCACACCCAGTTCAGTCGGGTCAGAAGCTCCAGCTAAATGGACGCTGGATTATTTATGAAGAAGATTAACAGCTCATGTTTCTGCCTTTACACCAAAGTCTAAAGCATTATCATGCTTTTTATCTCTCCTCCATCCTGCTGTTCTATGCTGCCTTTCTCATAGCTGCTTCATCCTGGCGCCACGCCGCACCTCCTCTCACTGGGTTCATTAGTCGCACATCGCCTTCCCATCCAAGCGGCGCTGCACAGCAAAAATAACGAGGAAGCCTCGGTGGCTGCACGACGAGACAAACGGGCAGAGGAAAGATAACAGTCACAAATTACAGCGCACAACAGACTCGCACAACTTTCCCCGGCTACACAAACTCACATTGTGACACAGCAGCAGTGTGTGTGGGAGCTAAGGTAGAGAGGTTTGCTCGAACACTGAAGTCACATCCCACACAAGAGCTGTAAAAATGTAAAGAGGAGGATGCTTCCTGGTACTTGGAAAACGCTTTTTAAAGAGAAACTTTAGTTCACAGTTATATGCAGAAGATCTACACACACTATGCGTGCTCAAAACAGCAGCCATTAGGTTTAGTAACTCCTGGTTTTCTAAAATTATGTCACACGTAGAAGAGAGCTACTTCCTGTTGGAGAGTACACAAACCTGCTTTTGCCAGATTTCTCTCAGAAAGATGTTTTTTGCCACGTATGAACTGGAACAAAGACTATCTATTCCCTGGGAATAAAAATACGCCCACCTGACCTCCGTTCCAACAACCCAGGAATCTCACAGGGGTCTTTGGCTACACGTGTAATCGATTAATCGATTAGCCAACTGACAGAAAAATAATTGGTCATGTCGATGCAGTTATCTAGAAGCAATCTCAATAAGATACATGTTTACTCCCCACTTTGTAATAATGGACATGTCATTATCAACTGATAATAAAGATGACTATTGACTTGCCGCTGGCGACTGCAGCCGCTAAGGTGGATAAGGTTGGCCATTAGAGCTGGGCGATATGGCTTAAAATTCATATCGCGATATAATTTGAAGCATGTGCTTTGGTAACGATATATATCGCGATATATTCTTTTCTTCTGATAAATGTATTTTCCACACTATAAGGCACACTTAAAATCCTTTAATTTTCTCAAAAATCGAGACTGTGCCTTATGTATGAATTCTGGTTGTGCTTACTGGCGTCGAACCAATTTTGGCGTGCAGAAATCTGTTAAAAAATGTTTTAGTACAACTTTGGTAAGTCGCACTGTTTGATGGATTGTCAGAGCATTACGGCTGCGGTAGTGAGGAGCTTCGCGGAGTAATGTGGGTCCAAAACTCCGTCCACTTTAGGTCCCAAAGTCAAACGAACACTAAGAGTTAAAAACGGTCTGAATTTTTTCATCTTTAATAAAATGATCAGTGTTGCTGCGTTACCAGGTGCAACAATTAAGTTTAACATCCATGAAAACAGAATTTATTCAATTTAACGGAGTTAGAAGTTAACAGGAAGTTAGCTCGCTAGTTTAAACCTAAACATTTCATACCATGTTCTGACTGAGAGATTTTTGAAACTAATTAAAACGTACAGCTCTGCTACCACTTCCAACATAAATGAAGACAGAAAACTAAACAGCAGTGGCATTTGCAGGGTTACTGAAGTTGGACTACCTGGTATATAATGATGTGCTACGTGATTGCTAGCGACACAGCTATGTTAGCATAACATTAGCACAGTGAAGCTGGAGGATGAACGCCAACTTTTTTTCCACTCGATAAAAGTTAACGTGAGGGATTCTGGTGGTCAGGGACAAATGCAGTCGCATAGCAGGATGCTATACACGGATCAAACTTCGGTCAGGAGAACAACTGAGATTATTAATCCACAATACGAGGTTAGTTATTAAGATACTGCAACAACATGGGAATAGAGCAGCTGCGAGAGAATTCAACATTAATGAATCAATGTTACGGAAGTGGAGGAAGCGCAGTTTTTGGCTTTCCCCATATTTCAAAAGTGCTTCATCTCTTTGCTATGACTGTCGCCCGCCATAATTTGCAGATGATAATGGTTGTAGCCACTGCAATGCTTTCGACCAAAACAGGCGCAGCTTTATGACATCATCAACATGCACTATCGCTATCCGATTGTTCAGTGATGACGTGACGAATCCTACTTCCAGGCCTAAAGTAGTCTGCGTTTAATATGGCTTTTGTGTTGTTAACATGTTTAATGTTATGTATTTGTATTTTCTTCTATTTAATCTCAAAAAGCTCCTAAAACAGTCAGTGATCACTGTTGACCTCCCTCGGCTTTTATTACCGCTAATCATTTATTGATCAGTTTTTAAAACCTTAGGATGTAACTACAGCCCAGCCCATGCAGCAGTATATGAATGACTAACCTCGTATTGTGGATGGATTATCTCAGTTGTTCTCCTGGCTGAAGTTTGGTCCTTTTACAGCATCCTGCCATGCGATTACATTTGTTCCTGACCACTGAGAACACTCACGTTAACTTTTATCGAGTGGAAAAAAAAAGTTAGCTTGTTTATATTATGCTAACATAGCTGTGTCGCTAGCGGTCACGTAGCACATCATTATATACCAGCTAGCCCAACTTCAGTAACCCTACAAACGTCCCTGCTGTTTAGTTTTCTGTCTTCATTTATGCTGGAAGTGATAACAGAGCTGTACGTTTTAATTTGTTTCCAAAACTCCGCAGTCAGGACATGCTATATTGTATTTAGATAGAAGCTAGCGAGCTAACTTCCTGCTAACTTCTAACTCCGTTAAATGTCATAAATTCCGTTTTCATGGATGCCTGGATGTTAAACTCAATTGTTACACCTGGTAGGGCAGAACGCTGATCACTTCATTAAAGATGAAAGACTTTAGACAGTTTTTCAACTCTCAGTAATGCCATAGTGATCGTTTGATATATGGACCTGCAGCGGAGTTTAGGTCCAGACACGGCTAGTGACGTCAGACTGAACAACCGGATAGAGATTGAAAATGTGACATCATTCAGGGGTAAAACCGCAAAGAATTCTGGGAACTCGTGGCAAGAGGTACTAGCGCACGCAGACTTTCAATTGAAATCAGTTACACAGCGATAAATAGAAACACAAAAATTGGCAAGAAGCTGTTGTATTATTAACTGCAATAGTCGGTCGCATGACAGCCACGGGAAGCCGACAGGTAAAGAGATCGGTTGTTATCGGATTACGTCGTTGAAGAGAAATTGTTCAAGCCATGTTTACGAAGTAACAAAGAGCCGACAGATGGCCTGGATTGCAGCCATTCAAAGACCAAATATAACGTCCCAGAACACTCAAGCTCACATGTTAGTCTGCTCCAAGCATTTCCACAAAGGTCAGTGTTTTGTAGTAGTTAATACGTCATTTTTCATAACATAATTGGTGATATAGGTTACAAGCAAGTCTGGCGCTGAACAGAAATTGTCGCGTTATGCTCCTTTGTTTATTGTGCATAAATAGTGAATTGTCCTGACACAATATTGCGTTTTGCTTAATTTATTACCATGGTACATTGACAAAAACATATATTTTTATTCACAGGGTAAAACGTGTTTTTTTGTATCACTAATTGCCCAGTACGATTACAGCATACAATATTATTGACTTTTCATCAAGTCTGTCTTTGTACGGACCGGCATTGTTCTCCTTCGTTTTGTACATATCCTTTTTGGGAGGCAAAGAAAAACCAAGAATTTATTGGAACCGGAGAATGAACGTTTTGCGGTGCTGCAAATGCTTGCATTTGATGCGGTACTTGGATTGTTTTGCCACGAGTTCCCGGCATGCAATGCACGAAAGTCACGTGGTCTGTCAATCTCTATAGAGCGGTATAGTCAAAATCTCTATCGTTTACTGTATATCGTATATCGTTTATATCGCCCACCCCTATTGGCCATGTCATTAAAATGCATCATATCCACTCTGCTAGCACTCTGACACCCATCAGACACACCTGGACTTCACTCAGCCTCCTCTTTACAAATGATTATCAATTGTGAGTAACAAAGAAAATGACTTTCTTTTGATATCAAGTTTTATACACGTAAGTGCTGTAAGCCATGCTAACCATGCAGATGGTTACAGTCAGAGTTACGGATTCATTGGAATAACAGCAGGGACAGTGTTTGACTGGAGGCTGCATTTTTGGCAAATCCCATCTGCACTTGAGCTGGAGGGCTGCACTGAATCCACGGCAGCAACCAACACCCTGCACTGCTTATTTAAATAACGCTGTATTTGTACGGCTTTGTAAACTTCCCTAATGTTATCCTGCTTACATGAAACTTGAGGCAAGATCTCACTTTTAGAGAGCAACTTCAAAGGGACGCTTGACACAGGCTGCCATACTCCTGTTACTGCAGTAAAGCTCAAATGCACATGTAAGGATGAATTCATGCAGCATGAATACTGACAGCAGCAGTGTTGGCCAACATATTTTAATATCACTGATATTTGAAACTAACAAAAGAAGAACTTATTAGAAGCCCTCAGGTGTATTTTAGGTCTTGAAACCAATTTTTAACGATGAATTTTGACCATTTTAAACACAGATTATCCAACTACATGTATAATTTACTTATGTGGTGTAAAAATAGATAAATAGTATCAATTAACAAAGAAGAAAATAAAATGGAGTCTAATTGTTTATAATTCTTATGTCCTTGTGTGTGTCGTTTGTCTGGGACTGATTCATATATAGAAAATATTTGCATTAATCTTCAATGACAGCAGATGTTTAGGGAGGAGCAGAAGCACATCAGCTCTGTCTAAAAACATTATTTACAAAGAGCACTAACTGTAACATTTTGGGGGATTTCTAATTTTAACATGAGGGAATCGACATTATTGGTTCTCAAAGGATAAGACGGATTCTTAAATATGTATATAGCTTTCCCTGTGCATGTCTGTATATCGTTCAGTGAATATAATTGTTTCATGAATGTTAGATTTGTTAAATAACTGGTCCATTGTCTATATCCCTGCTGTTACTACACACTCTGCTCAGTCACTGTTGTTGGTTACACTGAAGTACATATGAAAACTGTACACAGCAAAATCGCCAGTGTTAAATTGACACTGTGAGTGTTAAATTTAACACTAGAAAAGTGTCTATATGTGTCCACTCTTTTGAGTGTTAAATTAACACTTTTCAAAGTGTTATATTTTTAACAACGAGCTAGTGTTATTTTAACACTGCACAGAGTTAAAAATTAACACTGAGTAACACTGACCAGTGTCAAAAATATTCTACACTGGTGTTAAGTGTTAAAAATTAACACCGAATAGTGTTGGTGGTACTTTACACTAGCCCTGGTGTTAAAAAATTCAACTCTGAATAGTGTTAATTTTCTAACACTAACACTAGTGTCAGTCAAATCATTAATACCACCAGATTACAATAAACTCCCATTAATCTCTGATATCTCTACTGCTACAATTAACCCCCAACATCCACCCATTACAAAGAAATACAAGACATTAACGTTCCAAAATACTTTGTATTCAGATACACCACAAGTAAACAAGTCATACAAAATTACAGTATGGGACAATGTACATTTTGTCATCAGTGCCATTTGAAAATTGCCTATCATAAGGTCTATAGTACACCAGATCATCTACAGAGATCAGTGCAAAGACATCTAATCCATCCTCAATAACAAATGCATTTAAGTGATCATTGAAATATACTGTTGAGACCTTACAAGTTAGAAGATAAGTATTGAAATCGCTAACAATTATACTGACAATCTTACTGAACAAAGGCATCTCATTTTCAACACCAGAACAAACATACATCCCAACTTGATATTCTGTACCATAACTTTTGACCCAGGAAGTTGTAGAAACAATAGAAGAAACATCAAACATTTTATTCAGTGCTTCACTGCCTTTTAAGCTGCTGGCCAAGACTTCATTAATGGGGCCGAACTGTAATCTTTTAAAATAAAAATTTTCAAAATGAAAGGCTAATTGATTCTGATGTTTTTTTACTAGTGTTTTTGTGATATTTTTAAAGTTCTTTACAGATCTTTTGAAGAACTTGTGCTTTGCTTCAAATCTCATGCACCACATATGTATGAGTGGCCCAATTTTTCTAATGCAGCGTGGGTAATGGATCATTAGGTGGTGCTTTGGAATCAAATTCCGTTCTGGAAAGAGAGATTTGAAAGCCTTGTGATGATCGGCAATCAGATGTTTCAAATAGCAAGTCATGCCATGAGTTATAATGGGTGAAAAAACAATGTTCACAATTTGAACTAACAAAAGTAGCAAGTTCCAATGTCCATCATTTCTGCAAACGATATCTCCAAAAATCAATGGGCTATTCCGCAAAAGACACCATGACTGTGTAGCAAGTACATAAGCTAAAATAATTTATGTTGGTTATGAGTAGTTGGGCTAATTCAGAAGATATCAGATTCGGCTCTAGGAGGTGAGTGAAGTACAATAAACATACAACCACAGATATTGTGATTACAGTTATTATTTATAGTGAAAATAAAGTGCAATTACCAAATACCAATATTTACAAATCTGCAGACAGGAAAAGATAAAACATAATTCAAGCTTGTAAAGTATCCGCTGCACAGTGGTGCAGCAACCTCCTCCAACCCCCGGCAGACAATGTCCATAAAGTTGCTATTTCATAATTGATATAAGTCCAACGCGTATGACAGTCTGTAACAGGTTGAAATTGGAAGTGTGATGATCAGAACTGAGATTCCAAGACTGAGATCTCAAAAGTAAGATTTGGGGGACTGAAAACCAGGGGGGGAGAGTGTAGGCCGCAGCAGCCTCCTACCAGACCGCAGGAAGTTGTAGCTGGGGTTCTGGCTCATTGGGCCTAGCTCGCCATCCAAGGTAGTGGTGTCGCTGTGGTCTCTCCAGGGCACCACTAGCCTGCACTATAATCACAGGACCACTATTAGCAAAATTCATCTAAATTTCCCAAGCTAGCTTTAGTTCCAGTGTACACAATAAAGTTCAGGAGAAAATACCAATATACAACAAATACATATCCAACCATTGTAATAAATTAAAATAAATAACAATCTCAAATAACAAAACTACAGCCACGTAAAGTGAGAGTAGTAGTAATTAGAGATGGACCGATCCGATATTACGTATCGGTATCGGTCCGATACTGACCTAAATTACTGGATCGGATATCGGAGAAAAATAAAAAATTTAATCCGATCCATTAAATATCACGAAAGCACCTCACAAAACTTGCAACACGCCATAACTCACCTCAGAACGTTAGCAGTATGCATCACGTGATAGAGCGGCTGTGGCATGCGGGACCTGTCGGTGGTCTGGATAGCATGTGGAGCTTCGCTAGCAACCCGGCATTTCATCTCCGACAAAGTTATCCCCGAGAGAAGTAAAGCAAGTGTGTAAGTACATCTCTGAATGTTTGTAAAGCATTCCTGCATTAAGCTTACCAAACGATATATGGAGTGACTGCCTCTTCTTGCTGCTACTTCAATCATGAAACTGCTTAACGATCAGCTGATCGGCTTTTCTGTCGCGAGTCCGTGTCTCTAGTTTGCTTTTGGCCCACTTTGCACCAGAAAGAGGAAACCAGTGGATAAACAACAGCAGCACGTTTAAGCTTGATCAGCTGTTGTTAGAATGTATTTAATATTACTTTCTACTCCAGGATCTTTTTCTACGTAGCTGACGGCTGGTAACTGTGCAGGGGCGGATCTAGCAAAGTTTAGCCAGGGGGGCTGATAGGGCATTAACAGGGAAAAGGGGGCACAAAGACATACTTTTCTTTCTTATTCTCATTTAAAATGTCGAGCTTTTAATAAATAATTATCTGACACCCAAAGTTTTAATTTGATGCAAAATGAATAGAAGTCCATTATTGTATATAGTAACTATTAAGTCTAATATATATACCCTAGTAAGCTATAGTACTTTTTCCTTTGGGAAGGTACCATCTGTGCAGTCTGCAATTCTGTTGAAGAAAGATGTTGAATCTATTTAATATTTCTTGAAAAATAATTGATTTCTGTGCATTTTTTTTCACACTGCATCAAATTAAGGTTGATTACGGCGATTAAGCATCATGAGGTGGAGCGTGAGGGGTGGTTCCCTATTTTTTATTTATTTATTTTTGTTGTTGCTGGGAGTTGGAACCCTATTAGTTAGGTTGCTTAATATTTATGCTAAGTACTCTTTAAAATACCAGAATAGGGAGGATGGTGTAGGTTTAAGTTTATTAGATTGATCAGTATTGCTGAACTATGAAATATTTTTTTTTGCATACAGGTATAACAGAATAGCTTTAGTGTAGTTGTTGTTTTAAACTTGAGTATGAACTTATACAAAATGCAGCAAGATATTTAAAAAACAGTTTTGTTGATTAAAAAACACTATATCGGATTCATATCGGTATCGGCAGATATCCAAATTTATGATATCGGTATCGGTATCGGACATAAAAAAGTGGTATCGTGCCATCTCTAGTAGTAATGTAGTAGGCCTCAGCCTTAGCTATCCCATCAGCTGATAGCACTGGCATACTGATACAGGTTACAAATACAAACAGACATTCAGGCTCAACTCACCATTCACTACGTGCGATGTCACATACGAGCCCCCACGCATCTACCCGCGGCGGTATCAAAATACTGTTGAACGCAATCCACAATTAATTCAAAAACAAGTCAAGATAGTAAACAGCGAAAAGCGCTCACCCCACGTACCTGTTGCTTCCATCCGCTAACGCCTCTCCCCCGCGTCTTTTCGAGACGACAACCCGGAAGGCATATATCGGTGCCTCGCGAATGTGATTGGTCACAACAGGCACGTGCAGACTCGCGGCGTGGCGTGCGTCACGACGCGTCACGATGCCTTCACGGACACGCTCCGGTTGGAATTTAAAATTCCGATTTAGTTATAGGTGCAGTTCTTTTTATTTTTATGTGGGTTACATCTGCACAGCATTAAGCCCAAGATCTTTGCTGTTGTCATCCAGTTTTAGCCCACCTGGCCTGTTCCTTCTATTCAATTCAATTCAATTCAATTCAATTTTATTTATATAGCGCCAAATCACAACAAAAGTCGCCTCAAGGCGCTTCATAGATACAGAGAAAAACCCAACAATCATATGACCCCCTATGAGCAAGCACTTTGGCGACAGTGGGAAGGAAAAACTCCCTTTTAACAGGAAGAAACCTCCGGCAGAACCAGGCTCAGGGAGGGGCGGCCATCTGCTGCGACCGGTTGGGGTGAGAGAAGGAAGACAGGATAAAGACATGCTGTGGAAGAGAGACAGAGGTTAATAACAGATATGATTCAATGCAGAGAGGTCTATTAATACATAGTGAGTGAGAAAGGTGACTGGAAAGGAAAAACTCAATGCATCATGGGAATCCCCCGGCAGCCTACATCTATTGCAGCATAACAAAGGGAGGATTCAGGGTCACCTGGTCCAGCCCTAACTATATGCTTTAGAAAAAAGGAAAGTTTTAAGCCTAATCTTAAAAGTAGAGATAGTGTCTGTCTCCCGAATCCAAACTGGAAGCTGGTTCCACAGAAGAGGGGCCTGAAAACTGAAGGCTCTCCCTCCCATTCTACTTTTAAATACTCTAGGAACAACAAGTAGGCCTGCAGAGCGAGAGCGAAGTGCTCTAATAGGGTGATATGGTACTACAAGGTCATTAAGATAAGATGGGGCCTGATTATTTAAGACCTTGTATGTGAGGAGCAGGATTTTGAATTCAATTCTGGATTTAACAGGAAGCCAATGAAGGGAAGCCAAAACAGGAGAAATATGCTCTCTCTTTCTAGTCCCTGTCAGGACTCTTGCTGCAGCATTTTGGATTAGCTGAAGGCTTTTCAGTGAGTTTTTTGGACATCCTGATAATAATGAATTACAGTAGTCCAGCCTGGAAGTAATAAATGCATGAACTAGTTTTTCAGCGTCACTCTGAGACAGGATATTTCTAATTTTAGAGATGTTGCGCAAATGGAAGAAAGCAGTCTTACATATTTGTTTAATATGTGCGTTGAAGGACATGTCCTGGTCAAAAATGACTCCAAGGTTCCTCACAGCGTTACTGGAGGCCAAGGTAATGCCATCCAGAGTAAGAATCTGCTTAGATACCATATTTCTAAGATTTTCAGGGCCGAGTACAATAACCTCAGTTTTATCTGAATTAAGAAGCAGAAAGTTAGCGGCCATCCAGGTCTTTATGTCTTTAAGACATTCCTGCAGTTTAACTAATTGGTGTGTGTTATCTGGCTTCATGGACAGATAGAGCTGGGTGTCATCTGCATAGCAGTGAAAATGTATGCTATGTCTTCTAATGATGCTGCCTAAGGGAAGCATGTATAATGTAAACAGAATTGGTCCTAGCACTGAACCCTGTGGAACTCCATAATTAACCTCAGTGTGTGAAGAGGACTCTCCATTTACATGCACGAATTGGAGTCTATTAGATAGATATGATACAAACCACTGCAGTGCAGTACCTGTAATACCTACAGCATGTTCTAATCGCTCTAATAGGATATTATGATCAACAGTATCGAACGCTGCACTGAGGTCTAGCAGGACAAGCACAGAGATGAGTCCACTGTCAGAGGCCATAAGAAGATCATTTGTAACCTTCACTAAAGCTGTTTCTGTGCTGTGCTGAGCTCTGAAACCTGACTGAAACTCTTCAAATAAACCATTCCTCTGCAGATGATCTGTTAGCTGTTTGACAACTACTCTTTCAAGGATTTTTGATATGAAAGGAAGGTTGGAGATTGGCCTATAATTAGCTAAGACTGCTGGGTCTAGAGATGGCTTTTTGAGTAAAGGTTTAACTACAGCCAGCTTGAAGGCCTGTGGTACATAGCCGATTATTAGAGATAGGTTGATCATATTTAAGATCGAAGAATTAATTAATGGCAGGACTTCTTTGAGCAGTTTTGTAGGAATGGGGTCTAAAAGACACGTTGATGGTTTGGAGGAAGTAATTATTGAAGTTAACTCAGAAAGATCAATTGGAGAAAAAGAGTCTAACTTAACATCAATGGTACTAAGAGTAGCTGTAGATAATATTACATCTGTGGGATGATTATTGGTAATTTTTTCTCTAATGATAAAAATTTTATTTGTGAAGAAGTTCATGAAGTCATTACTAGTTAACGTTAAAGGGATGGTTGGCTCAAAAGAGCTCTGACTTTTTGTCAGCCTGGCTACAGTGCTGAAGAGAAACCTAGGGTTGTTCTTATTTTCTTCAATCAGTGATGAATAGTAAGATGTTCTGGCTTTGCGGAGGGCTTTCTTATAAAGCAGCAAACTATTTCTCCAGGCTAAATGATGATCCTCTAGATTTGTGACACGCCATTTCCTCTCCAGATTACGAGTCATCTGCTTTAGGGTACGTGTTTCAGAATTATACCACGGAGTCAGGTACTTCTGATTTGAGGCCTTAGTTTTCACAGGAGCTACAGTATCCAGAGTCGTACGTAGTGAGGAGGTGAAATTATTAACAAGATAATCGACCTCTGTTGGGGTAGCGTTCAGATAGCTACTCTGCTCTGTGTTGGTACAGGGCATTGAAGATGATAACAGTGGGTGGATTATATTCTTAAACTTAGTTACAGTGCTTTCAGAAAGACATCTACTTTGATAAAGTCTACTCTTCACCGCTGTGTAATCAATTATTGTAAAAGTAAATGTTATCAGGAAATGATCAGACAGCAGAGGGTTTTCAGGAAACACTGTTAAATGTTCCGTTTCTATGCCATATGTTAAAACAAGATCTAGAGTGTGATTAAAGTGGTGGGTGGGTTCTTTTACATTTTGAGAGAAACCAATTGAGTCTAATAACAGATTAAATGCCATGTTGAGGCTGTCATTTTTAGCATCTACATGGATGTTAAAATCACCCACAATAATTATTTTATCTGAGCTCAGAACTAAATTAGATATAAAGTCTGAGAAATCAGACAGAAACTCTGTGTAAGGCCCAGGTGGACGATAGATGATAACAAGTAAGACTGGTTTCTGAGTTTCACAGCTGGGGTGGACAATGTTAAGCATCAGGCTTTCAAATGAATTAAAAGTCTGTCTTGGTCTTTCATTAATTAATAGGCTGGTGTGAAAAATTGCTGCCACACCGCCCCCTCGGCCTGTGCTTCGAGATTTCTGGTAGTTAGAATGGCTCGGGGGTGTTGATTCATTTAAACTAACATAATCATCCTGCTGCAACCAGGTTTCTGTAAGGCAGAGTAAATCAATTTGTTGATCAATTATTAAGTCATGTACTAACAGAGACTTGGAGGAGAGAGACCTAATATTTAATAATCCACATTTCACTGTTTTACTCTTTGGTTCAGATGTGGATACTGTATTGTTCTTTCTTTGTGATTGTTTATGTTTAAGTTGTTTGTTGCTGGTTTTTAGTTTGTTTTTTGTCTTTTTGGAAGCTGACACAGTCTCTATGGAGATGGGTTTTTGGGGGGGTAGCAGGAGGAGAGAAGCTGCAGAGAAGCGTGTAAGACTGCAACTCTGCTTCCTGGTCCCAACTCTGGATAGTCATATTTTGGGGGGTTTAATAAATTTGTCCATATTTCTAGAAATGAGAGCTGCTCCATCCAAAGTGGGATGGATGCCGTCTCTCCTAACAAGACCAGGTTTCCTCCAGAAGGTTTGCCAATTATCTATGAAGCCCACATCGTTTCTGGGACACCACTCAGACAGCCAGCAATTTAAGGAGAACATGCGGCTAAACATGTCACTCCTGGTCTGATTGGGGAGGGGACCAGAGAAAACTACAGAGTCCGACATTGTTTTGGCAAAGTTGCACACCGATTCAATATTGATTTTAGTGACCTCCGATTGGCGTAACCGGGTGTCATTACTGCCGACGTGAATTATGATTTTACTGAATTTACGTTTACCCTTAGCCAGCAGTTTTAAATTTCCTTCAATGTCGCCTGCTCTGGCCCCTGGAAGACAATTGACTATGGTTGCCGGTGTCTCTAGCTTCACATGTCTGAGAACAGAATCGCCAATTACCAGAGTTTGACCCCCGGCGGGTGTGTCGCCGAGTGGGGAAAAACGGTTAGACACATGAACGGGTTGGTGGTGTACCTGGGGCTTCTGTTTAGGACTATGCTTCCTCCTCACCGTGACCCAGCCGCCCTGATTCCCCAGCTGCTTGGGGTCTGCCGGGGAACAGCTAGCGGGGCCTACGCTATTTTCGGCTGCACCAGCTACAGGGGCCTGGCTAGCTGCGGGTGAATGAAGGGTGCGAAGCCGAGTCTCCAATTCAGTAATCCTGGCCTCCAGCGCTGCAAATATGCTACATTTGTTACAGATATCATTACTGCTAAAGGAGGCCGAGGAGTAACTAAACATCTGACACAATGAGCAAGAAAGTGCAGGAGGGACAGGTGAAGTAGCCATGGTGCTAATGAGTCGGCTACGAGCTAAGCTAGGCTAGCGAGACAGTACAGAGACAGTGAGTGAATACTTTGGCTATAAATTAGGTAGTGAGTACACAGAAAGTGTGCTTCGGAGGAAGCACGTGAAGATTATACTATGAAAGAAGAATGTATTTAAAAGTTGTTAATTAAATCGCTAAGCAAATAAGCTACTCAGAAACACCACTGTGTTTGAGCAGGAACAGGAACAGGAAGTGATACTCTACCACAGAGCGAGCGAACACCAAGTGACAGCGCCACCAAGAGTCAGTCTCTGTGCATATCCGTAGTTAAAGCTTATAATTCTCTGTGACAATGAATTCAAGGATATCAAAGAGGTCTTAATCAAGTACTGAAACACAAGCTTTAACTCATACTGCACCACTCCCTCTAGTAGATCATGCATTATGTCTACAGCATAGTTGTCTGAAATATGGAACAGCCGAAGTGAATTGAGTAAACAATTTCTTTTTACACCAAATGTTGAGGCCAAAGCAGGATTTTGTTGAATGGCACCACAGTGTTTGTAATGAAGTTCTTTGGAACGCAGTGTTAAGCCTACATGATCTTCACTAAAAACTGACTGCAACTCTGTCTTATCAGTTAAACAAAATCTACAACAATAGTTTGCACTAAATGATTCAACAAAACCAAAAATGCTATGTAAAGCCAAGTTGTCACCTGTAATCTGAAAAAGCGAACCTCTCACAGGTGTGGCTGAAAAGGGCACTTGCATTCCTTCAGTCTCTAAAATCTTTAGATCATCAACAAGTGGCTTTAGGATAGGATCAAACCCATATTTTTTTAAGTCTTCTGAATGAAAAAGGGCTACAAGATGAATGTTCATCAACACAGAATTTAACTCTGGTGGCAAATTTCTCAAAACAAAATAAATACAACCAAGTTTGTGCACTCCCTTTTTTGAGCCTAAAGGATTAGCAGTTTCAAAATCGTCATAGTAGAGCTGGATCTGGAGAGCATGTCCTTGTTGTGAGAATAAACTGTGATTTTTGAAGTAGGAGCCGTCATTTAAATCTCTGTACAATCCCTCCATGTTTAGTTTTTTTTTCTGGAAACTGCTACAAAGTTCACTGTTTCGAAACATAGATGAAAGGGATCCCATGATAGGAACGTACATGAATTTATCATTGACAGGAACTTGCCTGTATGTCCCTGTTGTTCTATCTTTGCGTACATCAAAACGCACACCAAGAACATGCTCTATGGGTTCAACTATTTTCCATTTTTGCTCAAAATATCTTATCCTTTTAGATTCTGTGTTAAGACATGAAAATGGATTTTCAAGCTGATCAAAGCAATCCTCAACTTTTTCTAAGGTTTCTCTTGATGCATCAGTTGACAAACAGTCGACAACAGATTGTTTTGCATGTGCATGGATGTCATTAACCAGTTCCTCCAATGAACCAACTAAACACTGTACAGTACTTTCAGGAACTCCTGATGATTGTACTTGAGCAATAACAGAGCTGCACATGTTCAGTATTTGCCTTTTTTCAACTGGAACCGGTGTAGTTATTGTCATGGGATGAGCCACATTTACAGGCTGTGAAACAGAGGTTCCATCGTTAGGTACAGGCTCAAAATTGTTGATGACCTCAGAGTGAACGCAGTCTCCATGTGCTCGGAATAAGTGCCGCTTGTAACCAGAGTACGTGTGAAAGATAAATGAACTCTCACATGGCTCTCCACAGGTCAAACGTAAAAACTTTCCTGGGTACAAACCATGCTGGAACTTCAAATGTCTAAATAACACTGAGCAACTTGTGTGGTGTATCTTGCAAATGTAACAGATGAACATTTCCAGTCAAAGTGCTGAATAGTGGATATCTTTAAACCGTACAGTGAAGACTTCCTCTTGTTTCATTGACCCGAGGACTGTCCTTCACGCTGCCAACATCAATGCCATACACTTGATGGTCTGGATGAATGTGTAGAAGTTGTCCAATGCCTTATCAAAGGACACGGCAAATTAAAAAAATGTGCCTTGAAAAGTTTTGCCTTGTCAAAACCTGCATCTCCCATCTGTGTCACACAGGGAATGACCTTTTGATCTAGGACAATGTAGAAACTTTGGGTAGAAACTTTGGATGATGTTCTTTCTTTCTCCAACCCACAGGACGAATGGCTGAGTGGGGCCAGCCTTAAGAAAAGCCTCTGTGCTACCTCCCACCTGAGGGAGAGAAAGAAACCAAGTGATTCACATTAAACAAAATTGATAATCTGATGTTGAGGCATTGCTGTTTGAAATTATGACAATATTAAAATGTTTCACTCCGCGCGCACAATTATTTTTGTTTCAATGTGTACATTTAGTTTTAATAGAAACAATGACATGTCAGTCCTGCAACACCAAGCTTGTCTGGGATAGATACATCTGCTGCAGGTTGGATCACCTTGCCATCTTAAAATATCAGCCGTTGATAATTTGCATCTGTTCTCATCAAAAGAGAAATATACAATTCTAAAAAGCATACCTTGATGAATTTCATTAGGTGGTGAGCAGCATCTGATGTGCTAATCTTTGAAGACGTCCTTCCCTTAGATGTTGGAGTGAAGTGAAGCAGCAAAAGATGGCAGCCGCCTCGCAGTCCCAAACTACAGAATAGAAATTAAGATCATCACAATTACTGTCATTTAAAGGACCACAGCAGTCATTTTTCCACGTTATGTAATACCATGATGACATTTTAATTTTTCTAATAAGGCAGTTTTCCAGCGCCTTGGTATAAAAATTCATTTCTAGAGACTTAAAATCTTCTGGCCACCAAGTGAAGTAGATATCGAGTCATAACAATAGTAAGATTATGTAACTTTTTTTGTGTTCAAACTACATTAAATGTCATTTCAGGTTTAACATGTTTGTAAGCTTGTTTTCATACCATACAGAAATGAGTGATATATTGTGTTGTGGGAATTAAGCAAATGCTGTAAAGGCATGCAAAATCTACCATTTCCAACTTACACTTACCAGCCTCGTTAGAGTAACGCTGTGCAGAAATGAGCAGCTCATCCAATTCTGTACTCTGGGACAGATTTTTGCAATCTTTGATGATCCTTGGCTTGAAGAATGTTGGCCACTTTGCAAGGAACTTACCAGACACTTCCTCCCCAAAAAACAGCATTGTGAAGTCTTGGTCAATCTTAAACACAAAGTGTAACAACAGAAACAACACATTAACAAGAAAACAAACAAAGGAACCACAAAGCAGTCATTAAATTATTTTATGCCTTACCAAGCCAGGTGTATCCAGAAATCTTGGGAAAAGGTCCAGGACAGTAGAAGCTATGGCAGGTTCTTGAACCACTTTTTGCCTATGTTGAAATGTCACCTTCATGTTGTCTTTGACATGTTTCATGTCAGTTGAGTGCCTCTTCCTTGCATTTATCACCTGACAACGGCCTCACATTTGAACACAAGTTGCGAAGAGTCTTGGGGCTGCTTGAAAAGCTGACTTTGATTAGTTCATCTCTTCTCGGGAACCAGCATATCACCACCTGCCAAGAGTAAAATAAGGTCCAGCATATAACACCATTTCTTTGCAAAATATCTAGCATGTCTAGTCCCTTTAGACTGAGTTAAAATTAATTTTGTTAAGAAAAACATCCTTGATCCATTTTTTAAGTAGTACAAGCTGTGTAACATGACTGCAATACAGTATTCTCTCAACTATCACAGGGGTTAGTAGGAACCATATTTCTATTTTGTTATTTTTAATATATTTTAAGCCATAAAAACCCTCCCCACTCTCTAACAAACCCTAATATAACCATGTTATTCATTTTAGACTAGAAAATGCTTAATTTACCACAAAAAAAGGAAATCTAAAAAAAGAAAAAAAAGAAAAAGAAAAATACCTACTGGCTACAGAAATGCGCACTATAATGAAATTCACACAATTTACAAGATGTAGGGGCCATTATAGTGTAAAAATACTCTCAGGTTACCCTTAAGCATCCTAGTTCACCTAAGGCAGGGTCTCAAAGAGCTGTCATCTTATTGGAGGGCTACTTCAGTGTTCAAGAAGTAAAAAAGAAAGAAAGAAAGAAAGAAACCACAAAGAAAACACCCACAAATATTCCTGACAATGTAGCGTTTGGTTTGTTCGTTTTTAAATTTCAAATATTGTATAACAAGACAAAACTGCAAATATGAACGCATCCCCCCCTCTCCCTCTTAACTAACCGATACCTTTAATTGAACTACCAAATTAACACAATGGTCCTCTCTTTCTGGTCAGACACTTTGCAGCACTTCTGCTGTAATTTTATTCATATTTAACAAAATAAAAATGCAGAAATAAGTGTACACATTAGTTTTTGACTCTCACTGAACTAACAAAGCCAATCCCTCCACATGTTTGTACTCTCTTGTTACCTCGGCCAGGTCCGCGGCTCTGAACCGTGGTAATGACACCTCTGGCCAATACGCTGGGTTGTCAGGCTTGTAGCTTTACTGTCAGCGAACACAGTGTACAGTCGAATCTTAACAGCTTTCTTACAACCAGGCACTCATTTTGGCGGCAGTGGTTATTATTATATTTACATGCTCTCTTCTTCCATTTCTCATCGGTAACAGCTCTTACTTTCTCCCTCTCTCGCGCTCAAACACACAACGGGAGGGGCAGTTCCACACGTTCTCCCCGCAGCACTGACTACACTACCCATGAGGGCCGGTAACACTCTGCCCTCATTGCCTTTATATTAAATCATTTTTGGCTAATGACAAAAAAAAGTCACTTTAAGGGCCAAATTGCATTATACTTCTTCACCTCACCTGACGTGGGCCGCAAGTGGCCTTTGGGCCACGAGTGGCCTCTGGGCCGCGAGTTTGAGACCACTGACCCTAAGGCTTTGGCAGTTTAATTCGAAAATAAATAAAAGGCATTTAATAAAAACTGTGAAATATATTAACATGTAATATTCATTACAGTCTGCCAATAGCCAGATTATGCTAAATGAATATTAGGAAAGAAACTGGTACTTTGCAGAGTTCTAGCTAGCAGTAGCCCAGCTTAACAAAAACAGTTAAAATTCAAATATGACACTTAAAGATGATGTATTTTGATATAAATACTATTTCTTTTACTAGTTATCATGTTACTTGTTCTAACATCAATCTAAAACGTAATATTTAACCGAATAAAACTTACCGCATCAGCAAGAAAAAATGGCGACCGAAGATTCTGGATTGCGAAGTTCCACAGGAAATGAAGGTGTGGTCTAATTTAACACCCACAGTGTTAAAATGCAGTAACGACTAAAATCTACACTTACACTTTTCAGGAATCAACTCCCGATGTGTTATTTTAACTCGATTAAGTGTTGAACTAACTCGGAACTCTGTTGAAATCTACTAACACTGAAAAATCAACACTGGCATTTTTGCTGTGTAATAGCCAGAAGTAGCAGCTTGTGTCTTGGAAAATGGGATTATGCAGTACGTGTAGTAAATGATGATGTCTGATTTCCTGCATGATCTGATTTTTCTAAATTATCTCATCCAGGTTTCTTAAAGTCATCTGAAGATGCTAGTGGACTCTGTGTGCCCACCACCTCCAAAAGCTTTGGGTACAACGTAGGGAATAATGTAACCGCTTTACTATGAACGCTGCTTTTTTTTACTACAGCACATTTTCAAGGTTGTGCTCATTTGAATTACTTTAGATGTGGTTTAGTTTAGAAAACAGCTCCTCTGTGATTAACAAAGTATATTAAAGTGTGTTCATGTAAAGACGAGGTTCAAATGACTCAAACTCAAGGTTCTCACATTTCAGATGGAGTGGCAACATCACTTATGGACTTTCAGTATTTAAAGTTTTATGAACCACAAAATCCAAAGCTGTTAGTTTACTTTCATTACGTGCTTCAAATTTAAAATAATGGAGTAACTTATTCTTATTCAACTCACTGGCAAAAGGTTCTGAACCAATCATGACAGGAGTTGCAGTGTTACAGAAAACATGATCATTGCTTCAGGCTGTGGCACATTTTTCTGTGACTCACGGTTGAGTCTGACTCTCCCCACACAGCTTTTGTGGAGCAGTGGATGATGTTTACTACATGAAAAATTAGTTCTTTACTTTATTGGAGCCAAAGTTGAGAATAATGACTCCCAAAGGTAAGAGCAGAGGGTAAAGGGAGACTTTAGAAGGGCAAGAAGGGCAACACTACTCACATGGCCTTTAGGGGAACTTTAGTGAGAGTCACAGTCCACATGATGACTAAGACCAACATGAGGCACCTGCTGGGCCGCTTGTTGAAGTTGAGGCAAGTAAATCTGACACATAGTTACAAGTAGGGCTGCCACAAACGATTATTTTGATAGTCGACTAGTCACCGATTATTTTTGCGATTAGTCGACTAATCAGATCATCATCCATTGGACGTACAGCGTACAGCTTATTGCACCAGCAGCATCTGCTCTTATATAACTATCATTAGCTTACAGCTTTAAGTGTTTAAGATCTGTGCTAACTAAAAATAAAGACAAGATGATAGTTTATTAAACTTCACCGAAACAATCTGCAAATTTCATTAAAATTTAATAAACTCCTTGCTATCTAAAATATAACAGGACACCGGAGTAAATTCTCGAGCATCTCACACTTCTGATAATCAGCTGTCTGCTTGACGTTTATTCAGCTGTGTAAAAACTATAACTTTGATCTCAGCCAAACCGATTCACTCAGGAACAAATAAAATACTGAAAAAAGCCAAACAATAACATGTTTAAGTTATCTAAGTGACTTATATATCATGTTTAACCTGAGTAGTAAAAGACGGCGGTGGGTTTGAAAATGATTTGCCAGGAGTCCGGTGTTCTCACCGCGCTAGTGACCTAGCCCCCGGCTAGCTATCGAGCTAGTGGGTAACAGACGTCTCCGAAAACGTCGGAGCGCTTTTGAAAATATGCGGTGTCTTGATAAACTGAGCAGATATTTGAGGTTTACACAGCTACATTCTCACCTGAAAATATGTTAAACGTTTATTTTGTGACCCAGAAAGAATAATAAGAGTAACATTAAAACTAACTAGCTGCCGCCATTGTTGGAAACTGAGCAGGGCTGCGCTATGAATTCTGGGACACAGCTGCTTCTTCTTCTTCGGGGTTTAACGGCAGCTGGCATCCTTGTACATGCAGTGCTGCCATCTTCTGTTTCAGTCCGTTATTACACTCTTAAATCCTACTACTCATTCCTGCGTCTTTTGTGATCTTACAAAGCTTCAAACGACGCGTCGACTATTAAATCAGTCGTCGACGACTTTGATAGTCGACGTAATCGTGACTAGTCGACTAATCCTGGCAGCCCTAGTTACAAGTGCACCGGGGTTAAAATGGGCTACTTTTTGACTACAGAGCTCAGAGTCTAACACCATGAAAATGAAATAAATGGAAAGAATCGGTGCTTTTGGATTTGAAATTTAAACTACAGACTAGAGATGGACCGATCCGATATTACCTATCGGTATCGGTCCGATACTGACGTAAATTACTGGATCGGATATCGGAGAGAAATAAAAAATGTAATCCAATCCATTAAATATCAAAAAAGCACCTCACAAAACTTGCGACACGGCGTAACTCGGCTCATAACCGCAGCACGTCGCAGCAGTGCGCTCATGTGATAGAGCAGCTGTGGGTATTTGTAGCCTCGCTACCAAACCAGCATTTCATCTCCAAGAAAGCTATCCCAGAGAGGAGTAAAGCATCTCTGAATGTTTGTAAAGCATTCCCACGTTAAGCTTAACGACCGATATATGGAGCGACTGCCTCTTCTTGCTGCTACTTCAATCATGAAACTGATCAATGATCAGCTGATCGGCTTTTCTGTCATGAGTCCGTCTCTCTTGTTTGTTTATCGCCCACTTTGCGCCAGAAAGAGGAAACCAGCGGCTGAACAACAGCAGCACATTTAAGCTTGATAATCTGTTGTTAGAATTTATTTAATATTACTTTCTCCACCAGGATCTTTTTCTACGTAGCTGGCTGCTGGTAACTGTGCAGGGGCGGATCTAGCAAAGTTTAGCCAGGGGGGCCGATAGGGCATGAACAGGGAAAAGGGGGCACAAAGACATACTTTTCTTTCTTATTCTCATTTAAAATATCTAGCTTTTAATAAATAGTTGTCTGAATCTTACACCCAAAGTTTTAATCTTATGTAAAATATATAAGTCCATTACTGTATATAGTAACTGTTAAGTCTAATATACCCTAGTAAGCTATAGTACTTTTTCCTTTGGGAAAGTACCATCTGTGCAGTCTGCAATTCTGTTGAAGAAAGATGTTGAATCTATTTAATTATTCTTGAAAAATAATTTATTTCTGTGCATTTTTTTTCACACTGCATCAAATTAAAGTTGATTATGTCGATTAAGCATCATGAGGTGGAGGGTGGGGGGTTCCCTATTTTTTTTTTTGGCTGGGAGTTTGCAACCCTATTAGTTAGGTTGCTTAATATTTCTGCTAAGTACTCTTTAAAATACCAGAATAGGGAGGATGGTGCAGGTTTAAGTTTATTAGATTGATCAGTATTGCTGAACTATGAAATATTGTGGGTGCAGTGTATTTTTTTTACATACAGGTATAACAGAATAGCTTTAGTGTTGTTGTTTATTTAAACTTGAGTATGAACTTATACAAAATGCAGAAAGATATTAAAAAAACTGTTTTATTGATTAAAAAACACACTATATCGGATTCATATTGGTATCGGCAGATATCCAAATTTATGATATCGGTATCGGACATAAAAAAAAAAGTGGTATCGTGCCATCTCTACTACAGATATTGGAAACTCACAATGGGATGACGGGAGGCCATGTTGGAAAATGGGATAACCACACATACGAGCAGAATTGAGTGGGGCTTTGTGCTTTCCAGACTGGAGGCAACAACAAAGAGCTGAGGTCGCACAGCCAGCAGCACATGGCTTGGGGAGCAGTTGGAAGAGTATATTTCAGAAAGGTAGTGATGTGGCTGTTTTTCAGGCAACCTGTCAGAGAAAAGATGGGCTGACAGAAGCACAGAAAGTGGCTGCTGGACAGTTTTCATTGTTTTACACATTGTTTCACTTCACTGCAAGTTTTTCTGCCCTTTGGTGAGAGTAAACAGCTACAACATGTACATGTGGGTTACCACATAAAAGGACCTTAACAGTCTAATATATTAGCTGCTAATAACTGGGTGTCATGTGTGCTGCCTCACTGCTCTCAGGAGCACTCTCAGGTAGACCTCAGACTATTTCCAGTGATAACGTGTCTCAAGTAGGGCTGCCACAAACGATTATTTTGATAGTCGACTAGTCACCGATTATTTTTGCGATTAGTCGACTAATCAGATCATCATCCATTAGACGTAAAACTACAGCTTATTGCACCAGCAGCATCTGCTCTTATATAACTATCATTAGCTTACAGCTTTAAGTGTTTAAGATCTGTGCTAACTAAAAATAAAGACAAGATGATAGTTTATTAAATTTTAATGAAATTTGCAGATTGTTTCGGTGAAGTTTAATAAACTCCTTGCTATCTAAAATATAACAGGACACTGGAGTATATTCTCGAGCATCTCACACTTCTGATAATCAGCTGTCTGCTTGACGTTTATTCAGCTGTGTAAAAACTATAACTTTAATCTCAGACAAACTGATTTACTCAGGAACAAATAAAATACTAAAAAAAAAAAAGCCAAACAATAACATTTTAAGTTATCTAAGTGACTCATATATATTTAACCTGAGTAGCGAAAGACGGCGGTGGGTTTGAAAACAATTTGCGGGGAGTCCGGTGTTCTCACGGCGCTAGTGAGCCTAGCCCCCGGCTCGCTAACGAGCTAGTGGGTAACAGACGTCTCCGAAAACGTCGGAGCGCTTTTGAAAATATGTGGTGTCCTGATAAACTGAGCCGATATTTGAGGTTTACACAGCTACATTCTCACCTGAAAATATGTTAAACGTTTATTTTGTGACCCAGAAAGAATAATAAGAGTAATATTAAAACTAACTAGCTGCCGCCATTGTTGGAAACTGCGCTGGGCCGCGCTATGAATTCTGGGACACAGCTGCTTCTTCTTCTTCTTCTTCTTCGGGGTTTAACTGTAGCTGACATCCTTGTACATGCAATGCTGCCATCTTCTGTTTCAGTCCGTTATTACACTCTTAAATCCTGCTACTTATTCCTGCGTCTTTTGTGATCGTACAAAGTTTCAAACGACGCGTCGACTATTAAATCAGTCGTCGACGATTTTGATAGTCGACGTAATCGTGACTAGTCGACAAATCGTGGCAGCCCTAGTCTCAAACATTCCATTTCCTTCTGTGGAAAACAGCAACTGTGGGAAATACGCCACCCTGACTCCCCCTCTAACTCACAGCAGTGATCGTCACACTTCAGCTCACCTGACTGTTGCTAATTCAGCAACTCTGTTGAGCGATTTACCTGCTTTTCAGCTCCATTCAGCAGATACTTTCTTTTTTCTAGGCCTGTTTTCTACTCTTCACCTGGTTCAGTAACAGTGGTCTCTCTCCCCGTCTCTCTGTTTAGTATAATGGGTGAGTGAGAGGAGTGACACAGAGGGAGGAGGCACAGTACCGCGAGTAATAGACTTTGTGCTGCTTCCAGCTTTCTCTGAGTGATCACAGCTGGAGTCACAGCACAGCTACAGTCTTTAATTCAAGCCTATTGTGATTTTGCAGCAGTTACAAAACCAGACACAAGTCATTGTGAGTCGTCATCACTGGGTGGGGCTTTGCTGATTTCCTGAAGCACAAAAACAGCCCTGTAGCTAAACTTCCTGTGGCTGTTGGCCATTTTCTAAAGTCATTTCTGTGATTTTCTCCTGCCTGTTAAAGGAGATGGGTTCAGTTTATGGGCACACAACTTTCTGAAATATAAATTTAGCTGCAGAAAGATCATCTCTCGCAAATAGCATCTTGCTGCCTTTAATCTAATTTGCTAAAGTCTCATAATGTGATGCTGCAGATGGGCCTTGAGGTGATTTTGAACATCTCTGCTTGATGGCACATTTTTGCGGAGTCCGATTAGATTAGTAAATACTCCTAAATGCTCATATTCTTAAGATAAGGTGAATGTGGCTGTTTGTGTTTATTGGAACGGATAACACATTTGTAGGAAATATGAACTACTTTATTTTTACATCAGGCTGCAGTGCAGTCTTGAAATGGTTGTAAGACTTGAAAGCCCTAAACCGCCCCGAGGACTCTGGGCTTTGGTGAACACTGCTGTGATCAAATGGCTTCTGAGAGCTGGTCACACATACAGACCTGCAAGTGAAGTTACTTGCATCCCTTTGGCAGAAGTTTAAAGGATCAAATCGCTGGATTTTGGAATGACCTTCAAAGTTTGACTGAGTGTGTAAGAATGGAGCCTCGGGCCCACAAAAACACAAGGACAGACGAAGAAGGGAAGCAGCTACGAGGGTGACAGGACTTCAATCGACTGTATAAAGAATACTTGCAACACATTAACTAAAGGTTTCACCATTAGGGGGCAGTATTTTCCCAGGGGGTGTGTCGACATGTTTTTTTTGGATGTGTGCTAGTCTTTATCTAGTCCTTTCCTCAAAGTTCTTTGCCTTTTGCCAAGTTGCCATCAGAGCTGTGCGATATATTGGGATATGAGATTTTGGTCATAAGACAACAACGATATAAATCACAAAAATGTCACATTTTCTGTAAATTCTGTGAATCTTGGCCAACTCTACTTGCATGAAGTGTTTTCAGCTGGGCATTGTGTACCTGGAGTCGAGTGTTTTGACCGATGCATGAAACGACACATAAGTTGTAACGGCCGCCATTTTCTTTGTGAGTATTTATTGCACGGCGTGCTGCGGGGAACAGCCTGTTCTAACATTTTTAGCATCTCATCCGTAAACACTCTGCATATTATTTCACATGATTCAGTTTATTTTGAAGCATCTCAACAGGATATTCAGCTTTATTGTGAAAGGTTAATGTGGAAAATAAACAAATGGATGGCGGAGCCGCATGCTGGGTTTACCGTCGTTGTTGCTAAGACAACATGTAAAAACAGTTGCTTGTCCGTCCATAGTGTGGTTATTTTAAATATAAGAGAAAGAGAGAAATTGATATAGCCACGACAGAGGCTGATTCAGCTGCACTGGCTCCATAAAAAATATGTTGGTAATAAGTTGCCAAATTAATTCCTAGTTTGCTTCAGCTGATCTCTTTAGTGCCCCACGTAGATGTTTCGTATAAGAATAATGAGGCAGTTGTCCACACTTTGGAAGGTTTTAAGCTTTTTCGAAACAGTAATTTATGTCTAAGGTCAAACTTTCTATTAATACAATCTGATTATTATATTATCATCATGAATACACAGTGTACAGGCATCGTTTGAAATTGACTAAGTCTTAAAATCCATCGCGGATTCCAGGTTTCTTCAACAGCGGAGAGCTAACACTGAACACTGCGTTCCATGAAGTCCTAAACAGGCAACAATGACAGCATTAAACATCACACAGACAAAGGAAAACAGAGCAACCAAAGTCAGGCTCAGCAGGACCCATCTCAAACAAAACCATATCATCTCCAGCTTATCCATCTTCAACTGTCACTGCCGACCCAGGTCAGTAGCAGAGCTCTCAGTAACTGGCACAACGACGACAGGGCGGGAGCAAAGTTCAGCTCCAGTCGGACTGTCAGGAAAGGATGAGATAGATACAGACAGGGAAAATGACAGGTCCTCTCCTGGGACTCAGACGAGTATCTCGAGCAGCCGCAGCGACGTCTCAGCCCTCTAATCTAAGTCAAAATGAACTGTACTTAAACAGTTGTATTTTAAAGTGGAACAGTCTGGGAAAGACTTCTAAGCAACAAAACCTTCTACACCTTTCCACGGTTCAATGTTCAAACATCTGACAGCTCCCTCACGTGCGGGCCTCCAGACAGGATGAGATCAGCTGTTCTGATTACACTGCGTATGAGATTTAGTTGGACTTAAAATTCACTGCACATTCATACAGCCGGGCAATGAGGGCTCGACTACACAACTGATCGTCGTCATTGTCACTCGTCGGTACATGATACACTGTAACCTGCCCGTCAATCGTTGTGTCCTAAATGTTATGCAACCATCTGCCACCAGAGGGAGGATCATCGCTGAAAAACGCCATGAATCTGTTAATCCTGATTGTTTTATTGTTAGTTCTTTTAAAGGCAAAGATACAAGAGACAGAAATCCTCTGAGTTCAGTCATCTGAGAGGAGCTCAGAGTAGAATCGCTGCATAAAAGGAGCCAGCTGAGGTGTGTGCCTCCTGGGTAAGGTGTTCCAGCCAGGCGCGTCCTACTGGGAAGAGGCCAGGACACGCTGGAGAGATTGCATCTATCAGTTGGCCTGGGAACCTCTAAATATTTTCCCTTAGAAGCTGGATGAAGTGGCTGGTGAGAGGGAGGTCTGGGCTTCCCTTCTTAGTCTGCTGCCCCCCTGAGCCGATTCAGAGAAGTGGAAGAAAATCGATGGCTGATTTACCGATTTGTTATTTTACATTTTCCCTTTTATTGAAGTGGTTGTCTGCGCCACTCTTTTCAGTGGCAGATTATTAGTTCTTGGATATTAATTTGACATATTTTAATAATATGTGAACATCTTTTTTGTAACATGATTTTATACATTAAACATCTGTTTAAGTGGTTTTCTTCTTCGTTGTCTGGAATATAACGTGTAATGTTCATAATGTGAGGTGCTGCACAGTTAAGCAGCCCAATTCATCACAGTTTACATACAGGTAGAATATCTCTGTTGCTGAAAGGGTTGCTAATCTCTGGATGAGGCTCTTATTGTGCAGTTCCAAACCCCTTAGTAAATATTATTCTGCTAAACCTTTAGCTTGAAGCATGAGTTGATGCTTACAGCAGTTTGCTTTCTCTCTTCCTGCAGTGTACAAAGGCTCAGTTAGCACCTGTGTCAACACAGTGAAATATTAATCTGCAAAGAGAACTCCAAAACAGCTCGTGCACACACAACTCAATCATTTGACTACCAAACATCTGCTCCAGGTTATGCTTTTCTTCGTTTCCTTCCCATTGCAGAAGGAAACACCACTTTTTCTATACAGACTCTCAGTAAGTCCTGCCCATGGACACAAACCATGATTACCCTTCAAAAAGAAAAGTACAGAGCGCATGCAGAACGGATTTAAGCAGCAATAATCACAATAATTCATCTTTTTTTCGAACGTATGTAACTGTTTTTTGTTCTGATCCAATTTGTTTGCTGTACTGTTTGTTCTTTAAAAGCAGACACTTCCACATACCACAGAGTCCCTGATGATATTTGAGGATTTCTACCACAGATTTGGTTTTGCAAACATCTGCAAAAACTAAAAAGGCATCCAGGTAGGGCTGGGCTATATCACACCGTTCACGATAATACCGGTGTAATTTTGGGCAACGATAGGAAAATGAAATATCGCGATAGAATATGGGTAAAACGCGCATGTGCAGTGCCTTTGTTTACATACGCACATGGCGGTGACGCAGAAAGAGAAGAGCAAAAGTGGATCGTTGAATGAAACGGATGAACCAGAACTGGTTTGTAAAATGCTGCAGCTTCAGTGGTGTGGAACTGGTTTAGCTTTCGTCCGTCAGATACACAACAAAGCACTATTTTTGGTAGCGCATGCTAGCGGGCCGTAGTTGTTACCGTGTTGTTTGGAAAATACGGCACACTTAAAATCAATCCTTGATTTTTCTGAAAGTCGACAGAGCCCCTTATAATCCCGTGTGCCTTATGTATGAATTCTGGTTGTGTTTACTGACCTCGAAACGATTTTATGTACACGGCGCTTGAAAATCTGTCAAATGTTTTAGTGCGACTTTGCTAAGCTACGAACCTCGCGGTGGAGCCTCGCTGAGCCTCAGGAGCCTCGCGGAGTGATACGTACTGCGCTTCAACATAATATTACCGTATTGTGTGTGTTTAACCTCTTTTTAAGTTTTGTGGATATTATACATGGTTATGCTGAGGATATGTCGGCCAGTTTCCACTGGAAATGCCTTTTGGTTAAACTGTCAGCGAGGATTTTGCATTTGCACTGTTAAATTTTATATAACTTTAATGCACATAAAAAACAGCTGCTTGTTTAAGTGAAAATACATTGATGTTTTTTTTTTTGCACTAATAAAGTTGTGGAGTCGTAAAGTATTTTGTCTAGTGTCAATTATATCGTCAGTTATATCGTTATCGCAAATTTTCAAATTATATCGTGATAAATATTTTTGGTCATATCGCCCTGCTCTAATCCAGAGCACCTTTGCAACTTCCAAATAAGGACAAGTCTCAGACATTTCAGGTTCAAATTTGACAACAATTCTGAAACAAAATAACAAATTTGACCACATTAAAAACATGAACTGTTGGGCTGATCAGTGATCAAAGAACAGTGTTAACTGCAGTGTCTACACTGGAGTCCAGCTCAGCCGATAGTAAACCATTCCCATGATACTTAAGAGGCCATGTGTCACATGTGTAGCACACAAACAGACACAGTAACTCCACCACAGCATTACTGTTATTCTCACATTGGTGCAATCAGACAGCCCCCCTCCCCCCGTGCACCTTATTAACATTAAGCTGATGGGGGTTGGGGGTTAGCCCTGTGCAGACCTTTTCTGTCACTTTCTGAAACAAACCATTAGATTTTCCTCTTTATTGCTTATTGAAACCTGATCGAGGTCTTCCAAGAGAAGCAGTCAGAAAACATTATGGTTACAAAGCAAATCTGAGCTCTCTACAAGATCAGGTCAGAAAGAACTTTTTTTCCTACTATGAAAGTCTTTTGTGCTCAGTGGAGCTCTTAAAAATTCAAAATAAAAATATAGTTCAATGCAATCCCCTCCTGCTTCTGCTTGCCTGAAATTGGAAGCAGTCACATCGCATATAAGCTGAAAGCAAAATCAATTTCTAAGAAATCAAAACAAAAGAAAAATCTATGCAGCTCAGACGTGCGCTCAGGTTTAGGGCCTTACCTTAGAGGAGTCAGGGGAACCAGCAGCTCATCCTGCAGAGAAACACTAATCCATCTGAGGGAGCAGAGTTAATGCTTCTTCTCACACTGGTATCCCAACAACAGCTGATCTGAATACGAAGAGGCCAAGCACGCCGACAAAAGACCCTGCCGGCACCTCCCGTGGCTAAAGCACCTCACCCCCACACCCTAAACAACCCCCCCTGCCTGATCCTGCATTCACATGGCCCTGCCTGAGTCCAGCACCCCCGACTTAGGCCATCCTGAAGCCAGGGGCATGCTGGGACGTCGCTGGTGGACATCAGCCATGGAGGAGTCACAAACTGAGCAAAGTGAAGCTCATCATGAATTGTTTTTGGACAAATGCTCCCAATAACTCTATAGATACTTTTTTAAATCAAAATTTGAAAACACGACCATCACCTCTCATCCACAAACACAACCAGGGCCAGCCTTCACAACAAAACCACTCTCTCCATTCTTATCAAACTGATAGACTGACTCACTAAAAGTCATAATTAAAAAAATGAACTGTATTAAACTGAATGGATTTGTTTTTGAACTTGAATTAAATCCCAAAATTTACAAAACTGTAGAAAAACTGTTTAAAGGCAACACAACAACGCGTGCATGACGCTGAACCCAGATCAGGAATGTGGGAGAAAAAGGTTTGGACCATTTCATCTGTACCAGAAAAACAACACAAAAAACAACAACCAGCCTAAATCCTTCAGCCTTGCATACACAAGTTTTGGTTTTCTGACCAATAAAAAAAGTGATTTTTCTACCTGCTACAGTTCAAGCAGGTCAAACCCAGAACAGAAGTCATGAACAGACACATTCACAGTTCATCCAAGATCCAGATATGAAGCCCTTTGTGTTTCTGACTCTGTGTCTGTTTGGATTAAAAACTTAGCTTTACATAAAATGTATGATTTCAGATTTCAGAGAGACAGACTTGAATTAATTAGGAGAATGAAATGACTATACTAAACTGATTTCTTCAGCATTCCACTGCTTTGTACAAATACACCACAGATTAAAAGTACCAGGCTGTGTCTCTTCATCTCTTAATTCAGATGTTTTTTTTCCTACAGCCAGCTCACAGATTTGGGCAAAACTTATTTAAGACTTCAGCATCACTTCTGACCATAAAAAAAACCCCCAAAACACTACAAATATAGTTTAGGTTTAAGGGTGGTGGGGTCGGGGTAAACCTACACTCTAGCTAACTCTAGCTACTTACTGTATGTGCTAGCTGGTGAGAATAATTTCATTTTAATATAATTTAACTCTTTTCTTCCATTTAATAGAACTACAAATGTTTCTGTGTTGTTGTTGTAATAAAGCAGTAGCCAAAACTTTACACCTAAAGGAAAATGAAAGGTAACAAGAACAGCACTTCTATCTTATGTGGATTTCAATACTGCACTAAATTACATTTAAAACATCATGTTGGTATAAAAAAAAAAAAAAACGATAGATGATCGTAAACAATGCACAACAGACCTGATCGCATGTTCGGTACACTGGTTTTACGCTGTTGACTTAGACATGCAGCTGCAGCTTTACACACACATCATCATCAACAACAAAAACAACAACAACAACAACAGGACCTAGCTCATTCTGTTTTAAGCTGTGGTGTGATTACTGATGCTGCTCAGGTGCGTGCGCATCACCCGCAGCCGTGCCGCAGACCACGCCCCGCCACGGTGATGACAACAATAATACTAATAATGCACTTTATAGACAAAAATTGATTTTTCACAAAAAATTATTGATAATAATTAGTAAAAACATATCTAGGGCTGCAACGATTCATCGAGTAATTCGAATAATTTAATTATAAACATTCTCGACACAAACTGTTTGCTTTGATATTTGGCGCAACACGAGGCTCGGTAGCGCGTCACCGGTTCACCCACGTTTGCGACTAAAAACCAGACCTGCAATAGAAACGCATTTCGGCGCAATGAAGCCTCCACTTTTAACGTAACAGCAGCAGTGATGATGACGCTGGCACAGTTTGAGTCTGCTCACGCAGCATGAAGAGCGAATACCATGTTTATGTCATGCAGCGTGCTAAAGGCTGACCGCAGCCATCATAGCTTACATGGAAGGACAGGGCCGTGTCTAAAGGGGGGCATGGAGTGTACTAGACCATCGGTCACCAATGAGCATTCATTCTGAAAAACCTGTTATTTTTACTTTGAATATTTATTATTGCTCATTAATATGAAAAAAGTATTTCTTATCCACTTACTCGATTAATCGATGGAATAATCGACAGCTGCAACCCTAAAACTACGCATGTATTAGAAAGTTTAGATAAGAACCGAACCTAAGAAACTTTACTATTTATCTATTTCTCTGCTTATTTGTGTAATAAAACAGCCTTTTATGCATTTCATAGACAGCTTCATTCATTCATACCAACTTCCAGTGATTTATTGCAGACTGAGACGAGCAGCAAACTAGCATAAAATGAAGAATAACTCAGTAACCTTGCTGTAAGGTTTAGTGATGAGCATAACATGTCCTTTAAAAAATATTTTATGGCTCTATCATTATGCCTGACAACGCACTTTTAATCCACTAGTCATGATTTCTTTTTTAATACGTATGCCCTCTCACGTCACCATTTCCATTTCCACCAGCTTTTTAACTGAATGTGTTATCAAGTCCAAATGACACACACAGACACACACACAGTCACACTTCACAGGAATAGGAGCGCAGGCAGAAAAACAGCAGTGTCCTCTATAAAAGGCATGAAATCAGAGTCGGACTCCCACGTGCAGTTCGGAGCTGAAGGCGATCGGAGCTGCAGCAGGATTGTTCCGCTCTGCTTCACATTATGAAGGAAAGGGAGGAGGAGGAGGAGGAGGAGGCAGGTTAGACTCTATCCTGCTGCTGCCACCGGGATTCAATCAGTAATTTGATGTTTGACCAATTATGTCAATTCTCTATTATTCTCAGGTAAATGCTGCCATAGTCAACACAGGACTAGTCCAAGAAAAGGTTGCTTTCACAATTCTAACGTCAAAATAAGATGTTTGACGACAAAACTGATCAGTGGTTGGAACTATTTCATCTTCACTGTTTCCACCAGTGTTTTAACCTGAAGACAAAACACAAACTGACACAAACACACAACACACCACAATGTCTACGTTCAGCTAAGTCAGTCATTAACTAAGCTAATATAGCCTGCTAACAGAGACCAGTTCATTTCTTTGAGTTTATTATCATTTAGCCCATATTGTTATTATTTCATATCTGATTGGATGAAGTGTGCACTTCCAGTGTTTTCTGCTCTACACGGTTATATTTGCTATCATGCTACAGTCAAGCTGCTAACTGAAAAACAGAAGCTCTTTTTGTTTTTACTATGATTTTTCTACCAGTCCTTAAAAAAATACCAAGTAGGACTTTTGAGAAACTTTAATTTCAGTCAAAAGTTCAACTTGTATGCTCATCATACACTGTGCATAACTTAGCTCCTGTTTGGCATTTTGACCCACGCACAGGAACAGAATCTCATTTCTTGAAATAAAAACTAGTGCAAACACAAAGATGAGCCCAGAGGACGCTCCTACTCATTTTAATTTAATTTAAAGAAAAGTCGTTTAAACAAGATTCCATACAGCAAGTTTCAAACTATATAAAAAAGAATCTCTTGGTGGTTTTATTCCATATAATCAGGCTAAGAAGAATGCTAACATGCTAGCTCTCCATCTTCAGAGTTCTAATGAGCTGAGTGCACTCTCAGCTGTACTTTCAATTATAAATAAAACTTCATGTTGTCTGTATATTCTCCAAATAACAACTACACACTGCACAGAGCTCTTCCAATGCAGGAACTCGAGGCAAGCACAAAGTGCAGCAGTCATTCACAACAACAGCCCATAATCAGCTCTTTCAGCCTCTTTTTTTTTTTTTTCTTTTGACACACTTGTTTGTTGTTCGACCCTCAGTATTGGCAATTATAAACTTGACAAACAGCAGTCAGCCATGGAGGCGCTAAAACATTATCACAGCAAACAGATAATGACATGAAATCAATCATGACTGCAGCAGCATCGCTCACATGCACCCCAGCATGGGCAACAACTCCGCAATCGCCTCTGCAGCTCTGATGTAAGTCATGAAATGTTGTGACGAGGGAATGTGTAAAACCAGCCTGACGGGAACTGACTGCATAAGCACTATTATTAGCTTAAATAAATATTATAAGATATTAGAGGTAGGTAATGAAGCATGTCCAACGCTGTAAAGAACTACACAACTGTTTTAGAATTACATGTAATGAACAAAGCCTATTATTTAAAAAACAGTTATGACTGATTATCTTCTTTATTTCCCTTTTATAGTTATCCCAATATTACAGTGGTCCCTCGCTATAACGCGGTTCACCTTTCACGGGCTCGCTATTTTGCAGATTTTTTTTGTGCAATTTTGCATGCCTTCTTTTTTGTTTGTTTTTTAACAGCACATTGTGTTCTGCGTCCTGATTGGCTGTAGACCATTGTCAATCAAAATTTACATAAATCTTCGATCACTAGCAGTGTGACTCTGAAGTGCTGTACTGTATGTTTGTAAGTTTTCTCCCCAACAAACAACAATGTCGATGAAACGTTTTGCACCGTCAAAGGCTCCTGCAGTAGCACCCAACAGGCAGAGGAAGATGCTAACCAGAAATAGAAATTACCATATTTCCTGGATTATAAGGCGCATTAAGTGAAACCAAACAGTCAGATAAGTCAAACTTTACTCAACTAATTCTTCTTGCTTCCTCTACTTCCGTACCATTGATTCATTAATGTTGAATTCTCTGGCAGCTGCTCTATTCCCATGTTCTGGACCTGAAAACAGATCTTTGGTTTCATTCTATAATACTGGGCTTATTTTTATACGAAGGTTTGAACTTTGAGAGTTTAAACACGAGAGAAAAGTGTGAAAATGTTCATGCCTGTCTGTATAAAGTGTGTAGTGCCTTAAAAGCCTTAAAACATCTATAATCATTGCAAAAAAAATAAAGTTGGCTACTTTGCGGATTTTACCCATCGCTGGTTATTTTTAGAACGGAACTCCCGCGATAAACGAGGGACTGCGGTATTGGACTCTTCGGACAATAAAAACTAAAAGAAAAAAAATGAGATGGCAATATTACTTGTATCCAATGGTCCATGAATTCATTTTGTTTTTCTCCATCTTTATAAATTAAAGCAAAAAGCTGAGTTTTAAATTATGATGATTTTAGATGACACACAGACCTTTTTTTACCTTTTTTTGACATGGACAAATCTTCTCTGAAATAAATATAATATATATAGTAAAAACAGTTATTATATTATATAATATGATTAAAATGTTAAAGAATTAGGTCAAAATAGACTTCAGATTGTTTTAAATCCTTAGTTTCAGGCATATTTTTTCTGCTTTTGGCTAAGAATGAAGTCAGTGCCGCTCTCCAACTACCATTAAAATATTTTACTTATGAAAGGCAGCCAATCAGAAGGCATAAAAGCAGAGGCAAGATTTAAACTTGTTTACAAAGAGAAAATGAACTAAGGGCTGCAGGAAAGTCTGGTATATATTCTGAACTGTGAATCATGAAAAGCTTTTCTGTTAAAATTAAAAAACAACAACAAACTGGAGCTAGAAATGTTTAAGCATTTGGAGAAAATAAATGACCATTATGAGTTTTTAATGTATATGTTCTTGTTTCAGATAAACAGTGGAACGCATTTATTGCCTTTTGATTATCATCGACTGGCGAATCTTAATGGGATTTTGCACAGATTACTTATACAGCAATATACTAAGCAAACTAATGATTCACCCATATGCACTTGTTCTACTACACTGTTTATACGGTCTTAAAAATGATACAAAAGTGTGATTGTTGGGTGAAAATACAGTAGGTGGAGGTAAAACGTAAAAAAGAAGCCCGCTGACTCTTAATTGCCTCTTGGGGATAAATAAAGTCTCTCTGATTCTGATTTGATGAACATTTTCTGCAGTGAAAGGTGCAGAGTGTGGTCCGCCCCACCTACATCAGAGTGTGGTCCGCCCCTCCTACATCAGAGGTCCGCCCCTCCTACATCAGAGTGCGGTCCGCCCCCCCTACATCAGAGTGCGGTCCGCCCCCCTACATCATAGTGCGGTCCGCCCCCCCTACATCAGAGTGCGGTCCGCCCCCCTACATCAGCGTCCATATTGATTTTATTTTTAAACATCTTGTTGCACAACAGAACAGCAGAGGCGGAGGGCCGGACGAACCCACGAGTTCGAGTTAAAGGAGAGATTCACCAGCTGAAGAAATTATTGAACAGAACTTTAGCACTACGCCTTCTGGTGATGGTGTTCATTAAAAAAGGAAAGAAGTGTGTGTGAGTGTGTGTTTGGGTGGCTAATATCTCCTTCTGCTTGGTCAAACACGTTATTTATTCCTCATTGTGTGTGGCCACAGGCCGTAAATATATCTGTAATTACCTACACTGCCATCAGGTGGGGTTAATAGAGAAACCATTAGCAAAAAAGTGGATGAACGCAGGCATAGAGGGGAACATCGCTGCAAAGACAGTGAAAAGAAAAGTAGAGGAGAATGCTACCAGGAGCATAATTAGCCGATATTAGTCATTAATTCAGTTCCTTTTGAATGTGCCCATTACCCTGCTGCTTACTGCTTGAACCAGGTTAGCAATTAAAACAGGATTAAACTCATTTAAAAAGGAATCTGATCTTCTTTTTCAAAAACATTGAGCAGGATAAGGCTAGTCTGCATTTTTCTCAGTACTTTTCCTTCCCAGCACCAAACTCTCTGCTCTCTATTAAAGATGCAAACCTCAAGACTCTGGTCCATAATGAATGCGTTCCATTAGACAGACCATAACTAGACATTCTTTAAGAGGAGTACATATATTTTCAGTTTTATTCTTTTCCAATAGCTCAAATCTTTCACATATGTAATTAAAGGAGAAAGAAGAACTTCAAATGTTGAAATTTCCTCTACATTACAAAAGTTTATGGTTCACAAACGCAGACAAAATCTATTTTAACTCCATCAACTGCATTAGCTGCAGAGTACATTAGACCACGATCTCTGCAGAGCTCCTAATGACATTATTGTTCTGGATTATACTTTTGAAATATTGATCATATTCTAATAGTCCACTTTAACACACAATAGATCAGAAAGAGCTCATTAGAAGTTTCGTACTGCAGAAAATAACATTTCCATCTTTATTTTGATCATAAATCAAGTTTGAGTGTGATATCAATACTGTGAAAGGCTCCATCCACGGAGTAATTAGCACAGCCATCAATCAGAAATACAATTTGGCTTCATTAACGTGACTGCATTCTGCCATTCAGACATGAATCACTTAATGTTCTTAATGCTCTTCATGTCTTCATTCAGATATTCCCATGACATCAACACGAGACATTATTTACCGTTTTAGTAAAGAAGCTATCACACTGTCTGAACGTGATAATTACAGAGGCCAAATACTATAAACACTTAAGAAGAACATATAACACTGTAAGTAAGAAGTCATTAAGTTGATTAAGATGTCCATCAGCTGTGCAATAAACTGACTCTTGTGTTGTTCACGTCACAAAGGTGAGCTGTCACTGTTAGCTCTGCGTACGTCCTATTTCCATGTTGAGGATAATTTATTACGAGTAACTAATGATCTTACAGCTGCTGTGCTGCGGCCGTAAATGTGAGTAATTCTCTTGCTTATGGAAGCTAATGGATAGACTGTACTGCTTCCAGAAAAAGCACAAAAAAACTATTTTCAGCTGCTGAAAAAAAAAAAAAAAAAATCTAATTATAGTCAGAAACTGACCTGGAAAACTATCTTGTGATTAAAAGCTTTAGTAAACTGTATCTTACAGATATTTTCTTTCTTTAATACATATGAAATCGTAGAGAAATATGAATACGGGGGAAATGGCCAAGTGTGAGGATTTGACGAGGGCTGAATTGTGCCGGCTAGATAACTGGCTCAGAGGATCTCCAAAACTACAGCTCCTGCTGAATAGTCAGTATCTATCAAAAGAGGTCCAAGGAAGGACTGGTGGTGGTCATGGGCGGCCAATTGATGCATGCAGGGAGCAAAAGCTGGCCCATGTGGTCTGATCCAACAATGAGCTACTGAAGCTCAAATTCTGAATGACAAGCAAGACAGACCCAGGACATGATGGAGAGGTTATATCTCTCGGATGGATGGATGCGTCACAGTTTGGCGCAGACCAGTCAGGGTGCCCATCCTGACTACTGTCTACCACTGAAAAAGCCAACACAATGACCACGTCAGAACTAGACCACAGCACAATGGAAGAGGATGTCCTGGTCTACTGAATCATGTTGTCTTTTAGGTCACGTGGATGGCCGGGTGTGCATTGCTTACTTGGGGAACACCTGGTACCAAGGTGCATTATGGGACGTTCTGCTGGGAAGCCTTGGGTTCTGCCAGCCATGTAGATGTTACTTTGACATCGACCTAAGCAGTGTTGGAGACCATGTACAACATGATGTAGAACATGATGGCTCTGGCTTCTTTCAGCAGGTTAATGCATCCTGCCACAAAGCACAAGCTGTTCAGGAATAGTTTGAGGAACACGATAAAAAGTTTTAAGTGTTGACCCAAATTCCCACATCTCAATCCAATCGAACATCTGTGGGATGTGCTGTACAGACAAGTCCGATCCGTGGTGGCCCCACCTCACAACTTACAGGGCCTAAAGGACCTGTTGCTAACATCTTGGTGTCAGATACCACAGCACACCTTCAGGGGTCTAGTGGAGCCCATATGTCGATGGATCACCACAGCACAATATTAAGCAGCTGGTGCTAATGTTACACCTGATCAATGTAAAACGTGTTTGGTGATTCTGGAGTTTAGTTTTGGGTTTTGTTGTATCAATTTTACACAATAACCAATGACAATGAAGTCTTGCAAAACTTTACCTTCAAAAAATAAAAAACATTTGGTTACAGGGTGTCAATTCTGGCACCTTTCAAACTTTTGATCCCTTAATTCTATAAATGTGAAATTTTGAAGGCAAATTTTTTCGCTTTGCTTGTTTTTTGTTTTTCCTGTTTTTTTTGTTTTTTTTTCACTCTTTAAAAATCATCATGGACCACAGTTAAAATAGCAAAACTGTACCAACTTAATGTCTATAACCCAAGTATTCAATTACATTTTAAGAAGATCCAGTTTCCTCAAACAAATGTCTGGAACATCGTAAGCTCTACATGTAATATGATTCAATGCAATATATTTTGAAGTACCCTTCTGTCATTATATCGATGTTTGTAGTCAACAACAGCTGTCAAATAAAGCAAAGAAAACACTTTTCAACAATATTTAAATGATGTTAATATTATGTAAATATTAATTGTAACAATGAGCAGGAGAGCTCTAATAACTTTAAAATGTATTTCCTCCGTTTCAAGTAAAATAAGATTTGCATTCATAAATAACATTTTTAAAACAAGTTGAAAAAGTTTCCCCATAATGGCATCTAATGTATAAACTATCTCGGCTTCCCCGACAAACCAATGTGTAAATGTCGTCTTCTCACAGAGTTTTCGGTTTTCGCACACGCTCTGAATAATGCATTGCATGCCATTGGTCTGTGCTGTCTATGAACATACATACTGTAAAGACAAAGGCAGAGGCCGTGCAGATTAAAAAAAAGAAAAAGCATATATTACAATTTGCCTGATGAGGCATTGATGGACATGTCCTTTGAGACTCTGGACGTCTGCAAGACTGTGAATCAGATCTTGCCAATGACACATAAAAAGACTAGAACTAACATTGAAACTAACAACTTGTGATAATTTGGTGATATATAACATATATAATATACAATAAAAACTTCAATTTCAATTAGAAAACACAAAAACTATAATAGCTCTGGTGAGCACATCCTTTGTAAGATGAGGAAAACTACTCCTTTTATACTAAATGGTTTATGTCAGTATATTCCAAAAGTTAAAAGCCTTGGATTATAAACCTCCTTCAGACAAAACACTCTTCGCTTCTTTAATCAATGAAATATTGAACCAATGCAACAGTCTAAAGGAAGCTCTTCTCGGATCATGATATCAGATGCACCAACCTGGGATACTACAGCATAGCAACGATATGGAACTTACTGAGACAGACACAAGCATTACATTGCATCATTATTACTGGATGCATATTATACTTCTTGTCCCTCAATCGACTGGACTACAGAGACGACTGCTTCCAGCAATCATTTCTAACATATTTTAGCTTCACTTCTGTGCAAGTGGGTGGAAATTGTGAAGCAACGATGATCTCCTGCATTTCTTCTAATCCATCTGAAACATTAATGGGAAACTAAGAAGCTGAAATGTACATTTTCTTTTATTTAAGACTCATGCAAATAGATGAGGAATAAAAATTAAAAAAAAAAAAAATCACACCTCTGCACAGTTGTTCTTAAATTCACTAGTTCACTTTTTAAATTTGTTGTATTTCTATTTGTATTTTTTTTAAATTCATGTTATTTTCATTTCCTCCCACCAGATGACCTTTGATGACCTTTCCATGTGACTGATAGAAGTCACATCAGATTTGAAGAAATTTAACGCAGTCATCAGGAAACCATCAATTTTTTCTAACAATGAGGTTGCCAACCTACGTTTACTCTCGTGTGACTGAGCTGCTGCTTTACAGACTTTACAGTCAAAACAAGGTAACACAAAGTTTTCTCATACACTTCCAGGCCACACTGGACTTCAATTAGTACACCAGTAATTAGGGCTGTTCGATATAACGATATATATCGGATGACGATATAAAAACGTCTATCGTTTCATTTTACGCTATCGTTTGTTTTGTGTTGTCGCAAAATAAGCTGTTTATGGCAATATTTTTTCATGGTTTTGATGGTCACTGTAGTGGCTATATTAATTTCTTAAAGTTCTCTCTTTTTGTTATATTTAATATAACCACACTACGGACGGACAATCGCCTGTTTTTATGCGTTGTGGTTAACAACAACGACGGTCACACCACCGCGTGTCCGCTTGTTTATGTTCCACATAAACCTTTCACAATAAAGCTCAAGATCCTGTTGAGACTTTTCAAAATAAACTGAATCACGTGAAAGAGCAGATTATTTACGGATGAAGTAAAAAAGAGCCGCCAGGTGCTAAAAAATAAACCTTAGACTCAAACGTTAGAACAGGCTTTTCCCCGCAGCACGCCGTGTAATAAATACTCACAAAGAAAACAGCAGCCGTTACAACTTATGTCTAAAGATGTATCGTTTCATGCATCGGTTAAAACACTCGACTCCAGCTACATGACGCCCAGCTGGAAACACTTCACGCAAGTCGAGATTCACAGAATTTACAGAAAATGTTACATTTTTGTGATTTATATCGTTATCGGACGATAGATGTCTTATATCGAGATATGAGACTTTGGTCACAGCCCTACCAGTAAGCACGAGTAACCTTCAGCAGCCCTTCTACATCCACAATATGCTACAAATATTAGAATAAGAAAATAATCATTAGCCAATAGCAATTTAAAAAAAAAAATCAATAAATCTATGCTACATTATATTTATCAATGAACTGATTTATTTAAATGTTCAACTAACATCCATAACTGGGTTTGACAATCTTCAAAGTTCGATTTTTTATTTTATTTTAAATTCTCACTAATTCTAATTCTCAGTGTATTTCAGGTCCTGACAGAAACTTACTGGATAACAGTTTTCTTTGATGAAAATATGCTAAAACATTTGCTCTTCACTAATGTACACACCTGAAACTCTCCAGGTATTCCTGCAGAATAAATGCGGCACAGCTGTCATTTCTTTGTAAACATTATTCGTTTACATTATTCGTTTCTTTACCACACAAATCCTCCGCTACCTCGTCGTCCTCCTCGGCTTTCTTTATGACTAAATAGAGATTCAGCCATCTGTCACCAGAGTCACATGACATCATGCGCTGGTCACAATCATATGTGTGCATGGAACAACAGCAATTATTCAGCCTGTTGAGCTGCTGAGTGAGTCGCAGCATTTTCGAGAACATCAATACACTGGTGTTATTCACCGGACTAATGAGCCTTTTCATTAGAATCACACATCACTAGAGGATGACCCATGCAGCACCCACCTAAGGTCAACTCAGATAAACATATATAGTGTCTGAGCATGCAAACAACAACCAAACCTTTCAACAGTTATATGTTCAGCACCAACACCACCAGCTGCCTCTCTTATACCTGATTTAGACTTCTGCGAGGATCTTTGTAGAGGCTACAACTACAACTAGAGCTGGGTCATATTATACCTTTCATGGTAATATGAGTACAATGTTAGGCAGTGATAAGAAAGTGAAATAAATGTGCATGCGCAGTGCCCTTGTTTTCATACGCACATGGCAGAAAAAGCATGGCGGCGACAGAGAATGAGAAGGGCGAAAGCAACAGATGAACCAGAATTGGTTTGTAAAAGTGGTGCAACCTCAGTGGTGTGGAACTGGTCTGGTTTTCGTCTGTCAGATACACAACAAAGCACAAGTTTTTGTAGTACATGCAAGCGGGCCATCGTGGCGCAGGGAGGAAACACGACAAACCTATTTCATCATTTGAAGCAGAAGCGCTCGTTGGAGTACAACAACTAATAAAGCTGTGGAGTTGTAAAAGTATTTTGTCTCGCAGCAATTATATCATCAATTCTATCGTTATCACAAATTTTCAAATATATATCGTGAGAAACATTTTTGGCCATGTTGCCCTGCCCTCGCTACAACGTAACCACCTACGCAGCCAATATCGTTCCAGGCAGTTATGCTTTTGCTGGGAAATAGCGCACACATGCACATGAATACCCATTCATGTCTGTGTTGTAGGGGTGTGTTATATTCTAGGAATGTAACATTCTGCGATTATTATTATGAATCTCACAATAATGCAAGAGTAAAGAAGAGAGAAAAGAAATTGCCTCGATGGACAAGTAATCACCATCAGTGACGATGACAATCATCAATCTCTCGATGTTGTTCATGTTTGCCCGTGAAAGAGTGTAGAGGTGTTTTTCCCACTGACAGAGTTCCCAGAACGGAGGCATCCTATCAAAAATATTTACTGCAGATTGAGCACAAACTAATCTCCCTACAGGAGATCTTCAAAATGGACTTACAACGCTAATATTGGTTAGGATGTGCCCTTCAATATACCTGCTGTTCCCTCAACTAGCCTCACTAACCGAGATATTAAGTTAAAGTGCTTGATGCGAAGTGTGAAATGGTTCTGAGGCGGCCGTAACCAAACGTAGTCATCAGGAATTCCAGACATATTCACACTGCACAGAGAACCTTCTAACAAGTGATGAATAATTAAATGCTGCTCTTTAAAACACACAGGAGAAGAGTTCACCTGTTTTATTAAAAAGACAGAGATGAGAAGCAGGGTAAAAGAGACGGTGGGCAGACAGAGACACGAGCAGCCAAAAGGTCGGACTTTTTAAACGCTTACTCCAGTTTGTCTGGGAGCTCTCCTTTGTAACAAACACAGAGGACAGCGCAAACAAAAGAGAAACTGACGACATGGTTCATCGGACAAATGGCAAACTGGACAGTGTCTCTGGAAGGAGGCAGCAAGATTAGAAGGAAGCAGAAGCGGCCAAGTGTTTAAAGAAGTAACAGCTGTCACAACGGGATCCCAGAGGTAGACGCCATAGTTTTCAATATCATACTATGACAAATACAGGCTTTTTTTGTGTTCCAGATTGGGTCAGGAGTTGGAATTTACGAGTTACCAGCTGGAAGCTATCGTGTGTTTGAGATTCGCTAACCCATATGAAGAGCACTGACCAGGCGCTGAATGTGCTACAGCTGTGGACAAATTAACAAGTACTGCTAGTGATGCATGAAGGGCTCTACCTTTGCTAAGAAGCAAAACAAATCATGTTTCTGGTGCCTCTGGGTGCAGTTCCAGAGTGAGGTTAAAAGGTGCACAAGGCAGACTAGAGGATGGGCAGTAATGCTGTTGCTGTATCAGAACTAAAAAGGAGGAGATTTAGAAAAATGTAGGTTTTCCCTGACTTACAATCATGAGCTCTGGGGAAATAACTGGAAGAACGGGACTAAAGAATCCTGAGGAGAAAAACAGGATTTCATGTGGCCTCATGAGCGCCACAGGAGGAGATGGGCATCTAGACTATGTTGAAGAGCTTGCTGTCCTGCCTGGATGCCCATCCAGACTCCATGCAAGTCACAAAATAAAATACAAAGCTGAGCATCTTGCAAAAAACACTTGATCCTGCAGTTCCCCTCAGCTCAACATACCACTCCCAGGTCTTTTGTTTGTTTATTTTTTTAAAGAAAAAAACCCCATCTTGACTGGTGTTGTGTTGGGACCACTAGCACCTAATCGGCTCAGGTCCATTTGTGTTACTTGTTAGTGTTTCCGATCAGGTAGCAGTCCCTGGTACCAGGTTCTTTTTTAGTACTTGCTCGGCTGGAATCACAAGTGATCCGAGTCGATCTGAAAATGTGAGATCAACAGACTGCAAGCCAACAACTGACCCATCAATGATGTCACTCGATGAGTCATGAGAGTGGCTTGTTCCCAAAAATCAAAACTGCTCATTTTGAAATTCGGCAACGATAGAAATGGCTGCACAAAGACCGACACCATGGTCACCGACTCACAAACACCCAGACGTCCTCCATTGTTCCGTTGCATTTGTTTTGCAAGCAAAGACATCACAGGACTTTCGGCTGTAATGAGCCAGGCGCACTGAGGTGGTCGCTCAGTCATAATGGAAAACAACAGAGACCGAGCAGAGTCGAGTCAAGCTGGGAAGGTACTAGTGGAAAAGAGGCATAAGCGATTCCTCAGTCCAGAGCTTGAACCAAATACAGAACAATTTCTGTTGCACTGACCCCAAGTGGCCAAAAGAAGAAGAAAGAAAATAATAAGCTTAAATTTTGTTTTAAAAAAATTTGTAAATATTAACACAAAGCAGCTGTGATTGAACTTTATACCTGAAATAAAATGTTTCTCCCTTTCATAATCTTTATTCCACCTGTGTGATATTTCATTTATGCCAGTCCAGGTCAATCTGGCCACACCTCTGGTTACTGGTAGTGAACAAAGTTGCATTTTAGTTCTCCAGATCCTCCCCAAGTCTGTTTCAGATGAACCATGAACCACTGAGGACAAGGGTAGCAGCTTCAGAACATTTATCCATTCACAGTGCAGCCAAACCAGAGGTCAGTGGGCACATAGTCATAAAGACATTTTAACAGGCTCAAGCAGCACTATGCTTTAATATTCAGACTCTCACATAGATAAAATAAATAAGACGCTATCAATAATACAATATGCACGGTCAGCCTTATCATACCGATGTATCTATGTCTTCATTATTGCCTGCAGATTATATTCACATTAACTGTCTGATACAAACTGTAAAATTACTAAAACAGAAAAAACAAAAATAAGAAAAAAGAAAAAAATTTAATTTATTCAAAACGAGAAAAAATAATGAGCAATGCAATTTACAGAAAGAAAATGCTTAAGCAATTCAGATAGCTGCAAATTAACTTTATGTCCAAGCACAGGCTGTCTGTAACTCAGTGCCTTACTTTATAACAAAGCCTCATATTTTAAAAGAACGGCAAAAACATGTCATATATTTGACTAAAAATCGTTTTGTGTTTGTTTTTAGTGGGCTAGCACTCCAAATGTACTCAAAGTTCAAGAGCTTCAAATATGAAACAAAGCGCGCTGCAGAGGTCTGGTGGAGCCGGTTGCGTATACAGCAGCTGTGCGTTCTTTTTTATTTAAGGATTATGCATCCACGCAGAAACTAGGACGATGTTCGTGACCTTAGGATTTGAATGTTATTCAGCGTGATACAATGTGTAACGGCTCCATCGAGAGGCAAACTGCGAATTTAAAGTAATAGCATGAAGAAGTGGAAGGTGATGTGTGTGCGCGCACAGGAGTAATGGTGGTGCGTGTGTGTGTGTTTGGGGAGGGAGGGGGGGGTCTGAACATGGCTCAGAGAAAAAGAATGTTGCTCAATTACACCTTATCCACCAATCAAGTCACATGGAGATGACTTAGGCACGCGCGCGCTCGATCACAGACATAATCCACGACAGGCAGCATTACACGTCAGTAACATCAGAGATTTGAAATGTTGGCTGTGATCCCTCCTGAGTCACATCACAGCCCGCTGCTGCTCGATCTGCCACACGGAGTGCAAACCTCCCTTACCTGCGTCTCAACTTCTGCTCGCTGTTACTTCCACTGTTCTGCTGTTCTTGGCCGCAGTCGCTCTATATCCTAATCCAGCGGATTTGTAAACCATTCAGAAATCCGTTCAGAGTCGAGCGGAGAGCTCAGCGGAGGACGAAGGAGCAGGTGGCATCGTCTCCGGTCCAGAAAGCGTGCCTGTGTGTAGTGTTTGTGCGTTTGGGGAGAGACGCTCCACGTTAACGGCTCAGTAAATCTGTCCTCACACGACGGAGCGACGAGGAGAGCCAGGTGGTCGAGCACGAATCCCGCGCCGAGGTTGCCGAGCTTTATCGGCCGAGTCCAGCCTCAGAGCGCTGCACCCTGTCTGGGTAAGAAGCGCGGGGGCGCTGCGGCTGTCAGATCCGGTCTCTGTCGATTCGCCACACGCTCGTGAGCAGAGGAGTACCGACGATCCCTCCTTCGCTCTGCTCCTCCTGAAAAATAAAGGGAGGTGGGCAGTCTTCAGCAGCCCCCACCCCCTCCTGTCCCCCGACCTGAGGACAAACTCCGCCCTCCCCACACAAGCTCAGCCAATAGGAACCCTCTCGCTGTCTCTCGGCCACACACCCTCTCTCTCTTTCTCTGGCCGATTCGGCGACACAAAGGCTCCGGCTCCTCTCCAGGAGCCGCCTGCAGTATTCATCCTCTAAAAGGAGTAGACACGTACTCAGCCATACTCATTGAGCCGCACAACCACTTATGTCACCTGACCAAAGCACAATAAAGGGATTTCACAGCGTTTTAAAACTCGCTTGCAACCTGTAGCTCAATTCAGTGCACAAGCATTTGACAAAAATAAACCCTGGAAGCAGATTCAACAAGTTCTGTCAGGGAACATCTGAAGAGCAAGAAGATACACAAGTGCAATATGAGATGTAATGCTCTGCTCTCTCTGGGTTTTCTAAGACTTTATCTTGAAATGCTTGGCGTTATCAGCTCGGTGTTGTTGGTATTTCTACATAAACTAGCTTTCTGTTCAGAAAAATGAAGCCAAGGGCCTTAAACTTCTATTTATTTGTAGGCCACCAGATGGTAATAGCTTTGGTACAAAAGTTCTACAGAGGTCTGCCGGGAAAGGGCTTCTTCTTGACCTCTGTAATTGCTTTGCAATGTTGCAGCCCCTTCCTTGTCTTGTCTTCTTTGTCACTTTGGGTCATACCAAATAAAAATGCAGTCTAATTTGTTAATGTTGGTCATGTTTCAAAAAGTAGGATTAGCCATGTTATCTTGTGCTTGCTCATTGGCTTCAACAACTTCCCATCACAAAAAGTGCTCAGTATTTGAGACTGTCCAAACCAAGCAGCGGCCTCCAGAGCTGCACTTTAATGGTCACTTTTACTGATTAAGGTTCCTAACTGGGTGAAGTAACCCAGAAGTATCGTCATGGCAGCCTAAGTGTAAGATGATGGTTCTGTAAATAAAGATAAAAAATAAAGTGAACTGAAGGTTTTAGTGTAACTCAGTTTGACTTGGTCATGGGCTCAGTTTGATACTATATGACCGTCTTTCAGGATTTTAATGATTTTATTTGACAAGTTAAAGTGGATAATCACCTCCTAGTAAGAAAGAATATACGAGGGGAGCATGCATATTCATTTTACTGAACTAAAACAAAAGCCAAGCAAATAAACTGCATTCCCTCCACTGTCACTTGAGGCTCGCTTCAACAGTGAATTCATATAGATTCCATTGTTAAAATATTCACTAAGCACTTTTGGTCTCAGCGGCATTTCCCTCCTTCATAACAACTTCCTGAGGAATTTCATTAACACTTATTCATTTGTATTTTCCTGAGGCTTAGAGTTAGAGGCCCGACTGCTCTGCTTGCTGGCATGAATTCAGCTCTACTAATTGAAGTAGCTGAACTGGACTTCTCGTTTGTGTTTCTGTTTGTGTTATTGGTGCCTTTGGAGAATTTCAAAGGGAATTATCTGAATTAAAGAAAAACTTAAAGCAACCGATTAGCTTAAGTTTTTTAAGTTTATGAAGCTGAAGACTATCAGCACTCCAATATTTAGATTTCAGTTGACATGTTCCATTTAACTAAAATAAAAATAAAATGTTTAATAATTAAATTTATAAATATTTAATAACTAAAACTTTTCATTCATGTCTCCCATGTCAATAAGTTAATAATTTAAAAGGAACGAGTACAACAGAGTCATGTTATCAGTTTAAGAAAACTAAGTCTATTGTATTGTTCATTTTTGTAATCTTTTTAAATTAAACAAAACCCAAAGATCTATATGTGGGAAACTCAAAAACATGTAGAAAAAACACAAAATGTAGAAAAAAATCAATGCACCGAATACTGCAAAATTTAAAAGCATAAGTACATTTCTTCCGTTCACCAATAACACACTGTATAGTTAATATTCAAGAAAAACACTTCTGACTGACTGGTGTCATGGCAGGGTGTTTACCACTGGGTGGCTGTAGCTCAGGAGGTAGAGCAAGTCACCTACTGATAGGAAGGTTAGTGATTCGATCCAGAGGTGGCCCACACATGGGCCAGCATGAGGCCAGTTGCAGGCCCTGTGCTGGCCCATGTGTGGGCCACCTCTGGCAAACCTGATCTGGGCCACAAAAGGGCCGTTATTCTTTGCGGTATGTGGGCCTTGTGTAAGAACATTGTGTAGGCCAGATCCAGGCCATACCAATTTTGCTATGTGGGTACCTGCTTGGTTAACATTTATATTCAAAACAATGACATTCACAAAACCAGTGGATGCATCAATTTTTTATGAGGGACATATGTACGTGACGCAAATTTAGTTTAAGATAAGATAAGATAAGATAAAACTTTATTAATCCCTCGGGTGGGTTCCTCTGGGAAATTCGGTTTCCAAAAGCACAGCACAGACAGAAGTTACAGTTACAGAATATTATATATATATATATATACACACACACACACACATATAAATAAATACAGAGACATATATAAATAAAATATACGAAGGGGATAAATAGAATAAATAGGAATAAAAATAAAAATACAAGTGAATTGCACATTTCAAGTATGGAGTCTATTGCACCGTTGACTATTAACAAAAGTATTGCACAAAAGGTATTGCACAGTGAGGTGAAGAGGCACTACAGCTTAGTTGTTCCCCCCTCCTTTGTCCACCTGTTTGTTTGACCCAAATAGCTTTGTTGAGACCGAACAGTTTAATCTGTCTTGAACAGCTTTGCATGGTTTACAGTTCAAAATAATCCTTATTTAGCTCATCCTCCGCTGTCTGAAACAAGCAGTTTAAGCTTCAAGTCAAATATGTTCTGATTGGCTGCCCTTCATAAACAGAAGATTTAAGCAAGTAGGACCTTTGTGCTCACAGCCACAGCAGTGTGCCGGACTTTATTCAATACGTTTTGACTTACATAAAACATAGCCAAGGGTAAAAAAGACGTTCCCCATGAAGTTGATAAAAAATATTTTCTAGATTCATTTTGCATTTATTTGGATTATGTGAATACGAAACAACTGACACACATGATCACACAGCATGACCACAGTTACATAGAAAGCAAACAGTTACTTTATTGTACAAACCAGATTTTACATTACTGAGAAACCATCTTTTCAAGGCCATTATGAAGACGTGAAGCGTTTTCGTTTTAAAGGAAGGTTGCATCACAATACAGCTGCAGAACAAAAGGAATGAATGCTTTTCCAAAACTAAATGAAATAACCGAATCCTGTAATAACATGAACACACATGCATATTTTTTAAGAGATAACAGGTCAGTCTGCTCTTTCTGAATACTTATCGCTGATTTTTTTTATCCGTTTAATTTTATTTTTATTATCAAACTTTAAATTAAAAGTTTCGTTTGCCAACAAACACCTTGCCTAACAATTGCACAACATATTATTAACAAACAAATATATATAAAAGAAACTATATGTATCTTACAACTAGAGCTTAGCAGTTTTATTTATTAAATTAATATGACTTATTTGTGAAATTTGAAACTAAGTTTTTAGATAATATTTCAATGTAAACGTACTAATTCAGTTTCTTTAAAATAAAGAACCCTTCACATTTACTGAGTTATAGGCTATTTCTCGTGTTATTTTATGCATTTAATTCACAGTATATATTTTCAGTTTTCTTCATATGTCATTTAATTAAAAATAACTGGAATATTTGGTTACATATATATTAAAAATTCTATTCAATGATGGATTTTTTTCAGTTTTAATTACTGTCCAGTCTGAAGCCCACAACAAACCAAAACCGTGCCTACAATTGTCCCAGAAAACTGCAGTCAGTTATAGTCTGAACACTACAGACAGCCAGGTCTAAATAAGCCCTGTCTTTATGAATTATGAAGCACTTTGGACTAAGGGACTTTCAAATTTAGTTTAAGATGACTCAGGGAAATTCCTTTAGCTTTGAATCATCCCATTTTGCATCAGAGCAGAGAAGAGAAAAATCAGATTAAAAAAATATAAAGTACAAGTGTCAGCCAGTTTTACACATCATTGTGGATATAATGGTTCTGACTGAGCTCCCCACAAGGCTGGACTGGGACAAAAAATGGCCATCTTGACTAGAGACCGGCCCCCCAGGTATTACAGGAAAAGGCATAAAGCTTTTGAATGAAAACAGACACTGTTGTGAAAGTGATGTACACAGTCTTGTTGGTATATGTATGATTTATATACATTTTACGTCAGATAAAAACTTTGGTTGTAATCTTCAGATAATTATTTAATAAAAGCGAGAAATTTTAATGAGAATAAGAACATATTTCTTTGTGCCCCCCTCTCCCTGTTAATGCCCTACCTGGCCCCCTGGCAAAACTTTGCTAGACCCGCCCCTGCACAGTTACCAGCTGTCAGCGTAAAAAAGGATCCTGGTGTTTTTTGTCTCTCAGAAACAGTTCATAACTTCTCTTCAACTCATTCACGTCACCTAAAAGGTAAACCTGTTTCTCCATCACCTGTTCAGCTCTGATGATTCAGTAAGGACATCTCCTGGTTTCATCTTCATGTTTCCCTCTCACCACATATCCAAACCGATATCATGACCAGCAGGTTTACAGCTGTGGCTCCAGCAAACATCAGCTGATACTAGAAATTAATATTAAATAAATTCTAACAACAGCTGATCAAGCTTAAACATGCAGCTGTTGATTAACGCGACATCTGCTGGTTTCCTTTTTCTGGCTCAAAGTGGGCGATAAACAAACAAGAGAGAAAAGCCGATCAGCTGATCATTGATCAGTTTCATGATCATCTTCATTGAAGTAGAAACAGGAGAGGGAGGGGAAAGAATAAGAGAAGAAGAGGCAGCTGACAGCGTAAAGACAGAATAACTCCAGCTTTGTGTCTTTTTCTATCCTAGCTGAAGTACAGGACAAACTGTGCTCCTTTTCAGCTCAATACAAAAGGCATAATATTTTCTCTGAATGCTGGACGATTCCATCGTTTTACGGGACGGTTGGCAACTCTACTATCTAACCTTATGAATAAAATAAAGTTAACTATCAGTAACTTCATAGCACCCACCCAGCTGTATAGAAACTCCGTCATGCTAGCTAGCACGCAGTACGAGTTATTGTAACTGACTGTAAAAAGTCAGCACAACGAAAATAAACTCCACCTAAACTTAGTTTATATCTGACCCAGATAGACTGCAGGTCATAACTTCTTACCCGAAGTTCAGTTCACCTGACACTCGGAACGGCGGCCGCCTCGGGTCTCTCCTCCTGCCTCCCCTCTCCCTTATCCACCTGCTGTCCTCCACCACTTGCTAATGTTACTGAATCTGTGGAAGCTCCACGATGCCAAACAACTGAGTTACTTTGACAAACCAGTCCAGCTATGGCTCCCCACTGAAGTCAGGACTCTCAAACACCTCCACGCTTACCTGCAAGGCTCAAGTTGAAACATTATTTTTGAGTTGAAAAACATTAAATCACAGGCATGGATTAGAACAGTGGTTCCCAAACTTTTTTTGCTGGCCCCCCCTTTGTCTTACAAGAAAAACGTTCGCGCCCCCCCCCCGCGTGCACACACACGCACGCACACGCACGCACACATCCTCCAACCACACACGCCCATATTTTGCTCCATTGCGGTTTATTTCACACCTCAAACATTTAGTAAACAATTAAGCAAACACAAGTAACCTGCAATAAATTACAGGTAGTAATAAAATAAACTACTGACTCTTTTACGCTGCGTCCACACCTACACGGGTATATTTGAAAACGCACTGGGACAGTGGCGCGGCTGCCCCTCTGTTGGTCTTCCATGGTCTCTTGTGTTCTGGGGGCCTCTGGATGTCTGGAGTTTTGATCTCCTCCATACCCGCTTCACACCCTGGAGGACGGGGCTGTGGCCCCCCCACACTCCCTAGCAGATCATTACATGGAGAAACCTTTGGAATGCAAGCATGCTGATCCACACAGGTATGCACACATGGGTATTCACAGACGCGGACTAAAGCTTTCTTGGCTTTAAGACATGCATGCGCTCAAAGCACACTGTGCGCTGTCTATCTTGCGTGCTGCACAATATCGTTTATTATTTAGTAAATATTGATATCTATGACTAGCTAGGTTATTGTGATGGTGCTTTGTTTTCTCTATTATTATGTTGCTCTTTGTTGTTTGCTGTCTCCTCTGTTTGTTTGTTTTTTTTTTTTTTTTTTTTTTTTCTCTCTCTTCCCCCCCCCTTCTCACCGTCTCTTCTCCCCTTTGGTTTTCTTTCTTTCTCTCCCCCTCTTTCTCTCATTCATTCCCCCTGTCCTATTTATTAAAAAAAAAAAAAAAATGACAAAGGATGAACTGAAGCTCTGCCATCACGTAATGTCGCATACTGCTGTTTCTGATGTCATTTAAAAAAAAAAAAAAAGAAAAAAAAAAAGAAAACGCAGCTGTTTCGTCCACGTAAATGGCGTTTGGAATCACCGAAAACGGAGATTTCTTTAAAACTCCTGTTTTGCGTTCACGTGTGGACGAGGAATACAGAGTTCGTCATGCAACGTCAAAGGTATGTGCCTTTATTCACGTCACGCTGTGCGCCACATTATTGTTTACATGAGATAAATTGCAGAATGGCAGATAGAGACGAAATACTGTTAATCTGACTATCTGCAGGTTTTACACATTTACATACACAAGCAGTTACTGTCCCTCCATTTACAAAGGCAGAGGCGTCACGATGTGATTATTTTACGTGTAGCTGTTTTTTTTCCTGTGTAATAATATTCAACATTGCTATCAATATTTTTTTTAAAAATGCCTCTCTGTGCCAAGTGGGTTTAAAAACATAAACAACTGTGGGATACTGTTTTTCTGTGATTTGAACCGCGGGACAAATTGTGGCAGGATCAGCCTGATATTATTTGTATCCCGCTTTAACTTTACTGTATAAAGTATAGTTGTCATGGCTGCCGAGGCGAGCCATGTGGTGTTGGAGGAAAAGGAGGACCCAAAATGCAGGCAGTGACTGATGATTCAAGTGACGTTTATTTACAAGTGGTGGGGTGGTAAAAACAGGCAGTGAGGGAAGAGAATTTACAGAACAAACCTAAACTGGGAAAACTAAATGACAAACCGGAGATCATACAAACAGGGTGAGAGGCAGAGAGGCGCAGACGAGGAACAGGACACCGTGGAACACAGACGAACTGGCAACAGTCAGGAGAACACACAGGGCTTAAATACACACAGCAGTAATCAAGGGATGAGAGACAGGAGGGCAACACACCAGGGAGAAGTCAGAGCTGACGGGACAGGGAAAACGTAACCTGAACACACTCACACGAGACGGGGACCTTCAGAATAAAACAAGAAACTCAGACACAAAGAATCAGACAAGACACTGAACTAAACAGACAGATTCACAAGCAGACAGTGTGACACCATAGACAGACAGAACACAGAAGTGGGACCAGGGCAGGCACAGAACAGAAACCTAACAAATGGCAAATCATAACGGAATACATAATCACAATAAACAAAATCATAAGGAAACACAAAACACTGAGTCGGCAGACTTAGGACCATGACCATAGTATAGTATGTATATCTCCAAAAAGTGTTTGTGAACTAAAAATCAAGAATGTGGGATACTGTTTGTCTGTGATTTAAACAGCCCAGCGCTGCTCCCGACGAAGGGAAAACCAATTCTGCAGGGAGACCTACCTCGGCACTTGTGCAGGTGAAGCCAAAGGGCAGATATGCTTCACCATATTTTCTAGTCTTTGGCTTAGAATGAAGTTGGTTTGGAAACATATTCAGCGATGCTTCATCTCCTGCTTTGCGTTTCTGTAGGCTCTCGCTCAATGGGAGTCGACTCTGTTTCACCACAAAGCACTCTCTAAGCACGGCTCTTAGAGCTGATGCTTTAGCGCATGACACATTATTGTTGTGTGTCATGGATACTGTTGACTCCAAATCTCCTGACCACTATGTCGATCTGAGACAGCAAGACCGGGACAGTGAGACCAAGACCACGTAAAAGTGGTCTCGAGACCAAGACCGGTCTTGAGACATCCAACTCTGCCATAGTGCGGAAAATACAGTAATAGTCTTGAATGTCATATATAGTAGGGACCCCGAGTAACTTGTAAGCAATAAATCTCTGTCATTGACTGCTATTTATGTTCATTGGACCACTATCTAAGAAAACTGAACAAGACCGGTGGGCCTGGCAGGGAGGTGAGTAAGGCAGAAGGCTTTTGAAACCATGTTATGTGGATAGAGGAGATCACGTATGTGGACATCACATTTTGGGTTGTCTAGACCACAATACTAAATTTTGCTCCACAAGGCCCTGATATCCACTTACAAGAACATTATACAGCCACTGTTCTATCAAAAATTTAAACAAATGTCCTCATATTGGGATCTCGGCCCTTGTAGAGCAAAATCAGGTAAAAAGATAATTCTTTGTTTTTACATTCATCAGATCCCAATCAGCCAAATAGCAAAGAGAAATTAAAAATGCATGCCATGAAAGAGTTCGGGTCTTAGGAGTTTAAATGAAAAGTGCGCTAATAGAAGACAGAAAAGATTGCATCATCACGATAGCATCAGACCGATAACTCATCAGTCAGACATGATGGTAGTGGTGTCATGGTTTGGGCCTGTCTTGTGAGGCACAGAGGCTAATCATCAGTAATTTAAAAACTATTCTTCATTATATTAGAGAACAGCAAAGACTAATGGAAAATCTCAAGAAATACTAGATCAAGTAGCAAGTATCCAAGAAAGCAGTCAACTGCAGACAACAGATGACCCAGTAACATTTCACTGTGGAGTTTCAGAAATAGGTGATGGAAGAAAAAGACTGAGCATCTCTTCTATGCCAGCGAGAGACCCAAAGGTTCAGAAAAACAACTGCTGAAAACAAAGGTTAAAAAAAAACTGTAAACATTGATAACAGAAAGAGCTGTACACAGACAGTGAGAGAGTTTACAAACTAGATTCAGGGAGGAATAGAATGTGAAACAGCATGAGAAGCAAAAACCCGGAGATCATAAATTATTCAGAGACAAGTTATTTTTATAAGAGCATGAAAAAATCAGACTAGGACAACTTTAACTGAGCTGCAGCTCAACTCTGAAACAAACACTTCTATCACAGACGCACTCAGCTCGCCACCCTCTTCATTTTTACAAAGAAACACACACACACACACACACACACACACACACACACACACACACACACACACACACACACACACACACACAAATATTCAAGGTGAGCCTGAAGATCCAGAAGAACTATCATATGCAAATAGCCCATATGTGCTGCCTGACGCTGTCTCCCAGATACTCACACACACATGGGGATATGCCTGTGTGTGTGTTTGGGTCAAAGGTCAGTTAGGATGCCTAAAGGACAAGAGGATGTTGGTCTTGAGAACTCCTTTTTGCTGTACACATGGATGAACACACACATAGGTTTACAATATAATTAACCTTCCACAACCCACCTTCTGTTGCTTGCAGTATTTGTCTTCTCTTCCTGTTTTATGTTTAGAATTTTGAGAGTGTGTTTATTTATTTACAGTTCAAAGCATGATTTCCACCTCTTTTGTGTTTGGACATCGGTTTGCATTTTGCTGCTTGGTTGGAACTTTTAGTTTTAGGTTTTTTTTATTTTACTGTTGCAGCTGGACTAGATATATATTGATTTGGGTGTATGTGTAGGTTCTCAGTCAGAGTGAAAGGTCTTATCATTTCAATCAGGAACTGGCTCTATGCTTTCCAAGGAACCAAGGACCCAAACATTTGGGAATCAGTCTCGACCTTCTGCATCTCATGTTAAAGTGAAGGTGGTTCCTATAGTCTGCAGGTTTGCTTGATTCCATTTCATAGACCTGCTAAATTTCCTTAGGGAATTATAAAGTACTCTGATTCTGATAAACTGAAGGGTGTTCCTCACAAAGTGCAAGCCAATAAATCTGTTACCTTCCCTTAAGCTGTTTTCACACTTGCATAATTTAGTAAGTTTAAAACAAACTCTGGTTTATTTTCTCCCACGGAGGGGTTCATTCATGCAGATGTGAAGATGGTAACCACACACTGGTGGGGAACAAGACAACTGCACCGAGAACGTTTGAAGTAGGTGTTCTTGGTCCAGTTCCAAGCAAACTCCAAAACAGTTCATTTAAGTTGAGAAGATGATCCTGCCATGATGCAGATCTGGCAGGACCCAAAGAGTACAGACAGCGGTACTCAGTAGCAAAAAGTTTATTGAACCTTAGTCATTTATAGAGGGGTTTAGGGTGCGATTGAGCGAGACCCTTTGGGTCTTGTGAGTCCTCAGGGACCAGAGAGGACAGGATATGTTATGGTCCATTCCAGAAAATGAGTTCAGCATGAGTAGAAAGAGAGTGGTGAAGTCTTCCTTTTGGAAGGTTGGGGGTGGAATGGGGTCAATGGTCAATGGTAACTTTATTGTCCCCAGTGGGAAATTGATTTGCAGTCTGCCCATACACAGAGACACAAAAAACACAGCACCCACAAAAAATTCATTAATTAATTTAAAAAAAATCCCAGAGAGAACAGCCCAAATTTTATCATCAACAAAGTGCAATGTGCATGGCAACAACCCTCCTTATAGTGTTATTAACCATGATAATAGCAGCAGCAGGTACAAAAGACAGTCTATGTCTCTGGGTCTTCACTGCAGGCATTTTATACAAGAAGCAGTGTGTCGGTCGATCGGGTTCCTGGGATCTTCTGGTGGAAAGCGGGCAGGCAGGTGACTTGCTGGTACGAGAGGTTTCCTCCTGAGGTGGTGAGGCCAGAGAGGATATGTGGTGTGCAGGACCGTGGGGCTCTGATCCAAATGAATCTGATGAGGACTCTCAGGTGAAGGTGTCACGGTCCTGGGAATCTAGGGTTTATGGTAAATGGCCTGTATTTATATAGTGCTTTACTAGTCCCTAAGGACCCCAAAGCGCTTTACATATCCAGTCATCCACCCATTCACGCACACATTCACACACTTTATGTGTTTTCTGGTTTCGAAGATTCTTTGATTTAGTATTATTCGTGGTGTTTTCTAGTTTCTTAGTTATTTTCTGTCATTTCTAGGATTTAGGTTTTGTTTCTGTGCCTCTCCCGTGTTCCATATATCACATCTAGTCACCCTTGTCTCTATGTCCAGATTGTGTTCTCCTTCTGTCTCCATAGTCAGTTATGTTCTCATGTCTGCTCTTCCTCAGTCCCAGTGCCAAGCCAGCATCTTCAGTGTGTCTCATGTTTCTGGTTTTACTTTGACAGTCTTGTGTCCTGTGTTAGCGTGCTTAGATTTCCTTCCTCCCGTCTCGTTATGTTTGATGTCTCCCAGCTGTGTTCCCCATGTGTTTCTACTTTCCTTGTTACCCTTCTGTGTATTTAAGACTTTTGTCTTCCTCTACTTGTTGTTGCGTTGTCTCATGTTGCTGTGTGTTCTCCTGCGGTCCTCGTGTCCCTCCTAGCTTCTAGCTCTCAGCTGTCTAGTTTCTTATTTTTTTAGTTCCTAGTATCTAGTCAAGGGCAATTAACAAACAGTGGAAGGAAAGACAAAAATAAAACCCCACCGTGTTTATGTCCAACTCTGATCTTGCCCAATTACAAGGTGTTTATTGCAAGTTTGAGCTAAACACCATCTTGCAGTCAATGTATACTGTGCACTCATGAATGTACCATAGACCTGATTATATACAAACACAGCACCTTCATCCTGTATTTATATTTTTGATACTCCTACTCCAGACATATCAAGTCTGTAAGTGGGTTGAACATTCCCACGGGATTTGTAGTGAGGCATTTGCTTGGAGTTCATCAGGAGAGTCCTTGGTGTAAAAAGGAACCATATCACATTAAAAAGCTACAGGGTTACAAAGCCATCAAATGATTTGACCAAAAGTGAAGGATCTACAGGTGAGAAAACCCTCTGAAACCACTCATTTTAAAACACATGAAGTTGGCTGAAATATTTCATTAGGCGCTCAGAATGCCAAAATCCAAATAAATTCCAGAGTAGATAACGAAAAAGGGAATTAAATATTGTACAGTGTGAAGAGAGGTGGGATTGAATTTTACCTCTCATTACATATTGAGAGACGGTGAAAGAACTTTTATGTTTTAAAGTGATACAGAGTGCCACAGCATAGGCCATCTGTGAGTTTGCTCATAGTAAATCATGTTTGATTCTTGATCAAAAATATAACCAAAGTCTTATTCATATGAAAAATGAGAAATGCAGGTTGAGTAATTAAAATTATTCCAATCAGCTTCGACCTTGGCAGATTAGTGTCTGTGTGCTGAGACTGGCTGCAGGAATGTGAAAGATAGGACATCTGTCTCTGATAACTGATAAACACATAATCATAATTTGTATACATAATTCTATATATGCTTAATACTGATGAGAATATAATCAAGTGTAAGTTTGACCAATATAGCAAAGAAGAAAGTGTAATCTGTGAAGTGATCCCAATAACAAGCCTCTCACTGCGGTTCGGCACAGAGGAGCTTGTTTATGCTAAAGATGACCTTGGAGGCTGTGAGTGAGACAGAGGGAGGGGAGGACAGAGTGAGACACCAAGGAGACACGAGTCTCAAAGAATCTCTGACTTTATAATATAATTTGAAAAAGAAGTTATACTGAATATATTGTGACTGACAATCACAGAGTCATAAAAAGAAAAAGGGAGTAAAAAACAAGCTTATTGATTAAAATCATGTTGGATATTCATGAGGCTGAGCTAATGATAAATCCTGTTGAAGTAAAAAGTACAAACTGAATGAAACATGAAGGAAAGTATATCCATATGTGATGAAGGTAATGATAGATCACGTTAAAATATAACATACCAAAGAAGAAAATGCAATAAAGTGATATTAATGTTTGAATTTTGATTGAACTCAGCATTAGCTTGGAGTAGGTTAAGTAGAAAAGTATAATTACAGTGATTTGATCATGTGACTATTATTATTTGATTTGGCTTTTGCATTGCTCCTGCTAAATTGTGGACATTCCCTTTTTAACACCTTGTGAAACAGTAAAGGAAAAAAAGCTGTGTATTATTATAGCACCACTCAAAGGGTTCTTACAGGTTACTGTTGCCTTAAAAAATAATAAGATCCCTGAGGCCTAGTTTTCCAGGCCACTAAATTTGAGCCAGTTAGTCAGAGAGTACACAGATTTAGAAGAAAGCTGCTGATAATGGGCGTGACCGAGGGGACGACTTTACCAGAGGGCAACCCTGGCGAGCATGGCCAGGGATCGACGCCCGGAGGACTAAGAAGCCGTTAGAGCTGGGCGACTCTCTTCTCTAGCTCTATCCAAGCTCTATATTGCCTATTGGGTAACACTCATAGGATCAGAGATTCTGACTTTTTAAGCAGCGAGCCAGTTCCAGACCTTCCTGTTTTGGGGGTGCCTGGCTGAGATCCACAGCAGCAGTCTATATTAGTAAAGACTGAAACAAGCAAGAGACTATAAAGTTGGAAACGTTTCCATTTTTCAGAAAATGACACACACAAAACTTCACAGTGCTGCCAAGTGTTCTAATGATTATTGAATGCTTCATTCCAGATAGTTCACGTGTACCTGAATGAATTAAATCCAAAGACGTCACCGTGGTTGCAGATTTCCATGAAACTAATCTAACTAATCACCCCAGAGCATCTACAGTGTGTGTCATAACTGTTGTTACCCACCTTTGTTTCCTTTGCCCGTAACAGAAATCTTTCCAAGGTCAAAATCAAGTTTTTCACAAGGATGAATTGTTACATGCGGTATGACTACACATCACATGTTCACACAGTGCATCTGTATGTGCAGTGTGTTGGTGTGTCTGGTGCAGACAGACAGACTTTTAATATTTGATTAGCTGCCAGATGGCACACTAGAGCTCCTAATAACCATCTTTAATAAAGGTAGTCAAGCGTACTTGTGTGTGTGTGTGTGTGTTCGTCACTGGTGGGTTGTGGGGTTCCTGCGATCAAAGAAGCCACTCCAATGGCAGACACACGTCGAGAGCCAGACGCACACATCAATAATTCATCAAAACACACACACACACACACACACACACACACACACACACACACACACACACACACAGACACATCGAGTTGGTGCCAAAAATGGGGGCTTATGCTGAAACAGAAGCTGTAATTAAATGCTATATCATTAAAGCAGCTGATTCATATTCATTCATACTGCCAGGCTGGAACTGGAACAAAAGTTGAGATAATCTTTTTAGTTATTTATGAATTAAGTCATTAGTTTATTTGGAGAGATTGCTGTCTTTTTGCTCTTTGGGCAGTTACTGAAGGGCAGTACAGTAGCACGGTGGTTAGCACTGTTGCCGCCTGAGTTCAACTCCACCATCAGGCCGGCCTGCGGCCCTGAAAAGGATAAGCGGAAGTGAATGAATGGATGGATGGATTTTACTGAAGTTGCAAACCTTGCCAGGACTAGAGCTATATCATTAATTAACAACATGAAACTAGTCAAGGTAGAGATTATTATTAAAGGCCAGGAAATGATACAGTTTCCTCAGAGGGCTTAGCATAGCACACGACACCTTCTGCTCTAAAACTCGTGCATGAGGAAAAACTCGTCAGAAATGAAAGAAAAGCAGGTCGCTCTTCTAAACTGACAGATGCAGCGTACAAAACATATCATCACAGCCTAATTACAATTGGCGCAATCAGGATCACAGATTAGAAATAATTAGAGTAAATCCAGGTGTCTGTCTAACACAAGATCATTTTAGCAGCAACAGTGGATTTAAAATTCAACCAGCAAAACTAAATGACTTCTTTTTTTATCATCTTTGTCAGACACAGACATAGATGCTTTCTGAGACAATGGCTGCAAGACCAGTTGTATAATAATATGGAAAGATATGCATAGCTGGACTGAAATGATGATTCAGGCCGGGAATTTGAAGCTTCTCTTTTCATAAATCCACAAAATCCTTAATTAAAATGGGAGAGCAGTTATGATCAGTCTGCTATATTCATTTGTGAGGACATGTATACCAGTTATTTTACAAAAAGCCTATCTATGGGTGGGTCTACAGTTTTAAAAGTATGGCTGTCAGAGGACCAGAAAAATAGATTTTTATTTGTCAAATTTTCTTAATTAATAGTTAATTCTAAATATAAGACCTGTGTTTAGGGTATGGAAGATTTACTATAAGTCTTATCGCATGTTCACAGTAATGTCATTAGTTCTACAGCATATTTGTTAAATGAATATTAAAATTGATGGTGGTTTTACTGTGTTAGTCCCAGCCAAGACATTTTCATATTCAACAGGGTTTCATTAACAGAATCCAATATGTGGTACTAATACACCGATACCTAAATATTTAATTTGTTGTGAATCATGATGCGGTAAGAATGCAGGTGTGTGAGCAGCGCTCAAACTTCAAGAGAAAAACTCACATCTGAAATAAAGTGTAAGGCTGATTTTCTTTAATGAAAAACACTTGTTAACTTGAATGTCCAAAGAATGCCTTCTGCTGTATTTATAACAGTATATACAGTACGGTGCATCTAGTTTCCCCCTGAGAATGAGAAAACAACATTATGAATGCACTCAGTGGGTGCTTTAGGTCAGCGGTCTCCAACCTTTTTTGTACCACGGACCGGTTTATGCCTGACAATATTTTCACGGACCGGCCTTTAAGGTGTCGCAGACAGAGATGGGCAGTAACGCGTTACTTGTAGCGCGTTACTGTAATCTGATTACTTTTTTCAGGTAACGAGTAAAGTAAGGGATTACTATTGCAAAAACCGTAATTACTTTCCTGTAGGAACGCTGCGTTACTGCGTTACTAAAACCGTGATTTTTTTTGCGAGAATGTCTCATGACAGTGACGTAAGCAAGTGCGACGTTCGTGACAACAGCTGTGTGCAGATCGACAATGGATCATATGAGTGCGGGAGAGAGTATGAACGTGCAGCATTTAAAGCGTGGAAGTACTGACCTTACTTTGAGTTTGATTCCATAAAAAGTGACAAAAACATTAGTGTCCGTTGTGCGTGGGAAGAAAACTTCTTTTTACAGCGAAAAAAACCCCCCTAAACTTCCAAGCAAGCGCTGAGTAGCTACGACGTGATGGGAAACTCACAGAGAACCTCTGCCTACGCCACTCCTGCTTTACAGGTGAAAATAGAGCAACAGGACTGCTAGTCTTTGATGTTATTTATTTTCTGCTGTGTTTTACTTGCATCTATTTGAAAGAGTGAGTGTAAACATAAAAAAAAAAAAAATTTTATGTGCTGGAATGTGCAGAAAATAAGTTTAAATGTTAAACAAATTTCTTCCAGTGAGAGAATGTTGCATATAATTAAATTTTTGCTTGATGCATAAAGTTAAAAGGTCAAAACTAATAAAACAAGTTTTAAAAAGAGACGTTTCCATTTGATTACATTTTGTATGATGGATTATGCAGAAAAAGTAGAATTGGGCTTGTCACGGTCTGACTGGGGCAGACCGTATGTGTTGCAGAGGAGGACTCAAACGCAGACCAAAACGTGGTGTGGATTAACAAAACAAGCCGTTTATTGAGGTTAGCAACGAGGGTACAAAATAATAGGGCATCGGTGAAAACTAAACAATAACCTAAACTGGGTGAACTAATAACAAAACATGAAAAACCTTAACCATAGTGAACTGACATGGGTACCTGGAGATGAGACATGGATGAGCAGACGACCTGACGATGGCATGCAGAAAACAAAGGGCTTAAATACATACATGAGGTGATCAGGGGAGGTGGAGACACATGGGGGAAACAGCTGACAGACATAAACCTAATGACAGGACCAGGAGAGGAAAGCTAAATACAATAAACAAAGAACACATGACATTGTCAGAATAAAACAGGAAATACTAAAACTAAAACATGACAACACAACTTAACAGACCTAATATGTGATGAATAAATACAAAACCCCAAAACATAGAAAACCCAGGAACAATAACTGCCTAAACTAAAGGCAGATAGGAAATAACACAAACTAAATCACATAACAAAATGAGACAAATACAAACATGAACTCAGAGCGCTGGGTCAGAGACCCAGCCTGTGACAGGGCTGAAAGATCTATCGCTTTATCACCTACTCAGGTTGTAAATCGTCTTTTTAAAAAGTAACTAAGTAACTAAGTAATTAATTACTTTTGAAAACAAGTAATCAGTAAAGTAACGGGATTACTTTTTTGGGGAAGTAATCAGTAATTAGTTACTGATTACTTTTTTCGAGTAACTTGACCAACACTGGTCGCGGATAAATACAACAAAATAAAGCTAGTACCGGTACCGAAAAAAAGAAGATTTATTTATAACACACGTGAAAAGACTCAGGAAAACTGAGTTAATGATAAAAAGGATAACAAAATAACGCTGGAAACCGATAAAAACCCTGAAAACCATACATTTCACACCTGAGCCTCAACTCTCGCGGCCCAGTACCAAACGACTCACGGACCGATACCGGTCCGAGGCCCGGGGGTTGGGGACCGCTGCTTTAGGTAATGGAACTGACACTGCAATATGTAAATCAGTGTTGCCAACTCCTCAGTAAGGAAAATCGCTATTGGTTGTCCTAAAAGTCGCTAGAAGTCGCTAAATGACGTCATCGCCTAATTTGCATAATTGGTCATGCTAATCTAATTGTAACCTATGTTGTTGGAGAGAGAAATAACATCGTGGAAGAGACATAAAGTGAGTAAAAAACTTCCTAAATGCATTTAGAGTTTATTTAGATCTACAAATTAAATTTCTTTTAGCAATTATTGTTTTTTTAATGTCACAATTCCAACCCTGCTCCTTTACCCGGGCTTGGACCGGCAAGTGACCCGAAATAGGCACTCTGGTGGAGTTACTTTGTGTGTGTGTGCTTATAAGTAGTTTTAAACCTTGTGATCCACAAAACAGCATAAGAGTAAAAGAAGAACTGACTGCGTTACAGCACCCGCTGCTTGTTGAGAGTAAAAGCGATACGCGCTTTCACGTCTTTTTTTAGCAACTTTCTTTAGAAAAAAAGTCGCTAAGGGGTCTGAAAACTCGCTAAATATAGCGACAAAGTCGCTAAGTTGGCAACACTGATGTAAATGTTTTAGTGCTCTGAATCTTTTTATATATTGTTAACACAATAAAGAAAATGTCAAAATGAGCGATTTAGACTGAGTGTAAATGTCTGCATTCAGTGTTTTCTTTCGTTTTTTGTTATCTCCAAAGTCTTTTCAAGCGTCATCCTCCTTTCCACCAGAGCGATGTCAGGAGGTAACAATTACAACTTCACTTTCCCTTGTCTCAATCAAGGCTTTTCTTCTTAAGGGGAAAAATCCAAACCTACACAGCACTGTGCGAAAAAGTGGGGGAAAGCTAACGGTGGCTATGCTACCTTCAGATACAGCGGCTACAGGGACCTGGCTAACTACGGATTTTTCAAGGGAAGGCAGGTCTCCAATTCAGCGATCCTGGTATCCAGAGCAGCAAACAGTGTACATTTATTACAAGTATCGTTAATACTAACAGAGGTCAAGGAGTAACTAAACATCTGCCACAATGAGAAGGAAAATGCAGAAGGGACAGCTGAGGCAGCCATACTGCTAGCGAGCTACGAGCTAAACTAAGCTAGCTTAGCTAAGCCAGGGTCTTAGCATCTAACCATAAAGCTCCAGGCTCTGGTTGCCTAGGTGACGCTCTAATGTATTTACTGCCAGGTCATGGGAAAATCTTTGCTCTCACTGTTTGTTACTTCAGTGTCACGCCTGAAAGTTGAGAAAAAATGATCTTGGGCTCGGCTCACTTACTGTCACTAGTGGTTTTTTTGCCCACAGTCACTTGAAGTTGCAGAATGTCATTCACCTTCAGCGGTCTTTAATTGCCACACTGCAGCAAACTGTACACAGTAGCACCACCACGTAGCACATCATTATATACCAGCTAGCCCAACTTTAGTAACCCTACAAACGTCACTGCTGTTTAGTTTTCTGTCTTCATTTATGTTGGAAGTGATAGCAGAGCTGTACGTTTGCATTTTTTCAGAAATCTCTCAGTCAGAACATGCTATATCATGTTTAGGTGGAAACTAGCGAGCTAACTTCCTGCTAACTTCTAACTCTGTTAAATTTAATAAATTCTGTGTTCATGGATGTCTGGATGTTAAACTTAATCGTTACACCTGGTAAAGCAGCAACGCTGATCATTTTATTAAAGATGAAAGAATTTAGACAGTTTGTAACTCTCAGTGATGCTGCAGTGTTCGTTTGACTTTGGGACCTGAAGCAGAGTTTGGACCCAGAAATGGCTAATGACGTCAGACTTAAAGACCGGATAGCTGAACAACCTTATGTAAAAAACAGCTGCATTATTTCACATGTTAGAAAACCACATTAAATGGTAAAAAGGCCTGCATTTGTATAGCGCTTTTCTAGTCTCTAAGAACCCCAAAGCGCTTCACACTACATTCAGTCATTCACCCATTCACACACACATTCACAGAAACAAGGCCAAAAAAACCAAAATGTCCATCAAAATCACAGGAGTGCAGGGAACAGTTCATGACTCCTCAGGGGGCCGACCCGGAGGGTGACGGTCCAGAAAATCATAGTTCATGTGATCAGGGGGCCGGCCCGGAGGCCGACGGCACAGAAGTCCATGGTCGAACAGTTCCGGGGGCCGTCCGTGCGGACGGCAATGGTGGCGACATGGAAACCGTTCAGGGGGCCGACCGTGCGGACGGCAACGGCGTAGAAACAGTTCAGGTGGCCGACCTCGACGGCGGTGACGTCCAGCAGGTGGCCGAAGATTCCCAGGTGCAGAGCGAGGCTTGGGCGGCGGCATAACAGCCGTAGGACCAGGCGACGCTGAAGCAGAGGCTGGACCAGGCGTAGCAGAGGCCGGACCAGGCGAGGCAGAAGCAGAAGCCGAGGAAGACTCGGATGAGGCCGAACCAGGCGAGGCAGAAGCTGAGGCCGGACCAGGTGAGGCAGAAGCAGGAGCAGAGGCCGAAGCCGGACCAGGCGTAGATGAAGACTCTGACGAAGCCGGACCAGGCGAAGATGAAGACTCTGACGAAGCCGGACCAGGCGAAGATGAAGACTCTGACGAAGCCGGACCAGGCGAAGCACAGGCTGAAGCTGGACCAGGCGAAGCACAGGCTGAAGCTGGACCAGGCGAAGCAGAAGCAGAAGGTGGCTGGACGAGCTCCTCGGGCCCTCCAGCAGACGTGGCATGAGGCTGGTGCGGTTCTCCTGAACCCCCAGCTGACGAGGCGTGAGGCTGGATGGGCTCCTCGGGCCCTCCAGCTGACGTGGCATGAGGCTGGATGGGCTCCTCGGGCCCTCCAGCTGACGAGGCATGAGGCTGGTGCGGTTCTCCTGAACCCCCAGCTGACGAGGCGTGAGGCTGGACGGGCTCCTCGGACCCTCCAGCGGAGACAGGAGGCTGAACGGGCCCCTCGGACCCTCCAGCTGACGAGGCGTGAGGCTGGATAGGCCCCTCGGACCCTCCAGCGGAGACAGGAGGCTGAACGGGCCCCTCGGACCCTCCAGCGGAGACAGGAGGCTGAACGGGCTGAATTCTCCTGAGCCTTCAGTAGAAACAGGAACGGGTGCAGGCACCTGCTGGACACTAGCCACTCCCACCCGAGGAGTAGGTACGCATTCACACACACATTCACGCACTGGCGAGGGCAAGCTACATTGTAGCCACAGCTGCCCTGGGGCGCACTGTCAGAGGCGAGGCTGCCGGACACTGGCGCCACCGGGCCCTCTGACCACCACCAGTAGGCAAACATGGGGTTAGTACACAGCTGGACCGGCCATCAGGCATTTGCCCGGTGGGCCGTTGGCGATTTTTTGTTTATATGGGCCGATCGATTTATTTTTATTTTTTTTGGAAGGGTATAAATAATGAAAGGTGTTGGATTGGCCAATTGGTCATGATCGACTCTGGGCTGGACCAATTACAGCCGAGGAGGTCGGATGCACCCTCCCCCTTGTTTAGCAATCTTGTAGACGAACTAAAGAAAATGGAAAACAAAAAAAGGAAAGGAGGTGCAGAAAAAATTAGGGCCAAAAAGAAACAAGCCCTTCAGGCAGACGCTGCCAAATGTGTAAAAATAACTGAATTGTTTGGCGGTAGCTATGGCATAGCTTCCACAGATTTAGCAACATCAGCAAGTGGTGGAGGCCAGCAGGTGGATAAGGGAAAGGGGAGGCAAGAGGAGGAGAGACCCGAGGCGGCCGCCGGTCATAGTGGCAGAGGAACTGAATTTCAGGTAAGAAGTTATGACCTGCTGTCTGTCTGTGTCAGATATAAACCAAGTTCAATTCAATTCAATTCTTCAATTCTTTATTTATTTGTCACATGTAGTTATAACTAGTACAACACACAGTGAAATGTTCTTTCCAGCTAAAAAGTACTCCCCCCCCCGACTGTGCATCTTACTAAACTTATAATAAAAAAATATCTATATAAAAGTATAAAAATGTATAATATCGTGCAAAATATTACGCTGTAATAGTTAAGAGCTATAGTGTACGTATTTACGTAAATACAGATGTAAATGATAAAATACAAATAAAAATAAGGATAAAGGTATGGAATTGTCCATCATGTTGTCCGATTTGTGTTTTGATTGAGGAGTCTCACTGTTTGTGGGTAAAAACTCCTCCTGAACCTTTCAGTTCTTGTTTTCAGGCTACAGAGGCGTTTCCCTGACCTCAGTGGCCTGAACAGTTTGTAAGCGGGATGGCTGGAGTCGTTAGTGATCCTGATGGCCCGGGATCTGCACCTTTCAGCGTAGATGTCCTGCAGTGTTGGTAAAGATGTTCCCATAGTGCGTTCAGCTGTGCGCACGACCCTCTGCAGGGCTTTCTGTTGCTGCACTGTGCAGTTCCCGTACCACACCGTGATGTTATTACACAGGATGCTCTCAATGACCCCGGTGTAGAATCTCCTCTGGATGTTCTTGGAGATCTTAAACCTCTTTAAACGCCTCAGATGATAGAGGCGCTGTCTGCCTTTGCTGATGAGGAAGTCCGTATGTGTGTTCCAATTAAGGTCCTCGTTGATATAAACACCGAGGTATTTAAAATTAGAGACTTTCTCCACAGGGTTTCCATTGATCTGAATTGGGGTGTGAGTTTTCTCGCCTCTCTGTCTCCTAAAATCAATCACCATCTCCTTTGTTTTGCTGATATTCATGGAGAGGTGGTTTGCCACACACCACTTTGCTAATCCGTCCACCTCGCTTCGGTAGGCCCTCTCGTCATTCCCGGAGATGAGTCCTACCACCACTGTGTCATCAGCGAACTTCACAATGGAGTTAGTGGGGTATCTGGCCGTGCAGTCCGTGGTGTAGAGGGAATAAAGAAGAGGGCTAAGCACACATCCCTGGGGGGCCCCTATGTTCAGTGAAAGGGTATGAGAGTACACATCCCCTATTCTCACCGACTGTGGTCTCGCAGTCAAAAAGCTGTGAATCCACCTGCACAAGGATGTGCTGAATCCCAGATCCCGGAGCTTATCCGTAAGGATGTGGGGCACTATGGTGTTGAACGCTGAGCTGTAGTCTATAAACAGCATTCTCACATAGTTCCCACGTCCCTCATCTAGATGGCTCAGTGTGGTGTGCAGGACCTGTGCTACAGCATCTCCAGTGGATCTATTTGTCCGGTATGCAAACTGCAATGAGTCCAAGTCGGGAGGGAGGAAAGAACTAATAAAGGGTTTCATGAGCCTCTCAAAACATTTCATCACTACAGATGTTAGGGCCACTGGGCGATAATCATTTAGGCTGGCTGGGCGGGTGTTCTTAGGGATCGGAACAATCACTGATGTTTTAAAGCAGGTGGGGACTACCTGCTGGGCCAGGGAGGCATTGAAGATGTTAGTGAAAACTGTAGTTAGCTGATCTGCACATACTCTTAGCACACGTCCCGGTATGCTATCTGGTCCTGCTGCCTTCCTGCAGTTGGTTGCCCTCAGAGCTCTCCTCACGTCATGCTCAGAGAGTATCAGTGGTGCTGGTTCAGCAGCGGGGGCGGGTGCAGGGCTCTGAGATTGAAACTGAGGCGCCTCAAAACGCGCAAAAAAAGCATTGAGTTCATCAGCTAACTCCGGTTTCGTACATCTCACAGTGCTGGGTTTATAATCTGTGATTGTTCGTAGCCCGTCCCATATACGTCGGGAGTCGCCATATTGGAAATGCGACTCCACCTTGTCCTTGTAACGCCTTTTAGCCGCTTTCACAGTCTTCCTTAAACCATAAGAAGCTGCTTTATAGTTGGTCATATCGCCCGATGTGAGCCCCATATTGTAGGCCGTGGTCCGTGCTTTGAGAGCTCTCCTGACAGTAGAGTCAACCCAAGGTTTTTGATTGGGAAAGGTCCGAATTGTAGTCGAGGGGATGATGGTATCCACTAGCATTCCAATGAAGCTAATCGCTGTGTCCGCAAACTCGTCAATGTTTGCGGAAGTATCCTGGAATACGTCCCAGTCTACATCACCAAGTACGTCCTGCAGCGTCGCCTCTGATTGGACAGTCCAACGTTTGACCTCTCGCGTCACCGGAGCTTCCTGATGAAGCCTTTGTTTATATTCCGGGGCGAGTAAAATGGCGGCGTGGTCCAATTTCCCAAAAGCCGGTAGGGAGATGGCTTTGTAGCCGCCTTTAAATGGACTGTAGCAGTGGTCCAGTGTGTTGTTTCCCCTGGTGGGACAGGTAACATGCTGGTGAAAATTAGGCATGACCTGTTTTAATTTAGCCCTATTAAAATCCCCCGCCACTATGAGGGCGGCATCTGGATGTTTAGCCTGGTGGCCGCTCAGCACATCATGGAGGTCCAATAGCGCCTTGTTGTTATCCGCTTGTGGCGGGATGTAAATCGCAGAGATAATCACAGCCGTGAACTCCCGAGGGAGGTAAAATGGCCGACAGAGGATGGTGAGAAGCTCCAGATGGGGTGAGCATGACCGGGACAGGACCGTGATATTCTGAGGGTTACACCATCTGTTATTAACCATAAAACAAACCCCACCGCCCCGCAGTTTACCGGATTCCGCAGTTCTGTCCGAGCGGAAAATAGAAAATGATTCCGCCGGGGTTATCGCATGGTCCGGCACAGAGCTGGTCAGCCAGGTTTCGGTCAGGCAGAAGATGTTGCAGTCCCTGATGTCTCGCTGGTACCTGGTTCTCGCCCTGATGTCGTCCAGCTTGTTCTCAAGTGACTGGACATTAGCTAGCAATATGCTAGGCAGTGGAGGGCGGTATGCTCTGGTACGCAGCCTGTTCCGGACCCCTGCTCTTCTACCTCTGTATCGCCGTCTCCTTTGTCTCCAACATCCTCTGGAGTCATTGTTCTCGTCGCGGAGGATCTCTTCCGGCCACAACGTTGTGTCCAGTAAACCCGTAGCAGAGGTGAGTGAAAAGTGTTGTCCTATATCCAAAAGTGTGCCAAAGTCATATTGAGTCCGGCCTAGTGCAACACGAGCAAAAAAACCAATAAAAAACATAAATAAAACGAAATAAAAGCACAGTCGTCGCAGAGCTGCCAGGGCGGCAGCCGAACTCAACGGCGCCATCTTGGATTCCGGATTTAGTTGTAGTTTGTTTTCGTTGTGCTGACTTTTTACAGTCGCTTAGAATAACTGGTACTGCGTACTAGCTAGCATGACAGAGTTTATATACTGCTGGGCGGGTGCTATGAAGTTACTGATAGTAAATTTTATTTTATGCTTAAGGTTAGTTTCTCAAACTCCTCAAAATCTTAACAAATTGTGCCAATCCTTACATGTTGCACCAGGCTGATTTATCATCAAAAGTGGAGAAGACAGAAGAGCAAGAGAGAGAAATAAAAGAGCAGGAGAGAGAGATGACTTTATGTCATCCATGAGGGATGCATTTGACATATGTTTCACATATTATAGCCCAACAAGTTACTTATACCAATTTAAATACGAGCAATCACTTTTTGGCACAACACCGGCTATTGCAGTTATTAATACAACAGCTTCTTGCTAATTTTTGTGTTTCTTTTCATCGCTGTGTAACTGAGTTCAATTGAAAGCCTGCATGCGCTAGTACCTCTTGCCACAAGTTCCCAGAATCCTTTGTGGTTTTACCCCTGAATGACGTCACATTTTTGGTGGGCCGGTCTCTAGTCAAAATGCCGCAGTCAAGCCCTGGATTAGCATCTTGCACAAGGATATTTAGCATACAGCCAGGAGGTAGCCTGGGATCGAACCACCGACCTTCTGATTATTGGCTGACCTGCTCTGCCACCTGAGCTACAGCCACCCATTAGACTTGAGCTAAACTGTTTTAACTGTGTGACTCTACAGGTCTATGGGTTGGCCTGACTTTAAAAATGGTAGAACGCATTAAACAGTTTTAAAATTATGGATTTTCCATAGATTTAACTCATCTGATAATCCTAGTTAGCCCAGCCCATTTTCATCTTGTTATCATGCTGCTCAAATCCCCAGTCTGTATGTAGGTATAAGTGATTGACAAATTGGTAGCGTATGAGTGTGTGTTGTACTTCTCAGTTGGGTGAAAACTCATCTTTGTGACATCTAATTTCAAAGAAATCAACATGGACAAATCAAGATGCTTATGCTAAGGCTTCACAACGGGATTGCCCTAACCAGTGAGTGGTTGTGAAAACGTATTTAATCCTTTTCTGATTTATTTCCTTTTTATTGCATACTTCTCACTCTTACATGATTAAGATGATTGAGCAAATTTGAATATAACACAAAGATAACCCAAGTAAATACCAAATGCAGTTTTTAAAATAGGGTTTTATTTATCAGGGTGAAAAAAGCTCTCCAAACCTATGTTCTGCTATAAATACATAAGGCTTAGCATAATTATGTACTTGAAAAGATTTGCCTTATAAAATTATAATGAATTATCATGTAAGTCAGAAACAATGAATAATGTGTTAACAAATACACAAAATAACAATTTGTTATAATTTGGGTTCATAAAGATTTTTTAAGTGCAAAAATCAAACCCACAAATATCACACTTTGTGTGTTGGCTTTGTAATCATTGTCTTATGAAATCTTCCTTGTGACTGAGGTTGAATGAGCCTGAAGGGCCTCAGGGCCCCGATGAAGAGACAACAGCTGCATTGAAAGAGAAAAACACTGACAAACACTCGGCTGACGTGAGAATATATTTAACAGGTTTATCATTGACATTAAATGAGTGAGTGGCATAGTAGATGGAGACAAATGCTCTACCTCCTGAGCTACAGAGCAGCTGTTGATCGGAAGGTTGGTGGTTTGATCCCTGGCTCCCCCAGTTTGCATGCCAAATATCCTTGGGCAAGATACTAACCCCGACTTGCTCTCCGATGCATCCATTGGAGTATGAATGGGTATGAATGATAGTTAGAAAGCACTCACCGTATAGATAGTAGTGCTTGTGTGTATGGGGTGAATGTGGCGTGTTGTATAGCGCGCTTTGAGTACTCCAGGAGAGTAGAAAAGTGCTATATAAGAACCAGTCCATTTACCATTTACAAAGGGACGTGCAAGAGACATTTCATTTTTATTCCACACCCCATCCTATAAGATGTGTTGCTATTGTGTGTGTGTACATGTCGGCTGTGGGGTGAAGCTGTGGGGGTTTGTGGTTGTCAGTCAGTATTAACCTTCATCACAAGGCAAGTTAGCCAAGGTTGGATTAGCTTCAGCAGCGAACACTTCTGCTTAATAGCATTTGCCAGCATGCTGCCTGTTAGTAACCCTGTTCATAAACAAAACGTTACCTACACAGTGGTCAACTCCTTGGGCAAGGTGCGAAAAATACATTTCCTTTCCAGCTGATAGAAACAATTTCACGATGTCCCACTTTAACAGGAGATGCTCAGTGACAATGACAAAATTAGAAATTAACATTTTTCATTGCCTCCTTTGTCTTGCCTGGAGTCATGGTCCTTCACACGCCTCTTTTGCTAATTGCAGAAAATATCCTCACTTCTTGGAATGCACGCAGACATAATAAAATCTAAATAATAGGTCCAATGTCATCTGTCTTAGTTTTTTCCTACTGCGTCAAACACCATGACATGAATATGGTAATGCATCCGTTTCCAAAGCAGTTTGTTGAAAAGCAGTGATAACTTTCAGGTGAAGGTTAGCAGGGAGCTGGAGACAGTGGTAGGACTTTGATCCAGCTTGTACAGATGCGGGTCATTCTTGAATGAGGCTAGTCTCACTCAGGAGTGCAGATTTATTAAGAACAAATCTCCACCTAGATGACTGTTAACAGATATTAACATTTTATTTCATTTCAGAAGCACTTTTGTGACTACCCCTGTGTTGGCTGTGTGCCCCTTGGTCCATTCCAGAGAAAAGTCAGAGCAATGAGAGTGAGAGTGTGTGTGTGTGTGTGTGTGTGTGTGTTGTGGGCTATAGCAGTGGCAAAGTGACATTTCCTTAGCTGGTGGAGCAGTAGAGGTGAACGCTTACTTGGGTGTGACTTACCAGAGTGTAGCTGCTATAATAAAGATCTGTGAAGACGGCTTGAGTCCGCTCTGACCTCCATTACTGTGTAATTGTGGGGGCCTGGGGAGCTGCTCCAACAGCATTATCCCCGATGTCACACCTGAAGGTGAACCTGCAAGGAAGCTGACAAAGCTCTTACAAACTTCAAACCTCTTTTCCCTCCAGAAAGACATGAAATGGGACACGGGGTGAAAAGCCACATAAGAGAATGCTGCCACGCCAAACGTTCTTCACATTCATCGTAGGCGTCGCCATTTAAATCATTTACCTACAAAATCAACGTCAACAATAGATTTAAATAATTGTTTGCTGAGAATGGAGGAGCCTAAATTTAGGACACAGGAGACCAGGGTGCAACTGAAAATCCAGAAATATGTCATTGTCTAGCATTGTTCACCTCTGTCAGGACCAGGAACCCAAGTCGCCACTGGGACCCTGTCCAGTCCTCTCTGCTGTATCAGTACGATCTGTGACCTGCTGTCTCTTGGGTTCTGCTTTAGAGTCCACTTAATAACCTCACCATTCAGAGGCATTTTCGTGCGTATAGTTAGCTTACTCTGGTCCACATCAGTGTGAGTTCAGGGTGGTTATGGCCTTTGGGAAGAAACTGTTCTTGAGTCTGTGGGGTTTTGTGCCGATGCACCTGCAGTGCTTCTCTGAGGGAAGTAGGCTGAACAGGTTAAAACCAGGGTGGGAGCTGTCTTTGATGATGTTTGCTGCTCTGCTGAGGCAGTGGGAGGAATAAATGTCCATCAGGGAGAGGAGAGGGCAGCCGATGATCTTCTTTGCTGCCCTGACTACACTCTGAAGTCTTGCTCTGTCTGCCTTAGTGCAGCTGCTGTACTCTGTGATGCAGTAAGTTAGCAGGCTCTCAATGGACGAGCGGTAGAAGGTCAGCAGCAGGTTGGAGTGCAGCTTGTACTACCTGAGGACCCTTTAGGAAGTGCAGCCGCTGTTGGACCTTCTTGACGACCGCTGTGATGTTGTCTGTCCAGGAGATGTCAGCGGAGATGAGGACGCCAAGGAACCGGAAGGTGTGGACCCTCTCCACACACTTCCCGTTGATGTATAGGGGGGCTAAGTCTGTGCTGTGCCAAGAGTGACCAGCTTGGTGATGAGGATGTCCGGGATGATTGTATTGAAAGTTGAGCTGTAGTCCACAAAGACCATTCGGACGTAGCTTTGCCGCTGTTCCAGGTAACTCAGCACAGAGTGGAGGGCTATGACGATGGCTCCTTCTGTAGATCTGTTTGTGCAGTATGCAAACTGGTAGGGGTTGAATTCTGGGGAGAGGTAGTCCTTGATGTGCTGAAGGACTAGTCTCTTGAAGCATTTCATGATTACCGGTATGAGGGCCACAGGGTGGTAATCGTTCAGGCTGGTTTTAAAGTGTTTCAGAAAGGGCTGTTCCACAAATGGCTCCAAAAGTCAGTCAGTCTCATAGGCTGGCTGTTAAAATGAAACATGCTTTCAGCCTTGCACAAAATATTTTGTTATTTTTCATGGGTAGCTTCCCTCTTCTTAACAACTGAACTATGGATGTGAAGCCTTAAAGAAAGCAGTATAAGTTACAGGTGGTGAGCCAGGGAGCTGTCAGCACAATAGCTGCCTGCTCGGCCTCACCTCTGTGTTTTTGCTGTTGGTGCCTGTTGGACCGCACCAATGGTCTAACATTGTAATTATCTCTACAGCGGAGGTAGAATTAACCACTGTAGGCACATTAATGGCAGATATAGCAGAGTAAGTGTAATTCTCCTTTAAGTGGAGCAGAATTTGGAGAGATGTTGAGGTTGCTGTTGTACTTGTGATGTTATTCGTGTAAAAATAAACGTCACTCTGTTCAGGTCTCGACATTTTGCACAGGTCCCACTGCTTGTTCTGTCTGCTTCTTGTTATCATACCATTGTCCCCCGCTACCACCTGTTCCTCCGTCGCCCCCACCTCTCCCATCTCTCTCCTCTGTTGCTCAGTTTTATTTCTCTTATTTTACTTTGGAATATATTTTTATTGGTAGCAGATTAAACTGGCAGAGCTGTGATGAGATGCCATTTTACTGCAGCAGTAGGAGTCGCCATCTGCCTCCATCTGCTCTCTACTTCCATAACACCTACGCGCACACACACACACACACACACACACACACACACACACACGATAGATGAGTAAAGCAGTAAATCAAAACACACAGCGCCACGTCCAGCAGGTAGCAAGAGGACTTTCTAATCCGGCCTGCAGGTGGTTCCTCTAACCAGGCCTCATGTTAACAGAGCAATGCAGCGAGGGAGGAATGTTCATTACCTGTCTCCCGCTGTCCCTCCAATCTCATGTACAGCTCTTTGGCTTCACTGCAGGCAGCTGTTGTTGCAATATAAGCACATATGCGCATAGTCTTTTCACAACTTTGAGGCTAGAATAATAATAAAAAACAGTTCCTATTTTATTCCTTTATTATATCATCCTATTTAAATTCATTTTAACATCACATAGCGTCCTAGCTGGGACGTAAAATCTCCTGTCCATACAGGCTCGCTCACAGCAGGTTATAAATTAACCAGAACATTTTTTTTTAATGTTCATAATTTTTCATCACACTGGTTTTGGATCTACTGATTTGTGTGCATGTACACAGGTCCAACCCTCTGAGGTCTAAGCCAGCGTTGGTGATGATTCTAACCCTATATCTTGGACAAACTGTAAATACTGTCTGATGTGTGTCACAGTGATTCTTTTCTTAGTCCGATCTAACCAATCAGAGCACTACGTTTGGGAACATGTGTGCTCGTAGCACAATGGGAAATAAAACAGGAAATAGTACAGGATGAGATGAAAAAAGTAAAATAATGAAATAGTAGGTAACACTATTTTAACTCAGACACACAGCTAGATGCTGTTCCAGGTCAGTCGGCTCTCTGCCTCCTCAGATGTGGTCCCAGCTCTTCCATTTAGAGCTCAAACTGTCCCACTGATCCTGAAATTCTCCGTGCTGCTGCCTTCTGGTGAGAATGGGATGAGCCCATAATCGCCTTTTTTCTTCCTTAACATGTCAACTTCAAGTTTTTTGAGGACAAAGTTTACACGACAAGCTTCCATCAGAAAAATTCTGAATTTTGTGCTCTTTTTCTCCAACACACTTGGTGTGGAACAGTCTTTGGACTTCAGATAATTAGAAAATGAAAAGTCTGTGTTGGAGGCTGAATGGGCAGGTAATGGCACGAAACGGCATCTACATGGAGAGAGGTGCACACGTGGGAACGGCTGCTGGACTGGTTAGTGCAAGCAAACTGTGGCAAAAATATCATTTCTGGTAACAGATCCACAAAATACACAAATAAGAAACACATTGCTGTTGTTTTTGCTTTACAATGGTGCAGTTTCATCACTTACTAAAGGCCCAAACTCAGCTCAACTAAAAGAGAGCCTTCAATCGATAAGACCAACCAAATCACAAACTGTGACTTTCACTGAAAGGCTCATCAGCACTTGCCAGCAGATGCTCGTGTCTCTGGATCTCTAAGGGTCTCTCACCTGGTCCACAAAATACAAAATCCTCTTCTCAAGCCCTCTATTTGTATTTCTTTGAAAATTTTTTTAATTTTTTTTTAAATCACATACACAGAAGCAGTGAAAGGCAGAAAGTTTATTCATATTGTTATGATTCAATGTTATGGATATTTTTTGTACTGTGTTTTTTGTCTGCCACACCAGAGGGTGGCATAGTTTGTGTCCTGTGTTATTGCTGCTATGTGAGTTCCAGGTGGAGGCTGACCATTGGTGGAGGACTGGGAGAGGCCGGCTATAAATGAGGACCCTTCTCAACCGGCACGCCCCAGCCTAATTCCTGTTCCCAACAAACTGTGCATCTGGCTGCGTGTGAGTTTATATTCTGGAAGCTTTTGCCGTGTTGTAAATAGTTTGTTGTAAATAGTTGTCAATATTTTTTTTACTCGGTAGCTGTAGGGGTGAGAACCATTTTTCCTTAGAAACCTTTTCTCCTATTTTTGGTTAGGGAGGCAGGTAAGACACCTGTAATTTTCTTTTGGGGTTTTCTCTGTAGGTAAGCCAGCTGCATTTCATTTCTAAAGTTTTTGTTTGTTGTTTTGGCCATGCTCACCCTGATGCCCGCTACCTTTTGGGACTTAATAAACTGACTGGCTGTTGAAAAATCCGGGGCTGATGTCTTTTTGGTTCGTCTTCCTTGAGAGCAGGGAGTGTGGGGGCATTTTCCTTTTTTTTAAAAAAAATTTCCTTACGTTGCACGCCGGTTTTCCCTGGGCTGAGGTGTAACAATGTGTTGTCTGAAGCAAACAGGATAAGCTGTTTTAAGAGTCCCGCCATGGTTTGTATGTTCTGTCTATCACTGTTTAAACACTGAAGGTGAGAACAGGATTCACCTGAGCATCCTCGATTAGAGCTTCTCCAGCAATCCGCCTCTCGCTCCTCTCATGGCCTCCAGATGCATTAACACGGAGATGTTAATGGTCACAGGCACCAACACAAAGGTCAAAGGAGGCAGGAATTAGAGAAACGCTATACACCTATACACACATACTGGGAGGAAGGAAAAAGACAAGAGGGAGGGAGAGAGAGGAAGCAGCACAGGGAGCAATCCACTAGTTTTGTCTGATTCTGTAAATGATGTAAGATGATATGCTATGAATAACATCATAAATGTTTCCTTTGCATTTCATCTTCCTGTGCTACAGAATAAACACATAAGTAAATAGATGCAGGCTAATTGGATGATATTAGTTACTATAGTAATATCACTGAATCACATCAACAGATAGCTGAGAATGGTAGAAGTAAAGAGTTGAAAAATAAACAAACAAAAACAGTTTCATCTGCTGCAGTGTGCATTTCATTACTGAACTTCAGTGTTATCCATTCAGTTCATTATCCTTAAACATGTTCGCTTAGCTCTGAGCACAAAGCACGCCACCACTCTGCAACAAAACATTTGTGGTTAGCATGTTTAAGTGTTTCAGGAAATCTTTAATAACCCTTATTTAAATGCAAAACAGACATACACAGTATAATATACAGAACTGAATAAAAAAGAGGGTTTGCATAAGTAATGTTTGGGTTACTGTACGTAGGTTTGAAAGGTGTTGCGGAGGTGCAGAGAATGTGGGAAGAGAATCCAAATTTATGCACACAGCTGCTGCAGCTGGCCTGATAAGTTACACAGAGCTGTAAAACACAGTTGTTTAAAATACGAAAATGATATGCTGCATTCAGAAAGAGGTTTTCTGGCAAGCAATTAGCAGTGCATCTGTGGCCCAGTGACGCTGGTGTGTAGTTTTGGATGAGTGAAAGTAGGGCACAACTCAAGCACTGTGGCTGATGGATGTAGAACAGGTCATCACTGTCCTGCAGAGATGTTCTCTGCCGGATACTCGATGGTTGGTTGCGTTGTGTGTCTGGCAACACTCTTGATGGAGGACATTGAACAACATCTACCAACTATGATAACAGAGTTCTGGCTGATTGGAGCTGGCTCGGACCTGGCTTATCGAAGAACAAGAAGCGGCTACAGCTGTTTAAAATCCCACAAGGCTGGCCGTCATGATAGACGATGGGCAGGACTGTGAGTACTCAGACTGTGTTTTTTTTAACGCAATATGGATAAGCTCTTGGAGAAGAACAACGGGAATTGAGAGACCTGGTGACCAGTGACGGACGTTAGACCAACTGTAAAATTGGATGCAGTTTGTTCACACTAACCAAAACAACTACCATCTTCATCTCATGCGGCTCACCTGGCGCCAGCTGGAGGCTCAAAGCAAAAGCTGACGGGAATAACAAAACTCTCCCAACAAACAGTGGGAGACTGTTTGTTGTGACTCTCTCCCTCCTCATTCAAGGCCACCCGCGTCGACCGAAGATTGTTGACTTTTGCTTAACCGGGTGAAGGGACACTTTCTCTCGACACGGAACACACACACACACACACACACACACACTGACACAGACCTACACTCACCCCCCCAAACGCTTCGAAGCTTATGTCTTCCATGTTGTGAGATGTGATGATTCATGTGCTGAGGTGTTTTTTTCTGTTCTCAAACTGATCTCCCTGTTGGAGCTCAGTCTGGGGGGAGTTCTTTTTTCTCCTCGTCTTTCCTCATGTTGTGCATTTTCCATTGTGGTTCGGTTCCGGGTCGCTGCTCGTGCGGCTGACCGGCCAGCTACCTAATCTGACCTGTCTCCCCAATGTGATCTTTGAGTGACATATGTGACCGTATGCATTACGGTCACATATGTCACTCAGTACGGTCAGTAAGGTCAGTCTCTTAATTGCCCCTTGGGGATAAATAAAGTCTTCTGAATCTGAATCTGAATTAAGAAAATGAGAGCTGAACCAGGATTAATTAATTCTGATATGCATTCTGTAAGAAAAGAAGGTGGGAGGGAGGAATCAGGCCTGCAGAAGAGATATAACTGTTTGTCATCGGCAAAATGACTCCCTCCATTCCACCCTGGAACGTTTACAGGTTTGATAGTGTTAGACAACTTCACCGGACAGATGACATACTAAGGCTAAGGGTCGTTGTTATCCTCGGTCCAGCTGAAGACATAAAATGTTATTCGTACAATCCGGGGTCATCGGGCATCAATTACTTTTTGCATAAATTACGTTTTTGGATACTATATATCAAATATTTCAAATGATGGTTCCTTACGTTGAAACATACATCTGCAGTGACTTTCAGTATCCTATTGTAGTATTCTTATTTTATTTGTACTGTATGACGTTTATGATCAAACTTTACATCAGAACGATGCGATTCTTTTCAGACCAGTGAACACTGAATTCCCAAATCTATTTGGAAATAAACAGAAACTATCACGAGTGCCAGTGATCAACAATAACAAGGATCCTATTTAGGATCGGTGAGGCCTTAACATCCAACAGTTATGGTTAAGTTCCATTTTGACCTTGTCCCAAATCTCTTACAGCATCTGACCTTCTGCTATAAGAACCCTGATGTTAACCTAACCCTAACCGGTGTCTGATGAGCTGATGGATGTTAAGAAGCGAAGTAGGTTTTAGCAACTGAACCAAAACTTCTGTAAAAACCATTAAGAGGTGCAGGCAAGCTTTTTCAGTGGCTAACACTAGAATCAGGCAGCGTGTCTCTCAGTGAGTAAATGGAGAGTGAAACACAGGACTTCTACTGTTGTTTGTTTTTCCCTTTGGACCTACAGAGATGAAAAGTGGTCTTGGCAGGTTTCTGTGCTCATTGCTGTGGCTGAGCAGCTTCTGTTCCCCCCTGAGGACAAAGCTAATTGAAACCTGGCCCCATTTACCAAAACTGCTGTCAGTCACCCCTGACCGCACGGCCGGGACACAGTAATAAGGTTCCTCTGCCAGAACAAACTCTGCTTTTTTTGTTTTTTTACACATTAATAAAATTGTAGCAAACTTAGCTCCACATAAATAGATGATACAGTGCTGTTAACACCAGCTAATGAGACATTTTCAACACCTGAGGATAAATTAAATATTCAAATATATTCTGCAGAGTGGGTTTCTTGTAGGATGCATGCTGCCCAAAGGAGTTTAAGTATGTGCACAAAGAAATAGAAAAGGCCACTGATTCTCAGTCCTGATTTCCAAGCTGTATGTGTCTGTTGGCATTTTTCTTTACCCGTCTAATCAGGAGCTGATGTATGGCTGAGATGCCAGTTTAATTAACAGCCTGGTAGGTGAGAAACCCAAAGATGTAAATGGACTGAGAACAAAAGCTAACGAAGAGCCTGCTCTCTCCACAACAACACAGATAACCCTGTGTCTCAAACCGAATCCCTAAATGTGTCAGAATCATGCACTTTGACACAGCACACTCCTGGTTCCTATGTACGTATGTGAAAATTGCTATGTACTACGGTCACATGACCAACAGGTTATATGACAACTTAGACAGCTGTTTGGCTGCACAAAGATCACAGTCCCATTTTAACGCGTGAGGTTTAATTTGATCCAGCCTCACGTGGCTCAGTTTGTGGCACATTTTTCAGCACCACAGGTTGCTTCTTGGTTCATATTAGTCACCAGTACTGGTTTCCATGTGAGCTGTGTTTCAAACTTCAACAGCAGGCTACATAAAAAAAGAAGTTTGACATAAACCACAGCTATTATCCATCCCTCTGTTCTCTTCCACTTATCCAATTCAGGTTTGTGGGGGAGCTGGAAACTATTCCATCTGCCATAGAGCAAGAATCACCAATCTGCGACAGGACTAACACAGATACAGACGACTATTCATGCCTATGGGGATTTTTCACCAGTTAACCTAACCCCACTAACTGCATGTCTGTGGACTGTGGGAGGAAGCTGGAGCACCCACACACACGCGAGGAGAACAGCTCCACACAGAGAGGCCCTGGGCAGGTGGTGGATTTGAACCTAGGACCTTCTTGCAGTGAGGCAACTGTGCTAACTAACGAGTTATTAATTCTGTTCATTTAAATGTTTTAATTGCTTTGTTTTAAACCAGTAAAATAAAATAAATTGTGCATTTTTTGTTTTTGGCACCTTTAATTCTCAGATACAGGCTTCCCCAGCAGTGAAGACTAACAAGTCGCATATTTTCAGTCTGCTCACACATAGGAGCTGTTGCTGAGCGGCAGACACAGTGTGTGTGTGCACACAGCCAGAAACATTGTTGGTTTTTAATTGCCGTGCACCACACAACAGCTAAACTTCAATTAGCAGTTATGGTAAAATAACACCTGTTGCAAACACCCAACGCATTATAGACACAGTAGTCTATGTACAGACTGAATATAGCATTCCAATCTGGAGGTTTTGTGTCCTTGCTAATGAATGTGGGCTTATTGGAAAGCAAAAGCATGCATCAATGATACCAGTGTGTGTGGAAATTTATGGTGTCTGCACAAAAACCAGTGACAGGATTGGGAGACTCATCAGAACACCCCGCTGGGTGGAGCAGTAGTGGTCCACACATTTTTCCGATGGAGCTGGGACGACTACTAACCCCATGTTTGCCTCTTGGTGGTGGTCAGAAGGCCCGGTGACGCCAGTGTCCGGCAGCCTCGCCTCTGTCAGTGCGCCCCAGGGCAGCTGTGGCTACAATGTAGCTTGCCATCGCCAGTGTGTGAATGTTTGTGTGAATGGGTGGATGACAGAATATAGTGTAAAGCGCTTTGGGGTTCTTAGGGACTAGAAAAGCGCTATACAAATGCAGGCCATTTTTTAACACTCAGTCCAGGCAGCGACTGCTCAGATGGGTTGATCTGATATCCTCGTGTTGGTGTTGTTCCCAGATCATCATACTAAATGTTGTTCCAGGATCAACATTGCAAGTGACCAATCAGGATGTTGTGACGTCATACCTTTTCGACTTCGGGAAACCGGCGTAAAACAAAAAACTGTACTAAAGCTGCGTGAAACCGCCTCTGTCCGCCGATCAACGGACCCTGACCCTGACCCTAACCGTAACCCTTTAATAAACAGTAAGCAGAATTGATATTGTCCTTGCAACATTGGAATTTCATAAATGCACGAATGGGCCTGGCGCGCAAAAGAATAACGTCACAACAATGTGATTGGTCACTTGCAATGTTGAACCTGGAACAACATTCTCATGATGGTCTGGGAACAACACCAACACGACGATATCAGATCATCCGCTCAGATGTGTCATTTGAACTTCTTCCTCTCGCTCTCTTTCATACGTAAGATGGCTTTTAGAGAGACGTTTCTCAAAATGGGTGCCATCATCCACACATTTAAGTGATTATGTGTCTCACCCTGCTATTTGGAGGGAGGCTTTTCACTTCACCTTACAGTGTGACCATTTCAGAAGCTTTTAACACGTTGTCTTCCAAAGTGGTTAGTGGACATGCCTCTCAAACCAGTTGGCTATGGCGTTATTTTTGTGCCACTATTCTGAGCGGACGTAAAAAAAAATTGAGCGCACGTAAAAAAAAATTGCAGGTGCAAGTGTTGCATTTTGAGGAGAAATTTATTTTGAGCTTACAAAAGCTGAATTTGAGTGAACAAAATTCATTGCTGCGTGCAAAAAACGTATTTCAGTGTTTGCGCTTATCCATATACACACACAATAGCACCCCCTCTCGCTCAGTTTTTTCATTTGCGCTTGCTCGCAATGTGTTGCTTGCGCTCACAACATTCTCTGCTTCGTACGCTCAACTCTCTGTACACCGTTATAAGTGTGCCACAAAACCAACCAATCACAGACTTGGTTTCAAAAATTCTGATTGGTTCTTACGGTCTCCAATCAGCTCGCTAGCTACTGTCATGGTCTGGGGGGCAGACCGTGGGGGATGTTGGAGAAAGGACCCAAACGCTGGACTTAATGAAATGAACAGTGGGTTTATTTACAGTGAGGTAAATGTACACCACACATTGAATCTCCAAAAGTACTCCCTCGACTCCCGTGACGTGTCTTCTCCCAAGTGCTGGTATCCCGTGCTCTCTGCCCCTGTGCCTTCACACACCCCGTGTGTCTTGCAGTCCTGTGTTCCACTCTCCTGAGGAAAAAACACAGACACAGCCGTTATGGCACCAACTCCGGCAGGCATACACTGACCAGCACTACAAACACTGACATGGAGTCTAACTCAACGATCCTGCGCCGGAGGAAGCTCCATCGCTCTGTTAAGTAGCTCCCCCGACGATCCTGATCAGAAGCAGGTGTGTGGTAAGCTAGGCGTGACCAGCAGCTGGCAGGGCCACACCCATCAGGCCTGCAGGTGGCTGTCCTTCATCCTCCAGCCTCACACACACACACACACACACACACACCAGCATGGAACACAAGAGCACAGTGCAGCAAACATACATCCAATACACTAATAACAATAAAGGTCCACACTGTTCACGAACCCCGAGTCCCCGGAACCGGGTCCGTGACAGCTACTGCTTTCCGGAAACACTGTCCGAAATGTAGCTAAATCCAGCTAAAATCTCTTAAACCCCAATTTGCGGATAATATCTTTAATCATTTTATTTTAAAATATATTATTTTTTGAGACTATTGTTGGTGTAGTAGAATGTAGTTGCATCATACAACCATGCCAACTGAGTAATTTTTCCAAATTATACTTGAGTAGCTCTCTTTTATGTCGTCGAATACTGAATAGCAGCACGAAAAGAGCATGTCCCGGCCACATGTAAGTAATATAAAATCATTTTGTTAATTATTATTCGCTTGATAACTGACGTTAGCTAATTTGCAAACTATGCAAACTTGAAAAATGATGTACCTCATGTAGTTTGTTTTATGGGTTGTTTATTTTTGTCTGAGATACATCATTTCATTGTACTTGTCCATGTTCCTTGCTGCTTTTAACAGGACATACTGAGACAGCAAATGATGCATAGACTCCTCTCTAAACTGGAAGCTGCTTTAAACCAACAACCACTAAATCTGGATTATTTGGAGTTCTTGACTCGTCATGAGCTTGTTCTGTTTGAATCTTTCTCTCAGCAAATAGGCGGTCTGTCAGAGATTACAGAGGCTCTACAAAACGTTCATCATCTGGTTCAGTGTGAAATTAACATCAGCTCTGTGGCCATTATTGAACTGGAAACAGAAGTTGGTCTGGGACCTGGCCACCCCAAAATCGTACTAGAGAGAGAAAGACTCAAGAATTTGTTGGACATTCAGCTGCCAGTCAGCTGCATTGCTAAATGTCTTGGTGTTTCAAGAAGAACAATCTACAGGAGGATGCAAGAATTTGACTTGTCTGTGAGAGGAACATACAGCACAATGAATGACCAAGAGCTGGACAACATCATATCGGCTATCAAAAATCAGATGCCAAATGCTGGCTATCGAATGGTTCAAGGACATTTGGTTTCTATGGGTCTCCGTGTTCAGTGGTGGAGAATGATGGCCTCCATGCATCGAGTTGATGCTGTAGGGATCTTCAAACGGATCACAGAACTAGGCTGTGTTGTGCGAAGAAGCTACTCGGTGCGAGGCCCTCTCTCCCTGGTCCACATAGACACAAATCACAAGCTAATAAGGTAAAATACCCACTTATATAGCTCTAACACAAGTTGGGCAGAAAGATGCACGTTATACTTTAAATCTGCTTTAATCAACCTTATCTGATAGGTCTTTCAGTGTATTTATAATATTTTAAAAAGCACTTGATAGAGTAATATTAAGTAAAAGGAATACAGGATGTGTAACAAAACCAGCAATATTGTTAATTGTAAATTTTCTTGAGCAATTATTTACACTTTGTATATCGATATTTTCCATGATAACAAGCCTATCAACACATAATATGTTAAGTGCTCCAGAAAACTTAAAAAAAATCATGACAAGAGAACTAAAATATTTAGTCTCATTGAACTTATAAACATATAAAAATGTTGGTATTATTTTCAGCACACCTGACAAGTGTCCAGTTTAAGTCAGTGGCAAGTGTGCATACTGAAAAATGTATTTTCAATGTCTTACATGTTCTGCAAATCAAGCCTTAGTGAGATTGTTTTCCCTCTGAAACAGGTACAATGTTGTGATCTTTGGTGGAGTGGATGGCTACTCAAGGAAGGTAAAAGTGTAACTGTTATGTAGAATATTTGGTAGTTTTGAAATGAGAGCTTTATTAGGTTGTTTTTTTATGAACATCAATTATTCAGCAAGCCAACATAGTGGACGATTTGCAATTATTATTTTTTTAAATTTCTAATCAGTTCTTTACCAAAAAAGGTTAAACTAAAAGGCCATTTTCATTTTTTGATAAGTACTACCAATATTGATGTATAGACTACTCAAGCTTTGAATTATGGTTATGAACATAGAACCGTACAATATTCCTTGAACACTTATTATGAAACTGCATTATTAACTGAAAAACTATACATGATCTGAAACCAGATCTTTAATTTTCCATTTGTTTTTACTGCAGGTCCTGTACTTGGATGCAGCAACTAACAACAGGGCAAAAACTGCATTCTCATTTTTCCTGAGATCAGCCCAGCTTCACGGCTTGCCATCAAGGTTTTATGCCCTGATTTAATTTATATGCTAGCAACAAGTATCATTAAAGAAAACTTTAAAAATTCCTTAAAAATGTATTTTTATCATAGGGTTAGGGCAGATCAAGGAGTAGAAAACCTGGACATTGCACATTTCATGTTTGCCACAAGAGGAACAGGGAGAGCGAGTTTCATATCTGGAAAGAGTGTCCACAATCAGAGGTTAGTCTTTTGATGTTTTTTATATTATTATTGACTGCATGGGTAGATTGTTGTAGCAGTTCTGATATTGATTTGAAGCATGAAATACCTGAAATCCAAATTCAAATGTATTTACAGAGTAGAACGACTTTGGTGTGATGTCTGGATTGCAGTCACTAGCAAGTACCATGATATTCTTCACTCACTCGAGGAGGATGGCCTGCTTGACATTTCAGATGTCATTCATCTTTTTGGTGTCCACTACATCTTTGTCCCTCGACTCCGAGCAGATCTTGTCACCTTTGTTGGAGGATGGAATAATCATCCCCTCAGGACAGAAGGTGGTCTCACTCCTGAACAGCTCTGGTGTATGGGACATCTACAAGAGCTGGACGAGGGCGAGAGACTTGAGGTACCAGCTCATAATCTGATTTTTTTTTTTTTTTTTTTTATTTAAATGTTGAATTTCAAAATTTTAGTTAGCAGTTAACTCTGCTCTTCTGAAATTAACAAATTAAAACACTTGTAGCACATCTGGGAGATGCTTCTGGTGATTTTATACATTCTTGCTTATCAATTACCACTAATCTAAATTACAGTAAGAAGAACATGAAAACAAAGGCATTCTTTTTAAATTGTTGTATTTTAATGGAAAAAACGCTTACACAAAATAACATTCCTCCCAAAAGTACCTATTCTGGAATAATGACCATTATATATGTTTGTGGATTTGAAGGAGCTTCGGGATCCAGGCATTGACTGGGAGAGTGCTGTACTGCAAGAAGAATCTAACAGCACAGTTGTGGTTCCTGAAGTTGAATGCCCACTGGATGAGGAAACCCTGGAGGGGCTTCAGAGAACTATTAATCCCTTGGAACATTCTGAGTCACACGGTCGTGACCTGTACATACAATTCTTGCTACAGGTGTCAAACCAACAGTGACACTTAACATGGACGTGAAAGTCAACGTTCTTTTAAGTTCTCAAATACTGGATTTCTTTGCTAAAACATTCAGATTACAAGTAGACAAGCAAACAAAGCACTTGCTTATTATCTATCAACGTAGGACCCTACACAAAGTTTTGAAGTCTTGTCATTTTCATGAAACGGCTACGAACATCTTAACAGCTAATGTTTACAAACATTTTTACTCATTTAGTTTCCAAATTACAAGACAACAATGTGTTAAACTCTGTGGAATCCACCACCATATTTAACTGCTGCACTCATTATGGTTTTAAACACTGTGTAAGTGTCCAGATGCTGCACTGGAAAAGTCACAGTACAAGTGCATGCACTCACAACTGGGTAACAAATGGAGTGATCTCCCAGCCGCTCCTTACATTCATGGTCAAACTTGCATGTTATTTTGAAATGTCTCTTTTCATCAGGAAGGATGGGAACATGGGACTGGCTGGTCATCCCCTGGAGCACATGGTGGACAGCAAGAGACTCTGATTTTTCACCACCTGCACCGCCTGTGTTTCCATCTGTGATGTTTGAAAAGTCTTTTCTAAATAAAAAGCAATCTGGATTACAATGTTTTAAATTAACAACTAAGAATACTTTCTAGTGCCCTGCATGTTAAAGCAAAAATATTTAACAGATGCATACGGTATATATACAATACTATAGGTATATACAGCTAATACTATATAGTACCTGATACTTCAATCTCCTGCAAGAAATCTTGCAAAAAATTTATGATCTTCCTCTCAGTTCTCTCCCTAGATGTCCCTTTTTCACTGAAATGTGGTTGGCAGCTCATCATAATGAAATCAGCGTCTGGCTGTAAATAAGGAAATAAAGTAGATTATATTATAGATATATTGTTCATTCAAAACTAATAAATAAATACAGGATAACTACAGTACAGATAAGTGGACTGTCTTTGGATCAGACTGAAGCTGCTATGTTAATACTTACTTTGAGGATTTTCCCAGGAACAAACAAACTGTGGAAAGCTTCAGGATTTACAGCCATCAGGTTCACAAGACCATACAGTTCCATGCCCTTTCGGAGCTGCTGTAGCATTGGAATCAGTCTTGTTGTAGAGTGTAAGACAATAGCACTTAAAAAAAACAAACAAAAAAAAAACAAAATGAAAAACTAGTTGGGGATTGGGGGGGGGGGGTTAATGATCTCTCTGATTTTTTCTCCCTTACCGGATCATGCTTTCCTTACTATCCATCTTTATCTGGTTTGTGTATCCACAGCTGACAATTTCATCAGCCCACATCATCAGAGACTGTATGTCTGCTGCATCTTCAACCTGGAAATGTATAATGTGAAAGAGGAAATACAGAAGGTTAAAAGTGTTTAAAAACACCATACTCATAATATATCATGTGCCAGAGCTAAACCAGGTGCTCACTTTGCGGATGAGCAGGGAAGATTCCACATCTGCAACATCCTCCTTAGACAGACAGCTGAAATCAACCTCTCCTGAGCAGAGGAAATTGTAGCACCATTCTTTGAAAAAGGCAGGAGATGGGCCTCCTTGGGCGAGGCTGACTGCAATTATTTCACCAACAGTTCTGTGTAGACAAATGATTATAATTCATTTTCAGGTAACATTTACAAAAATATCGGATGCGTATTAAATGTAATACACAAAGCTCGTATGTAACCAACCTGAAGTTTTCATTATCAAGATCGGTCAGAGAATACTTGGGGTTTTTGCCCTTGTTCTCAAGTCCTTCAAAGAATCTGCTTTCAATACCTGAAATCATGTCTTTCATACAAAAAATATCTGCATTTTTAAGTTATCCATTATTTATTGACACTAGGACAAAACAGGTAATAGGCAACTCACCACTCAAAAACTCTTTCCTAAGTGCTCCTGTATCCACGCCTGCCTCTCCAATGAAAACCACCCTAAGAACACTGGTGGGAGATGCAGCTTTTTTTCTCTGCCACTGGAGAATGCCTCTGTCTGGAAGGTCTTCTCTGTCCACACACAACTTAAATTCTGTTGTGGTGTCGACTTGTTGTTCAAGGCAACGCAATACATCTTCCACGCTTAACAAAAACAGGGTAGAAAACATCCTAAGCTCTCAAAGAAAAATAATCATCTTTAGATTAAAAGAGGCTACCACATTAAACGTGATTAGAAATTATTGCAGCATGTTCTGTGCAACAACCTTTAACAATAATTTAAAGTAGTGTGATCATAAAATGTTTTATATGAAATTAAACCCCAGGTATTGTGTAAAAGATCTTACACATAATTTTAACAAATGGTTCTGCAGAATAGTGTGTATATGAACTATAATAGAGCAAAAAGTACCTGTCTGTTGTGCATACTGAAGTTTGAGCTGGTGTCCCTGTAGTTTGGTCATTTTCTTCAGGCACCATGCATTGAAAGCTGATGACAAAACAAAGTTTAAAAAAATAAAAATACATATGTTTGCGTGGACTGTTACTGATTAACATTTTTTCATAAACGGCTGAAAAAAGATTACCTATCCCCACACAGACTCGCATGGACTGTGATCTCATCTTCAGGAAAATCCTTAGTGCATATTGGACAAATAACCTACAATTCCAAAAATGGGTACATGTTAGGCATAGTGGGAAAAAGATCATTACCGATACAAAATTCATTGTAGTTACTATGGTTTTTAGTAATGTGCTAGGTTTATCTTGCATTTGCTTTTCACAATGCATAACTCCGATTCCTGCTGAATCAAAAAACAGTAATTGTGATACTATATTATTTAATCAAAATTGCTCATTTTGATTTCATCAAAATTGTCTCACCTCATCATCAGTCTCATCAGGAGAGAATTTTCCTTTGCACGTATTGATGTGTACTGCAAGCATCTGCAGAGGCATAACTTCATTACACTGGTAACATATCTTCTTTGGCATCTTTGAAAAGTGCTGTGAGTCGGGAGGTAGAGGAGATGTGTCTAATGTTTCCTGAAGAGGTACTATGTAAAAAGTGGATTTGCCACCTCCTGACACAGCTTTCAGTGTTTTGACAGAATATCCTTCTGTTTCAGGTGGAATTACAGTGAGCTTTCGTCGACCACTGCCACCTTTATTGACAGAAAAATAGCATAAACAATCAAGCAGCAAAAGTATCAACTACATAATCATAATGCAGTATGAGCACGCAAGAATGCCAAAAAAATACATAAAAACTGAATTAACAACAAACCTGTTGCCTTATGTAAGAGCCATCCTCCACAAAGATATTCCATTTTTGGAAAGGTTTCTTCCAGAAGTCTAGAAATCTTAGTTAAAAACACCATTAAGCAGAATGGAACACTAAATGGACTGTGGCATATGATTCAGGCTAAATGCGTCTGCCAATGACTGATTTTAATACTGACTACACAAACTTACCTCTGCATGGTCACCATCTTCTGGAAGAGACACTGTTTGTCTCCCCATGCCAGCTTGTAGGAGTTCAAGCTCCTCAGCTGGCAAAGGTGTGTAGGATGTGTTTTTTGACAGCAAATAAAAACTGAGGCCTGTGGTCTTACTGCCTGCCTTAACAAGCTGCTTAGTAGATGTTAAACATCTCTTTTTACCACGGCTCAAGTGTGATTTGAAATATCCTGGAAATGATCTGTGGGATGAAAATACATGAGTTTAAAAAATGCAGTGTTGCATAACATAAGGGTTATTGTTTAATAAAGGTATTAAATATGACATCAGTCCTTAATAGCACATTTTAATTTAAAAATCAATGTTGATAAATCCACAAACCAAATAACTTTAACAGAAAAGATTGCAAAAAGTTAAAATAAAAAAAACACACAAAAAAAGCAAAAACCTTGTCATCTCTTGCTGGATAGTCAGATTTCTAGGCTCCGGCTGCCCACTCTCTGTTGGCCTCCCTGAAGGATTTGTGGATATGTTGTTAAGCAGCAAAGACACCAGATTTCTTACTGCTGACTCAACTGCACCATTACCCTAAAAAACATGATTAGGATACACTGCCTCAGTAAGACAACTACGCTGGTAATTACCCATAAGGCTAGCTTAAACTCTACAGCTGCATCTGTAACTACAATTTCACAGCATATTAAACAGAAAGGACAGCAAATTACTAAATTCACACAAAAAAAATTAAACTCACCTGATACTGTGGTGTAGTATTATTGGAGCCATTGTTTGATTCTGCCATCTCTTCTTTAGCTGCAGAGTAAATCAAAAATCCCTCTATCTGCAAGAAGCGAGGCTGAGTGGACAGTGTTTCCGGTGTCCGGAAAGCAGTAGCTAGCGAGCTGATTGGAGACCGTAAGAGCCAATCAGAATTTTTGAAACCAAGTCTGTGATTGGTTGGTTTTGTGGCACACTTATAACGGTGTACAGAGAGTTGAGCGTACGAAGCAGAGAATGTTGTGAGCGCAAGCAACACATTGCGAGCAAGCGCAAATGAAAAAACTGAGCGAGAGGGGGTGCTATTGTGTGTGTATATGGATAAGCGCAAACACTGAAATACGTTTTTTGCACGCAGCAATGAATTTTGTTCACTCAAATTCAGCTTTTGTAAGCTCAAAATAAATTTCTCCTCAAAATGCAACACTTGCACCTGCAATTTTTTTTTTACGTGCGCTCAGAATAGTGGCACAAAAATAACGCCATAGTTGGCCTGAACCAATGCAGTTATTTACTATATTTACACGCCCTATACCAAATGTGCAAAGATATTTAGCTTACACTGACACAAAACTAGGAGTCACAAAGCATTGTTTACCCTTGAAATGTAGCTAAACAACTTTACAATTCCTGCATTTATTTTCACAAGTGCTTATTTAAAACATATTTATGTTAGTTTACTGTTTAATTTAAACTGATGGGGCAGCAGCAAGAAGGTCCTGAGACTCAACCGCCTGGCCGGGGCCTTTCAGTGTGGAGCTTGCATGTTCTCCCGGTGTTTGCATGGGTTCTCTCCTGGCTTTCAGTTAGTGGAGTTAGATTAACTGGTGATTTAACCTTCCTGCCTTCTTGGGACCTTTTTGTGCCACTGCTATGTGTTAAATGGCTGCCATTTCCATTGTGTTCAGTGGAATATAACCAAACTTGCCACAGGATAGTTTTTACCTGTCAATGTTAATATTCCAGTGTGAATTCCTTAAATCAGCCTAAAATAGCTGAGCAGCAGAAATCCCCACACCCATCACCCTGGGGACCATTTTCTGCCCATTGACTTCCATTATAAACGCTATTTTTCAACCCCAAATTATCATCATATGATTTTATTTTTTCTTCTTTTCTTGGATGTCAATGAAGACTCAGGGCCTTGAAGTTTTAATTTTTAAATTGCAAAAAAAATGCAAAAAAATAATGGCAGGTCAAAATGTATGTTGGTGCCAATCTTTGGTCCATCTAAAGGCCTACTTATAATGACAATCACATATTACTTCAACTGGTTTTTTGTGGAAATATTTAGTTTCGTTTTTTGGTTTTTGGGGCTTATAACACAGGGCGCTCATGTAATAACACTGGGATTTGAAGGGTTAAAACAACGAAAATATAATTAAAACTTTACATGAATATTTCAGGGAGAAGTAGTTTTACAAGGTTGGCTAATTTAAAGTGGAATAAGATATGGATATATGGTCTTTTTATGGCGTGGCTGAGAATGGTCCCTAGGGTGATGGGTGTGAGTTTTTTAAAGGATGGCAGGAGGGTTAAATTGCCCATAAGTGTGAATGTGAGTGCAAACAATCGGTGTACCTCACCTCTTGTCCTATGGTCACTGGAATAGGCTCCAGCCCCCCTTCAACCCTGATAAAGATAAGTGTAAGAGAATGGATGGATGGATTTACACAGATGTAGAGGGGAGAAAGGAGATAGGGTATCCACAGCTCCAGCTGACCTAACCTGTTCTCATTTTTGGCAAGAAAAGCTGCTAACATAGTGTCCATCGGTTGTGGGCCATGATGCACTGTCACACCCAGCTCATCAGGGCTGCAGGGTTACTGTTGTGAAACCAAAACCATGATCTTATCCTAACATTTAACAGCCAGTGGGTGAAAGTGAACGCAGAAAACTAAATCAATCAGTAACTAAAACAAACAGTATAAACAGACACGCGGGTCTCAGATATCTTTTTGAGGTATCAACAGTAACTCCATTAAGTCCAATGTAAGTGACTTCCACAACTTGGGAGCCACAACCTTGAAAGCACAGTCTCAATTTTAACCAAACCTACCGTAACCTCGACCTAGGTACAGCCAGCAAGCTTGGCTTGATTGGCTAACCTCCTGAGGTACTTCACTAACATAGGGAGGCATTTCACCATGCAGAGCTCTGAAAGTGATCACCTAAGTATTAAACTAAACCTTTAAGGGTAGCCATATTGGTGTTACACGGGACCTTTCAGAGGACTTGACGAGCAGCTTCACATGTCACTCTGGAGTGTTTGCAAGTGATCCAGGCATAGACACTCAGGCAAAGGAATAATGCATTATGAATCATGTATGATCAGTTTATACATGCTTTGATTTATTTCAAACAAGTCTGTGCAGCACAGCGGGCATGCTTATAAAAACCGAAAGGCAGATCAAAAGTTACACTCTGTGGTCAACTGTGTAAAAGACTGCAGAAATATCCAACAGAACAATGCATCTCTATGCATAAAAATATGATAATATTAATATTTGAAACTCTAAGAAGAGTGAACAGCTGGAGATACAGGTGTAAGAATGTTTCTAATAGTGTCAGAACTTTTGGATATCTTCTTCTCTTATGGATTAAGTTTGAAAAATCTATATCCCTTGCAAAAGATGACTAAGACGTACCTGGAGCTTTGTGGATTTCCACAAACACTCAGCTGAAACGCTGAACGGTGTCATTCATCCAGAAATTAGCCAAAGAGGTATTTCTGCTTTTTTAAAAGGAGCCATTTTATCAAAAACACATAAAAAGTGATCATTAAAAGAATGCAGCGTGAAATTGATATCATTATTCAGGAAAAAAGCATCATCAAGGTTAAAAACAGGCGAAAATGTATCTGTTTATCTGATTAAAAGTGCGCGAGGTTGACAGCCAGAAGGATGATTAGAATCAGACAATAAATTAAAAAGAATATAAATGTGGTTATAAATAAAATGTTCTCAGAGCAGGGAAAGTCGATTAGAGTAAAAACTAAATCTAAAACATGTCCCTTGTTCCAAGTGGGGCCTGATTTAGGGAGCGATGAATTCTGTGGACTCATCTATGTAACTATGTAGCAAATCAGAAGAAGAATCACAATAACTGACGATTTCAGAGTTAACGACAAAAAAGTCAATAAACTCTTTCAGAAACAAGGAATGTCAGACGCTCTATTATAATGCAGTAAAACAGATTAGCTCTTCTAACTTTTGTGATCTGGAGCTTAAACAAAGGAAACAGCTCTATGCTCACATGTCAGCACAGGAAGCAGATCCTTAAACCGGCTGCAAGCTCTCCATCACATCCTGAGCGATGTAAAGGGTTCAACGAGGTAGGCCCGGTTCAGTCTGCCAGGTTTCAGCCTTTAAATTCAGCTTTTCGAATGTCTTATTGTGATGGAACGTGTGTTCATGAGTGTCGTGCTTGGGGAGCCGAGCCTGGACTCTTCACAGAAGTGAACCGGAGCAGGTGCACTGAACGTGCGAGTACTTCTACTATTAGGCCGTCAGAGATGGAGAATCCGGAAACACCTGACAGTGACAGCAAAGCCGGCTGGGAACCATTACCACGGTGATCAAACAGGAATGTTAAGATTTTAACAGCTGTTAGTTCTTTAACAGCTGCTCAAACGGTAGTTTAAAAGGAGATCAGCCACACCTGGACATTATGCCACAACACCTAATTATTCAAGTTTCTTTATGTGAGGAGATGAATGTTAAATGAAATTCTGAGTTTAACAGGGAACCAATGAAGAGAAGCTAACAGGGAAGAAATATGATCTCACTCTCTGGTCCCAGTTAGTACTTTGACTGCAGCGCTCTGCATCAACTGAAATCCTTTCAGGGAGCTTTTAGAGCCACTTCATAATAACCCTACAAGTAACAAATGCATGCAAAAGCTTTTCAGCGTCACTCTGAGACAGGATGTTTCTTTTAACTTTGGCGATTAATGAATGAACGAGGAATAAAGGTGGTCCTACACGTTTTCTTGATGGACAAATTGTGTCAAAGATTCGTCACAGTGTTACCGGAGCCCGAGATAATCATATTTTAATATTTTTAGGAGCAAGTTTAATAAGGCCAGTTTTGTCTGAATTTAGAAGCAGTAAATTAGAGGTCATGTATGGCTTTAAGAGATGTTTGTAGATTAACTAGTTCCTGACTAAATAAAGCTGGAGAATAAATTTATATATGGCTTTGTCTTTCAAATACTATCACCTAAAAGAAAAATACTGTATCATGTGAAAAGTACTGGTCGCAGCACAGGCCCTCGTGGACTAACTTTTGTATGTGAAGATGATGCTTCAAAATGTTGCCGTCCGAAAAATTCTTTATTGATATTTTTTCATCACTTTCGAGTAAAGTTAGATTTTACATGTGGCGGGGTGTGGTTCTGAGCCGCAGGGCGGGGAGGGGGAGCAGTAGGTTCAGGTGGCCCAGCTCGCTTCATCATAGTAATTAGGCTTTGCAGGAGCTGGTCGGGCCTGTTGGGTGGCAGCGTGGGTCGACCTGGGAGCAGGAGCAATACACGAACAGAGTGATCAGCTCTGAACACTGTAAATGAACAAAAACCTAAACAGCCACTCAGGCCTGTTTGTGTGTGTGTGTGTGTGTGTGTGTGTGTGTGTGTGTGTGTGTGTGTGTGTGTGTGTCATACCAGGGTCAGTACAAAGATGTTTGCATTCAATAATCTGAATCCTTTTTAAAAAATCGTTATTTTGCACGTTGTTGCAACTTTTTTACTGAGAACAAAAACTCGAACTTCGATAGCAAAATGAGAAACTCAGTCATTTGCTAAACGTGACTGTGTATTTAGTATTTGTGACACCGCCTTATTTGTTGACCTGTTTTGTAAGTTTTCCTTTGTGGAAGACGATGTGCCAGAGCTGGTAAACATGGCTGATCAATAGGCAACGCTCCGTTTTTAGCCTTGAGATGTTTATTGTAGCGAGCGGGCCATTAGAAGCCAGAGTCAGCAGCTCCATAAATCAATGGTATTATCACGCAGCAGGATGGAGGAAAAGCAGCAAACTGAAAGGCTGCATTTAGAGCACAAAGAGGGGCAGGTGGAGGAGGAGGTGAAGTGCTGCTATAAGATAATAAAGTGTCAGTGCTCCCACTGTGTTTACTCTACAGCTGCTTCTGTTTTGCCTTCTCCTTGTTCTGCTGATAGAGGGAAACTTGATTACGGATCAAAGGATGAGCAGAAAAGATCGTATATATACATACGACTGATGAGTACTATCTGCAGTTGCCATGGTTACTGCTGTGCTGATTTATTTTATTTCATTCATTTTTTAAGTTTGAACACCACCTTGGATCACAATGAAATAAATAGTAAACCAGCTCTCAGGTGGTGAATGTTTGCCTGTGTTTGGGTACATCTTATGACTCGATGCTCCGTCATTACCTCACACAAAACACATTAGTCTGACAGACTCATTGCTAAAGTAACATTTGAATCAAATGTTTGAGAACAAATAGAAATTTATGAAAACATGCAAATAGAAGAATGAGAAACAGGGAACACAAAACACTCTTAATGTAGATTATTTCAGGTTGAGGATCAGGTGGCGGAGCCAGCCCACATGTCCAAATATCCTTGTTTCCGACGTACTCATCAAAGTGTGAATGTTAGACTGTAAGCACACAGAAACAGAGAGAAATCCTGTATAAGAACTGTGTTTCCGACCGTGGTTACTCCTTTGTACAAACATGAGTTTCATCGTTCCACCGAGGCAGCATTTAAATTGGTTTAAAATGGAGCACTGTAACAAAAAATAATTTCCCCCAGGGATCAATAAAGTATTCTGATTCTGATTCTGATTTAGATTTCATTCAGGTACATTTGATAGTTTGACGTAGGTCCACCAGCAGCCATCGCTGTCAGAAATATTGTCTCTGCCGTTATTTAAATATTAAATATTGATGACTAAGTGGTGCTGTGATGGCGATGCATTAGAATTAAAAGTGAAATTGTTATTTCAAACAAGGGCGTCTTTCTCAGGATGAAATCACGTGCAAGTTTGTGGTAAAACACACTGGTACTGAAAATAACTGTGATATGAAAAGTATGATTTGAAATGATAAACACAATGCAGAATCACGTTGCAGTTTATCATTACAGCAGTTACAGGCTTCAGTTACCTACAATGCTGTAGTCTCAGCTAATTTACATATTTTACAGCTGAGTAAAGTGAGCTGTTATCAACTACTGCTAACAAGTACAATTACTTTGTTACAACACTTTCTTATATTATCTGTACTTTCCAGTCCTTACATTTTCAAAACAGACATATACATTATTTATATATGAATTATTTAACGCATTATTTATAGCATGATATTCGGGGGATAAAGTGGGTGGAACAGTGCTTTTTGGTGCTCCAGAAGAGCAGTGAAAAAAAGGGTTATAATAGAAATAATTTTTTGAGTGGCAGGTAATTTCAGGATGATGAAAGACAAGATGTTAGGGTTCACCCACCTTTAAAATCCCACTTTAACCCCTAACAACTATGGACTTTTATCATGTCTTGATGCATGCTCAATCATCCAGGTAAGGAAATCCCCAAAAGGTTGAATCTGTTTATCTGGATGTTTTTAGCAGGAGAAACGTTTCATCACTCATCCAGTCTCAGCTGACTGCAGGTTTGCACAATGACTGAAACCAGCCCACTGAAGGAACAATGGGCTGGGAGGTCTTTATCATGACCACTGATCAACAACCACTGACCAAAGCCCACTGATCAATGGCCACGAGTACCATCCACAGAGAGTTGGGGAATGGCTGCAATCACAGCATTGTAAGATGGTGACAGATGTACCCTTAGGCCCCCTCCTCGATTCAGAGGTGGTCCTTTCCTTTTTACGTAAATGGCCTCCTTGACTCCGCCCTCAAACCAGCGTTCCTCCCTGTCCAGGATGTGGACATCCTCATCATTGAAAGAGTGTCCACTGGCCTGTAGGTGTAAATAGACTGCAGAGTCCTGACCTGACAAGGTAGCTCTTCTGTGTTGTAGCCAGAGGTTGTTTGGTTTCCCCGATGTATAAATCCTGGCAATCCTCCTGCACTTAACAGCGTACACTATGTTACCCTGTTTGTGTCGGGGGACCTGATCCTTGGGGTGAACCGATGTTTGGCGCAGCGTGTTTTGGGGTTTCAAAGCCACAGAGACCCGGTGTTTAGAAAAAATGTGTCTCCGCTGGTGTGATTCTCCTGACACATACGGGATCACTACAGGTTATCACTTGGGCAGCGGTTGTCCATTACGCAGGTTTGTTAATGTCAGATTTTTTGGCAATTTCCAAGATCTAGAAACATTTTCAGTTTCTTCATTTATCCAAAAACAAACCCAAACCAGTGAGAAACGATACAGTAAATTTGCTGATGTTAAATTTGTATTGAACACACCTGGAAGATTTGCAGAATTATAATAATTATGGTGAATTTAAAATGATTTTCATATGTACTTTTTTAACGTAAAATACATTTGTGATTTACACTGTAATTTTCTTTCTTCCTGCCTCATTAAGGCAACACGATGGTGAGAGGGTTTGCAGAAGCTGTTCATGTTTCCAATAAGTTGTTAAATGTGTTACTTCCAGACTTTTGCAGTGCAAACAGCAGAGCATGTATCTGACTCGAATCTGAGATGACAATATGTGAGTGTTCCTTTAAATCAGTACAGAGACTACTCTGGATAGCACAGCGATAAGAAAAAAATATTCTGATGCCAACTCTTCCCTCTGAAAGTTCCAGTGGTAAATGCATCTGTCTATCTCAGTTCACTTGTGAAGCCATCAAGTTGAACAGTTTGGCAGGAAGCGTTGTTTAAAAGGGCTCTGAGGTGAAGACTGTTGAGCACATCTGTGAGTCTAATGGAGCCTGAAGATCCTGCTGTCATCAGAGAGAGGCTGTAATCAGGCAGGCTTTTAACGCATGGCCTGCTCTCCACCAGTCGTATCCATCCTGACAGGCACACCGGAAACACAAAGCCTCACAACAGGTGTACAGAACAGCACACTGACATACGCTCCAAGTGGAGGAAACTGCAGCGATGGAAGATATGCTGGAGACATTTTGAAGATTAAACTGGATTCAGTTTAAGCGCCTTGAAGGACATGAAGTTCGTACAGTCAATATAGAAAACAAAGCAGCAAAAGCACAAACGCTGCAAGATTTCAGAAAGTGCAACTTTTTGTAAAAACATGAATTCAAGTAAATAAAAAAATAAAAATGAATCAAAAATTTTTAAAAGATTGTGGAAAACAGAAAAGGTAATATTTCAGAAACATCTTTGGAAAATATGTTTAAAAAGTACAAGAAAAACAACAAAACCAAAAATGCTGCGTTCCACACGGACAAGACTGACAGGGTCGCCAGAGTTGCTTCTCATTTTTAAACAGACAGAAGTCCCTAGTGGCAGGTTGATGTCATTGACACTGAATTTGACACTGACTTTGAAGCGATGAATGAGATCAGATGCAGGGTGGAATATTTAAACACATTTAAACAAGCATTTAAATAGCAGATGCTTTTCTCTTTGTTGTGCAACGTTTTGCAGAGAGGGGATGTAAAACTGCCAGATCGCTGGAGCTCTTGGAGTTTGGCTTAATCTTGAAAATGAAGCTGAGTTTGTACTGTGAGGTTAACAGGCTCCATAGTGTTAGTAAACATGAAGCTTCTGTTGGTGGTTTCCACTTGCAGTCCAGGCATGACTGGTCTTTGATTTCACAACCACACAATAAAGCAATATGTTGCTTTCTTCGTATTCTCTAAAGCAGGGGTGTCGAACTCCAGCTGTAGGCCTCGAGGGCCGGTGTCCTGCAGGTTTTAGATCTCACCCTGGGTCAATACACCTGAATCAAATGATTAGTTCATTCCCAGGCCTCTGGAGAACTTCAACACATGTTGAGGAGGTAATTTAGCCTTTAAATCAGCTGTGTTGGATCAAGGACACATCTAAAACCTGCAGGACACCGGCCCTCGAGGCCTGGAGTTGGACACCTGTGCTCTAAAGTAACTGCATACATTTACACTGTGGTTAGCTAACATCTTCTTAATCCTCCCTCATACTTGCCTCATCAATAATACCTATCGGGAGCCTCATTTGCAAATCACTCTAACCTAAAAGTAGCTCCTCACTGCTGAATAGAAAGAATGAAAGAAACAAAAAATCAGGAGTGAGTCAGTCCTACAGTTAGGAGTCATTTCGAAGCTACTTTCTCTAAAAGTAGCTCGTCAGTATGAAAGAAGTTAGATGAAGAGAAGAGTCAGACGACTCCTGAGCAGACATTATTGTTATCAGGACAGGCCTTCATGTTCTCGAGTCTTTTCAAACGTTACAGCGATAAAAACGTTCTCAGTTAAGTTAAGTTAACAGTGATGAAATGTCAATATCCCAACATGCACTCCTCATAGTTGTCCTGTATTGTTTTTTTCACCAAAACTGTAAAGACTCTACAGCTCTGTTCGTGGTGTAATAAATGAAATCCAATGCAGTAGTCTCAGGCTAAGCACAGTTGTTTAAAACAACAAAATAAGTAAAGAATAATTTTCAAAAAATTGGTGTTAGAAAAAGGCATAGTTAGCTAGTTGATGAAACAAACAGAAGTATATTGTGCAAAAAACAAATTGCAGCATTTGCTGAAACAGCCTCACTAGTATGTTGTGAAAGTGACACTGTATGAAGATGCCAGTGGGTGCAGGAACAGTCGGTCTGAGACCGCTAACAACAGTGCTGCTGTCAGAGACTACTTTCAGAGCAGATTAGCTGTTAATGCTACATGGTTGAGGGCAATAACTGAAGCTATAAGATACTTTATTTACAAGCAGGCGCAGCTGTATACACGCAGTATTTAGACTATAGAATGAAGTGAGCTAAACAATTTATTCGTCTGCAGCATTCACCGACAGCTGCACCTCATAGATCTGCTGCTTAACAATGACACAGAGTAATCTAAAACACCTGAAAGTTTGGTTAATGTGTTCTTTGTTTGCTCGAGCTTGAAAATTGTGTATAAGCCCAAGTACAGTACGTACAGTATCTACAGTATATTCTCTGGAGAGCCTTGTATGGCCAGAGATTGTACTGGGGATTAGTTCACACTGTTTACATTATGCGTATAACACAAAAGAAAAAATTCCATTTACAAAATGTTGTAGTATTTTGTGGTTTGTGCATAGAGCTTGGGGGAAAATATCGCTATACAGTCTTTAAGTCTGACGTCATTAGCCGTGTCTGGGTCCAAACTCTGCTTCAGGGCCCAAAGTCAAACGAACACTGCAGCATCACTGAGAGTTACAAACTGTCTAAATTCTTTCATCTTCAATAAAATGATCAGCGTTGCTGCTTTACCAGGTTTAACTATTTAAGTTTAACATCCAGCCATCCATGAAAACAGAATTTATTACATTTAATAATGTTAGACGTTAGCAGGAAGTTAGCTCGCTAGTTTCCACCTAAAAATGATATAGCATGTTCTGACTGAGAGATTTCTGAAAAAAATTCAAACGTACAGCTCTTCTACCACTTCCAACATAAATGAAGACAGAAAACTAAACAGCAGTAATGTTTGTAGGGTTACTGAAGTTGGGCTAGCTGGTATATAATGATGTGCTACGTGATCGCTAGCTACACAGCTATGTTAGCATAACATAAACACAGTGAAGCTGGAGGATGAACGCTAACTTTTTTTCCACTTGATAAAAGTTAACGTGAGGGTTCCCGATGGTTAGGGACAAATGTAATCGCATGGCAGGATGCTGTAAACGGACCAAACTTCAGTCAGGAGAACAACTGAGATAATCCATCCACAATACGAGGTTAGTCATTCATACACTGCTGCGTGGGCTGGGCTGTAGTTACATCGTAAAGGTTTAAAAACTGAGCTTTAAAATGAACAGTGGTAATAAAAACTGAGAGAGGCCGACAATGATCAGTGACTGTTTTTAGGGGCTTGTTCAGCAAGATACAAAACATTAAAACATGTTAAAAACACAACAGCCTTATTAAACAGTAGTTTGGACCTGGAAGCCGGATTCATACATCATCACTTAAAGACCGGCTAGTGAGTATGACACATGAAAGAGCCCACTTTCTCAACTTGGGTTCTTGGACCAGGCTTTTACTTGGATTACACATTTTGCCATCAGATTGTTTCTTAGAACAAACAATCTTTGATTCTTTACATGAGTGAAAAGGTGGAGTCCTTATCAGCTAAAGCTAGTTAGCCTGGTTAACATTCATAAACTATATGGGTGCAATGAACCATACACAGATATCAGCTAATTAGTGCTCAGAGGGACAGTAATAAAATCTGCTTCGTGCCGCTTTAACCTGGCAAGGTCACTGTGATATCTAACGCTGAGCTCGGCCTGGAGTTTTGATCTAAAATAAGCTCTGAAAGTGACACTAATTCTCTTTGTCATGATAGTCCCTGTCACGGCGGGGTGCGCCGATGTGTATGGAAACAGGACCCAAAAGCAGATGAAGACGAGGAGTTGTAAGATGTAACAGAAAAGTGATCCTTTATTGAGACGACGGTAGGGGTAAACCAGGAAAACCACATATCAAAATGAGAAAAATACAAAAATGACCTCAGAGCATTCACTGAGCATCACTCAGTGAATCAAATGACTCAAAAAACCTGATTCACTTTGGTGAGTGACTCATTAAAACTCGATTCAGTAAAAAGAATCAAATTTACCATCACTAATTCATCCACTTACGAGTTGTAACATACCTTATCAACTTCAGCCACTTCCTCTTCTCTCTCTTTTCACAAGGAAACTGGTAAAATGACAGATTAGACTGTTGTTTTGAACCAGATTGGTTAAAACAACGAGGAACACAGCGTTGCGGCATATTGAACACAGGAGCGTTTAGGCCCGGAAGCGGGGTTCATACGTCATCACTTAACGACTGGATAATACTAATACTAGTATACTACTACTAATAATGATATTAGTAATAATAAAAACATTGACTTGACAATAAGCCATCGAATAGACAAATAGAGGAAAACAGCACAACGATTCGGTTCATTGCTGAGTGAGTGAATAGAAACCCCTGCAGCAGGTTGAGCTGGCTGTGGGTGGTATTCCACTAGGCTCTTTCCACATTTCTGAACTATCACCCACAGCTTCACTTGTTCTAGCAACTCTTCTGCAATGATGTGTAGAAGTGCTCACATATATATAGCGTTATAGCTGCACAGTTCTGTAGAGGCATGCTGAGAGTCTTTAGCTTCCAAAAAACAAACATATAAACTTAATCTTTGCTGTGCTGAATATTCTGCACGAGCCCCTCAGTATCCCCCCCCCCCCCATGATGAACAGGACAGTTAGCAGGAGCTAAGGAGTTAGCTCTCGTCTGCTTTTCAAAGGGAAATTTAAAAGTACCCGTGTCCCTTATGATGTAGATACAGCTGCATGGACTCTGCCTGCATTGAGAAACAGTGATGAGGATGTTGGGAAACTCCGTTTATGTGATGTATGTACATCTTGACTGTTGTATAGACTTAGAGAAAGCATAAAAGCAAGACAACAGTAATTCAGACAGTTCAGCTTCTCTGCACAGCGACCACTTCTCATGACAAAATGCACTGAGCTGGATTTAATTTGAGGACTGAAATGCCGTAGTCTATCTGCGGTCGTCAGTGAAATATTATTGGTAGCTGACTTAGTGCTCAGCTTTTGAGGCACTTTATTTTGGGCTTCAGTCAGATTAATGTTATTCCTGTCCTGCTCTCTCTGTGTGGGAAGCTGCTGACAGATTTTGTGCCTTCTCAGTAACGCTGACGCTGTTTGTGCAGCTCGGCCTTCAGCCCACAGGCTCTGTACAAGCTGCACGCCATGCATCTATTACGTGCGTCTTTATATAAGAATCAGAGATTCAAATCTCTCCTTAGGTTTGTTTTTTTTTTGCTCACATACAGTCATTGTCAGCTGAAAAACAAGCAGTGTCTCCTCACACTGCCGTGCTGTTCTTTATGTCTCAGAGCAAATGTAGATGACAAAGACACGTCGGCGTCTTCTGGATTATTTTTTTATTTTTCACATGTCACGAATAATTATTTAGTCATGAACACGTGTTAGTCATTGATTCTCCTGGTTTCTCAGGCTGCACGTTATAAGATCAATTCAGCTGTTATGTAACTGATGTAAAAGTGAAGAAGCCTGTGACATGAGCAGGAGCACTTCTGTTGGTCAGACTGAGAAAGCATTAAATAAAGTCAAGCATTCAGTTCATGTTGATACAAAACCCAGCAGAAAAACAATAATCATGCAACACAGGGGTCGAGCCTCTGGGTTTATGAGCGACCACTGTCCATTTGGATGCCCATTTGCAAAGTGACAGCGTGTCTGTGAAGATCTAGTAAAAATGGACTTAAATGCCATTTCCAGATGTTGGGATGTTGTATAAAATATAAATAAAAACAGAATTTGAGAATCTTGTAAACTTGTATTTTATTTACAATAGAAAACAGACAATATATCAAATGTTTAAACTGAGAAATGTTGGCTTATTTTTAACACATCCCAAAAAAGCTGGGATAGAAAAAAAAGCCCCTCGGGGTTTTCTGAGCTTCCTGCTCCAAAATGAATTAAAATAAATGTTGTAATTCTCTGCAATTACAAACTCTGTGTTTACAATCTTGGTAATAAAGCTAACACTTGTGAGATTTCATCAGAGGTGTAAATAGTACTGCAGATGTTACTATGTCAAAGTTACTGTGACTCAAACATAGAAACATTAGACTTTTTTTATTTCCCTCACCAAATTTTAAAAAGTATTTTCTAACACCTTTGAAAATATGCTTTGGTTCACATTTAACTCCAGAAACTCACCTAACTGCTCATTTAACTGTTTGGTGGTTGTAGAAATGGTTTATATGTCATGGTCCTGGGTCCTTTTGACCCAGCGTTTTGTGTTTTCTATTAGTGTGATTGTTGGTTCTGTTCTTCTTCTGTTTAGTGTTTACTCTGTTCTGCCCGTGTGTTCCTGTATCAAGTCTGCGTTTCTTAGTCTGTGTCCTTGCATGTTCCTGTTTTATTGTGAAGGTCTGCGTCTTATGTGAGTGTTTTCAGTTTGCCTCCCTAGTCTCGTCACATTAATCACTCCCACCTGTGTGTAATCTCCCTGTGTTCTCTGAGTGTTTTTAAGTCGTGTCTTCTGTCTTAGTCGTTGCTTATTCGTCTGTGTTGTTCCCCTCCATGTTCTCTTGTATTCTCCCTGCATCTCTGTTTCTCGACTCAAGTTTTCAGGTTTGTTTTTGCGTAGCTTTTCCCAGTTTAGTTTATTCTTAGGTTTTGGTTTTCTTCCTCCTCGTCCCTGTTTGTTTCACCCTTTTGTTAATAAAGCTCGCTCACAACTTAAGCAGTCTGCATCTTGGGTCCGTTTATATTCTCACACGGCCTGCCTCGGCACCCCGTGACATTATATGAGATTTTAGCTGAGATTCAGAATTTTCTACACATGTCGGGATTTATATTTCTGACTCCGTGTTATAACCGATTAAATGCAATCTCCTCCCTTCCCTCCTCCCTCCACCCATGCCCCTTGGACTGGGAGTGTGGGTGCTTAACTTGTTAAAAAATCTCTGTACGGTCCTAAATATAGAAAATACAGTATATTTGTTCTGTCAGCTTATGAAGCACACTCTGATTTGAATACTGTGCACACCAAGATTTGAGAATTACTTTTCTCAGTGAACGTTTCAACAGCAAAACACGTCCAATTTGTCTGCATTTAGGAGTCGATACAGACGCTGTCATTGTTCATTTGTTTTACATGCATCCACACCAGTGGACGTATTGGAGAGAAACTTGGGGTTAAGTATCCTGGCCAAGGATACTTGGGCATATAGTGGAGCAGCCATGGATCGAACCGCCAGCCTTCCCATTAGTAGATGACCTGCGCTCCCTCCTGAGCTACAGCCAACCCAAAGCTACGCTGTTTATTTTTTAACCCTTAAAAATCATCCCACTTCTGCAAAGAACAGCGGGACTAAATTCCTCCACCTTGATGTAAAAACTCAGTTATCACAAATGCTTGATTGGAGTTCTTGCTGCCAAGGTTGGCACAACCAACCAAGGTTTAGGGGCAGTTTGGATAACTAATACATTAAATCTTAATGAATGCAATCATGATTTAAAAACTGTATTTTACTTGGGTTAGCTTTGGCAAGCAGCGCCTCGCGTTTCTAATAAAGAAACTGTCTTTGCCACACTTTCACAGCTGTTGTTGTTGACACTTGTGATTTTAGATGCCGAACTCTGAACAAGCCAAAAACTTTTTTAAGTAGGTCTCCAGAGGATAAGGGTCAGACAGGCGCCAGAATTTGTGCTTGCTTTTAAAAAGTGGCAGCGCTGCACTTTAGATTCCAATTGGAAAGCTATGAATCTCAAACAGCCTTGGAGGAAAATCTCACTCTGCACTACTCAGATGCCTTAAGCAGACACTCACACGCACATATACACATGTGTCAAGATCACAGGCCAGGGTGAAAACACCTTTGCTAAGTGATTCCACTGAAGCCTGTGGGGTGTTCAGACTGTGTTATTCTCACACCTCAATAACCAGCCAGCCTGCAGGATGCATCTCTCCTAACGCTGTCATTACACTGGAATACGTTTGCACCGTTCATTTGTGACAGAGGGGAGGATGAATTTCAAAGCTTAATGGTCCAGAAGTAATTCTCCTTGTTGTTGTGAGACTGACAAAAAAAATCAAATGTCCAATACACCCAGTATAAAACCAGTATATTAGGTGTTGTATTGTTTTTATTTTTAGTGGGGTTTCTGTTCTATGACTTGCTTCTAATTGTCATTAGAAATAGGATATAGTAATATGAATATGTTTTGTTTAATACATAAGTGGCTATTAAGAAATCTGAAATCTTACATCAGACAGAAAAAAGAAAGATCAGTATTTATCACACCTTCACATTCAGAGGTTGGATGCCAGTGATTAGACTGGATTAATATAGATTAAGCGTAACCTTGGATCAATGACTTGTTCTTTCTTCCAGTCTAGGACTAAATCTGATCCATGTCTTGGAATCTGGCTGATCAGGTGTGCTGCTGTCTGGTGTGGTGTGTGTTAATTAGGACTGGGTATCGTCACTGATTTCTAGAATCGATTCGAACCCGATTCACGATTTCGATTCAATTCGATTTGAATTGGGGAAATCTTCCCTCATACAGTTAGAAATATTATCACTACTATTATTATCATTCTCACTAATATTATTTTGATCACTTATCAGTGCATATCCATATTTTTATATCTATAAAAAGAAAGCTGACACACGTGAGGTGTGAGCATCACAGCAGAGGCCTTTGTATCAAAGTAACTCAGGATAAAACAGAAAACCATGAAGGAGATTTTCCTGTTCTGGCTTTTTATAACAGATAACCTTAAAAATATTCCGCAGTAGAACAAAAACGGAAGAAAACCATGAATCAACATCTGAACATTACCTGAAGCTGCTGAAGTGAAGCAGAGCAAAGTTACAGAGGTTTGATTACAGACACAACTAAGAGTTTTGCAATTCCGCATAATTTTAAAAAGTTTAAATTACTTCAGTATTAAACAGCAGAGATGAGGCTTTCATGTCGGAAGTCAGTTAAATTAAAAATCCCACACAAGCAGCCGACAGCGTTGTACGAAGCAAGCGAATAATGCAGAAAACAGATTTTTAGATGGGAAACTGTTCCTGAGAGAGAGAGCTGTGCAGGAAGTGTGATTTTATCGTGGTCAAAACAAAACAGCAAAAGTCAGAGTGAATTCGTGACGATGTTTATGTGAAGTGTAGTTTGGATCTTCTTTTGCTGCTGGTTCAGTCAGGTTTGGTTGGAGAGAGATAAAAACCTGCAGCTTCAGAATGTAGCACAAAGAAAGACGTAAACACAAAGCGCGGACCCGCCGACGCATCAGAATCTGCGAGCTGTCGGCTTTGTCCATGTCGTCGGGTGAGAAAGCCACATCTCACTGATTTTGATGCATTGGTGGGTTGGCGCTTCGTGTTTAGATCTTTGTGCAGAATCCGTGTACCTGCTCTCATTTACTGTGTTAGCTGTTTGGTGGTTGTCGAAAATTTGTGAGGTTTAACCTGAGATGCTGACGTTTTGTAAATAAATTTATATTTAAAAATCGATTCAGGATTTTAATGAATCGATATCTAGAATTAGCTAGAATCGATTTTAATAACCCACCCCTAATGATAATGATAAGACATTTTGGAAAAATTACCTAAAGTATCCAAGTGTTTTGAAATGAATCAGTGTTGGGAAAATCCACAACTGGTGTACATATTTACTCCCAGTTTGTTCAAGCCTAGCCACTTCATCAAGTTCAGCCTAAAAGCAGATGCTGTGATGCAGAAGGATGAGTTTAAGAACCCCAGTTTTATCTCACCATTTGGTGTCAAACTGCATGTTTCTGCTCACTGCTACTTCTGTCAGTAAGATGCTGCCAAGGAATGAGAGCTGAGAGCAACAGTGTCCTTCACCCGTATGCAGAGCATTTAAAACACTAATCACTCATGTGTGTGAAACTTTAAAAGACAAGTAAACATATACACTAGGGAAATGTGAGAGAGTTTCAGTTAATGCATAAAAAGGGCCAAAGGAAGAAAAATATTCATTAATAGTAAGTGAAGCATCTTAGGAAGCAGACAGCCAGTTACACACTGTCAACTTTGGCTGATTATGTCATTTATTTAGAACACTGAGCAGGAAGGGACACTGATAGATGATCGTGACAGAATTTTCTGGATACCTTGAAGAAAATCTGAGCACTAAACAAAGTTTGTACAGTTCATATTTCAGCTCTTTTGCCAACTAATTTAACATTTCCTAAACACAGATTGTCTTACAGTTTTCACATTTGCTGTAAGCTGAACCCGAGTGAACTGTACTTTATGACAATATACTCTGTACAGGAAGTACTTTGACAAAAACAGCTAAGAGGATTCTGCCCTCAGGCCCGAAGAACTTCATCCACATTATTTTCCCAGACAGCTTCCTTCCCTTTAAATTCAGCACAGGATCAATACTCTGGAGTGTTCCGGTAATGTGTGTCATCTCGAGCGCTGAGTTTATCGAATCAGCTTTTCCTCTTTGCATCAGTGACCTGTTACAGATGAGGCCAATAAGGGATTAATCCAAACCTCTTCAGTGTACCTGGCGCTCTGTGTCATCATGCGAAAATTTACAGATGAACAGATCATTGAGTGGAAGCCAAGCAGCACAAAACCCCTTAGGAAGTCATCTAGGACGTCGGTCTGTATCGGCACAGTGAGTCGAACAATTAGAAATCATTACCCATTTGCCACCTCAACAGTTAGCTTCACGACAACACAAGCAAGAGTCACCACAAAAACTAAAGTGGTAATGAGAAGGTAATTTTATTATTCCTAACTATTCTCCGGTGTATTGAGTCATGATGTAACTGTGAGAATTCACACCCCGCTCCAAATTCCTCCTTGTATTTCCTAGCAGCGGAGATTAAATAAGGTTAATAAATACCACAGTGAGTGTTAACCTCATTTTATCACAGGAAAAATAAAGTTTACTTGAAAAGCTAGGGCTGGCACAGGCTTAGCCACTTCACATCCAGAGGGTCCTAGTTTGTAAGGCAGTCTCTCTATGTGGATTTTGCATGTTCTCCTCCTATCTGTGTTAGTTCTCTTCGGATAGACCGTCTAAAGACATGCATGTTGGGTTAACTCAGACCTTCCCAAAGTGTGGGGCCCGCCCCCTAGGGGGGGCGCAGAGCCATGGCGGGGGGGCGCGGTATGAAAAGGGAGGAAAAAAAAACAAAACGCTTGGACACTGCTAGCACAGGCGCCTTACAGAAACGCAAAGCAGGAGATGAAGCATCGCTGAATATGTTTCCAAACCAACTTCATTCTAAGCCAAAGACTAGAAAATATGGTGAAGCATATCTTCCCTTTGGCTTCACCTGCACAAGTGCCGAGGTAGGTCTCCCTGCAGGATTGGTTTTCCCTTCATGGGGAGCAGCGCTGGGCTGTTTAAATCACGGACAAACAGTATCCCACATTCTTGATTCTTAGTTCACAAACACTTGTTGTAATGACTAACTACTCCTGACATGTTGGAGATGTTAGCTCTTTATACAGTAAAGTTACAGCGGGATACAAATAATATCAGGCTGATCCTGCCACGATTTGTCCCGTGGTTCAAATCATGGACAAACAGCATCCCACAGCTGTTTATGTTTTTAAACCCATTTTGCACAGAGAGGCATTTTGGGATTTGATTGCAATGTTGAATATTATTACACAGGAAAAAAAAACAGCTACACGTAAAATAATCACACCGTGACGCCTCTGCCTTTGTAAATGGAGGGACAGTAACTGTGTGTGTGTATGTAAATGTGTAAAACCTGCAGATAGTCAGATTAACAGTATTTCGTCTCTATCTGCCATTCTGCAATTCATCTCGTGTAAACAATAATGTGGCGCACAGCGTGACGTGAATAAAGGCACATACCTTTGATGTTGCGTGACGAACTCTGTATTCCTCGTCCACACGTAAACGCAAAAAATAAGTTTCTAAAAAATCGCCGTTTTCGGTGATTCGAAACGCCGTTTACGTGTGGACGAAACAGCTGCGTTTTCAAATATACCCGTGTAGGTGTGGACGCAGCGTAAAAGAGTCAGTAGTTTATTTTATTACTACCTGTAATTTATTGCAGATTACTTGTATTTGCTTAATTGTTTACTAAATGTTTGAGGTGTGAAATAAACCGCAATGGAGCAAAATATGGGCGTGTGTGGTTGGAGGATGTGTTTGTGCGTGTGCGTGAACATTTTTCTTGTAAAACAAAGGGGGGCCTAGCAAAAAAAGTTTGGGAACCACTGGGTTAACTGGTGATACTAAATTGCCCATCAGTGGGAATGTAAGTGTGAATGCTGGTTGGTCTCCATGTGACAGATTGGCAACCTGTACCACCCTGCCTCTCGCCCAATGACAGCTGGGGTAGACTCCTGCCCTGTGACCCAATCTGTACTGTGGAGCAGTATCTGTGGAAACTGTGAAACAGCTGTGCTTGGATCAGGTCAACATACACTCAGCTTGAGCATCACTTTGGGTTTGGTGCTTCCACTCCAAGCTTTGTGTTGGCATGTCATTGCAGGCCCTTGGAGTAATCTGAGGGCAGATTTAGTAATTAAACATGCTGCATTTGCAAACATGTTCCTACTTAAATGGATAAGTTGTACTACAGTTGTATTACAATGTCAACACAACGATGTGTTTACCTGAAGTCAGAATAAGTATTCTACCAAGAGTTGTCGGTTACAACCGAGCAGACGGGATCAGAGAGTGATTAATCTATAAACCCGAATAATAGAAGGTTAGAAGAGTTTTTTCTGTTTGTTTCTGGAAACAGTGAAGCAGTTCAAATCAATCAGGACCTCTCAGTGGTCCTGATTGATTTGAACTGCTTGGAAATCATGGTGGAAATCAATATGTTGAATGTATAATTTCCAACTCTTCTGTTAGAAATTGTTGAAGACTGCGCCTCTTCTTGGGACAAATCTCACACACAGGAAAGCTGTGTTATAACCAGTGTTGCAGAGTGTGATGCATTACAAAGTAATGTTTCACTCAAAGCACATGACATTTTTCAGTAATTACATTATATTTACAATTTTGTTGTCACGTTACAAAAGTTCTTCAGTGACTGAGATGCTGGATGGATAGAAAGAAAAAAAATCAAACACACATGAGCTACAATAAGCTGATTTCAGTTTGCGTGTGGGAGGAGGTCGATGGTGGAGTGGCCTACAGTGGACATTACCTTTAGTTTTATCACACAAAGTGGCAAGAGCACAATGATAGAGGGGAAAATACCTCCAGGACATAAACAATAGTGATGTGTCGGTCGCGAACGAAACGGCTCTTAGAGCCGGATGTTTGACGTGAGCCGGCTCCTTATCAAGAGCCGTTTTTTTTTTTTTTCTCTCTTGCACTTTTCCCGCTTCACTCCGCACGTGAGCCTCGTGCTTTGCTCTGAGCAGAGGGGCGAGGGGCGATAGTTACACTGGCAGTAGCACAGGAACAGAGCGGGAGGGAGAGAGAGAGAAAGAGAGCCAGGGACAACAACGTCACATTAGAAAGGTATAGTAATCATCCACAACTATTTTCAGTTGTGGATGATAAAGGATTCAGAAAGTTTATTCATGCAGGTCCATATGACAGAGAATGTGCATCTTCTTTTTGTTTTCATATTTTAATTTATATTTAATTGTGTTGTGGTTTGCAGTGTTTTGTGTTGTTTCATTTTAAATTTGTTTAAAAGGAAAAAGCTGAAAATTTAAATAGTTAAAAGTTGAAATGTGAATAGTTGTTTTTTGTATTATATGATTTATTTATTACATTTTCTGTGGAGTGAATGAATAAAAGTATATTTACGGTGGCCCCTAGAGACAAAACACGTACAAACTCCAAAACACGTACAAAACACAACAGAAGTGCTCCAGGATGCTAGGGCGCAGTGTTGAGCTTTTGTTATCTAGAGGCTACACAAGCCAGCAAGTAGTGGTGTGCGATACTGCATATTTTGGTATCGATTCGATACCAAGTAAATACGGGCCAGTATCGCCGATACCAATACCGATACCGATACTTTTCAATAAATAAGATGGATGCCTCATTGAATTGCTAAATCGCAATTAATTTTCATGACCTTAAGTGTTTTTTGTGATTTTTCCTTTTGTATTATTAATTACTTAAAACCCAGGACATAATTAGGAGAAATAATTTATTTATAATTAAATAAAAAATGCTTTATTATTGTGGCGGTCGCTCGGGGTGAGCTGGAGGCTGGCGCGCCAGCGGGACCTGCCAAGCTGGAGATGGAGGTTGAGGTGCGCGTGGATCCTGCCAGACGGCGGCATGCTGTCCGCTTCGGCACGCAGGCTGCATGCCTGCGTGCTGGTGTTATGCCAAAAAGTCATTGTCTGCCAAAAACTGATTGCTTGTATTTAAACTGCTAGTAACTTGTTGGGCTATAATATGTGAAACATATGTCAAATGCATCCCTCATGGATGTCATAAAGTCATCTTGAGCCACAAACAACATTTGTGTAACAAGGTAGAAGCCGTAATCAGTTTTTGGCAGTGACTTTTATATAACCTTTATTTATGCAGTTAAAAAAACAAATCTCATTAACATTAAAAATCTCTTTTGTAAGAGTAAGTTGGCCAAGAGGACAGCAGAAATGGCAGCAAATATTACGACAGTTCTGCAAAAATATTTTAAGTGGCGATAAAGGACTGGTTGGTTATATTGTAAGTGCAATAACACAGAGTTGTAAAGATACTTGAAAAACAGATATTTTTTTTAATTCTATATATAACCCCTTTGTAAACCCTTTTCACCGAAGTGTATTTACCAACATACGTAAAGATATTACACATAAAAAATACATGGAAACATTGGAAATCAGTTTTTGGCAGGCAATCACTTTCTTGCACAACACCGGCCGTCTGCCCAGCTGCCTCTGAGCCCCCGCTCACTTCCACTCCGGCTCCGCCGCCTCTGCTTGCCATATGGGTGGCCATCAGGCCAGCTCCCGGGCTTCCGCTGGAGGCACGGGCGACCGCCAGAGTGGACACTTCCCCATCGCTGGGGCGCCGATGGTCCGGGCCGATTCCCGCCCCTGCTCGCGGGGTGGGGTGAAGCGGGGGATGGGGGTATGTGGCAGGGCGTGTTCTGCGATGCCGCTGCCAGCGGGAGAGCTGCAGCCGTTGAATGTACTGTTACAGCAGCAACCGTGTGATTATTGTAAGAATTTTTTTTTTAAATCTTAAGTGCACACAAACCAGTAAACAAATAAAAACAAATACTGTTAAGATAAGATAAGATAAGATAGAACTTTATTAATCCCTCGGGTGGGTTCCTCTGGGAAATTCGACTTCCAAAAAGCACAGCAACGACCGAAGTTACAGTTACAGAATTGTTATATATTTATATATATATATATATATATATATATATATATATATATATATATATACATACATACATATATACATATATATATATATATATATATATATATATATATACACACACACACACACACATATATAAATACAGAGACAAATATAAATAAAATATACGAAGGGGATAAATAGAATAAATAGGAATAAAAAATAAAAATACAAGTGAATTGCACATTTCAAGTATTGAGTCTATTGCACTGTTGACTATTTACAAAAAGTATTGCACAAGGTATTGTACAGTGAGGTGAAGAGGCACTACAGCTTAGTTGTTCCCCCCTCCTTTGTCCTCCTGTTTCCCCTCCCTCTCCCCTCCAGAGAGGAGTTAAACAGTTTGATGGCGTGTGGGACAAAGGAGTTTTTAAGTCTGTTAGTTCTTGTCTTGGGGAGATGCAACCTGTCACTGAACAGACTCTTCTGGTTGTTAATGGCCGTGTGCAGAGGATGCCCAGCATTGTTCATAATGTCCATCAGTTTCTTTAATGTCCTTTTCTCTGCCACTGTCACCAGAGTGTCCAGCTTCATGCCGACCACAGAGCCAGCCCTCCTGATCAGTTTCTCCAGCCTGGATGAGTCCCTCTTTGCTGTGCTGCTCCCCCAGCACACCACAGCATAGAAAAGTACTCCAGCAACCACCGACTGGTAAAACATCCTCAGGAGCTTCCTGCAGATGTTAAAAGACCTCAGCCTCCTGAGGAAGTACAGTCGGCTTTGGGCTTTTTTATACAGGTGCTCTGTGTTGCATGACCAGTCCAGTTTATTGTCCACCCACAGCCCGAGGTACTTGTACTTGTTGACCACCTCCACCTCCTCCCCCTCTATCTGAACCGGCAGTGGACCTTCTCTGGACCTCCCGAAGTCCACAACCAGTTCCTTAGTCTTTGAGGTGTTGAGTTGCAGGTGGTTTGTGTGACTCCATGCGACAAAGTTCCTCACCAGACTTCTGTACTCCTCTTCCTGATCATCCCAGATACACCCCATGATGGCCGTGTCATCTGCAAACTTCTGAATATGGCATAATTCAGAGTTGTAGCAGAAGTCAGAGGTGTACAGGGTGAAGAGAAGAGGGGACAGCACAGTTCCCTGTGGTGCTCCTGTGCTGCTGACCACTGTGTCAGACGTGATGTCCTTCAGCCTGACGTACTGTGGTCTGTCGGTGAGGTAGTCGGAGATCCAAGCCACCAGGCAGGGGTCCACCTCCATCCTGTTCAGTTTTTCCTGAAGCATACAGGGCCGGATGGTATTAAAGGCACTGGAAAAGTCAAGAAACAGTATCCTGACCGTGCCTTTTCCCCCATCCAGGTGTGAGTGGGCTCTGTGTAGGAGGTACAGGATGGCATCCTCCACTCCGACACCCGCCTTGTATGCAAACTGTAGTGGGTCCTGTAGTGGCATGTTGTACCTGTGGTCGGAGGAGGTTGAGGAAGAGCCGCTCTAGAGTCTTCATAAGATGTGACGTCAGTGCCACCGGTCGGAAGTCATTCAGCTCATTGGGCCGGTTCTTTTTGGGGACCGGGACGATGCAGGATGTCTTCTATAGGGCGGGCACTCTCCCCAGTCGCAGACTGAGGTTGAAGACTCGTTGTAGCGGCTCCCCAAGTTCAGCAGCACACGCCTTTAGCATCCTAGGACACACCTTGTCTGGGCCTGCTGCCTTTCTGGGGCGAAGCTTCCTCAGTTGCCTCCTGACCTGATCCACTGTGACACTGGGAGATGTTTGGGAGGAGGGGAGGGGGGGAGATGTCTTGCTGCTGAGAGAGGGATTGGAGGAGGGGGGTGTCATGGTGTCAGGAAGGGGGGGAAGCGAGGGAGGCAGGAGAGTGGGGAGAGGACTCTGTAGTGAAGGTGAGGGTGAGGGTGGGGGGGTTGTGGGCTGGTCAAACCTGTTGAAGAAGTTGTTGAGTTCGTTTGCCTTCTCCACAGTCCCCCCCACTGTGCTTTTCTTGGTGTTGTGGCCTGTGATGGTTTTCACACCATTCCAGACCTCCCTCATATTGTTCCTCTCCAACTTCTGCTCCACCTTCCTCCTGTAGGTGTCCTTTGCTTCCCTCAGGCAGCGTTTCACCTCCCGCTGTGCTGCTTTCATCTCCTCCTTCACTTTGCTCCTGAAAGCCTTCTTCTTCATGTTGAGGACAGCTTTGACTTCCTGTGTTACCCACGGTTTGTTATTAGGATAACACCGTACCGTCTTAGCAGGGGCGACTGTGTCCACACAAAAGTTGAGGTAGTCTGTAAGACAGTGTGTCGCCCCCTCTATGTCCTCACCATGTGGGCTCAGGAGCACATCCCAGTCTGTGGTGTCATAGCAGTCTCTCAGAGCATCCTCCTTTTCTGGGGTCCATCTCCGGATGGAGCGCGTTGTGACAGGCTGCCTTTGGACGAGGGGTGTGTATTGTGGCTGTAGGTAAACCAGGTTGTGGTCTGACTTCCCTAGTGGGGGGAGGGGGGTGGCTCTGTATGCATCTCTCACATTAGCATACAGTAGGTCAATTGTCCTGTTGCTCCTTGTGGGACAATTCACAAACTGGTGAAAAGCAGCCAGAGTAGAATCCAGTGTGGCATGGTTAAAGTCTCCAGATATAATAATGAAAGCCTCGGGGTTTTGTGTCTGAAGTCTTGCTGTGACTGTGTGTATTTTCTCACAGGCAGCTGTTGCGTCGGCCCTCGGAGGGATGTAAACACACACACAGATCACATGACTGAACTCCCGAGGTAGATAATATGGCCGCAAGCTAACAGCTAGCAGCTCCAGGTCCGGACGGCATACCGAAACTTTAACGGAGACGTGTCCAGGGTTACAGTATCTGTTGTTGACGTAGACAATGAGTCCCCCACCTCTGCTTTTTCCGCTGGCCTGCGTGTCCCTATCGGCTCTCACGGATGTGAAACCGCATAGGTCTACGTTAGCCTGCGGCGTTAGCTCGGTTAGCCACGTCTCCGTGAAGATAAACAAGCTGCACTCACGGTATAGTCTGTGGTTGTTCAGAGCGCACAGTTCGTCAATCTTATTCTGTAACGAGTTCACGTTGCCCATGATCACTGTCGGGATTGATGGTTTGAATCGCCTCCGGTGATCCGCTCTCCTCGCTCCAGCTTTGCAGCCTCTGTAGCTCCTCTTTAGCTCGGCCGGGATGTTGTGTCGCATGCCGGTCTGTCCCTTTGTTCTTAGTGCCAGCAGCTCCGCTCTCGAATAGATGAAGGAGCTGGTTCCAGAAGTTTTGAAAAGTGCATTATCCATCTTGTATCGCTATATCTAAGAGGTATAAGTAGAGGAAGGTGAAAAAAAGTTTGAAAAGCCTAGTCTAAAAAAGTTAAAGTTAACAAAAAAAGGTGCGGTGTTGCAGAGCTACTTGGAAAGGCTGCCGTCACTCCAGCGCCATGTTTGGCTATAATACAAAAATTACAATTAAAATTCTCAACAATAAAAACAATGTGTCAGCGCAACACCAAAACATAAGGGGGGGGGGAGTGTGCCTGCTCTCCGCTGACACAGGAGCGGCGAGTCCAGCGACCTGGCTGTTTTATTTTTGCCGAAAGCACAGCATAGCAAACAAGCAGAACTCAAAGTAAAGAATCGATCTAACCAGGCTAGTATCGATCCGATATCGATCCCGACTTGGGCTCGATACTATCGATATTTGGATCGATCCGCCCACCACTACCAGCAAGTACCAACGACCGGATTTGGTGTGTGGTAGTAACAGGTAAATGAACATTTTAAAAAAAAAATCATTTGACTATATATGAGTGCTTGTGTATAAATACACAACCAATAGACATATGTTTTCAATTGTGTAATTGAAAGAGCCGGTTCTCTAAAAAGAGTCGGAAATCCCATCACTAATAAACAACCACATCATGCTGCTAACACAACTTTGGCTCTTTGCAAACGTTCGCACAGACAGCATGCTAATGCAAAGCTAGCCAAACACCTTCAGTGACGTTAAAGCTGAGTGAATGTTGAGCCCAGCAGAGCCTGAACTTCAGCAGGTAACAAAGGCAGTGATGAGCAGTCAGGTGACGGCTTTGAAGTCTCTCTTGGCTGGCTTTTATCTTTGCTTTGTGGTCATACTTAAACATAAAATAAGATCCTGTGTGTCTTCATCATAATAAGGATTTATAAGGTTGATAATGTTAACAGGGAATTTTGTGACGGTGTGTTTCAGGTCATTTTGCTTTTGTAACGAGATGTAATGCAGTAATGTAGCAAGCAGTGTTGGATAAGTTACTTTAAATTAGTAACTTAATTACATTACTAGTTACTTCCATCAAAAGTAACTCAGTTACTTCAAGTTACTCGTTACTTTCAAAGTAACTAGTTACTAGGGAAAGTAACTTTGGTTTTACTTAGACTTCTCTTGTTAATGTGTTGCTAACTGGATACCCAGCAAGACTGCCAGTCTTTTAGCTTGCTTACTTGCCACAAGTGCACTGTGCCCCGCCTACCAAAGGAAAAAATAATGTGCATATTTCCACGAGAGAAATCCCACACCTGGACCGTCGTTGACCGCCGCCACGATTCTAGCCTACGTTACAGCGTCATGTGCGCTTTTTACATCCAACACAAAAACTGCAATCGTGGTGCTTTCGATTGTACTCAGAACACGGAAATTCTGCCTTCTGAATAGGAAGATGTAGGTAACACCAGACTGCAGATGAGCTGCATACAGGGCTGGACTGGGACAAAAAAATTGTCCCGGGCATTTTGACTAGAGACCGGCCCACCATTATAGCAAAAATCATAAAGCCTTTGAATGAAAACAAATACTGTTGTGACAGTGTTGTACACTGTTCTGATGGTATATATGCATCAATCTATCAATCGTTTGTTGTAAGACTCAGATAATTATTTATTAAAAGCTAGACATTTTAAATGAGAATAAGAAAGTATTTCTTTGTGCCCCCCTCTCCTTGTTAATGCCCTACATGCCCCCCTGGCAACACTTTGCTAGATCCGCCCCTGCACAGTTACCAGCTGTCAGCTACTTAGAAAAGGATCCTGGGGTTATTTGTCTCTCAGAAACAGTTCATAACTTCCCTTCAACTCATTCATGTCACCTAAAAGGTAAACCTGTTTCTCCATCACCTGTTCAGCTCTGATGATTCAGTAAGGACATCGCCTGGTTTCATCTTCATATTTCCCACTCACCAGATATACAAACCGATATCATGACCAGCAGCTTTTACAGCTGTGGCTCCAGCAAACATCAGCTGATACTAGAAATTAATATTAAATAAATTCTAACAACAGCTGATCAAGCTTAAACGTGCTGCTGTTGTTTAACGCGACATCCGCTGGTTTCCTCTTTCTGGCGCAAAGTAGACGATAAATAAACAAGAGAGAAAAGCCTATCAGCTGATCATTGATCAGTTTCATGATTAAACTAGCAACAGGAGAGGGAGGGTGAGAGGATGAGAGAAGAAGAGGCAGCTGTGCAGCAAAGACACAGAATAACTGCAGCTTTGTGTCTTTTTCATTGTAGCTAAAGTCCGGGACAAACTGTTCCTTTTCACCTCAATAAGAAACGCGTAATATTTTCTCTGAATACGAGGCGATTCCGTTTTTTTCCGGACGGTTGGCAACTCTAATAATTAACCTTATGAACAAAATAAAGTTCAACATCAGTAACATAGCACCACCCAGCTGTATAGAAACTCCGTCATGCTAGCTAGCACGCAGTACGAAAAAGGCAACACAACAAAAATAAACTCCAACTAAACTTGGTTTATATCTGACCCAGATGGACTGCAGGTCATAACGTCTTACCTGAAGTTCAGTTCACCTGACACTCGGACGGGTGGCCGCTTCGGGTCTCTCCTCTTGCCTCCCTTTTCCTTCATCCACCTGCTGGCTTCCACCACTTGCTAATGTTACTGAATCTGTGGAAGCTCCGCGATAGCCACCACATGAAGTAACGAATAACGAGCCTATTTAAATCCCAGTAACGAGTAACGCGTTACTGATTTTGGCATAATAACTAGTTACCGTGCTCGTTACCACAATAATAACATAGTTACTGTAACGCGTTACTTAATAATGCGTTAGTCCCAACACTGGTAGCAAGGGTGGTAAAAAAAAAAGTACTTTCTCCCTTGAGTAATTAAGTAAAGTATTGCATTACTTTTAAGAAAAATAATGTGTAATACATTACTTTTTTTGAGTCTGTGAAGCTTCTCAGTCATCCAGGTCATCGTAGTCTAAGGAGGTTGGAAAGAAAAGCGTCTGAACTTCTTTAAGTTTCCTTAAAGATGTTTCACCTCTCAGCAGAGAAGCTTTTTTAGTCCTAGGAGCAAGTGGTGAAGAGTCACAGATTTTAACCAACATGGGAGTGTCCCTAAGAGGGTCGTGGACCCACTATTGATCAACTGCCTATTCACATGAGCCAAGGTGTGAAAAGGGCTGCAGGTAACAATCAGCCAAGGTTTCGGGTGAGCTCATTGTGAGACCTAGCCCCAACCAAGCATGTGACTTACTGAGATCAAAAGACCCAGAATGTGAGTGGGAGGTAAGGCATCAGGGAAGGATCTCAGAACTGGATTATAGATGGCAGACAGTTGGTGTCGTAAGCCACCGCCCAGTAGCGGTTTTTGATACGGGCGAGACGGGCAGTTGCCCGGGGCGGCATCGTGGAGGGGGCGGCATCATGGGCATTTTTTTTTGCTCGCACCCATGTTGCATTGCATTTGCATAGGCACCTATCTGTTTTCTATCGCCGATTTGTGGGGATGAGCTCCATTTGCAAGGTGCGCCTGCCGCTTGCCACACAGGGAGGAGAGGGGTGGGGCGGCCGGGGACTCTCTGGCTGACTGGAGTGCCTTCTAATAACCAGCTTGCGAAATCAAAGAAACAAACGTAAAAGCAACAGACATCATGATATAAACTTTGAAATTTGCATCGATGTGTATTCTGTCACACACACACCCATATATGCGGGCAGTGAGCTGAAGGCCCTCGGTGCGCCTGCCGCTGCTGTGCTGAAGTCCAAACCCATTATGTCACAATTCATTTTCCTGGGTTGTGCGAAATCGCAGAAAAAAAAACATACAAACTGAGTCTGCGCACTAATGTGTAGGGCTGTTAGTTTATGTTGTGATTCTCAGGTTGGGGGATGGGTCTTGATACTGGAGGGCAAAATAAACATGGCTATGGACAAGAACTAGCTGACGTAGGAAAACAGAAAAATCCTTACACTATTAGGCTACATTTTTTAGGAAAGTTACTTACTGTAATGTATCTTACTGTAATTACAGAGTAATGAATGACTTTCAAACACTGATAGTGTGGTAGCATATTCAATAAAATGCTTGTTATACATATAATTCTGAATATTTGATAAATTAGCCAAATTATATTCTTGTTTTAATTATGAAAATGATGCAGGCATGTATCAGAGTTTTATATTGGTTTTCTCTTCAGGGGCACTTCTGAAATATTTTGGAGCGCCCTTTGCAACTGCCACTGCCCAAGATGAGCAGCCATCCACCTCTTCAGCCACATAGCCATAATTCTAGATTGCACTCCAGATATTAGCCACACTGAACAGCTGTCAGGTTTGAATTGGATTGTGTCATTACAAGAGAAGCCCCATGTTGAGGAGTATTTCATGGGTCTTTTGGAAGCTGATGAATCCACAGGGAAGCATTTCACATCCATGATTTTAAACAGGCTAGAAGAGCTGAAAATTCCCTTTGAGGACTGCAGAGGTCAGTCATATGACAATGGGGCCAACATGAGGGGAAAAAACAAAGGCATTCAAGCCAGGCTCCTGGAACTGAATCCTAGAGCTCTTTTTGTTCCCCGTGGAGCTCATACACTGAATTTGTTCTGGCTGATGCTGCAAAGGGATCTATTCGTGCCACAAGTTACTTTGGGATTTTGCAAAAACTTTACAATTTGTTTTCAGCCTCCACTCAGAGGTGGGCCATCCTGAAAAAACATGCTAACATTACACTGAAGATGTGGTCTGAAACAAGGTGGGAAAGTAAGATCAACGACGTTGAGCCCCTAAGGTACCAAGCATCTGCAGTGAGGGAGGCTTTGATTGAGGTGAGAGACCACACCAAAGACTCAGTCATAACGATTGAGGCCCAGTCTTTGTCTGAGGAGGTGGGATCATACAGATTCAGCATTTGTACAGTGGTGTGGTATGACATCCTGAACCAAATCCACCATGTGAGCAAGCTCATGCAGTCTCCCAACATGCATGTGGATGTAGCAGTCAATCTCTTCAAAAACACAGAAAGAGTTCTCCACAACTACAGAGCAACAGGCTTTTCAGGTGCACAAATGTCAGCCAAGGATATGTGTGAGGACATGAACATAGAGGCTGTTCTGCAACAGAAAAGACTGAGATCTACAAAGCAGCACATTTCTTATGAGTCATTTGCTGAGCCATTGAGTGATGCCCTAAAGAAGCTGGAGGTGACCTTTTTTAATGTTGTTGCTGATGCTGCAGTGTCTTCCATCCAAGAGACATTCACCACTTTGGAAAATGTGGGAGAGAAATTTGGAGTACTGACACATTTTCCAAATTTCTCAAATGATGAGCAGTGAACAGTGTAAAGCCCTCAGCGCTACTTTGCTTTTTCAGGACCAAGCAGACGTGAATGCCAGAGAGCTTGCACAGAAGATTAAGAATTTTCCTGACTTACCGTCAAAATCTATGACCTCTTTTGAGCTCCTGAACTTTGTGCATGGCAATGATCTCTCAGAAATTTACCTAAATTTGTGGACTGCTCTGAGAGTTACTTACTAGTTGCAGTTACTCTACCTGTAACTGTGGCTTCAGCAGAGAGGAGCTTTTCAAAGCTGAAACTTATAAAAACATATCTCAGGTCCACTATGGCTCAGGAACACCTCACTGGCCTTGCCATCATCAGCATCAATCATGCAATTACTGACCAGATTTCATATGATGATATTATTGAGGACTTTGGATCAAGGAAGGCAAGAAAGATTAGGATTTAGATGACAATTATCTCATATCAGTGTGTGTTGTGTGAAGTGCAAACATGATAAATGTGCAATTAGGAATGCCTTATTTGTATCTGCCTTTTACACTTAATATAATAACTGTGATATGCATGTCTTATTTTGACTTCTTTTTTATATTTAAAGTGCTTTTTTCCCAATATATGTAAGTTGTTATGTTTGTTAATGTGTGAGATAAATATTGGTTAAATTCAGCATGGTTCCAACAAAAGTTTTTACAATAAAATATGTTAACCTAAAATCCTTAATAGAGATTGACAGACCACGTGACTTTTGCACATTGCATGCCGGGAACTCGTGGCAAAACAATCCAAGTACCGCATCAAATGCAAGCATTTGCAGCACCGCAAAACGTTCATTCTCTGGTTCCAAAACCTTCTTGGTTTTTCTTTGCCCCCCAAAAAAGGTATGTACAAAACGAAGGAGAACAATGCCGGTCTGTACAAAGACAGACTCGACGAAAAGGCAAAGAAAAGACACGAGGAAAAAAATCAAAGGAGTGAAAGGGTTAGACCCTTACGAGCACACAGAGTGGACAAAAGACGTTAGCGTGCTGCCAAACTTTCACCGCGCTCATATTTATAATTATACGGTTCTTGGAGTGAGTGCATACACTCATGAAGTTTAGTAACTTCAGGTCACTGCAACAAGCCCAGGTACCGACGGATGGGTGCAGGACCTTGAAATGCACCGTGTAGAACGAAAGACCATCGTACGTATCATAAGTTTACCAGTCTCACAAATCGTCTTCATAAATACACATTCGTTAACCGTTTATTAATAGGACCTTTGAGCTCAACGGTAATTAATTAGTAGTGGAAATAATTTCTGGTTCGCATTACAGAAATATAGCAGTGACAATAATATTGTATGCTGTAATCGTACTGGGCAATTAGTGATACAAAACAACAGTTTTATCCTGTGAATAAAAGTATATGTTTTTGTCAATGTACCATAATAACAGAAGCGCTGCCACTGCCACCGCCTCTGTTCAAACATGGTCGTTCACAGTGGACATAGATGCTTCTTTCACTCCTCTTTCAAACCATCTGTCTTCTCCATCCAAAATGTGAACATTGTTATCCTCAAAGAGTGAGCTTTGACCTTTAGATGCAGATGGACAGTCTTGTCCTGTGGAAGTTGTAACGTCGGGTTGTGTTTAGTGGTTGAGAGGAGGCGGTAAAAACACTTAGCAGGATAGTCAAAAGAATACACATTCTTTGGGAATTCCACAGCGTGTTCTTTAATACACCTTTTCGTCATCAACCATATAAGCCCGGTTGAACGGCTGCAGCTTAACAAACATAGTGCACAGTGTTCGTACAACCCATAATGTTGCAAAAAAAGGTGTCTGGAGGGGTAAAACATAAAATCCGTCCGTCGTCATGCACTAGCGTGCAAGCACATGTCCACACAAGCACCGAGAGGGCAGTGGCACATACCGATGACAACATTAACCCTTGTTAAGTTTGTGTTTGGGAGTTTCGTCCTCTGAGTGTGTGGCTGAGTCTGAAGCACACCTGGATGTCGTGCTTGGAAAAGACTCTCCTGAGTTTCTCTGATGAAACTGCTACATAAAGGATGACAATGTTGTCCCGTTTGTCCCAAGTTAATGTCTGACCTACTTTTCTGTGCATCTCTGTTGATTTGATGGAAGCCTAATTGTGATAACCACATCTAATCAAATCTATGTGTAACAGGTGACATTTAAATGTGGAGAAGAAGAGCATGAAGCATCATTTACCGTCAGATTCTTTGCATTCATTTGGTTTCCTTTTCACTGTGTTCATCCTAGGGAACATCTGCCATCAGTCTAAACATAAGCCTAAATGCTCACATTTAGTTACTTTGTGTGTCCTGCATTGGGGTCCTCTCCTCACCATTATTCCTGACAATACGCTATTTCAGTGCAATTTGCAGTAAATTCCATAAATTGTGAATAAATAATTTTTGTATGATTCCTTTAAATATTATTATCCCCATATTTTGCAGCCAGGGCTTTAGACCTGTTCCTTCATCCTGGAAAGTGCATCATAAAGAACAGGTATGAGCTAACAGCTTTACAGCAGTATTTTTATTACAGTGCTGTAGTAAAAAGTAATGTGATTATAGGAATCCTGGATGGATAGAAAAACAGCAGGGACAAAGTGATTTGAGTAGATACATAGTAACAGAATGAAGGTATCAATTTATCTTGGATAAACCGTTTCTACAAAGTAATCTCTGCAAGTTTATACAAAATGTCATCATAACCTGGCCGAGACCCCTTAAGGACACCTATCCATGCTTTTTGTGGAAATGCTGGCTTGAGACATTTCAAGGGAATTTTCACTTTAACATCCTCTACTTCAATTCTGCATGCATGTGTGTGTCTCTCCACTGTACAACATCCACCTCACTGACAGAGAGAAGTACCTTTTGTTCCACCTCTACAGTCCCCAATTACAGTAATCTTTTCCTCGGCTAATCCTGCAGCACACAACTTTGAAGTGGAGCGCTTCATTGAACATCAAAGTTGTCTTCTCACTCCTCTGCTCACGCCACTCACAGAAACTCTGTAATATAATGAGAGAACAAAGCATTAAGTGATGGCTTGAGGAGCCTTCACAAAGAAAATACACACCTTTTTCCAGGACTTTAAGTGTTCAGCCTGTTATTACTAAACACCAAACAAAGTTGCTGCACTCTGGTGACACTCTGCACCCTAAAAAATGCTGGATTAAAAATGACCCAATTTGTAACCCAACACTGGGTCAAATATGGTTCGAGCCAGTGCTGAGTTGTTTCAGCTTAACAGAGTTGGGTTACTGGTTTGACCCAGCACACTGGGTTAGGATAGTATCCAAAAATTGGGTCGAAACTTAGAACCCATCACAAGGGTTATATTACCATTAATGTTTGGGTTAAAATTTCTACTTGGTATAAAATTCAGCTCATAAAAACTAGATTCAAAGCAGATTTTCTCAAACAATATTTTTATTGCCATATGATACATAGACAGCAATGAAAGTAAAATGCAAGTAACAAAAACGTATATAATGTCACGGTTCTGGGTCCGTTGGACCCAGTATTTTGAGTTTATTATGTTTTGGTTTATTTTTGCATTATGGATTGTTTTCTGATGTTCTGGTGCTTTGTTTATTATTATCATTATGGATCTGTTTCTGTTATTCTTGGTGAGGGATCAGTTCTTAGGTTTTGGGTTCTCATGTGTATTGCAGTTTCTGTTCAGTGTCTAGTCTGTCTCTCAGTGTCATGTCTGCATCTGGTTTAGTAAGTCTTGTTTCCTGTCTTATTGTGAAAGTCTTTGTCTTATGTTAGTGTGTGCAGCTTAGCTCCCCCATCTCGTTAGCCCTGATCTCCGCCAGCTGTGTCTCCCTTCTGTGGCCCATTCCCTCATTACTACCCTGTGTATTTAAGCCCTGTGTTTTCCCATGCTCGGTGTCGCGTCGTACCCTCAGATTATGCCTGTGTGTTTTTTGGTTTCTGTATTCACGTCACTTCACGTTTGGTTCTCATGTCAGCAATAAAGCTGAGGTTTTGATTTACAATTCTGTGTTCGAGTCCTGCGCTTGGATCCTCTCCGCCTGCCCGCACACAGAGCCCTCACATATAATTCATTATATTATATGGTAAATGGCCTGCATTTGTATAGCGCTTTTCTAGTCCATAGGACCCCAAAGCGCTTTACACTACATTCAGTCATCCACCCATTCACACACACATTCACACACTGGCGATAGCAAGCTACATTGTAGCCACAGCTGCCCTGGGGCGCACTGACAGAGGCGAGGCTGCCGGACACAGGCGCCACTGGGCCCTCTGACTATTATATCCATTACTTCAAATCAATCTTTGGTTACAGCACATGTACATGTTAATACACATGAAGATATGCTATGTAAAGCTGGCTCTGTTTTTAGAACAAATTACATGTAAAAACTCTTAACTTTTAAAAAAACTGATGAATTGATGATTTTTTTTCAGTGCTTAACATACATCAACACTTTGGAAAAGTGAGAGGGCTCACAGCTAAATGAGCCCTCATTCATGTGATCATATTTGAGTCATGTTCTGGGATTCATCTATTCCTGGGACAGACGACAGTGTGAAGGAATTCCCAAACCTGGGTGCATGACTTTGCTGGGCGCAAACAAAAAATGCTTTGAAGCAGCCATCAACAGACCTTAGATTGCTGCAAAAACAGAAACGAATCTATCTTCTAGTACCAGCAAAATGAACATTTTCTTGGGGTTCTTTGATCCTTTGGTGCTGAATTCCTCTTCCTGATAGAACAAAGCCTTTTCCTGACATTGTGTAGACACTCCTCCAGAAATCCACTTGCTGGCCTATGAGTTCTGCAAGGGCTGAACCACACGTCCTATAATTTTTAAACAAAATAAAAGGGTCAGCAAAGCAAGATTTCAAAGATTATTTGCAGTTGTTTGGTTAACGTTAAGTTGTCTGTAATCCTGGAGCGGTGAGCTCCAACACTGTGCCTGACATTTGCTCAGAGAGGACAACAATGAAGCAGACCAGTCTGTGGTTGTGAATGCTTGCAGTTAATTGTTAGGAGATGGACTAAGCCAAGGTCAAGTATCATGTTTCACACACTTTATACAGTCACAAGGTTGTACAAACCTTTTTGCCAACTTTGCAATAGATTTAAACAAATGTTATTATTTATGCATCTATAGTGTGCATATGACTGAGTGACATATAATGTGCATACATGTTTTAAAGATATGGAAATTGAGTACATACAAACTGCATATTTATTTTTCTAATCACAATGACACTCAGTATACTGATTGAAAAACTGACCAGTATTCGGGTTTTTTAATTGTTGTTGTGTGTATCCACTGAAGTGTAGATATTTATATATCCTGTGCCACGACAGTCCTTTAGACATGGAAACTGACCTGCTATTGATGATGCCAAAATTGCCTTTATTCCTGAAGTTGGGCTGCAAGAAAAAACAGTTGCACTTAATACAGTTTCATAAACAAAAACTTTACATTTCTGTAGATTTCTCTTAAAATAAACAAATACAAAGAGCAGAAGCTTTGGAAAAAAAAAGAAATCAAGCATTTTTGACTGATCCTCTTTGTTTTCATCACCCTGTGCACACACTATAGGAGCTGCCACTGGAGTCATTTTACTCGGGCCAGCACAGCGCCCTGACGCTAAATGTAGCCACAGTGAAAATGCCACACACACACACACACACACACACACACCACCAACAACAAAAACCTTAACTGATTTAGTTTATGTACAAGAAATAAGAAATCCATAGTGCTCCATTAAGTGTAAAATAAGTATCTGGACCCTCCATCCTTCATGTACGGATATGTGCTGGTGTTCCTCAAGACTGGCAACCAAAGATCCCCCTCAGGTGAACCTCACAGATGTTCTAAAGTTAAATAATTAAAGTTAAAACATATATAATGTTAATTTTATAATAATTGAATATACTTGTGATGGCTGCAGTTACAGCCACACGGTGGTAAAATCTACCAAACATCAGTCTTACAATAGAGGGTTAACCACAACATTACACTTACATTTTTCTTTCTTTAAATATAGGATTTAATTTACAGGGTAATAACGAATTGGTTTTGGTTTAGAATGAATTTACTTATACAATCATGTAATACTGTATTCTAAAATAAGTGCGCACATTTTAGTTTACACTGTTATGTATGTCTGATTTAATCTTTCTTTGTTTTCTGAGTTACCTCAGTGGCAGCTGCTCCCAGTCCCTGGTTGATGAGCTAAAAGGTTGAAAAGGGGCCGAGTTTTGTGTGTTCTACGCCTTTCTGTGTTTTTGTTGGCTGATCAGCCACTGTTTAAGTTTCCCCTTTGTCTCGTTTAGGTAGGTTAGTTTGTTTGAGTTAGTAGTATTGTTTGTTGCCAGGTTTTGAGAAGAGTTCTGTTACTTTGACCTCTTTTATGGGCCCAAGATTTTGAATTCTCTGTATAATCTAACCAAGTTTGTTTTAGGGTCAAATAAAAAATTTTTTTTTCACTTTAACCTGTGCCTGACGTTCCTTCACTGCTCGGTCCGTCACAATACTCAAAAGTTAGCGAGGATAACATTTCTCATTTTTAATTTTCATTAAAGTGAATGTACATAGATATAAGCAAGCCTGATTGCACAGCTTGTGTATCCGGGACCGATCATTCGGACAATTAAGTCGGTGACTTTCGTCTGTGAAGTAATGACAGGCTGCTTTCACCCAGGGTGATAAAGTAGCTAGCACGGCCTCCATCTAAGTGAAGAGCAGATTAGCTGTATACTGAGTAGGGTCCGAGTGCAACTTAGCCTTGTGTGTTGACTAAGAACCAAATGGCTTAATACAAACGATATTTAGAAGGCAGTAAATTAGTGTTTTTTATTTTACTTTGATTACACGTAAACTTCGGAGTGGTGGACCTTAAAGCTACCGAGGTCTCATGGTGAGGATCGAAGATGGTGGCTAAATATTGGTGGTGGCAGTATAAATGCTCACATATGTTGCTGTTGCCATCACGTTTTCATTAGTAGCAAGCTAGTGTTAAGGGTTCAAATATTGAGGAGGGATACAGGAGGGATTCAAAATCACAACACTGGTCCAGGAGAGTCGGTCAAACGATGATTTTAATGAACACACGTGTGGGAGATGAACACTGTACGCAGACAGCATCGATCTCACGCGAACAATACACAATCAGTTGTTTTTATACCTTCAGGGTATTGTTTATGACGCCCCCTCATGCGCCAAGCAGATACAATACATGCATAAGTTTCAAAACCACAAATGTTCTGGTGACGACTTTTGACACAGTGAAAAGAACATCGCCTCCATCTCCATGCCAGGTGCCTTTCCTGTAGCCCATCTCGCTCTCGCTTCTCCAAAACCTCAGGGCATGCTCTGCAACAAAAACTGTCAATTTTGCAGACTCAAAATGCAGTTGCAAGAAAAATATGTCTGAACTCTTACCTAGAAATGAATCTACCTAAGATGTGTGTGTATATGGCGCACAACCAGACAGAGTCCACTCTCATATGTGCAACAATCTACTAAAACTATATATGTAATATATTGAATAAATGCTGTAAATGAATGCCACTACTCAAAGCTTAATATTAAGATTATAAATGAATAAAAGATAACAATGAATAACCTGGTTATTCAAATAGCCTTATCCAGACAGCTCCTCAAAATAACCACCAAAAAATGCACACTTTACAGAGGATACAAAGACATTTCAGAAGTACACTTCCTGACTTATTCTGAGTCATCTGTTACCAAGCAAACTCAAACACAGCAGGTTGCTGAATACACTCAGGCCTTTATTCAGGCCTGTTTCTAGATTAAATGTGATATATGTATTGTAAGCGTGTATGCAATCCTTCCATAGCTCTAAGCCACTTTGCTCAAAAGATCGGCCGGACATCGCGCCGGACGAAGCTTCTGACCATCAATTAACTGACCGAGCTTCAGCTCTTTCATAAGCACCAAAATGCAATGTGTATAAAATGATTACAGTTGCTCCTGCAATGAAAGATTATTGTATGATTATGATACCACCTGTAATACAGACTTTAATGTAATTTTAACAGCTTCAATAAATGCTTTAACGCAATGCTTGTTACGTGGTTCTAATGCAATGATAATACTGATAATAAAATAGCAGTAAAATAACTTGTTTAATCCCACACTAGCTAAGCGCAGGGATGCACGTGCCCTTTGCGCGGTCTAGTGAACGAGGGGAAAAAAGGGTCAAAGTATTAGCGCAATCTATCTTTAAAAAATGTTTTCCCACAAATGCAACACCCAATCTCATGCTTTCTTCGTTCTATATACAGTGATCTCTAAATAGTTTGTCAAACAGAGCAGCCTCAGCCTCAGCCTCGTTTCAAATAATAACTTTAAAAGATGATATCAAGCATTTTTAAGTAGAACTAGCGTTCTTCATCACAAGCTAGCTGGCGTTATCTGTTAATAGACCTTTAATGAGTAGGTAAAGTTCTAGAATAAACCAATAAATTATCAACCCTATGATTTTCAAACTGTTAGAATTCACTTTTTACTTTTACTTTTTATTTCATACTAGAAGAGTCCAGTGATATCTGATCAGGACACATCTCAGCTGAAAACGGCAGTTTGTGAAGAATGATGTGGCTTCTTCTGAGGCTTATCTTCGGCCCATCAATTTGGTAAAATTTTGACCTAATATTTTATCAAAGCTGCCCAACCTATGACCCAACATAATTAGTCAAGCTGTGGAGTGAATTGAAGAACCCCGCACATCACCTACCCAACTCGTGAGTCATGACTTTTGAACCAGTAACCCAGCTTACGAACCTATGGCTTTTACCCAGAAGTTGAGTTATGAAAATAACCAGCATTTTTTAGGGCGTACAAATTCCTAAACAGATTTTGAGAGAAAACTTTTAAAAACAAGATTTCAGGGCAAGTTAGGCTACAGCCTACTTTATTCAATGGTCGAACGCTGCACTGAGGTCTAGCAGGACAAGCACAGAGATGAGTCCACTGTCAGAGGCCATAAGAAGATCATTTGTAACCTTCACTAAAGCTGTTTCTGTGCTGTGATGAGCTCTGAAACCTGACTGAAACTCTTCAAATAAGCCATTCCTCTGCAGATGATCTGTTAGCTGTTTGACAACTACTCTCTCAAGGATGATTGATATGAAGGTTGGAGATTGGCCTATAATTAGCTAAGACTGCTGGGTCTAGAGATGCTTTTTAAGTAAAGGTTTAACTACAGCCACCTTGAAGGCCTGTGGTACATAGCCGATTATTAGAGATGGGTTGATATTTAAGACTGAAGCATTAAGTAATGGTAGGACTTTAATTTACCACTTTAATTTTGAAAATATTTCAAGGAAAAACTGAAGAACAATGCCAGATGCTCTCGAGAGCACGAGGTGGAAATAATAACCCTCATCGTATAGAAAAGTTGGCCAGTCAAAAGGCTCCAAAATATTACATGGTGCACAGTCTGAAGACAAAAAAAGAGATAACGTCTCAGTTTTCTTCATTTACATGAAGAAACTTGGATAAAAAGTTTCTGAAAACCCCACACCTTGGAAGGAGTTTACAAAAATATCTAAACTGATCTAAGTTGCTGACTGCATGTAGACAAAAGGGCAAAATGCATTTTTGGCATGTGGACAGGGCCCTTTAACTTTAAGACTTAGTGCCTGCTGTGTTGGCCTCTCATATCTGTGTCATATCAGCATAACACAACTTAGTATCATGCATAAAGTAATCATTCCTCTCTGTGTAGAATCCTCAAAGTTCACTAGTGTTTATACTACACCTCCCAAGGCTGCCAAACACAGTCACAGTCCCTGGGAAATAATGTTCGTCATGCTTTGTACAGCATGTTGTGAATTCCAAAGTACGCCCTAACCCCTTTATTGTTTTGGTTCTGTCAAAAGATTCAGGGACTAGACTTCCAATGAGGAGAGACAAGTGTGTACTTGTGTAGCTTAAATTTTAAGAGACAAGTCTGTCCACCAAGGTAAATAAACTGCAAACTTTGATTCCAAGAGTAATTTTTAAAGAGTTCCCCTTTAATGGCATGAAATTATTTCTTATTTAAGGTTTAATCTCAAACTGCTCTCTCCTCTCCTACTGATGTCACATGTGAGCATGTACCTTTTAAGATGAAGTGGGGTATAAAATTACCCTTTCCTTATAATTCATCAACCTCCACTGATCATCGTATTGAGCTGGTTTTACATCAGTAAATGTGAAACTCCCTCTCTGCTGTGCCCATGTTTAGGTGAAGCTGTGTCAGAGTTGATTGATTGTTCTACCTGTAAGTTAATTTAACACAAACTTTACTGGGTAATCAATTGAATCAAGAAAATCCCTCTCAACACTTAATAGAAACACACATTTTATTCTTCACACAGTGAGTAGATCCTTTAGCATTAAGCAGCAGTGTTTCTAATGGTTTTTGCTTTTGAGGACTTGTGTGTGCAGGAGAGGATTTTGCAGGCATTTCTGATATAAATATCACTACCAGTAACCTTTGTTTCTTCTTTTATCAGTTTTTAACCTCCTAAAATCAAGATTGATATGACATTGACCTGCATGCTAAGTATCCTCATTTACTTATCCTGTAAAACAAAGACTATTTATTAAGGATTAAAATCTTAAAAGCTCTATTAAAAACCATTTAATTAAAATGGCAGTGTAGTTCCACGGTGCAGTACTAAGCGCATTTCAGCATTTTTTGCTGCCTGAGAGAACAAAGCCATTAATGGCCAATGTTCTGCTAATAAATTCCATGTCCAGTTTTTCCAAGAATGGAAGGATGGCACATTTGGCTGATCTGGATAAGGCCCATGCCATAAGGCAGCTCTAAACTGGTCTTCTGGAAAACATAATTGCAGCATTATTTTGAGTGAGCAGTTTATCCAAATTGTCAGAGACAGGCCACCAAGTGGGCATCTCAACAGGATGATGCCACAAGTTGATGCCCTTTCCTCACCCTGTCAGCACTTAGGAACTGTAGGTAGCCTTCAAGGTTTGCAGGATGATGTGACCGGCAGATTTCTACCCAGACAATCCAGATGAGACTGCATAAAGCCAATCTAAGGTCTCATAGGGTAGCTTAAGCCTATGCCAGTCTATTGTGGCTGTGTATGGTTTTTTCACACACATGTTGAGGCTCCTGCATGTTAAATGAAAAAAAACTGTTGCCAATAAGTCATGTTTCTTCAAATTCTAATCATCCAGTCCATGAAATAACACCGAACTAGAGTCAACAGTGGAATCAGCTGTTTGGTTTTGGCAGAGAAGATTTGGCAACCCAAACACATACTCATACATTTCCCTTCCTGTGGCACCATTTAAGGGAAAATAAACATGGTTTTCCAACTGTATAAAATGTATCCCCAGGAAACATTGTTATAGCAAAGAAATAACTGACCAAACACAAATTTTCTTACTTTGTGAAAAGTTTAAACAGTAATATAACAGATCTGTAAATGTATCACTTTTTAAAGAGAGCATAACAGCATTTGCATTAGAGATGGGTATTATCCCTGATTTCTACATTCAGTTAAGTTCAATTTTGACTCAGACAGTGATAATGCATAAAATAATGATTTTTGATGGTAAACTGGTCTTAAAGTACACTGAGAGAGCTGTGCAGAAGGTGTGGTTTTAAAATGGTGGAAGCAGAACTGCCAAAGTAAGAAATTCAAGGGTAGATCTGATCTTCTTTTGCTGCTGGTTCAGTGAATTTTGGTCGGAGTGACAAAACCTGCAGTTTTAACCATCTGCAGGCAGACGTTGCAGATTTGCAACAGTTAAGAACTAACAACCTGATTGCCCCACATGCATATTTTATGAGGTTTTTTTTACTCAGAAGTACCACTGCAGGACTTGGTTGTGCATTAGCAACAAAAAACTTAATTTGGGCCTGAGAGGGTTAAGAATCTGTGTGATGTTGGCTTTCAAAGCGTCGCGAGCATAAAGTGCGACCTGATGCCATGTCCACATGCGTGGCGTCGGGTCACGCTTTGTGCTATCATCTTTTTGCGGCCTCTGTTTTACCTTCTCTTTAATCCTTTGCTGTTTTAATAGTCTGGCGGTTGTTGAAACAGTTTTGAAAGCTTTAAGCTGAGATTCTGGCGTTTCTGGCAAAATACATTTATATTTAAAAATGATTCAGGATTCTTTTTTAAACCCACTCCTAAATCACATGGCACTGGAGCTTTTGGGTTCTGTGTGTTGTAAGGTAGGGCCTCTTTTGTCTTTTTTTGGTTTTACTCGTCTGTCTCATTGTAAATTCTGCTTTGAAAAGGTGGGACCTAAAACTAGCCACCGTATCAACATGTAGTCACTGTGGGGGTAAAGTAAGTACAAAATACTAAACTGAGCAAAATATTACTTAGAAACATGCAATATTTAGTTACGCTAATCTGACCTCCAATATGTGAAGGGCGTCTTAGTGTAACTCCTGAACTGTACACATAGTCGGACTGCACTTTGGAAGAAATACATTTTTACTTATTATCTAATAAAAAAGAAAGTTCAACAATTGTTGACATCAACACCCTCTGTAAGCCTCCTGATCTTTGGAAAAAAGAGGGAAAATTTCATACACCTGTTATAGGGACGACAGTTGGTGACTGAAGAATGTATTAACTTAGCTGTACTCAAGAGAAAACTTCTCTCTCTCTATGTCTTTATCTGTCATTACTGTCATATTGTAAAGAATAAAACATGTAAATCTATGAGGCGCTTAAGCGATATAAAGTCCACATAACATTTGAAAGCCTGTACATCAGACTTGTGAAATATGATTAGAAGTAGTCTCAGAGTGGGTTATTTCAGGACACAGTTAGATTACCTGTAATCCCTTCCCAGTTCCAGCTGTGGTCTGATTGGGTGGAACTCTGCAGATGCAGATTTAGTTGTCACATGTATATTGTTCAGCCTACTCAGATTGAACACACACACACACACACACACACACACACACACACACACACACACACACACACACACACACACACACACACACACACACACACGTTGCTCCACTTCAAAGACAGAGGAAACAAGTCATTAAGATCAAACAGGCTCATTAGGAAAGTATGGTTGTGATGTGAAGCTAAAGTACCTGTTTGAGCCAGACGTAAGAGGGATTTGCGAGACGGGAACTGTACTGCTTTTGGTCTGTGAGCTCTGTGGAGGAAGGAAGTAGTGACTGTGAATTGTTGTTAAACAACTGTGGATTAATTGCCCCCCTAGTCCATCCACTCCATCATCTTGTAGATGTAGGAACCCCTGGAAAATGAGATGGTACATCTCAAGAGGATTATCCATATAAAAGAGCTGAAGGCTGCTGAATAGTTTGCCAGAAAAGGAGATTAGTCAGCTCTACGCATGTTTTAAATTCCTTCTGAACAACAGTTTAATGAGAAACTTTTATGTGCTTTTTAATGTTAGTTTAGCTCATTTCCTTCAATTTGTACAGTAATTGTTTGATTAGTGATGATTTTCTTAATATATGATTTTGTTGTTCTTCTCATGCTGTTATCATTTTTAATGAAAAATTATAGCAATCCTTGATCAGTCTGTAGCTCTGGGGATGCATGTGTCTGTTTTGTTTCTTTATTAACTGACAACTATTGAATGAACTTAATGATGTAGGCATTTTTACTGTGTAATATGTCCAACTGCTTAAGTCAAGTAACAATGTCTGGGGCAGGAAAATGACACTAACATTGAAAAACTGCCACTTGAAGCAGGCTCCAGCCAAAAGCCAATCAGCCCCAGCAGACTTTTAAAATTCCCAACAAGGTACGGACCGATCCTGGAGGCAGGGGCTATACAGGTCAGGGGTAGCCTGCCCAGCAGCTAACGCAGTCTCTTTAAAAACACTTACAGAAGCACGAGACTTAAATCGGCAATTCTGTACTTCGATCATATGGACTGGATCATTTCACTGGATGAATTTGCGGCATACAGTGGGGCAAAAAAGTTTTTAGTCAGCCACCGATTGTGCAAGTTCCCCCACTTAAAATGATGACAGAGGTCAGTAATTTGCACCAGAGGTACACTTCAACTGTGAGAGACAGAATGTGAAAAAAAAATCCATGAATTCACATGGTAGGATTTGTAAAGCATTTATTCGTAAATCAGGGTGGAAAATAAGTATTTGGTCACCTCAAACAAGGAAAATCTCTGGCTCTCGCAGACCTGTAACGTCTTCTGTAAGAAGCTTTTCTGTCCCCCACTCGTTACCTGTATGAATGGCACCTGTTTGAACTCATCATCTGTATCAAAGACACCTGTCCACAGCCTCAAACAGTCAGACTCCAAACTCCGCCATGGCCAAGACCAAAGAGCTTTCGAAGGACACCAGGAAAAGTATTGTAGACCTGCACCAGACTGGGAAGAGTGAATCTACAATAGGCAAGCAGCTTGGTGTGAAAAAATCAACTGTGGGAGCAATCATCAGAAAATGGAAGACATACAAGACCACTGATAATCTCCCTCGATCTGGGGCTCCACGCAAGATCTCATCCCGTGGGGTCAAAATGATCATGAGAACGGTGAGCAAAGATCCCAGAACCACACGGGGGGACCTGGTGAATGACCTGCAGAGAGCTGGGACCAAAGTAACAAAGGTCACCATCAGTAACACACTACAACGGCAGGGAATCAAATCCCGCAGTGCCAGACGCTGAAGCCAGTGCATGTCCAGGCCCGTCTGAAGTTTGCCAGAGAGCACATGGATGATACAGCAGAGGATTGGGAGAATGTCATGTGGTCAGATGAAACCAAAGTAGAACTTTTTGGTATAAACTCAACTCGTCGTGTTTGGAGGAAGAAGAATACTGAGTTGCATCCCAAGAACACCATACCTACTGTGAAGCATGGGGGTGGAAACATCATGCTATGGGGCTGTTTTTCTGCCAAGGGGACAGGACAACTGATCCGTGTTAAGGACAGAATGAATGGGGCCATGTATCGTGAGATTTTGAGCCAAAACCTCCTTCCATCAGTGAGAACTTTGAAGATGAAACAAGGCTGGGTCTTCCAACATGACAATGATCCAAAACACACCGCCCGGGCAACAAAGGAGTGGCTCCGTAAGAAGCATTTGAAAGTCCTGGAGTGGCCTAGCCAGTCTCCAGACCTCAACCCCATAGAAAATCTGTGGCGGGAGTTGAAAGTCCGTGTTGCTCGGCGACAGCCCCAAAACATCACTGCTCTCGAGAAGATCTGCATGGAGGAATGGGCCAAAATACCAGCTACTGTGTGTGCAAACCTGGTAAAGACCTATAGTAAACGTTTGACCTCTGTTATTGCCAACAAAGGTTATGTTACAAAGTATTGAGTTGTATTTTTGTCATTGACCAAATACTTATTTTCCACCCTGATTTACGAATAAATTCTTTTTTTTTTCTTTTTTTTTTTTTTCCGCCTGTCCCATTTGGTTCTTTAGCCATCAGAATTGTTGTCTGAAGACCAACAAGGATACCCAATGGTTTTACTTTGCCAAATGGATCATCGTGGCATTGCCGTATTGGTCCATTTGGTCGATCTTTGTTTTTATTATTTATTATATTTTATTTTCAGATGTTACAGACGGGACAGACATGAGTGAGAGATAGGAAAGGGAGAAAGAGAGAGGAAGGTAAGGAAAAACAGAAGGGGAGAGGGACAGTGAGAAAGGGGGGGAGAAAAAAAATAAAAATCTCCTGGATCACCTGTTGAGAGAAGAATAGAAAACAAGCAAAAAAAGACAAAAAAAAAAAGAAACAAAGCAACATACTAAACACAACACCATCGCATTAATCTAGCTAAGTGTAAACAGCAGTAAATACTAAATATTCAATGTTGTTGTGCAGCACGCAGGACAGATGTGCTTCGAGGTAGCAGCCAAGAAAGGTGTAATTTGGGTCTACGAGCAGTGAACACCCGTGTGCATACCTGTGTGGATCAGCGCGCTTGTATTCCAAAGGTTTCTCCATGTAACGATCTGCTAGGGAGTGTGGGGGGGCCACAGCCCCGTCCTCCAGGGTGTGAAGCAGGTATGGAGGAGATCAAAACTCCAGACATCCAGAGGCCCCCAGAACACAAGAAACCATGGAAGACCAACAGAGGGGCAGCCGCGCCACTGTTCCAGTAAGAGCTGAGGAGAGTCCCAGATGAGGGTTCACTCAGCAGCCGCGGAGCAGAAGCCAGGGGGAGTTGCAGTGACGCGCCCGTGAGCTCCGCCGGCCGCCAGCTGTGCCTGAGTGATCGAGCCCCAGGCCGAGAGGCCGGGGGCACCCCACCCCCGAAGGGGCCCGAGTGAGCCCCAGGCTCCAGGCCCCGATAAGTGGCCGCCAAGGAGTGAGCCGGTGTGTACCTGGACGCCCACCCCCAGACACAAAGAACCACCAACGCACCGACACCTGAGGGAGTCCGCCACCGGCAGGGGAAGTGGTGGTAGGTGGAGATAGGCCTCCAAACCTTGGAGGGCCTGAGGTGTCCCCAGAGAGGTGGCGTCTGATACCCAACCTGACATATAGACACAGACATACAGGCACACACAGACACAAACATCCATTCCCCCCCTCATGCTCTCATATGCACTCACTCCACACTCAACCAACGTGGAGACAGACATAAAGAGACGCTGTACACACGATCACACTCCCCAAGCGTACTCTACAAACCGGGTCTAGGTACCCTTGCCCCTGGAGGGGGAACTGCACCCAGACCCAGGTGGTGTTACCCTTCTCCCTGCGGTGGGGAGAGGCAGACCACCCCGACTCCGTAGCAGCAGGGAGGCCCCACACTCCAGACCGCAGTCGGACGGCCAACTCCACCTAGCCCTCCCGCCCCAGCAGGCCGCAGAGAATGGGGGTGGGAGAAGACTCCAAACCTCCCTCCACCCGCTCATTGTAGTGTTGATGCATGTGTGTTCTAAGGTGCAATTAAAACCCAGGAGGGCATGGAATAAATTCTTTACAAATCCTACCATGTGGATTCATGGATTTTTTTTTCACATTCTGTCTCTCACAGTTGAAGTGTACCTCTGGTGCAAATTACTGACCTCTGTCATCATTTTAGGTGGGGGAACTTGCACAATTGGTGGCTGACTAAAAACTTTTTTGTCCCACTGTATATGTTTTCCGAAACAAGCTTGAATTTTCCAATTTTTAGGAAACAGATCTGATCAATCAGATTAGATCTGCATTTGGCAACAAGTGCGCTCGTGACCCATATCACGAACCAGTGCTGAACACTATTACTAATACTATTTTCCCTCAGACAGTCAGGTAGACGCTGCTCTGGATTGATCGGTTATCTGAAATGATTTCTTTACCTCAGATATGCTTCCAAGCCTCAACAGCTTCAACTCCTCGATTAAACCATGAAATTCTTCCTGCTGCGGCTGTTTTCTCATGAGAAGAACCCAGAATCTCAGTTTCACAGGACCGAGCTTCATCAGGACCAGCTCATCATCCTTGATGTAAACTTCTTTTTTTCCTGAACTTGATTACTGAGCCAATTAAATATGAATGGGGCAGGTGTCTTTGTCCCATTAACAGTGCCTGGAGCTTATCAAGTTGAGAGGCCAGCAGTTTTTTCTGGTTGTTTGTGACCATCCATAGTGGATAAAAAGTCTCTGACTGGAGAGTGATATTTCACTGCTTTGAGATCAGTTACCATCTGTTATTTCTATGGACACAGAGCTAGCATCGGCAAGTAAACACTCTGATTTATCACTGTAACAGATGACTTTTATGTTGCTAAACCATTAATAACATGTCTAGTGGTTAGAAATGAAAGCTTTGACAATGGAAAGGGAAACTTCTGCCCTGCCCAGCTTAATAAAACAAGCTGAAGAGGTGATGGTTCCACCAATGCTTTCAAATGGCGGCGCGCACGGGTGCAACGGCTCTTAGCTCTCCAGTTTGGTGCTCGTTTTTACTTTTAATGTGGATATTTTTGAATGTTTGCAACGCCGCCATCTCTTACAGTCGCCAGAACCTAATTGATCTAGGTTTTAAATATAGTTTGTCTGTTTCTGGCGACTATCAGCGAACACACAACATCCTGGTGGAGATAGCAAGACCGCCAGGGTCACCGTGGATGGTCTGCCCGCCCAGCAAGCGTAGAAGGCGACGGAGGGAAAGAAAGCAGAAGAAGGGATGCCGGTCGGGCTCAGACGCTAGGCTACGCAAACATCCACACCGGCTAGCACTTCCGAGCCTTTTCCTATCGAACGCCAGATCCATCACCCACAAACTTGACGAATTGGAGCTACAGATAGCCAACACAAGCTTTGCACGTAACTGCAGCATTATTCTTATTACGGAGACGTGGCTTCACCCGCTGATTCCCGACGCTGCAGTCGAGTTAGCAGGCCGCACGCTACACCGGCATGACAGAAACAGCAACTCAGGTAAAAGCAGAGGAGGGGGGCTATGTGTTTACGTGCATAAATAGTGGTGTTGTAACAGCAGGATCATTCACACACACTGTTCTCCTGATTGGGAGGTTCTGGCAGTCTCGTGCAGACCTTTTTACATCCCGAGGGAGTTTACAGTAGTTATTGTGATAGCTGTTTATATACCGCCGGATGCTAACGTTAGCACGGCTCTCAGCCTCTTGCTCAACACCATAAACAAACAACAGCTTGCCCACCCCGATGGGGTTTTTATTGTCGCCGGCGACTTTAACAAAGCGTGCCTAAAGACTGTGCTTCCTAAATTTGTCCAGTTCGTGGACTTTGCTACGAGAGGAGAACACACTTTGGACCATGTCTATTCAAACATCAGGCATGCTTTCATAGCGACACCCCTCCCCCACCTGGCTGGATCTGACCACCTCTGCATGTCCCTCACCCCCACCTACACCCCCCTGCTGAGAAAAACAAAGCCCCAGACAAAGACAATAAAAACCTGGCCTGAAGGAGCCCTTTCTCAACTGCAGGACTGCTTCTCAACAACTGTATGGGATTTATTCTCCAGCCACAACCTCCAGGAGTACACGGACACTGTACTCTCGTACATCAGGAACTGTGTTGACAATGTCACCGTCAACAAAAGGGTCAGGGTGTTTCCAAATCAAAAACCCTGGATGAATAGCGAAGTGCAATCCCTCCTAAAAAGCCGCAACACTGCCTTCAAGTCAGGGGACAGGGCTGCGTATAGGGCGGCCAGGGCAGACCTGAGTAGAGGCATCAGGAAAGCTAAGGCTGCCTATAGGGCTTTGGAGTTGACGTCACACCGCAATGCATTATGGGAGCGCAGCGCCATTTTCGGGGTCTACGAATCAAACCAAACACACTGTGTTGGAACGACGACTACAAGAAAGATGCTTAAAAGCAGCTCAAAAGAGAATGAACTGTATAGAGACCGATTTCATTCAGAGGCGAAGCAGCGGTACTTGCAGAAAATAGCGTGCATTGGAAATGTGGACCCGTATGAAATACGGCCGTGGAGTAGAAACCCTGAAGACCAACCGCTACTGACGTAGCCTGACATATTTTCGTACCTTATCTGTGGAATCACCGCGTACAAGTCGTCATTCAAGCAAAGGTAAGTCAGCTCGAGTACTGCGAGTGAAATGCGTTTGATTTCCTTGCAAACATTCAGATTAGTGCAGCATAAATTCATTCATGAGGGGAAATTACAGTGAGAACATGTGGAGGCTGTTAGGTGGATAACATAGCGAGTTCAGTGCATTGATGTGACATTCTCCTGAAGGATTGTTATCCTTTATGGTTAAAGAAATTGCACTAATTTATTCATATTTATTATAAATAATCCTAATTAAACATCTTGCTTCCATGTTTGTATCTTGTGTCACTAAAAATACAATTTATTTTAATTTTATATATTGATCAATGACCTGCAGAATCTCCTTATCATATTAAGGGATTCATAATTGTCACTTTATGCTTTCTCCATCTCTAAAGTGATGACATCCTTGCATTACCGGTACATACTTTAGGTTCATTTTCTGCAGGCAGATTTACACTATAACATGCAGCGTTCTATAGCTGGACACATAAAGAAATGAAAAATTACATGTATGTGCTAACTTTCTAAACACTTTGTTACATTTATGATAAAGTAGATAAAACACATTTCACCAAGCATTTCACTACATATCGTACTGTGTATGACTGTGTACGTGACAAATAAAATTTGAATTTGAACATTTACGTCGGCCTTGGCTCATAGTTCTTGTCTTTAAATGAACTTTGTCTGTGTGTGTTTCAGGTCCTGCACTCTCAAAGACTGAATGAACCAGCATTGCAGCCATGGGTCACTGTGAGCATCACAGGGAAGGTTGAAGCCGCCCACTGCACCTGTATGGCCGGAGTCGCAGAGACCTGCAGCCATGTCGCTGCTCTTCTGTTTAATGTAGAAGCAACAGTGTTGATCCGTGGCACAAGGACTGTTACAGATGAACCTGCATACTGGGTTTTGCTGGGTAATATGACCAAGATACAGCCAGAGGTTGGCCATAAGATAGACTTCTCCTCTTCAGCTGCCCAAAAAAAGGCTCTTGATCAAAACCTAAACAGACCATCTGTAGTGACAGGTAAAAGGAGCTGTCCTCAAAACAGAAAAATCCCACCTGCTACTTTGGAGGAGTTGTCACTGCTATTGGATACTTTGCTGGAACACAGTAAAGCTGTGGGTTGTGGGAATGACCCATAATGTTTTATCTAGGGGTCTAGATTTATGCCTGTAGTGCACTGCCGTGTAAATTATTTGCATTTACTGAATATATACTGACTGAGTACCACTGTTCAAAAGTTGAATAAAGAAACAAACTAATTTTTGCCTCTTTTTTTTTTTTTAATTGAAACCACCTTATAGAACATCACATCAGTTACAATGTAGAATCCATGTCATTTATAGTTTACAAATGACAAAATGTTTACACAAAATCATGAGTGTTTACATGACATCACCCACTACTAACATCATTTACTGTATCTTTTGAAAAAATACAGCAATTTTAACAGCACAAGACTTAAGAATATTTAACAGGAGCAGGTTTCATTCTTCCCTGGTTTTATTATCACACTGTTCACCAAAACGCAGCAAACCTTCACCATCTTATCCAGAAGGGTCCCCTCTTCACCCTCACATGGAAGAAGTAATCTGATTGGCATGGTGGTATGTTTGCAGCAGGTCCCTTGTGTAGCGCTGGAACCCAGTCACGATGTTTCATCCATTTCATAGGCTGGTTTGCTGCAATAATGCCAAATAATTAGCATCTCTATAGATAGAAGGTAGTTCTGCAAAATCACTCAGTAGGATGTTTGTTCTAATTTGCTATGACCTCAGAGCGCATAGAAAATAAAACTAATAGGCTATAAAGAGTGATATGAACATATTTAGAACTTACCGGAATGAAAATGTCTGGAGCACCAACAGATATTTGGAGATGGAAGAGAACTGCACGTCAGCTCGTCTCACAGCTGCTATCCAGGCTAGACGCCTTCGTTTGGTAACATCAATACACGAGCTGCTCATGTTGCTTCCAGGTTGGGAAAGAATGAAAAGATAAACCATTTTCAACCTTATTCTCTTGCCGGTCGTGTGATTGAACATTGCAGCCGACCACACAGCAAATACGAACCATGGCTGGTGTGTGTGACTTCGCTCCCTTTTCACTTGCGCTAGACCCCCAAAATGGCGGATCGGGCCAAAATCCTTTCCACGCCCACCCCCCGTGACATCACGCTCCAAAGCCCTATAGGAGGAGGATTGAAGATCACTTTGCTGACAACGACCCCAGAAAAATGTGGCAGGGGATCAATCACATTACCAACTACAGAAGCAATAACCAGGCAACATCTAGGACTGATGCCTCACTGGCTGAGGATCTAAACCGTTTCTTCGCCCGCTTTGAGACGACCAAGCCCTCAGCTGCCACACCACTTCCACCCGCCCCCAGCACTGGCACACTAACACTTAGGGAGCACCAAGTGAGGTGTGTTCTAAGGTCAGTGAATCCCAGGAAGGCGGCAGGTCCTGATGGAATACATGGAAAGGTTCTCAGAGCATGTGCTGACGAACTGACCGGAGTCTTCACTAAAATCTTCAACCTTTCCTTGTCATCAAACACCGTCCCGCCCTGCCTCAAAACCTCCACCATCATCCCCATCGCCAAGAAGACAGCCGTGGCCAGCCCAAATCACTACAGGCCTGTTGCACTTACGCCTGTAGTGATGAAGTGCTTTGAGAGACTGGTCTGTCAGCACATCAGGGCCGGTCTGCCTCCCACTCTGGACCCCCACCAATTTGCCTACAGGACAAATCGTTCCACCGAGGACGCTATCACCATAGCGCTCCACACTGCGCTGAGTCACCTGGAGCACCGAGGAAGCTATGTGAGAATGCTCTTTCTGGACTTCAGCTCAGCATTCAATCATATCATCCCGGAGATCCTGGTCCAGAAACTGTCTCACCTGGGACTCTCCACCCCCATCTGCCTCTGGATCAAGGACTTCCTGACAAATAGACCACAGTCTGTCAGACTCGGCCCCCACCGGTCCAGCACCATCACACTCAGCACCGGGTCTCCACAAGGATGTGTTTTGAGTCCCCTCCTGTTCACGCTCTACACATCCGACTGCTCCCCTACCCATCTCTCAAACACCATCATAAAGTTCGCGGATGACACCACAGTGGTTGGACTCATCTCAAGGGGGGATGAGTCGGACTACAGAGATGAGGTCAACAGACTCACTGAGTGGTGTTCAGTTAACAACCTCCAACTGAACACCACGAAAACTAAAGAACTTATCTTGGACTTCAGGAAGGGCAGAGCAGACCCGGCCCCACTTTACATTCACGGGAGCTGTGTGGAGAGGGTACACTCCATGAGGTTTCTGGGCGTGCAGATATCTGATGACCTCTCCTGGACTGCAAATACTACAGCGGTGGTTAAAAAGGCCCAGCAGCGTCTCCACTTTCTGAGAGTGCTCAGGAGGAACAACCTGGAGGAGAGGCTGCTGGTGACATTTTACAGAGCCACCATAGAGAGCATCCTAACGTACGGCATAACAACATGGTATGCAGGGTGCTCAGCTGCAGACAGGAAAGTACTGCAGAGGGTCATCAACACAGCCCAGAAGATCACTGGCTGCTCTCTGCCCAGCCTGGAGGTCACTGCAAACTCTCGGTACCTCAGCAGAGCTGGCAATATCATCAAGGACCACTCTCACCCCAGCAACCAACTGTTTAAACTATTACCGTCAGGCCGACGGTACAGGTCACATAAAACCAGGACAAACAGATTCAGGGATAGCTTCTTTCCCAGAGCTATCACCGTAGTAAATAAGCACAAAAACAATTGAACCTATTCCATACCGTCACTGTCATTATATTATGCTGCTATTCATACTGTCATTATATTAATGCTGCTATCCTGTATATATTGTACATACTATTGTTTGAGTACTTACGATTGTTTTTTTTTGTACTTTTTATATTTTACATTTATATTTATTATTGAAACTTGCACCAAGGGAGTGGCACTCCAATTTCGTTGTACTCTGTACAATGACAATAAAGGCTATTCTATTCTATTCTATATTCTATTCTATTCTATTCTATTCTAAATTGGGATCTATACGAAATACCTTTGTTGACCAAATGTATTAAGTTTAACCAGATGTTTGCTTATTCACCATTTTCACTTTTTATTATTTTTTCCCACTGTTGACGTTTACATCACATGACTTAGTGCTCAAGCCTTTTCATTCAGTGGTGATTTCTTTTAAATATCAATATACTTAAAATCAAGTTATAGGCTTTTGTTTCTGAACTGATTAAAAGTTGTTTTTAAAAGAAAAGCTTGCACTTCTTCACATTTCCTGCAGGACTCTAAAAGCAGGACACCAGTTAGAGTCTATGTGCTTCTGATTGTGAAGTGATGAGGGAGGCGTTGGATCACTATCTTTGGTTTCCCTTCATTTATCTACATACATATGCCCTAAAATAACTACATACCCCCCACATACATCAGAAAAAATAAAGTATAATTTTGCTAAATCAGTGTTATTCTTGAAATGTAGGAACATGGTGTTGTACTAAACAACATACACAATGTGAAACACGAAACACAGCACCATTGTGATTAAAACAGCATCAGACTGATAAAACTGTATCACTGATCTTGTAGTAATTTACTGTTAAACGACTGGTTCCATCTGCAGATATGAGATGTGCTGATATGTGAATCATCAGATAACACTGTGATTTCCCGAGGACACCGTTTTATAAGTATCAAAGGGGGCAGGTCCCCCTCTAATGACTATTCAGTGCAAAACAACTCTCCTAGCACAAACACATGTATGACTGTGATCTCAATTAGCAGCTGCACAGCATCTCCTCCAGTATCACCTCCATCTCTGACTGCTTGGCAACAACGGAGAAGCCCGAAGGAGGACTGATCAGATCTCTTTACAGTTCAGTACTGATTCTAGTTTCTAACTGATATTACCATTATCTTATCTGACCTTGTCTTGAATTTGTGGGATTTAATGCATTATAAATGACCTCTCCGGATAAGGATATACTGAATATTTTCATTGATTTGAACATTATGGCATAATGACAAAGCTGTGATCTCACAGGATGATGGTTTTGGACCTGTTTGCCAGTCTTTGGTTTGCATGCGCTCTCTGTGAGATCTCACCAGGAACTTCAAGTTCCTCTGAAAGATATTGATTGTATGTTAATTAGTGACTCTGAGTTGGTCATGGATGTGAATGTGTTAGGCCGTGTCCACACTAATACGTTTTCGTTTGAAAATGCATCGTTTTCTCTCCATTTTGGCCTCCCGTCCACACTGAGACGGCGTTTTCTCTCATGGAAAACGCTCTCGAAAATGCATACGGAAACGGTCACGTCGGAGTGTGGACGGAGAAAACGGAGACTTTCTAAAATGATGACGCATGTTAGTCATGTGATGCAGTCATGTGACCAATTAAACAAAGATAGTGGAGGGCATTATACAGCAGGTCTTTTGTTTGCTCTCAGTTTTGACAGCCCTATTAAAGATTAATATCAGTCTGTAGATGCTGCAGAGAGCTTCTTTAATTCTCACTCGCTTTTGCAACTTTGTACTTTTGTGTTACTCACAGCAACAACTTCACCTCATTGCCCATTTAAAAGTCCATTTAAAAAACTTGGTGCTTTTCCTCGACATTTTGCGGCGACGTTTCAAAGAGCCGGAAAGTAAATAAGCGGCAGACAGAAATGAGGCAGGTCTCACGTTTCGCGCATGCACAGGACTGGAACGTAGCCGTTTCAATGTGGATGCGCAACTCTGTGAAAACAACTGAAAACGCTAGTGTGGACGTGGAGTGTTTTCAGACAAAAACGCAGTTTTCAAATCCATCCGGGCCAGTGTGGACAGAGCCTGAGCCTGAGGCTATGTCCACACGTACACGGGTATTATTGAAAACGGAGATTTTCCGTTTTCATTTAAAACGCCGCCAGGAACATGCCAAAGCAACAGGTGGCGATATATTCCTAACCATGTAGAAATGTCGGCCAATCAGAAGTCTAGAAGCCTGTTACACCCCGGCCTAGGCAACCGGGGTGCAACGTAGAAAAACAAAGATAAGGAAAATAAAACCACGAAGGCTCTCCACCAAAATCCCAAAACGAAAATATCCCATGACGAAAGTATTAACAAACCCATTCACAACTATTTACAACAGACTATTTATTTACAACAAAACACCAAACTATTTACAACACGGGGGAGATCGCGACCATGACATACTGAAACACAAGGCTTAAATACATAGAAGGAGCAATCAGGGAATGGACCACAGGAGGGAAACACAGCTGGGGCAAATTAGAACTGACGAGACAGGGAAAATGTAAACTGAACACACTAAGATAACACAGACTTTCAAAGTAAAGCAGGAAATACATAAGTCATGCAAAAACAAAACACTGACACACCGAAACGTAACATTTCCCCCTACCCAAAAATCAAACATGTAACCCCAAGTGAAAAGTTTGATTCAGACAAACGAAGGCTGAAGACGAAGGCAGACGAAGCTGATGGAGGCTGGAGCGGTCCCACTGACCCTCCAGCAGACGACGAAGGCTGGAGCGGTCCCTCGGACCCTCCAGCGAAGGCGGATGAAGGCTGGAGCGGTCCCACGGACCCTCCAGCGACGACAAAGGCTGGGGCGGTCCCACGGACCCTCCCCCCAGCGAAGGCGGATGAAGGCAGACGAAGCTGATGGAGGCTGGAGCGGTCCCACGGACCCTCCAGCAGACGACGAAGGCTGGTGCGGTCCCCCGGACCCTCCAGCAGAGGCGGATGAAGGCTGGAGCGGTCCCTCGGACGCTCCAGCGAAGGCGGATGAGCAGCTCACTAGCTGCACACATGGACACGCAGCCCACCAGCTGCACACACGGACACGCAGCCCACCAGCTGCACACACGGACACGCAGCCCACCAGCTGCACACACGGACACGCAGCCCACCAGCTGCACACACGGACACGCAGCCCACCAGCTGCACACACGGACACGCAGCCCACCAGCTGCAGAAGGCTGGAGCGGTCCCTCGGATCCTCCAGCGAAGGCGGATGAAGGCTGGAGCGGTCCCTCGGATCCTCCAGCGAAGACAGACGAGCAGCTCACTAGCTGCACACATAGACACGCAGCCCACCAGCTGCAGAAGGCTGGAGCGGTCCCTCGGATCCTCCAGCGGAGGCGGATGAAGGCTGGAGCGGTCCCCGGGCCCTCCAGCGAAGACAGACGGAGGCTGAAGCGGTCCTCGGACCCTCCAGCGAAGACAGAAGGCCGAAGCTGTCCCTCCTTCGGACCCTCCAGCGATCCCGGACGAGCCCCCATATGTTACACCCCGGCCTAGGCAACCGGGGTGCAACGTAGAAAAACAAAGATAAGGAAAATAAAACCACGAAGGCTCTCCACCAAAATCCCAAAACGAAAATATCCCATGACGAAAGTATTAACAAACCCATTCACAACTATTTACAACAGACTATTTATTTACAACAAAACACCAAACTATTTACAACACGGGGGAGATCGCGACCATGACATACTGAAACACAAGGCTTAAATACATAGAAGGAGCAATCAGGGAATGGACCACAGGAGGGAAACACAGCTGGGGCAAATTAGAACTGACGAGACAGGGAAAATGTAAACTGAACACACTAAGATAACACAGACTTTCAAAGTAAAGCAGGAAATACATAAGTCATGCAAAAACAAAACACTGACACACCGAAACGTAACAAGCCTCAGTGGGAAATAGTAAACAAAGATGGAGCATAGTAGCAGAACAGAGTCGTATGTGTGGAGGGACAGTAACTGTGTGCGTATGTGTAAGCATTTAAACACTGCAGAAAGTAAAATTAACAATAACAATATTGTAGAAATTCATTTCACCGAAACAATAACGTGGCGCACAGTGTGACGTCAAAAATGGCTGCGTTTTCTTCGTTTTCTTCGTCGACACGTAAACACAGTGACCAAAAACGCTGTTTACGTGTGGACGAAAACGCATAGAAAAACGGTGTTTTCTAAAATACCCGGGTACGTGTGGACGTAGCCTGAGACTGGCTGACACTTTGTGTTCCCCACGTAGTGTCACCTGTGATTGGCTTCTGCTCCTCTGCTAGCCTGCACTGGACAAATTCAGATGTGGCAAGATTACAGAGTGATAACAAGAGATTTGTTTTTACATTATTGTATTCTGTTGCCTACGTTGTAGAGGGTGACTTTGCCTCCCTACCTAAACAGTGAAATAAACACAGTCGGGGTTACAGTGGGATTCAGCAGGTGAGAGAACACTAATATTGGTTGTAGTGGCTCAGCGAGGGGAAAAGAATCACAACTCAACTTTCATTTCTAATGTGAGCTTCAGTAGATTTTCTTAGTGTGCAGGATGTGATCAGCTGACCTGCAGCTCTTTACACAACTTAATTCAACGAGACGTCATCAATGTTTCACAGCTGTGTTGGCTAATGTCCATCCCCTACACAGTTTATACGGTCTTTATTTAGACCGTATACAGTTGGTATAAAGTTGCAATTCACTGAATGAGTCTGTGCATTATCAGCTTAAATGCAAATGAAACTCTGCTACACTTGTTGTAACCCAAAGCTTCCCAAAGTGTGGGGCCCGCCCCCTAGGGGAAGGCGCAGAGCCATTGCAGGGGGGGTGCCTAGAAAATATGGTGAAGCATATCTTGCCTTTGACAAGTGCCGAGGTAGGTCTCCCTGCAGAATTGGTTTTCCCTTCATGGGGAGCACGAGCTGGGCTCTTCAAATCACGGACAAACAGTATCCCACATTCTTGATTTTTAGTTCCCAAACACTTGTTGTAATGACTAACTACTCCTGACATTTTGGAGATGTTAGCTCTTTATACAGGGAGTGCAGAATTATTAGGCAAATGAGTATTTTGTCCACATCATCCTCTTCATGCATGTTATCTAACTCGAAGCTGTATAGGCTCGAAAGCCTACTACCAATTAAGCATATTAGGTGATGTGCATCTCTGTAATGAGAAGGGGTGTGGTCTAATGACATCAACACCCTATATCAGGTGTGCATAATTATTAGGCAACGTCCTTTCCTTTGGCAAAATGGGTCAAGAGAAGGACTTGACAGGCTCAGAAAAGTCAAAAATAGTGAGATATCTTGCAGAGGGATGCAGCAGTCTCAAAATTGCAAAGCTTCTGAAGAGTGATCATCGAACAATCAAGCGTTTCATTCAAAATAGTCAACAGGGTCGCAAGAAGCGTGTGGAAAAACCAAGGCGCAAAATAACTGCCCATGAACTGAGAAAAGTCAAGCGTGCAGCTGCCAAGATGCCACTTGCCACCAGTTTGGCCATATTTCAGAGCTGCAACATCACTGGAGTGCCCAAAAGCACAAGGTGTGCAATACTCAGAGACATGGCCAAGGTAAGAAAGGCTGAAAGACGACCACCACTGAACAAGACACACAAGCTGAAACGTCAAGACTGGGCCAAGAAATATCTCAAGACTGGTTTTTCTAAGGTTTTATGGACTGATGAAATGAGAGTGAGTCTTGATGGGCCAGATGGATGGGCCCGTGGCTGGATTGGTAAAGGGCAGAGAGCTCCAGTCCGACTCAGACGCCAGCAAGGTGGAGGTGGAGTACTGGTTTTGGGCTGGTATCATCAAAGATGAGCTTGTGGGGCCTTTTCGGGTTGAGGATGGAGTCAAGCTCAACTCCCAGTCCTACTGCCAGTTTCTGGAAGACACCTTCTTCAAGCAGTGGTACAGGAAGAAGTCTGCATCCTTCAAGAAAAACATGATTTTCATGCAGGACAATGCTCCATCACACGTGTCCAAGTACTCCACAGCATGGCTGGCAAGAAAGGGTATAAAAGAAGAAAAACTAATGACATGGCCTCCTTGTTCACCTGATCTGAACCCCATTGAGAACCTGTGGTCCATCATCAAATGTGAGATTTACAAGGAGGGAAAACAGTACACCTCTCTGAACAGTGTCTGGGAGGCTGTGGTTGCTGCTGCACGCAATGTTGATGGTGAACAGATCAAAACACTGACAGGATCCATGGATGGCAGGCTTTTGAGTGTCCTTGCAAAGAAAGGTGGCTATATTGGTCGCTGATTTGTTTTTGTTTTGTTTTGAATGTCAGAAATGTATATTTGTGAATGTGGAGATGTTATATTGGTGTCACTGGTGAAAATAAATAATTGAAATGGGTATATATTTGATTTTTGTTAAGTTGCCTAATAATTATGCACAGTAATAGTCACCTGCACACACAGATATCCCCCTAAAATAGCTAAAACTAAAAACAAACTAAAAACTACTTCCAAAAACATTCAGCTTTGATATTAATGAGTTTTTTGGGTTCATTGAGAACATGGTTGTTGATCAATAATAAAATTATTCCTCAAAAATACAACTTGCCTAATAATTCTGCAGTGGGATACAAATAATATCAGGCTGATCCTGCCAAGATTTGTTCCCTCGGTTCAAATCCTGGACAAACAGTATCCCACAGTTGTTTATGTTTTTGAATCCATTTTGCACAGAGAGGCATTTTTTGAAAAAGGTATTGACAGCAATGTTGAATATTATTACACAGGAATAAAACAACTACACATAAAATAATTACACCGTGACGCCTCTGCCTTTCTAAATGGAGGGACAGTAACTGCGTGTGTGTATGCAAGCGTGTAATACCTGAAGATAGTCAGATTAACAGTATTTTGTCTCTATCTGCCATTCTGCAATTCATCTCATGTAAACAATAGTGTGGCGCACAGCGTGACGTGAAAAAAGGCACATACCTTTGACGTTGCGTGACGAACTCTGTATTCCTCGTCCACACGTAAACACAAAAAACGGTGTTTAGGTAGTGGGGGACGCGAACATTTTTCTTGTAAAACAAAGGGGGGCCTAACAAAAACACTTTGGGAACCACTGTAACCTAACATGAGCATCACAGCCACAGCTTTACTGTGAATTCACCACAGTACTGCAGCTAACTGGTTTATCCTGCACAAGACTGCCCAGTGTTTTCATGCAACATTTCATTAACACAATAAAGTTAGTAATAGCTTAGATTATTCTGCAGAATGTTTCACAATGTGAACATTTATCAAAACATAACGTATACAAATCCAATCTGTGATTAAAATGATGAGATTTCATGTAAGCTGGGCAGTCCTTACCAGTAAATCTAACCCCTTGTCTTCCTCTCCTGTCCTGTCTTATCTTTCTCCATCTCTGAGTTAAGTTAGCTCTCTTTTTTCTCTCTCTGTGAAAAACAGCAGATGGACCTTTAGCTAGCAACACACTGTTTGACAAACTGCATACAAACAGTTTGTGTGTTTTCTGAGCTGATAGAAACACTGTATTTGAAATTACCTGACAAAACAATGTCACCATCTTCATCCTCTTCAGTAGCGCTAGCTACATTCTGAAATACCACAGTCCCAGCTTACTTACAGCTGCACTCCTTCAAGCGCACTTTAACTGCCGAGTGTCGACCCTCAGCTGTGGCTCCGGCAAGCTTTGAGTGAAAAAATAAAACTAAGTTTTTAAATGTTGCAGGCATAGTCTTCCCTTCAAGAAAGCAGCTTGATGAGTAATGTATCCGTGCCACAGGATGAATGTTGTGATCAAAATGATCGGATTCGTGAAGCTGAACTTAATCAATTTTATGTAAACGATCAGCATTTATTCGGGTTTGAATGCAGGCATTTGTAAATCACTTTTTCTTGTGGTCAGATTGATTTGTATTTGTGTGTGGATTGAAGCGCGCAAATTGTTGCACACATTTGTAAAGCTTAGTTTACACTTTTGCATCATATTGCATTTGCAACCTTTTTGAAACACATTTAATGGATTGGATTTTATATAGCGCTTTTCAAGGCACCCAAAGCGCTTTACAATGCCACTATTCATTCACTCTCACATTCACACATCTTTGGATACACATACGTATGGGAGGAGGTTTTCTCCAACATAAACATGATTCATTTTCCACAAGCAATGAACTCAAATTAAACCTGCAACATTATGTTTTATTTAACAGTAAGCCTGCACGTGCAACGTGTTGTTTTTTCTCCTCTTCAACGCGTTTGTTAAAGAGTCGTTAAAAAGTTAAAAAAAGGTCTTATTATTTGCCAAAAATTCTACTTAAGTCCTGTCATGGTTTCGGGAGGTCTGTTTGGTTTCTTGCATAGTTATGATATTCTACTTTTTGAGGTTTTTCTTCAGCTGGAGTTTGTGGGCAGGCTCAGGCTGAGTTTCCTGGTGGATTCCTCCTCTCTCACACCAGGGGAAATCATGTTGTTTGGCACGTAGAGTTATATTGGACAGATGGTGCCGCACTCCCTCACCAGACTGTCTCTAGCTCTTCAGTGACAATCAGGCAACTTCTGCATTGCAGAAGACCTCGCTGTCTTTGCGCGGTTAATTCGTACTTTTTGTGTTCCCCAGTTTGCTACCTGGAACCTTGGCTGTCTGCAAGAACCCTCTCCTCTTTTGGTGGTCCACCTCTGGAAGTCAGCCAGTCCTTCCATAGCATTATGGCTTCTGCCTGCCCAGTCTACACCTGCTTCTTCTTCTTCTGCTGCTTTCAGCTGCTCTCACATAATCTGTCTTCATCTTACCCTGTTTATAGCATTCATGCCTGTCACTCTTCATGTCCTCCTTCACTACATCCGTGGACCTCTTCTGTGGTCTTCCTCTTTGCCTGACAGCTCCATGTTCTGTACCAATTCTTTGTATTTAAACTTCACTAGCTGTCATCTTCACTGTTCGCTGATCTTCCTCTCATGCACACATGGATCCTGTCTTGTTTCTACAGATTGTTTCATTCCTCTTTTCTCCAGTGCATACCTGCACCTCTCTGGCTTCTCTCCCACCTGCTCCCTTCTCTCACTGCAGATCACAATTATAATTGATGGAGACTCCTGCCTGCCTGACCTTATGTATCCACCTGTCCATCACCACTGCAAAACCACACTCCTACCACACGCCTCTATCTCACTGTCTTCATCCTGCTCTACCCTTACATACTTCTCTGCCACTCTGGACTCAAATGCTAATGTTGCTCTCTGGAAATCATATCATATACTTTATGTAGATACACACAGTGCAATTGCTGCAGGCCTTCTCTGTACTTCTCCATCACACATGACACTGCTGATCAGTGTCTCCTCCTTGTTAACCACGTTTCAAAAATTCAACTTGCTGATCAACTTTGTTCCTCTATAGTAACTACAACTGCATATCAGCCTTGTTCTTGAAAATCAGTACCTGTATACACTTCTCCATTTTATCATCTAACTCACCAAGACTATCTAAGGAACGTAGAAATAAAGCCTCTGGACTTTAGTTTTTTAGTTTCGTGAGGACATTCCACCAAGAGGCTTCTTCATTTCTAAATAGTCTCAGGTATTTCAACCCTCTGAAGGTCCATTAACAGGGCTTTTGGCCAACTACTAATCATGTGCCTTATCACATGAGTCAAGGGGTGAAAAAAAGTGTGGGTCATTATCAACAAAGGTTCCAGGTGAAACCACTGTGAGACCTTGCCCCATGTGACCTATCTAGCTATCTGTCTAAATGTTCCCAGCACACTCTCTTCAGTCTATCCTTAACACTAACACTTAACCTAACACTTCCCTGAAACTTCTCTTGAAGTTAGTGTTCACTGCATTTCATAAAATCCACTGCCAGCTGTCCCCCTCTCTGCCTTTCTCTTCTTAACACCATACCTACTTAACACCTCCTCATCCTTTGATCCCTTCGCCTAAATGTCCACTGTTCCCAGTCACCACTCCCACTTCATCCAGCTTGCTCCAGAGTTTGTCTTTCTCTAAAATGTCATCCAACAACACATCATTCCATCCTGTCTGACGCTGTCTTCGCCCCCACAACAGTTTTCATATACTTTTCCTTCAAGGTTACACCGGATCCATTTTTTTCCTGTCTGCACTGTGGTACACCAGTTTGACTCCACACGTATGCCTTTGCTTCTCTTGCTACCTCCAAACATGCCTTCCCCCTCTCCTTGTATTTTGTTATTGTGTATTATTTACATGAATAAAATATACTCATTCATATTTTCCAAAAGGAAAAAAGCAAAAGTAGCGTGATATAAGAACTACCAACAGTCTTCTTGAACCAAACACAAAAGAGAAGTTGGCTTTGTGGGGACGATGTTAAATGTGAAAAGTGGATCTGAAAGCAATGCAGAGTGCTGGAGAGTCTCACTACCTTATGCTGTGTTTCACTCATTTGTTTTACTGAACATAAATGAAGAGATTTCTGCCACAAACTGATGTAGAAATAGATACAGATAGATTTAAAAAATCACCAGAATGCACAAAGTGTCCGATAGAAGATTATTTTCTGATTTAACCTGTTGATGTGCCCCGCTGTAGGAGCACAGATACACTGTATAGTCATTGCTGGAGGCAAGAGACCAGCAGTGTGAGTGTGAGGTGTGAGTAGTGTTACCTCTTATCTGACCCTCTCATTAGTATTCACCTGTGGACTGCTGCACTTACATGAAACAATTTACTGCTGTGAGCGGCCTTGTTGCATTTATTTAACTTCAAGCAGGCAGTGCATCACACATCTCGAAGAAGAGAACGGTGTGCTTTTGCATGTGTGGATGGGGTGTGATTTGTGGAAAAAAACGACAAAAAATCATTATTATGATCATTATTAGAATAATTACCTGCCATTTAACTTGAATGTGCAGAGGCAGGGACATGTAGCTACACCTCCTTCAGAGTTATCGAAGCCACTTGGGTCGGTGCACGTTGAGCGATATATAAAAGTGTTTTATAGAATAAGCGTATATATAATGACAGCTGTTATGTAACAGAATACAGAATTGATTTTAAAATGCTGCATAGAGCATGAATAATAAAGGTTCAATGAATCATCTGGTCTACAGTTTCACATCAACTCCAACTGCATAGCTGTGTTGAAACGATACAACGCCACTTCAATAATAACCTAAAGATCAAACTGTGTTCCTTTTCTTTAAGCTCCTCCTCCACCGAGCAACTGGCTGGAACGCTGCACACACAAAGACGTCTCATTATTTTTCCCTTAATATCTACATAGTAAATAAAATCTCCTTCTGACCCTTTCAAGATCATCTTCCAGCCAAAAGGAAGGAAACAATAAGTCAGTGCTTCCTTCAGAGCTCAGCTCCTCACTCAGTGTGTAAAGAAGCACGATTTATCCAGCTCACTGAGAACAGAGTCTTATCTGAGAGGCAGAGTATAAGGACATTAATGAGGCTCACACACAGTCAGTCTCACAGTGATGAGCCAATCAGTTGCCTTGGACCTCTGATGTAGCTGCTCTGCCATGTTACCCTACAGCTTTTTACTGCTTCATTCAGCACAATTCAGTATCACTTCATTTCAATGGTGGTTAAAGAATTTACCCATAATTATATAATTCTTTATTTATTAATTAGGATCATAGACTTCTATTTGATTAAAATATTAATGGCAAGATGAATTGCCCCAAATCTTGCCTAAAGTCTGCAACACAGACAATATAAAACACAGCATAGGTAAGTGCAAGCAGACATACAAAGTAGATACTAAATGATGTCCAAAATACAAGGTAACAAAAGGCAGGCAGTGAAGACAGTACGGCAGTTATACAGGCAAACTGAGGCTATTTATACATACAGAAGGTAACGAGGGAAATAGCACAGCTATAAACAATCAATACAATGAGCAAGGGAAGGAAGTATAATTAAAGACAATGCACAAGAGACAAATGGCATCTAAATAAAACTGCATGCAAGAAGCAACAGGGACAGACACAGAACTATAAACATAGGGTGACAGACACTGTCATGATCCTGGGCCATGTTGGCCCAGCATTCTTGGTATTCATGCATTTTGTTCCTTATTTAGGCCATGGTTCCTGGGTTGCTCTGTTACGTTCCTTATTTGATTTCCCCTGTGTGCCCCTCTGTGTGTCTGTGAGCCCTCGTGTTTTATTCCATGTTTCCCCAGCCCATTATGCCTGTGCTCTCCCAGTGCTCTCTCTCCCTCCTCCTGTCTGCACCTCTGTGTACTTCTTGTTTTACTTTGACAGTGTCAGTGTTGTGTTCACTCCTGCCATGTCTCATTATGATTATCTGTGTCAGCTGTGTTCCCCGTGTGCTCCCACTTCCCTCGTTAACCCTCTGTGTATTTATGTGCATGTCTCCCTCAGTTCGCTGTTGGGTTGTCAATGTCTCCTCCCCGAACCTGTGTGCCTTTCTGTGTTCCTTTCTGTGTTCCCTCGGTCTTCTGTTAGCATTCCCAGTTTAGTTCTGTTTCGTTGTAAGGCCTGCAATAAAGCAGTGATTTTGAGTTCAGTTCCTGTCTCCGTGAGTTCTGCGTTTGGGTCCTCATCTGCCTCCACACATCCAGTTCATGACAGACTCAGAAGGTGGCAATGTATACTCCAGATGTCCAGATAACAAAACTCAACTTGACTTGGGGTGGCCTTTAGAAGGGGCTAGGAAGGACAAACAGAACCCCAAATTAAAAATATGGAGCAAAAGAGTCCAAAAATATCAACAATTCAAAGATTTGAATTCCAACTAGACTGAACCCAGGATCAAACCTCCTCCAACTGACTTCAAAAGTCAGTTGGGCTTTCTTTGGTCACCTGGAAAGTCCAGCATTTGTAATCTTGGTGTAATCTTTGGTTCCTCTCTGGGCTTTAGGTCACATGTGAGATTTTACTGTCAGCTACAGCTGAACTGGAGAGAATGATCCATGCATCTGTGTCACTGCACCTGATTATCATTTCACTGTACGCCACTTTGCGACTGCAGGTCTGTGAATAGTGCCTTATACACATAAACTGAAACAGACCAAAGAGCAGGCGGAGTTATTGTGTGACTTGATCCTTTAAAGTTGAAAACTTGGAAAAAGTGATGGGACATGATCTAAAGAGCTTGGAAAGAAAAGCGTCTGGACTTCTTTGAGTTGCTTGAAGACGTTTCAGCTCTCATCCGAGAAGCTTCTTCAGTTCTAAGATGATATTGACATTGTTGTGTGTTATTCATGAAGTACACGGTATCCTTTTTATATGACTCATATAAATCCTAAATCCCACGTCAATCTGCTCTGCCAGTGTGAAGTGCTCCCTGCTGCATTAACACCATCCCTACACTCACATCTGTCTGTTCTCTCTCACAACTCTATAAACTGTATATTTTCACTGTATATTTTATTTTGTTTTTATTTTGTTCCACTCCCCAGGCTCTCATGCAGCTTCAGAAAACTGGTCCAGAGCCTCAGAGTTACATGACAGCAGAAAGCAGCAAGTAGAGCTCAAGGCGAGGACACAGAGTATGTTCAGGATCAGAGCTTATATAAAGGTTAGAACACCTCGAGGAACACTTACATACAGATGTAGCCACAAAACATATCATTGGTGGCAGAAAATGACAGGACTACATTTTTATACAGCGTATTTTTATATATCCCTTGGAAATACTATATACTTATGGATGTGTTGATGTTTGCAGTTAGCACAGTCATGTGTGTGTAGTATTGCAAGATAAAACATATCAAAATAACCCACATGACAACAGCCACCTCATGACTGTTCATATTGTTAGGTACAGACCCTACAATACTACAACAATCAGGCGGCCCTCATCAGAACAACACTCCGATGACACAGTGAACAGAATAAGCATGAACTATTTTAACATGGCTTGGATGGATTCATCAGCAAAAGTTAGAGTGAAATGAAGTTAACACCTAATCAGGCACTTACATCAGTTTGGAGCTCTGTAGCTGCAGCAGATCATATAGATTTGTCCTGCAACTCTTACTCTGGGTTTAAATATTACATGCGGCATACAGCCAGTCAGGTGACTGTGTACTTTTTTTTAATGTATGTTTTTAAACCAGACTCATGTCTCAGTTCTGCTGCAGCAGCACCATCTCTCTCATAAATCAAAAGACAGAGTGAAGCTTGAATTATCCAAACGGCTCCTCTCCAGGGCGGTGCAGCGGTGCAGCAATAATCCCCAGTGACAGGAAGTGCATGCAGTAAAAAGTGTGCAGCACATTAAATCCATGCAGTCACAATATTTTAATAATAAAAACTTGTTTGGAGTTTTTAATTGTTATGTTTGATTGTTTTAAAATGATTAATTAATTCTTGCCTTTGCATAGCGACCTGCAATAATGTTTCACAGAAACACAGAACAGAGCGCAGGGAAACGCATTCATGAGACTTAAGAGAATCACTCAGTCAGTTCCCTAGTGACCAGCTGCCAAAACGAATTCTCCACAAGTCATCAGCTTTGTACTCACTTCCCAGAAGCAGAGTGTAGATGGGGCTGACGTTAATATAAAATACTCCTGGTCACCATTAGGCAAGACCTTGAACCCATCATCGACATGAAATCCACACTGAAAAATCCCCCGATGTGATTTTCTCTCTGACACATTGTGTGTCTGTCACCAACAATAGGCGTCACAGCCAGAATTAATTTTAGTTATCTGTTTTCACCAGCTCTGGAAATCAAAGGTGTTTGTAGCCAAAGTGAAAGCAAGAGAAATAAGCTTCGCGTTGCAGTGAAGGGTGAGATGTGATAACTGTGTGAATCTGGGGATAACTGCACACAGACTTCAGTCTCCTCTGGAAGACGTTTGGAATATTGCAGCCTGTTGTGCAAGCAGAAAGTGAAAGGTGTAAAGACCCTGAGAGAAAAATCCAGGAGTGGAATTCTGCAGCAGCTCCACAAGTGGCTCAATCCCCACAGGCTCCTTTTATAAAATGCCCAATTAAACAGGGCCCTGTTGTGAGGTTCAGAGTGTCCACTGAGTCAATCCCTGATTTTAATCAAATTTTCGTCTGTTTTTTGTAGTCCATCTAGTCTGTCATGCAGCTGGTGACATTGCGCTCCACCTCTAAACACGGTCACTTCAGCTTTCAAACGTCTGGTGGCCAAAATGCAAATATTAAAGCTCCAAAATGTGCAGAACCAGTAGGGGAACAACAGCTATGACTGTCGTTTACATACATTCTAGAATCTTTATCACTGTATGATAGCTGTCCAATGACAACATAGAGAGAGGGGATGAATTTCATAGAAAGTCACAGAAAGTGTCTTCAGAAGCACACTGGTCCTTCTGACTGCCGTATCTCTCTCCAAGATCTCTTTTTGGTTTTTGTGTGCTGGTTGGAATTCATTGTATTGTAAAAGAAAAATGATGTGAGAGAGATCCTGCATAAGGTGTAGAACCACTTAACTACTTATTGACGTGTGGTTTTGCAAATATGCACTGACTTTACAAATTAGTCTAAGCAGAGTCAGCCATGTAGCTAAGCTGCGTTCAAATTCTCAACACCTTTGACTTGTGTTAAATTATATTCAGTAATAAAACTGTTACTATAGAGTGCAGTTCTCAGCAACATAACACCACAGAGCGGGGTCAGAGGTCGCCAACTTTCTGCAAAGTCAATCATTATAGCTTCATTTGGCCTTCAGATTAAAGAACAATGCAGTGGAAACAGTGAGTTTCTATGGCCGAGCAGCTGCACACAAGCCTCACATCACCAAGTGCATCATGCCAAATGGGACAGCACTCCTGTGTTTATATGAAAGCAAACACAAAAAGCTTTTAACAACATCGTGATGTAATAAAAATCAGATCAACTCTAACTTGACTTAAACCTGTTTATTTCTTTGTAGTGCGGCTCAGTATTCTTTCTTTATTATGAAGTAAGCTGACGTTACAGAGAAATGTAATTTGTGGTTATTGATACGTTCTTTCAGCCTTACAGTTTTCTTCTGATATTCCAAGGTTTATATACGGTATTATATATTTCTCATGCTATGGATTAACACAATTATCCTCCCAGCATCCACACATTTTAACTGATTCTTTTTTAAACAACTCCAGCAGCGAATGATATGCTAAAAGCCAGTGACTGTTTCTTTTCCACGGCTGTTTTTGAACTTTCTCAAGCTAAACCACAACAAAACCAACATTATAAATTTTTGCAACCAAGACTCTGTTAGCCTCATAAGAAATGACTTGAGCCCACTATCAGCTAACGTACATCCCCACATTGACAATCTTGGTTTCATTTTAGATTCTAACCTCAAGCTGGACAAACAAATAAACTCAGTTGTTCGTGGCTGTTTTTTCCAGCTCAGGAGCATTTCTAAACTCAAAAATATCCTGTCATCTAAAGATCTGGAGACCGTTATCCATGCCTTCATTTTATCACGCCTTGACTACTGTAACGCTCTCTATTTAGGTGTCTGTCACTCAAGCCTGTCACACCTGCACGTTATTCAAAATGCAGCCACAAGGCTCCTGATGGGTCCCAGAAAGAGAGAGAGTATCACTCCGATCCTCTTTACATTGGCTGCCAGTTAAATACAGAAAAGTAGGTTTAATAATTTGTTTTTAAAGCCCAAGGCTTGGCTCCAGGTTACATTTCAGATCTCCTTAGCCTGCACCTATCAACTCAAACTCTGCATTCCTCCAGTCGGATGCTTTTACTGGTTCCACTGTCCCAGTTAAAATCCAGAGGTGACCGGGCTTTCTCCATCGCCTCTCCGAGACTCTGGAACAGTCTTCCCTCTTTTATAAAGTCCTCTTCCTCCTTCGAAATCTTCAGAACTATACAAATGAAGCTGACTTGACTAGCCTAATTGAACCTCTTTGAGTTAGGATGGTGTCCTCCTCCTTTTAGGGAATTTGCGATCAATCGGGATCGCCCATGTGGAGAAGCTTGTAATAACAAAAATGAATGCCAAAATCACTGGATGACACCTAGTTTGTTCCTTGTTTATTATTGCATGGTTTGAAATACTCTTATGCCTTTGCTGCTGTGTGCTGTATGGTGTGCATGCATCCCTCAGGTGAGTATGTAAATAGCTGTGTTATCACTACTTGCTGATTCTCTTTTCCTTTCAACTTTGTTTCTGTCTCTTTTTAGGGCTGTGCTTTAACCTGACACACTGTAGCTGCATTTTAATGCCTGAAACTAGCTTCTCAGCAATGATAGGAGCAGTTTTGAACTCCTAAACTCAAACTTCCTGCCTTAAGAAAAAAAGGGGGAAAAAATACCACACTGCACTTTTAGTCAGGCTCTAATTAGCTGCTTCACTTGCCAGAGGATCTGAATCTCCCAGGACAAATCCCTGCCTTACTGTGCCTTAAACCAAACTCTTCATTTCAGACACAGAAAAATGTTTTCTTCCCCAAAATAAATCACAACAGATTTCTGTTAAGTAATGCAACATTGAAGACAAATGGCCTGTGTTATAGTTGTCCTAACCACCACCTAAATTAATCTGAGTACATATAATAATGTTCTTTATAATTGAAAGGGGAAAAGACAGAGCACAAAGCTGAACATCAGTGATCTGTGTTAGTCACATCCTTGGTCACCGAGAGCTATGATAGAGGGAGCCAGAGTCAAAGTACCAAAGTACCAGCTTCAGTTTGTATAAATGGCAAATGGCCTGTATTTATATAGCACTTTACTAGTCCCTAAGGACCCCAAAGCGCTTTACATATCCAGTCATCCACCCATTCACACACTGGTGATGGCAAGCTACATTGTAGCCACAGCCACCCTGGGGCGCACTGACAGAGGCGAGGCTGCCGGACACTGGCGCCACCGGGCCCTCTGACCACCACCAGTAGGCAACGGGTGAAGTGTCTTGCCCAAGGACACAACGACCGAGACTGTCCAAGCCGGGGCTCGAACCGGCAACCTTCCGATTACAAGGTGAACTCCTAACTCTTGAGCCACGAAAAGCTCTGAAAAATTCAGACAGACACGGGGGGTTTCTTTGTGTTGTCAGATCCCAAACAGCCCACATACGCCTGGAGTCTTCCTCCTTTTACCTTAGCCAACCTTTCGACTGATCATCTCTGCTGACAGCGGACATGACGCTGGAGACACAAACGAATCCTTTGTACTCGAGCGTAAAGCTTTACATCACACCTTAAACCGTCACATGTATGAACCCGAGCCTGCTCGTCACAACACAGTTTATCCATTGACACCTCAACCCATCTGTCCTCAACTTGAACCTGTCCGGTACACCTGAACCTTCATGTTCGTCTTTCACACCTGAGCCAGTGATTTTCACAGCTTTGCCCCTGCACATGGTGGTGTCATAAATACAATAACTTATGAAAGAGTTTCTCAAAAGTCTTTAAATGCTTGAACACTTCTGTCATGCTTGTAATAGAGTGACATTACTATATAAATTGCAGGTTTTCCAAAGACTTCAAATTAAAGCAAAAAGCATAATTATAATTTACGATTACTGACAGTAGCTAGGGAAGTTATTGAGCACCGATTTGGCTCCATTAAGGAATGCTGTTCATGACTAAATACTGCTGTTACATGAAGCTGGGAAGAACAACAAACATGGGACAATAATTAAAGTCACCTATTTCCTACTTTTTCACTGGTATGACCTTGAAAGCTTATACCATTTTTTAGGCTCGATAATTTCCCATCTTTTGTCAGAAATAAACTTTATCTTCTTCTGTGAAATCTCTGTGCTGTACTTAGATGGAAGATTTACTTGGTGTGAAAGTAAAACACAAAGACAATGTTTGTCTGTTGCTGGATGTTGGCAACATTGACACCACCCAGCAGCATTATGTTTGAAACACTGACATTCAAAGTTGCTTAAAAACCAGGCTATAAATGAACAGATGTGGTTTAAATGCACAGTAGCACACAGTAAGACTCTCTCTTACAAAATAAGAGAGAGTGTTTGCTCAAGATAAACAACTTGTCTGATTATGAAATATTTGTGATTTCCCCCAAAATAGCCAAAAGTTGGATTAGTGGTTTCATTTTTCAAAACAAAGTTCCCGTTGTTCAAAATTCTGAGAAGGACATGAAACAGAGGTTGGGAAAATGTTATGACTATTGGCACAACTTTGAGTTTGGAGCCACTTTTCAACCAAGACCACATTTTTTTTTAATAGTTAACCAACAGTCATTAAACATCAAAATGTCTGTTAGGCTTTGCATGGAGTTACACCAAATGTAGCCTAAAGGCACCTTAAAAACCGTGGGTCCTACGGATGAACTCATCTAATTCAGGAACTTTGCTTTAATACTCACTGACGATGGATATGCCACTGAACACATATCCTCACATAGAGCTGAGAGGTGATACCTTACAAGAGCTGCTTTTAAAGTCCCTTATCAGCTGGTGCCTGAGTGTTTAAGAGGCACAATCCCCATTCAAACCAACTTTATAGGTTTCCAGAGAAACATATGTCTCCATGGTGATCTGAGGGGCTTCCGCTGGTAAAGCCTGGGAAGTAAAGCTGCATCGTTTTTGTATTTTCTCCTCCTGGGAGGCTCACAGTGATCTTAATGTGTAGGTCAAAGATGCTATAACACGTCTGAATGTCGCCGTTTACAGCACCTCCAGGAATGGAGAATGGTTCAGTATCAAACACACTGATGGACAAAGTCTGGGGTTTGTGAGAGTTACCCAGGTAATAGTAAAACTAAGAGGGAGAGGGCAATAAGGTGGGGTTTAAAATGGGAACTGAGCACTTATGTAAGTGTACCGGCCACTGCTAGACTTGGCTTAGTAGATGGAAGGAGGGCAAGGTCGACGTGCAGCCTTCTGCATGAGCGCTCTGCTAAACAACACATTTGGAAACTCTCAGGTGGAGAGTTCATTTGTGTCTGCTTGTAGACTTAAAAGGGAAGGGGGGGGGGGGGGTCGTCACAGAGTAGTCAAAATTCAGTCTGTTTCTCGCCCAAAGTACTGGTTGCTTTAATAATTCAGTGCCAATGGTGTTCTGGGAAGATGAAACAAATATGTTAGACACTGGTTTTTTTTTCTCCATTAAAGCATTTTCTTAGAATAGTTCCAGTTACTGAAAGGAGGAAGAGATTACATAGTGGATGAAAAAGCATTTAGCAAAAATTAAATGTGACAAGAGGATTCCACTATAACGAAATCAATGCAGCGGTGCAATACTTTATTTCAGAGTCAAAACACTGGAAAACTACTTTTCAGTACAAAGTGTTTCATCAATATTCATGGCTCCTGCGTGTGAATGTCTGTGATCACAATCTTACTGTTGATGTTGAATGGTGCTTTATATTGTTAGGTAGAGGCCCTAACAACACAGAGAAAACTCCAACAATCAGATGACCCCCTGTGAGCAAGCTCTTGGCAACAGTGGGAAGGAAAAACTCCCCTTAAGCAAGAAGAAACCTCCAGCAGAGCCAGGCTCAGTGAAGGGCGGGGCCATCTGCTGTGACCAGGTGAGGGTGACGGGAGGGAGACAGGATGAAAAATGTGCTGTGGAAGAGAGCCAGAGTTAAATACTAAACCATTTTGTATGCAGGACCACTTTTTCCCTTTTAGACAGAATAATTTAACCAGTTTAATCACTTCTTTGTTCTACACAAACCCCAATGAACTTTGGACCAAATGACGTGAAATTTGTTGCAGGTCAGTTTTTACACACATACTTCATACTCATATGGTGTTTGTAATAATACAGCTGTGAGAACAGATATGCTGGTCATTGTTAAAGTGACCTGGCTGTGTCTTCTTTGTAAATTCGCTCCTTCTTACTAAAATCCTCCACTCCTGTTGAGGTATTTTTGCCATTTTGCCCTGCTTAGTAAATCTGGGCCTTAACCTGGAGCCACAATTCAGGCATTTTTTTTCCTATCACATCTCATTGTCATCTATTAATTTTATGAAAACTTAAAACACCCTGATATCTCAAGCTGGTTTTATTCCATGACTAGTGTGTTGCCACTAGTCATGCACAGATACAGAGTGATCCAGGAAGTACCAAAAATACCTAAAACTGAGGTCATTCACAATGATTCCTACTTAAAAAACAAGTACAGGACAACTTTTGGCCTATTCACTACATACAGCATATTCAAGTATTTAAATGACCAATCAACATCCAGGAACAGAAACCTGAAATCACCGGTTAAAACAGCCCGCCAGCGTCTCCTCTTCAGTAGAAGACTGAGAGACTTCCATCTGCCGCTGACGGTGCTTAAGATTGGCCGGAGGCATCATTCGATCAGAGTTTCCTCACCTGCTGTCTGTCTACACCAAGCGGTGCAAGTCTAAAGCCAGGAAGATTATGATGGACCTCTCCCATCCCAACAATGGACTCTTCTCACCTTTGAGGTCTGGGAAGCGCTTCCACTCCCTTAAGGCCAAAACAGAGAAATGAGGAGGAGCTTCTTCCCCCAGGCTATTCGGGCCCTGAGCCAAACACAAAGTTAAAAATCTGTAGATTTTTGTAGTAATCTGTAAATATATGGTTGTGTGTGGGACAAATAACATTTGAATTTGAATTTGAAACAAAAGCATGGCCCCGGTGTCACTGAATGAATACCAATAAATTAATCGTCAACAGCATTCTGTTTTTGAGTCCAGAATGAAGCAAATTAAAGTCAGACTATAAATTTGTATTTGAATAACACTGAAATTCGCACTAGTTATTGTCCACTGTTGACAACATTTGACTGTTTTCACATTGCACTGAAAGTAGCAAGTTGTGATCAAAGTGTTGTCACGTTGTGAAAAGGTGTATCTGATCAATGTTGGTCCGAGTTTAAAGTGACCAATCACATCGTTATGATGTCAGAGTTTTGTGACGTGGAAAAAAAGACTGTCAATGTACACTGAGGGAAAAATCCAAAAAAGGGGGACGGAGTTGAGGTTAGGATGAGACCGTGATTGGGGTTATGGGTGATTGGGGTGATGGTATCCATGTCACAAAACTATGACATCACAGCAATGTTGTGACATCATTTCAACATGAAATGTTGAACCTGGACCAACATTAAATATTATGATGAGGAACAACTGCTATGGGCTACCACTGCACCACATTTCTGGACATTTTCTTCTTCAGACTGCTTCCGGATGTTATAGTAGAATTCCTCAATGATAGTCTGGCCCTGAGGGACAAACTGAGAGTGCACAAACCCCAAGAATCTTAAAGAAAACAATGAGCATGCTCTTGGTCACACTCCTCTGTGTTATACACTGCAAAAACTCTAAATCTTAGCAAGTAGCAAGCAGAGATGGGCAGTAATGCGTTACTGTAATCCGATTACTTTTTTCAAGTAACGAGTAAAGTAAGGGATTACTATTGCACAAACGGTAATTAGATTACCGTTACTTTCCCGTAGGAACGCTGCGTTACTGCGTTACTAAAACTGTGACTTTTTTGCGAGAATGTCTCACGACAGTGACGTAAGCGAGTGCGACGTTTGTGGCAACAGCTGTGTGCAGATCAACAATGGATAATATATCGAGTGCAGGAGAGAGTATGAGCATGCAGCGTTTAAAGCGTGGAAGTACTGACCTTACTTTGAGTTTGATTCCATAAAAAGTGACAAAAACATTAGTGTCCGCTGTGCGTGGGAAGAAAACTTCTTTTTACAGCGAAAAAAACCCCTAAACTTCCAAGCAAGCACCGAGTGCGCAACGACGTAATGGGAAACTCACAGAGAAACTCGCGGATTCTTCCACTGACCGCTGCGGCACACCTGCACCAGGGTAAACCTCCGCCTACCCTACTCCTGCTTTACAGGTGAAAATAGAGCAACAGGACCACTAGTCTGTGACTTTATTTATTTTCTGCTGTGTTTTACTTGCATCTATTTGAAAGAGTGAGTGTAAACACAAAAAATATTTTATTTTATGTGCTCGAATGTGCAGAAAATAGGTTTAAATGTTAAACTAATTTCTTCAAGTCAGAGAATGGTGCATATAATTTCATTTTTGCTTGATGCATAAAGTTAAAAGATTAAAACTAATAAAACAAGTTTTAAAAAGGGACTTTTCCATTTGATTACATTTTTTATGATGGATTATGCAGAAAAAGTAGAATTGGCCTGACAGATCTATTGCTTTATTACCTATTCAGGTTGTAAATCGTGTTTTTAAAAAGTAACTAAGTAACTAAGTAATTAATTACTTTTGAAAATAAGTAATCAGTAAAGTAATGGGATTACTTTTTTGGGGAAGTAATCAGTAATTAGTTACTTTTTACTTTTTTCAAGTAACTTGACCAACACTGGTAGCAAGTAATTATAAAGTAGAATTGTAAAGTGCTTTGAGGGTCTCAAAAAGCGCGATATGAATGCAATCCATTATTATTTAAACCAACTGTTAACTGTATATTTCTGTACATTTAAGTATTGTTATTCATATTGCCACATTCATTGACCTTGTTTATAGGCAATTTCATTGTTTAATCACATTAAAATGTTACTAATTTAATGTTTAAAAGCACTTGAAAAAGGCAAAATCCCATGTAAAATTATGGCAACAAACTGTATTGTCATTACTGAATATTACTGTTTTTTTAGGATTTTTTTTTTTACGGTGCACCCTATCATGTGATTTCCTGAGGTCAGATGCCCCAGGATGTGAGTGGGCGTTAAGGCGTCTGGGAAGGGATCTCAAAACTGGATTATAGATGGCAGACAGTTGGTGTCGTAAAACCACCGCCTCTGTTCAAAGATGGTCGCTCACAATGGACATAAATGGCTTCTTTCACTCCTCTTTCAAACCATCTGTCCTCTCTGTCCAAAATGTGAACGTTGGTATCCTCCAAAGAGTGACCTTTGACCTTTAGATGCAGATGAACTGCTGAGTCTTGTCCCATGGAGGTGGCTCTTCTATGTTGTGCCATGCACTTGTGAAGTGGCTGCACTCTCTCTTATATCTGGTTCTGTTCCTTCTTCTTTTAAAACTGCAATAATAACCCCAATAAAGAATGGTTCAGATCCCTTTAATCTAAATAATTTCAGGCCAATTTCAAATCTCCCTTTCCTAGCAAAAATTCTGGAAAAGATTGTGGCTGCACAGGTTCATCGTCATCTCACTGGAAATAACTTGTTCGAACAGTTTCAGTCCGGCTTCCGTTCATGTCACAGTACAGAAACAGCCCTAGTAAAAATCACCAATGATCTTCTGCTTGCAGCTGACTCTGGACTTATCTCCATCCTCATTCTCCTTGACCTTACAGCAGCTTTCGATACTATCTCCCACTGCATCCTCCTTCACAGATTAGCATCTATTGGCATCAATGGTACAGTACTCACCTGGTTTACCTCTTATCTCTCTGGCCGCTCACAGTTTGTTCAATTACTCCCTCACAGATCAGTATCTACTCCAGTTAATTCTGGTGTACCCCAAGGCTCTGTCCTGGGTCCTTTACTTTTTATCATCTATCTCCTACCCCTAGGTAATATTTTTAGGAAGCATAACATCCAGTTTCACTGCTACGCAGATGACACCCAGCTCTACCTACCCTCCAAACCCACAGCTACTCTCCCACCCACATCCATTTCTGACTGTTTAAGTGAAATCAAGGTCTGGTTTACTCACAACTTTCTTAAACTTAATGGCAATAAAACAGAATTCATTTTAATAGGCACCAGATCAAAACTGACTACAGTTCCAACCAGTCTTTCGTTATTCATTGATAACTCTGTTGTCACACCCTCCCCTCAGGTTAAGAGTCTTGGTGTCATCCTCGATAGCACTCTGTCTTTCATAGCACATATAAATAATATCAGTCAGTCTTCCTACTTTCATCTCCGTAATATTAACCATCTTCGTCCTTCACTTACTCCACACAGTACCGCCATACTTGGCAATGCTCTTGTCACATCTCGTCTGGATTACTGTAATTCTCTTCTCTATGGTTTACCTCATAAATCCCTCCATAAACTGCAGTTGGTTCAAAATACAGCTGCTCGTATTATTTCCAGAACTAGAGCTACTGAACATATAACACCTGTTCTTAAACAGCTCCATTGGCTCCTTCCGTGTCAATTGCAAGATCCTGCTTCTCACTTTCAAAGCGCTTCATAACCTCGCTCCTCCATATCTATCCGATCTTCTCCATACATACTCACCCCTTCCTACACTCCGCTCTTCTTCAGCTTCCCTTCTGTCTGTTCCACCTGCTCGCCTGACTACCATTAGACTCAGAGCCTTTAGTTGTTCTGCCCCAAGAATTTGGATGCACTTCCACTTGCTCTCCGGACCACACACTGTCACACCACTTTTAAATCGCGTCTCAAAACTCATCTATTTAGAATTGCATACACCTGATCTGTCGTAGGCCATTTTTATCTGCTCAGTTTTTATATTTGCTTTTATACTTTTATGACTGTCTATGTCTAAATTTTATTTTACCATGTTTAATATATTTCTTGCTGCTATTGCTCATGTGTTTTTGTAAGGTGACCTTGAGGGTCTGAAAGGTGCCTATAAATAAAATGTATTATTATTATTATTTTTTATTATTATTATTATTATTATTATTATTAATATTATTATTATTATTTTGACTAGAAATAAGACAAATATACTTGCTAAGCTTTTGAGTTTTTGCAGTGTAGCCGTGAACCCAGCTGTCATGTCTAGCGACAATCCTTAACATGAGCGCTGGGTAGTCCTGTGCTTGCTGAAGCAGATTCTTGCATCTACTCAGCGATGCACACCTGCAAGTTTTACAAAATGTGGATCCCTGACATGGAAAAATAAGGAAGAGTGTCAGAACTTCTCTCCACAACTTGTAGTAAAGGTCAAAAACTCCCAACAATACAGGGACAAACCACTCTGTAACAGGTAGCATTTAGGCTAATATAACGTCAGAATGATGACAATAGAAAATGATTAGGGTATAAAAAGACGACACTGTTAAATGGAACATTATTTTAAAACATTTTTGTATTTGAACTCTAAAAAAATTATAATTTCCTGACCCATGTTAAGATTCATGTCTTTTAATTTCCTGCAAATGCAGACAGTAGAATTCATTCTGTAAACAAAGAGTAAATTTTTTCCTCCATTCTCTTCACCACTTTTTCAATTCACCACAGATTTGTGTGTGATAAAAGCTTTTGGAAAGAGACGAAACTCTACACCATTCTAATCTACATTAAAATGAACCCATGGTGTGTTTTTAGATAAACACATTCATCACTTTGCCGAAGAAAGAAAAAGAAAAGGATGGACTCAGCAGACACTTTGCTGTGGTATTCAGTATTTTCTCTTCTGACGTATTTATTGTATTTCCAAAGTAGTGACCTCCAAAATAAAAAACCGGAATGTTGAATGATTCACCTTGAAAAGAAAAAGGTATCAAACAGCTGCATAAGACTGCAGTACAGTCACAAGCTGTGCAGTGATGTTTCCTCTTTTTTTCATACCCTGACAACATTTATTTGATGCACTAAAGATCACTAGAGTTCTTTTTTGGTTTCCTTCCTCCTTCATCTACTTTTTTTAAAGGACACCAGTATAGTCAAATTTAAGGAAGGAGAAAATTTTGTGGACTGTGAAATTTACAAAGTGACAATAAAGTCAAAGTTTTCCTCTCAAAAACAAACAGCTGATCTCATAACTTAATTGGTCGGTGTTTGTATACAAGAAGCACTATCATCACATAATGAAACTAATTAATGAAGCTCAGTGACCAAATCATCTATGGCAGTTACTGATTTAGTACTCATAGAAATTTAAAAAGTGGTCATTGCTGTCCCAGTTGTGGGTTTACTGAATAGTTGTTTATGCATTCCTTTCAATAGCATCTGTTTACAAGTAAAAACAGAAATGATCATGCTGGAAAAGCCATTTTGCTAACAGCACTGAAAATTAGGATCAGTGATCAAATGACATGTAGACAACTGTTGAATCTTTGAATCAATTGCATTTTGACCAAAATTGGCCCTGGGAGGCTAAATGGACTGCAACTTAAGAACACACCAGCAATAAGAAAAACGCTGCAAAAGCACACAAAACAAAACACAATTACTCTTATTAATCTTTCTGGGTCACAAAATAAACTTTTAACATATTTTCAGGCAAGAATGTAGCTGTGTAAACATCAAATATCTGCTCGGTTTATCAAGATATTTCATATTTGCAAAAGTGCTTCGACGTTTTCGGAGCATCTGCTACCCACCAGCTCAATAGCTCGCCGGGAGCTCGAGGGTCACTGAAGCCGCCGAGAACGGCACAACTCCCGGCACATCATTTTCAGATCACCGCGGACTTTCGCTACTCGGGTTAAACGTAATATCTACGTAATATATAAATCACTTAGACAACCTAAAAATGTTATTGTTTGGCTTTTGTCAGTGTTTTATTCGTTAGTGAGTAAATTGGTTTGGCTGAGATTAAAGTTATTAGATTAGATTAGATAAAATTAAACTTTATAAAGCACCCGGGTGGACAGCGGTGACGCTAATCTGAAGGCTAGACCGTCCAATTCCACAGCCGTTTACTTCCGGCCTACCTGACCTTCTGAGGACCCGGCCCACGTAGACCGCGAAGGCCGGGTCCTCAGGAGGATGCAGCCCATGAATTTGGACACAACTTAAAACACACTTACCTAGCATGTTTTGTTTCCTGCATCTGGTCCGTCGGGTTATTGTCTCCCCAGAAACACTTCCCTTGTGCTTTTGGAAATCATTTTTTCCCATTTCTGTTTTCGTTTTTCCTATTTCCGTTTTTTCCGTTGCAGCGTTTTTTCTTATTGCGTGTTTTCTTAAGTTGCAGTCTGTTTGGCCTCTCAGGGCCACCGTACCAGATTGAGCTTCATGTCTTTTAACTAGTTCTAGAAACAGATCTCAAATGTCTTCCATTTTAAAATCACATCATTGGCTCCTTGTTAGCTTCAGAGTCAGTTTTAAAATTCTTGTTTTGAACTTCAAAGCTTTGCATGGCAAAGTACTGTAGTATATCGCAGAGCTTTTACTGACCTACCAACCCGCCCCTTAGCTCGTCAGAGCAGAAATTACTGCTGGTGCCAAAACACATGGAGCTATGACCTTTGGGGTAACGGTTCAACGCCCTCATGCCTGGGAAGGAATTGGCCTCATCCCATTGTTTTAATGACTCAGCTGAAGACATTCCTATAGCTATAGAGACTATAGAGAATATAGTAGGTTTTAAAAACACACATACTTGAAACACGTCTAATACTACTGTGAGTGTGTGAGGCTTTTTCTCTCACACTCACAGTGCCAGTTTGTCTCCATCAGCCGTGTTACTTTCAGTTGGTACTATGTCTTTAACCTCTGAATATTTTTGTAGTATCGGTTTTTCTAGTCTTTGTTTGTCAAAGCCTCTGCTGCCAGTTTCTAATTCGTCACATGACTTAAACTTTGCTCCTTTCATGCGAACACCTTCGGAGCTGCACTGATAAACACTGGTTTGACTTACTGAGTTGATGACCACCTTTGTGTGACTGCTTAGCCTGTCTGCTGATGTCAGAGGTAACTGAAGCTAGATAACAAAAGATATCCTAGATATGTTGAGGTTGCTTTGTAGTGCCCGATCAAGGTTAGGTCTGCAGCACACGTTACCGTTGAACTGTCCATCAGTAAGAACAATGAAAACATAACCTGAGTACTGCATTGACACTTTGTCACACTGTTACTTTATACAGGTATTGGAATATTATCGTTACTATGAATTCTTAAGGCTACCATCTTCATGCAGTGAATATTTTACATACATACTGAGATGGATTCTTTCTAAATTTTGGAAGACTTTAGCTCCCTCTCCAGTTAAGACAGCTGCTGATCAGTTTTCAAGAAAATGTTACACTCAAGGTAAGAATACTTGTGCATGCAGTGATAATAGTAAGAATCTTTTATATCAGTAAGAACTGACTGAGTCTCATGGCTTCTGAACATCAATAAGTGAGCTTCATCCTCATAGTAAAGAAGTCACACGGTTGGGTGAGCAGCGGAGTGTATCACACACAAAGTCAGACTGATTTAATGTGAACTGGCAGATCACAGAAGCCTCGCTGGCAGAAAGCTTTCACCTGTGCAGCAGGAGAGAGAGAGTCCAGATAACAGGGCCAAGTATATGCACAGGGACAGAGAGTACATCTGTAGAGTCAGCGTGAACTGATCTCTTTGTGTGCATCACCCTCTTTGCTCTCTTTATCCTTTCTCCACATAGAAAAATGTAATGAAGGAGCTGTGGGGCACATGAGGACAAACAGGGAAAGGAGTGGAAGACTTGATGATTCTCATTAATCCTGCAGCGCTGCCTGAAGTCACTCAGATCTGCAGAGCATGCCTTTCAAAACAAGAGGTGAAAATGTGCGGCGACGCTCTCAAACTAACCTCATTATCAGAATATACTTTTGTTCTTATCCACTCATTTATTTATTTGTTTTTCCTAAATAACAACCCATTTGTTTAGATGTTCTAAAGAAGTGATAGAGACAGAGTTAAGCAAAGAGACACATCTGCTAAGTCAGGAACATCAGAGCAAAACAGTAGGACATTATTTCATTATTAAAGAAATGAAACTGCTCACAGAGGCCTTTCAGAGATAACAAGTACAGATTTTAATGCCACATATCAGTTTGCATTATGGGCATCTGTCCATCCACAATTTAACTATGTTAATTCAACTTTATTAATAAAGCATTGGCAGCAGTTGTCTAAAGGGCCTTTAAATTGCAAAGTAAAAACACTACAGTATTATAGAGTGATTCAAAGCAGTTAACAGACATGTTGGGAGTCCTCAACATCTGTCTACATTTAAAGACGATACTGTCATAATTCTCAGTGTAGCCCCTTATGTTGTACAAAGTCTGTTACAAGCCTTCTTTTAAGCCAAGTTTCTTCTGGCTGGCCTGCAAAGCAAGTTTAAAAAGAACATGGGCGGGGCTTCTGAGCTGTGTGTCTGGCACACTCATAACAACGCTATGCCCTGTTTATGACATCATACAGCTCAAAGGTAGAAAAAATAATAAACTGGAGGATTTAGAGCTATCCCAGCTTTTGGCTCAGGGGGATTATTTGTTCATGACTTCATTATTTGGAACTATGGTCACATATTTACTGTTACACCAGTGGGACATTAAATATGTGACAGAATAAACCAGAAGCTTGCATGACAATAAGACTGAAGCAGGAAAAACAGCATGGTTAAATGACACAGAATTGACCTTTGCACCCATCTCATTATTTATCATTTAACCTCGAGTCTTTGATGGTGGAGTTTGTGAGGATATAGAGATTCTGAACAAAATACTAAAATTTTGAGTTTACAGACCAACAGTGCAAAATAACAGCAAAAACAAAACAGTGTGTGTGTCTGTGTACGTGTAGTAGTATTAGTAAATCCGTCCTAATTTATGTATGTAGCTAAAACTGGTACTACACAGTGTTATGCAGTATTACACAGCTCACTCTGTAATTGAATTGTTGTACTGTGGGTGCAAGACAACTGAGTGCATCTCTCTTTGAGATGAAATCAAAATGCATGAAATAAAAAAAGCTCTCTGACTCAACTCACGCTGTTATACGAGTGCAATGCAAAACTGGTGGAGTACTCCCTTACGGTTAGAAAAAGACCATGGTCATGGTCAAAGGAACCATATTGACAGTTGCTAGGAAACAACATGTGAACTGTGGTCTCAAATCAGACAGTTTGTATGCCAACCCATCTCCTTCATCCTCCGCCCTGATAGGTTTGTGCAAAACGCAGCTTTCTCCAGATGGTGTTTGAAATGAGCACATTTGAGACATTTATGGTGACCACATTGTCCATGGATGTATTCTCAGAGACACCAGGTGGTAGCACTCAAGGATCTGAACACACAAAACAAAGTGGTACATATTAGACAATTTCTCAATTTGTTAAAAATGAAACAAAATCAATTCAAACAGTCTGTCCACCAGAAAAATACTATTGCTTGGGAATTTTGTGGGAAAACACCCTTCTTTGTGTAGGTGTAGTTATAAAGACAGTTTGCCTTACAGTTGGAGGACGATGGCATGTTTGTTTATGCTCCATATCTTGGTCACTATTCTTTAGCTTTATAACTATACTTGGCCAAATGCTTACAATTACCATGCCCACAGTGACACTGTTAACATGCTGCTTGGTGTTATGAATGGATCTCAGGGGTCCATGGCCGCCCAATAAAGTAACTGTGCCCCCTCAACTCAAATCTAGTAACATACTTCAACTGTGAGTGACACTAATTTATCCAGTATGGGTAATGAAAAACACTAAACACACCAATAAGTGGCTATATTTCTCTCTGAGTTTACTATGCGTATGTGTAATTATGCATAGCGTGTATGAGCGCAAGGGCTTTTCCTTTTTAATGAAATAGCAAAGTGACTTGAGACCCCCTGTCAAAGTTTGTTGCATATCCAGTTTATATTGTCTGCTGCCAACCCTGTGCCTAGTAGGTGTGCTCACCAAATAATAGATGGCTCCAAAGTGAAACTAATGCGGAAGTGAAGTGGCATTTTTTTCCTATTAGGTAGCAGAGGGCAACGGCTGAAACGAAATCTAAAAACTGAGCCTTGGCTCCACTTTTTATGACCTAGTAAAGATTTCCCTACTGTGTCTATGGTCCCACTTGCTTGTTATGAGTGTGCCAGAACCAGAATCATGGAGTCATCTACCACAATCAGCTGCCTCTAAGATTTCTCACTTTAATCGATGGACTAACTCAACCATTTCCAGCTGGTGACAATATTGCTTGTTCGATTCTGCAGCCTCTCTTATCTTGGTAATTTGGGCTTTTAATGATTTATTTTATCTGTTCTTTTTCTGAGTACAATGACAGTATGGGATATATTCATATAGAGTATTTTTTGCACAACACTCAGTCTTTTGCACATTTCTGTTGCACTGTCTTTGTTTTTATTTTTTTGCACATTGCACTTTTTTTCCCCAGAGTACAGACTGCCCCGTTTATTTTTACTTTACACACACCATTCAAAAGTTCAGTGGAAAGAAGAATGTGACTTGTCTCTGTGGAGTGAGCAGTGTGGGCTAATGACTGTCACAGCCTGCCACCAACTCTAATTTCATCTCATGGACACAAAACTGGAGCTTCAAAATCAAGACCAGCATAACACTGCATCCCAACTTCTTCATGGAGCGCCCGCCGGGTTGTTTGCCGCAGGAATCTTAATATTTGACCTTCGATTTTAATACTGCAGACTAAATACCCTCAGTATAAACTGCTCTCTGTTGTCTTTTTTTTTTCCCAACAATATCTTTATTATTTTTTTACATTTTAATGACTTACAAACAGTCCAACATTCTAAATACTACATGAACATACACTCCTCTCAGACAGCAAAAAGAAAACAAAAAACTCATCAGATTTATCACTCCATTAAAGGCCTAAATTTATCATTATCCCAAATCAAATGTCATTGCCCTCAGTCCTCGTCCTCCTCAGATAATACAAATCCTTCTACAAAATTCACAAATGGTCTCCACACCTTCTCAAAAACATCCAATTTCCTTTTCAGTATACATGTTATCCGCTCCAATGGCAAAGCCACCATCATTTGTTTTATCCACTGTGTGATACTCGGTTCCGTTGTTCTTTTCCATTTTAGTGCGATTAATCTTTTTGCTTGTAACAAACCCATATCAATAAACATTCTGTCACTTTTTGTGTACCTCATGTTTTCTGGGTACAATCCCAGAATAAGGAAGCCAGGATCCAAAACAACCTCTTTGGATAATATTTGTTTCATAGTTTGTGTTACTGCAACCCAAAAAGAGCCTATCTTCCTGCAATCCCAAATACAATGCCAAAAGTTACCTTTATCTTCATTACATTTATTACAAGTGTCTGGAATATTAGAGTTGTACTTATTTTATTTTATTTTTCCGGAGTAACATATATTCGCATTAACCATTTGTATTGCAACAACCTTAGTCTAGAATTAATAGTTTGTTTATGAGCTTTTGCACAAACCAATGCCCATTGTTCCATGGATATGTCCTTCTTTAAATCATTTTTCCAGGCGTTCAACCTTCCCAAAGAATTGTCAGATGTTTTGGACCTAATCAATTTATATATTTCTGATATTGCCCCTTTTTTTGAACTGCTTTTGCTAATTATGTCTTCCAATTCTGATTTTGGTGGTTTGGTGCAGGTATTATTTTGATTTGCTCGAATGTAACTTCTAATTTGGAGATATTTGAAAAATTGCTTTCTACCTATATTATATTTATGTCTAAGCATTTCAAAGGACATCATATCTTGAGAATCTGTTGCATACAAATCTTGAATTTTTTGTAGTCCTTTAATTGACCATTGTCTAAAAACTTCATCCTCTCTTCCTGGTCTGAAATCCTGGTTTCCCCACATCGGTGTAAACTGTGACAATACAACAGGTTCCTTCATATATCTTCTTACATCATACAACACTTTGACCATGTTCTTTACCATTGGATTTTTCGCCTTTTTAATCAAGTTTATATTTTTTCTCAGACACAGCAATAAAGGTAAAGGTGGATGCAAATTAATACTTTCCATCTCTGACCATTGCGGGGCGTTATTTAAGTCAAAATAGTATCTTATTTGACATGCCCAGTAATACCACTCAATATTTGGACACATGACACCACCCTCGTTGTATGGTAGATGCAACAATGATAATCTCATCCTTGGTCTCCCATTTTTCCATAGAAAACCGAGAACAAGCTTTTTGATCCTGCTAAACCAATCAACAGGAGGCGGCAGGGGGATGTTCTGATACGCATAAAGCACCTTTGGCAGTATACTCATTTTGTATATATTAATCCGACCAATTAAAGAAACTGGTAGAGACATGCATCTGTCCACTATCTCTGTTATTTCTTTAGAAAGTCTTTCATAGTTATTTTCCACGATCTCACTTAATTTGGGCGAAATCATTATTCCTAAGTACATAAAGTCCTTTACTGTCTTAAAATGAGATGTTACTATGGGTGGGTTTTTCCTTTCTTCTTCATTTAGTAATAAAACAGATGATTTAGAGTTGTTAATGACATACCCTGATATTTGACCAAACTCCCCTATCAATCCAAACAGAGCAGGTATAGATTCTGTTATTTTAGAGATATATACTATTACATCGTCTGCGTACAACAAAATCCTATGTTCTACTTCATTTACCATAATTCCTGTCAATGATAAACTCGAACGTACGGCTATAGGCTAAAGGGCAGGGATAGCTCAGTAGGTAAAGTGGTCGCCCCATGATCGGAAGGTCGGCGGTTCGAATCCACCTAACGGCTACCCTGAGCAAGGTACCGTCCCTACACACTGCTCCCCGGGCGCCTGCTTAGTGGGCTGCCCACTGCTTCACTGAGTGAATGGGTCAAATGCAGAGAAAAACAAGTAATTTCCCCATGGGGATCAATAAAGTATCCATTATTATTATTATTATTATAGCAAAGGGTTCCATAGCTAATATAAACAACAGTGGGCTTATCGGTGAGCCTTGTGGACATCCCCGTTTCACCCTTATTGGTTTAGAGATATTTTTGTTTGTCAAGATTTCAGCAGTTGGATTTGAGTGTAATAAGTGTATCCATCTTCGAAACACATCTCCATAACCAAATCTAGTCAGAACATCAAAAAGATAGGGCCACTCGACCCTATCGAATGCTTTTTCAGCATCCAGTGAGAGAAAGGCCCTCTCTGAAGAATTGTTTAGTCCGACTATAATGTTAAAGACTCTTCTTACATTATGTAGACCTTGGCGCCCCAATATAAAACCGTTTTGATCTCTATGAATTACTGAGGGGAGAGTATCTTGCAGACGTGTTGCTAATATTTTACCCAACACCTTAAAATCAGAATTAAGTAAGCTTATCGGCCTCAAATTTTCACATTTATTACTTGGTTTTCCTGGTTTAGGTAACAAAATGATTAGTGATCCAGTAACTGATTTATGAAGACTTCCTTTGCTTAATGATTCCTGATACATTTCCAATAGTGGTTTCATTAATTTACTTTTAAATTTTTTATAAAAATCAATTGGGAATCCATCTGGTCCAGCTTTTTTACCTTATCTCATATTGTTAATTGCCCTGCTTATTTCTTCTTCGGTGATTTCTGCATCTAATTGTTGTTTTACGTCGTCAGCGATGGTAGGAATTTTTTTTTTTTTCCAGAAACGCATTTCTGGAGTTTTGATCTGATCTATCCTGGGATTCATAAAGTTTTTCATAATAGTTTCTAAATTCCTTGTTTATTTCAACCATTATCATTTCCCCTTTGCTGTTTATAATCGACGTTATATTTTTCTGCACTTCCAATTGTTTAATTTGCCATGCCAATATTTTTCCAGGTTTCTCTCCTTGTTCATAAATAGACTGATTTAATCTCAAAATGTTCGAAGCTGCTCTATCTGCCGATTCTTTATTATATTGTGCTTTTAGTATTAGCAAGTCTTTCTCTATTAATGGGTCTCTACTTTTGAACACTAGTTCCTCTAGTTTTTTAATTTCCTTTTCCATTTGCTGTCTTGTTTTGCATTTATCTTTAGATTTCGATGAAGTATATGCTATCATAACTCCCCTTAAACATGCCTTAAATGCCTCCCACCTAATACTAGCTGATGTTTGTGAGCTATTTATAGTAAAATATTCATCTATTTCTTTTCCTACAAAAGTGAGGAATCCTTCATCATTCAGCCATTTCTGGTGTAAGCACCATCTATGTTCCATTATTAAGTTGTTATGTGTATATATGATATTGCAGGGAGCATGATCCGATATTAATATACTGTCATATGAACATGTCTTTATGTTTGATAGGAGGCTCGCTGATACTAAGAAATAGTCTATTCTGGAATATGTATTAAATGTTTTTGAATGGCAAGAAAAAAGTATATCATCAGGTTTTAACTGTCTCCAGATGTCTATCAAATGCAGTTCCTTCATGAAGTTAAGAATTGTCTTTCGGCTTTTGTTATGGGCCTGATCAGTCCCAGTCGGTCTATCCTTACTGGGATCCAGAACACAGTTCCAATCTCCTCCTATGATGCATTTTCCGTGGAGTGATGAAATTGTGAGAAAAAGATTAGTAAAAAATATATCATCATCTGTATTTGGTCCATATACATCAATTAAGTTAATGGTTTCTTGTACAAGTAATCCCTGGATGATCAAATATCTACCAAATTTGTCTTTAATTACATTTTTGACCTGAAAAGGTACTGATGTATTAATGTGATTACTCCCCGAGCATTGGATCTAAATGGTGTTGCATACAACGAACCCTGCCACCTCCTGCCAACCTTAATATGTTCCTCCTCCAGCGAGTGAGTCTCCTGAAGAAAAATAATTTTTGCTTCCAAATCTTTCATTTTGTTCATTACTTCCTTAATCTTTTTATTACTTTTTAGGCCTCTACAATTCCAAGAGGTACATTTAACTTCCAATTTCTGAGCCAACACGCCTCACATGCATTACTAAATACTTAAACTTGTCTGAGAGTGCGAACAAAACAGAACACAAAACACAAGCTTTAAATGAACAAACCGCACAAAAGAAAAAACACAAAAAACCCCACCCACCCAGTTCCTGGGTAACCCATGCAAATGTTCTACTTCCAACGTTAACCATATACAGATCCCAGTTTTAAGATCTGCTAACTTAAAATGACTATGGCTTTATGCCTGGCTCTTCCTTGCTCCCTGTATCCTTAATGAATCCTTTAGCTTCACTGATATTCCACTGCCCCTTAATAATTAACTGCTTTTTTGTTTTCTTTAAACAAAAAATAATAATAAATAAATAAATAAATAAAACTAGATACATAAATGAAAATGAAATGAAAATAAAAGTAAAGAACAAACGAGTAGAATAAAATAAAAATCATAAATTATCTTTATGTCTGTCTAGTTATCATGTAGATAAAAAAAATTTTTTTAAAAACCCCACTTTGCTCTCAGTTACCTTTTGCTTTGATGAAGTTAACTATATCCTTTTCCAAAATGAATCATTACCCCAGATTTCTAGACCCTATAATATCTTCCTCATTTCTTGCTCTCCTGGATCTGTTTTATGAAGCTTTGGACTTCTTCTGGCGTGCTAAATCTGTGGACTTGTTCCTTGTATGTTACTATCAGTTTAGCTGGTGGTACAATGCCACTTCTCAGTCCCATCTTCCAGAGTTGTTGTTGTACCCCTCCAAACTTCTTCTGTTGTTTGTGCACCACTGTGGCGACGTCCTCATAGAATCTCACCCTTTTGTTCTTGTACAAAATATCATTTTTCGATCTTGCTGCTCTGAGCACCATATCTTTCTGTTTGTAGTTAAGAAAGCACATTATTAATGTTCTTGGAGGTTCCTCAGGCTTTCTTGTTGGGCCAATGTGATGTGCTCTCTCGATAACCAGAGGGCTCCTTGATGTGTTCAACTCCAATACATCCGTTATCCAGTTTTCCAGGAATCCACAGGTGTCCGCGCCCTCATCTCCCTCTGGAACTCCGACCAACCTGAGGTTATTGCGTCGGGATCTGGTTTCCAAATCCACTACTTTATCCATCAGTACTTTATTTCCTTTCTCTAATCTTGAAATGGTGGTCCCCATCACCACATGTTCATCTTCTACATTTGAAATGCGTTTCTCCGTTTGCTCTACTCTCCCCACACGCATTTCGTTCATGGCTGCCACAACCTCATCTGCCTTGCTGGAAAACGTGGCCACTGCGCCCTCCAGCTTGTCCCAAAGTGCAGTTTGCGTGTTTGCAAGCTTGTTTTCAATACCTGCAAACTCCTCTCGTATGGCACGCTGCAACCTCTCCTCCATGTTGCCACTATCCGCGGCGCCGTGTTCGCTCACGGTGGCTGGCTTGTTAGCTGCGCAGGCCTCGGACACGCTAGCTTCACCGCCAAACACCGATATCTTGGTTTGCGTGGTTGACTTAGTCTTCTCCTTGGTAGTTTTACCAGGTCCAGGCATCGTGGGTCTATAGCTTATTTCGTTTTCGTGTTTTGGAGCGTTTTTCCTTAATTTTAAGGATTTAGCAAAGTTTCTTGCAGGAGCAGTTCAGAGCTCGACTGATTGCTACAGTGACGTCATCGGAAGTCCGCTCTCTGTTGTCTTACTGTAAAGTCATCCTAATGTGACTGCAACAGTGTCTTTGTCATGAAAGTCGAATCACTGATGAAAACACTGACAGGAAACACACACCCCTCCACCCTCAGGACTCTGCTGGTTCGTGTAGCGGAGCAGACACAATGAAGTCCTGCTTGTGCGTACCGTCGCAGTAGGGCGGGTTGCTTGTGTGCTTGCATCCACACAACCAAATGTCTTTCTCTGGGACGAAGCGTAGCGGGGAGAGGCCTTGGGTTCGGTTTTGTGGCTTCCATCGCAGAAAGGCTGCTTCCTGCTGTGCCCACAGGTAACCACGAGTAACGCTTCCCACCAACCAGCTCCACCTTGAAAGGCTTCTTAGCTGGGATGACCGGTTCAGGAGAAAGTGTGGACAGCTTGACCTGAGGAAGAGGCAAACTTCTTTTGAAATACATTCAGTGGCCAGTTTATTAGGAATACCATCTAATGTGGTGGGGGCTTGATTTTCTTTTTTTCTTATGCACTTTATGCAGTCCTGTGTTGGTTGTGTGTTATATGTCATATGTAGCACCATGGTCTTGGAGGAACGTTGTCACTGTGTAATGTACCACTGCACATGGTTGGAATGACTTTAGTTTGGATTTTCTGTAATCCAGGCAGAGTCAACAATATACATACAGGCTCAAATATATAATTCCACTCACTTAAGTCTTTTAACAAGTGATGCTGAAGGTCCTACAGTTTGTTTTTACCTGTCGGACCAACAGGCCAAGCATATCAAATCCTTATAAGTGATCACGATTGACTACAAATAGTATTTTCTCGTTGCAAGCATTAAAAGGATTTGACAGTATTCGTTCCGTTGACCATTACCCACAACAATGGAAAAGTCCCAGCAACTAAGTGAGTATCTGAACTGTTTGGAACTTGTAATATTTGTGTAATTTTGCTCTCTTGGAGCCAATTTTAAAGAACTGCATATTCCAAGATCCTCACCTCAAACAACTGTAAGGGAGTATAACTTATTTGGATGTGCCACCACTTTGCCAAGGTTTGAAAAAAGACATAAAGTGTCCCCCTTAGACGAGAGTAAATTGGTTAGGATGTTCAAAAATTACTTAGGCTTGAACCTCACCATGAACTTTCATTATCTTTGCCTGCTGTTCACATTGTCACGTGAACAGTGGGCTGAGCTCGGACTGCTTGGCATAATAAAGGAGACGTGAAAATCACTTTACTTTGTGGCAGCATCAGAGTGAAATTAATTTTACTGATTACTTTTTCTCAGTCATAAATAGCTTACAAATCTGTGTAAGAAAGCTTATACAGATTTTTAACCTTTGTTCTACAAGCAGTTCCAACAGTGAACACCAAGTCTGCTTTCCATTTTCTCTTGTTTTTTCCTCATGGCTCACTTTCTGCATCCAGTGTGGAAGCTGTTGATGGCCAAATTGCTAAACGGCTTAAGAAATATTAATTTAGATAGATGCATACCATGGATGCCACAATTACCTCACAGCTGCAGTATAGAGAGTGACTCTCATTACAGATGTAATTTTAACGAGGGCTTTAAATCTCAATGCTGGCTGTTATTAGAAGACTGACCCTTGAAACTGGAAACTATTGTAAAGAAGTGCTAACTCTTCATTTCCACCCCTTTGCCCTTCAATTCCACTCCTTTGATACGCTTTTCCCACTGAATTATGTCTGGGTTTTTGAACCAGCTCTGTTTATTATTCTGGGTGCTATCCAGCAAAACAGGTTGCAAAGTCAAAAGTTTTGTGTGGAAATGTTGCAAGCATGAATTAGTCATCAACAGAGAGGGTGCTCTGCAATCATATACTGTATATAAAAGAGAGGTATAATGATTTAAAAAACATAGAAGAGGTACCCATCTTGATCTCCCCAATGGCTAGTGAAGTGCTATGGTATAAATTAGGTAATCTACCATTTTATTCTTTATTTCTACACTAATGGAGACCATAGTGTACAAAGAATACATCATGCTGTATTTAATAGGGTTTTTTCCCAAGTTCGTGATACTAGAAAAAGTTTAACCAAGGTTAGAGAACAAGGGAGCTTAATGAACTGGAAGCCATTTCAAATATAACTGGATTTATTTTTGCAAGCACAGTATGGAGATATAAGACACTACTACTTCTTTAAGACCCTCTGGCTAGCACAGTCACTCCCCACAACTTACGTATAAAAGAGCTGTGCAAATGTGAAACTGGTGATCCCTTGCTCTGCACCTGGTGCAGTGTGCGTGTGCTTTGTTTGGTACAGTGTGTGGTGGCAGTGACTGTCCGTTACTTCTGTGGTGGAGAGCCTGTCTTGGCAGCCTCCCAGGATTTCTGATATCCCCAATCCAAAGAGGAAATAAAAAAAAGCTTAGAAGTGTGAGTACTCACTCAATCGTGGCTCAAGGAGTTGGCAGTTTGTCTTGTAACTGGAAGGTTGCCGGTTCGAGCCCCGGCTCGGACAGTCTCGGTCGTTGTGTCCTTGGGTAAGACACTTCACCTGCCGCCTACTGGTTTTGGCCAGAGGGGCCGATGGCAGCCTTGCCTCTGTCAATCTGCCCCAGGGCAGCTGTGGCTACAACCGTAGCTGCCTCCACCAGTGTGTGAATGAATAGTGGAACTGTACAGCGCTTTGAGGGCCCCGAAAAGCGCTATATAAATGCAATCCATTATTACTCTAGTTGCTGGTTCCTTGTCTCATGGTCTTTCGATTTGCACACTTGGCGCTCACCTAGAGTCCTTCAGTGTTGTCCCCCGTGTTATGTGAAGGCTGTGTGCAGGCAGGAGTGGTAGTAGGAGAACCCAAGGTGCAGACACTCGGAGGCAAAACTTGAACTCAAAACAGCTTTAATGCTAAACTCAAATGTAACATAACTGGATATATCAAAATAAACTTACACGGGAAGACTGACAGAACACAAAGCATGGCATAAGGGTAGATCGCGACCCCGACAAACTGAAACACAGGGCTTAAATACATAGAGGGAGCAATCAGGGAATGAGTAACAGGAGGGAAACACAGCTTGGGCAAATCAGACCTAACGAGACAAAGGAAGCACAACCTTACGCATTTACATGAGACACGGACTTTCAAAGTAAAACAGGAAACATAACACAGACTGAACCTACAGACACAGACTCACAGGCAGGCACTACAGAGGGAACAGAGACGTGGGACCAGGGCAGACACAAACACGGAGATATAGCTGACAGGGAAGACAGGAACTAAGGATTTCACAGAGACATAAACCATAAGACAGAACTCTAACCAAGAAACCAAAGACTAGAAATGATAAATAATATAATAAACTCAAAAACCCTGGGTCAACGACCCAGGCATCCTAACACTCCGGGCGTATTACCCAGGTTTCCCTGGTTCACATGGCCAGTGGATGCTAGCTATGGCCACCCCACCCCAATGTGTGAGAGTTCTCCGGCCATCGTGGGCATCTGGCTGTTCCTGCGGTTTTGCAATTTCACGCTTGGTGCCCTCTCTCTCATTTGCATTGAGGCCTGGCCCATCTTTCAGTAGCCCCTGCCTTGTCCCCACCCCCAGGCAAGAGCTGGTGGAGGGTGGCTATCAGGAGGATGTTGGCGCTGGGTCCATCCTCTCCTCTAAGGGAAATGACTCGATCTTGGGAGTGGACTTCAGGTTTGACGACGTCAAGCAACCATGGCTGCAGGTGCCACTAATGCCTGATTTTAAGGACCTGGTGTGCAGGCAGTTTTACTCTCTTGCTGCTCTCTGGCTATTGCCCCTCGGTTCGCCCCTCTAGCTCCCTTCTTGGGAAGGCCAAGCAAGCAAGGACTCTAAGTTTATGGACTCATTGCTAGGTAGGCTACATAAGGCCATGTCAACCCAGGCTTATCTAGCCAACTCTGTGGCCATTTTGTCTCTACCTGTGTCACCTGGTACAGGTGCAGGCAGTTTCTGGGGACCCCAGTGATCCACGCAAGCTGCTGGCCGCCTCCACCCACTCATGAAGGAGCAGGCCATCGCCACAGGTAGCTCCTTGGCCTCTTTCTGGGTGGTGTACCACTACCTTTGGCTATCTCATTCCCAGCTCGGGCAGGATGACCAGGACTGCCCGACTAACGCTGCCTGGCAAGCTTGCAGCCATGTTTGGCCCAGGGGCAGCCCAGCTCCCCCAGCTCCAGTTGTTTGGGGTGTGGTCCATGAGGGCTGTGGGATAAATGGCCACCAGACATCCCGGCGCATCAATGTGCAAGAACTACAGGTTGTCAACAGACAGGGGGGCCTAGGCTCACACCTCCTTTGCAGGATTGCGTCCAGGCCGTGTCAGCCTGGCCCCAGGCTCTCCTATATGCCTTCCTTCCATTCTCTCTCCTCCAATCGGTCCTCTGCCAGGTACAGACTGAGGAAGCGAGGCTTATCCTGGTGGCCCTTCTTTGGCCCCACATCCCCTGGATTTCGGCGATCCCACTGCTTCTGGCTGGGACACTGTGAGAGCTCCATGCTCTGTTGGTCCACAGGGATTTCTGCAGGTGGTTGCCAGACGGGAAAGGGGTGGTGTTCTGGCCCAACCTTGCTTTCTTGCTGAAGGCCCTTTCCGAATTCCACCTGTCCCAGTTTTTTAAGCTACAAGCCTGTGCCTGGTCCTGAGTTTGGCAATGTCCGTCAGGCACACCCGGACGATTAGGAGGACGTACCAGCTTTTTGTTGCTATCTACTCTGAAATCCTGGGCAGACCCCTGTTCAAGTCCCGGTTGGCCCGCTGGGTTGTTGAGGTCATTTGGCAGGTGTATACATCTTCAGGGGTTCCCTTCCCTTTTGGAGTGGGCCACACTCCAAAAGGGATCCCAAAAGTGCTAGATTAGCAGAGATAAACTGAGTGGACCAGAAGGGATCTGGGGTAAAAAAGAAAAAAAAGAGAGCTATCAGAGGGGTTCCCTTCCCTTTTGGAGTGGGCCACACTCCAAAAGGGATCCCAAAAGTGCTAGATTAGCAGAGATAAACTGAGTGGACCAGAAGGGATCTGGGGTAAAAAAGAAAAAAAAGAGAGCTATCAGAGTGGAAAGTGGGCAGGCAGTTGCACATCCAAATAAAACCGAGTTCTGGAGGTGAGAGTGAGCAGAAGCGAGGGGGAATCCACTTCCACTGCAGCTGTAAAATTCAAGAGGTTGATCTTGTGAGCGCTCCAAGTGCCAAGTTTTGGATTCTGTACAAGAGATAGGAAACAGAAGTTAGTATGTGGCAAGGCAAGGAAATCAAAGACACCGCCGAATTAATTTACCACCACAGTGGATAGACTCATCTGTCAGAGAATCACAGCCCCTGCAGCCTTCTGATGGATAGTAGCATGCAGGTTTGCGAGAGAGCAGTGCCACCTGATGGTGAAGGCAAACCACCTGGAGATTAAAAAAAGAAATAAACCCATGTAGCCGGGCTCTGGATCCTGACAAATTCTGGATTTGCTTCACTCTTCAGACCCTTAAGATACATCTTTTATATGTGGTCATTGCAGGAACTACAGTTTTTGTAATGGATTTAATTTTTTTTTACTTCAGGTTGCTACTACAGGATTCTTTGCTGGGATAACACATGCAGGACTTAGCCATATGAGGGAGAACTGTGAGACTTTGGGTCTAGTTTGACTGATAGTGTGCAAATATCAGATTAGTTGTGAAACATGATAAAGATATTAGTTATTATATAAAATACATTTTGCTTAGAGAGCAACACTGATGGAAAGTTTGTGGCTAAACTTGGAAGGTATCGTCCTCTACAGATAACAAAGACACCAAAAGAAAGCTTAGAGAGCAAAATAATTGGCCGTGCTCCTCCTCATCAAAAGCAACATTTGTACATGTGTAAAAAAACATGCTAGTGGAGCAGGCTTGCTAGGACTAGGGGCCATAGCGCTATTCATGTCTGTAAATAAGCCTCATGAGAAAGACAGAGCTTGACTGACATAAACAAAAGTTGAGCTGAACTCAGGCAGTCTATTTTTGCTCTGTGAGTCTTTGTAATGAATACACTGAAAAGAGAATCCCCCTCTGCGTAGTAACATTAAAAAAAATTCACAGATTGTTCAGTATTAAAAAGCTGTCCTGTAGACACACTTAATCACCACCCAAAATTGGCTTCAATGTTCTGAAAAACAAAGATGCTTTTCATTTAACTTAAATAGCCTTTGACATTTGATTAACACCTGCTTTTTTCCCTCTATAATGAGAAAATTTAGTGGTTTAAATATACACACCTACCACAGCAAACTCAATATAGCAAGACTGGAGGATCATTGATCTCCATGGAATTATGCCTCAGCGCCAGGCAGCAAGTGAGCCGCAGTAACATGGTCTTTACTCTTTACACAGCAAATCCAGCATATCCAAATTAACACTGTCAGATTTGATTTCAACACTATTAAAGTGTCTATATGGGTCCACACCAGAGAGTGTTAATTTAACTCTTTTTGGAGAGTTGGTAAGTTAACTCTGATTTAGTGTTAAACACCAAATCTGTCTGGAGTTGATAATTTAACACTTACTAATGCTAACTAGGTGTTAAGAGTTTATATATTAACTCTCAAAGAGTATTTTAGTTTAACTACGTAAGAGTTATCTTCTAATTAATTCTAAAAAGCGGGAATTTTACTGTTCTGAACTTCTAGAAATTTCTTTTGGAAATAAACATTTACTAAAAAGACGCAATGGTTTTGGAAAAACATTTATTCTGAACTGTGCACCACAATTTCAAAACATTTTCTGAAAGATGTAACAGTGTACATGTTCTCACTTTCATTAGAATTTTGTTTATCAAAAGGTCTGACATGGTAAATGCAAATAACAGCATTCTCATCATTTATTTCTTCAATACAATATGCATGTCCTTCATTCATCACTTTGTGGAACTTCAACGCACTTCTGCTCTCCCCCATATTCCATCTTCACAAGCATATCCTGTGCGGAGATTGAATAAAAATTAGTTGACAGTAATTAATGGCACAAATAATCCGTAATCAATTGCAGCACAGTAAAAAAAAAAAAGGAATCCTATTTGAGCCATTACTTGTGTAAAGTATTTTCCCAAAAGACAAGGACACCGGCAACAGGTAATACTGAACTAAATGTAAAACCTCAAACGTTTTCATTTTTACCTAAACTGTGTGCACAAAAAACTCTGGAGGGATCTAAATGCTAACGTAGAACCCAGTCAGGACGTCTGCTACTGCTGTTTGCTCGTTTTTTTTTTATGGGAGATCGTTTTCAGGCTTCAAGTAGCACCATTATACCAACATTTCACATTCTAGACATTGTTTTAGGTGTATTTGACCAAAAATTTGACTGAAAATTCACATGCAAGCTTTTTTTCAAGGCTAGCTAAAACAGAATATTGTGCTATCACCGAGCAACATGGCTAATGCCTTCCACACAGCTTTGTCTCAACTCCAAAGAGCCACAGAAGTAAAAGCTCATAATAATAATTGAAACAATCTTTGAAAAAATGACTTACCAAGCATGACAAACAACTCAAATATGTAGAGCAAAATGTTCTTTTTTTTTTTTTTTTTGCCTGTCCCGTTTGGCTCTTTTGCCATCAGAATTGTTGTCTAAAGGCAAAGAAAGATGCCCAACGGATTTGCTTTACCAAATTGACCATCCCAGCCTTGCCGTAATGGTCCATTTGATTCACCTTTTATTGTTTATTTTATTTTCATTTATTGAATACGGGACAGAGTTGACTGGGGGAAAGAAGGGGAGAAAGAAAGAGGGAAAGAGAAACAGCTGAGAAGAGGGACGGGGGAGAAGGGCAAAAAACAAAAACCAACAGAATGAGCAGAAAAAAAAAAAGAAAAAAAAATGCATATATCAATCACCTGGATCACCTGCTGAGAAAGAAAAAAGAAAACAAGCAGAAGAGAACAAGAGTAATAGAATAAACAACATCACAATGATATATGGGAATATGACAGTAAATACTAAATATTAAACATTATTGTGCAGCACATAAGATCAACAGAACACAGTGTGCTTTGAGGTAGAAGCCAAAAAGGGTGTAGTTTGTGGGTGTGATCACCCGTGTGTACACCTGTGAGCATGGACGCGCTTGTTTTTTTAAAAGGTTCCTTCATGTAATGATCTGCTAGAGGGTGTGGGGGGGCCACAGCCCCGTCCTCCAGGGCATGAAGCAGGTATGGAGGAGATCAAGACTCCAGACATCCAGAGGCCCCCAGAACACAAGAGACCAAGGAAGACCAACAGAGGGGCAGCCGCGCCACTGTCCCAGAAAGAGCTGAGGAGAGTCCCAGATGAGGGCTCACTCAGCAGCCGCGGAGCAGAAGCCAGGCGGAGTTGCAGTGACGCGCCCGTGAGCTCCGCCGACAGCCAGCCGTGCCTGAGTGACCGAGCCCCAGGCCGAGAGGCCGGGGGCACCCCACCTCCGAAGTGGCGCGAGCGAGCCCCAGGCTCTAGGCCCCAATAAGCGGCCACCAAGGAGTGAGTCGGTGTGTACCCGGACGCCCATCCCCGGACACAAAGAACCACCAACGCACCGATGTCTGAGGGAGTCCGCTACTGGCAGGGGAAGTGGTGGTAGGGGGAGATAGGCCTCCAAACCTTGGAGGGCCTGAGATATCCCCAGAGAGGTGGCGCCTGACACCCAACCTGACATATAGACACAGACATACAGGCACACACAGATACAAACATCCATTCCCACCCTCATGCTCTCATATGCACTTACTCCACACTCAAACAACGTGGAGACAGACATAAAGAGACGCTGTACACACGATCACACTCCCCAAGCTTACTCTACAAACCGGGTCTAGGTACCCTTGCCCCTGGAGGGGGAACTGCACCCAGACCCAGGTGGTGTTACCCTTTTCCCTGCGGTGGGGGGAGGCAGACTGCCCCGACTCCGCAGCAGCAGGGAGGCCCCACACTCCAGACCGCAGTCGGACGGCCAACTCCTCCTCCTAGCCCCCCCGCTCCAGCAGGTCGCAGAGAACGGGGGTGAGAGAAGACTCCAAACCTCCCTCCACCCGCTCATTGTAGTGTTGATGCATGTGTGTTCTAAGGTGCATTTAAAACCCAGGAGGGCATGGAGCTACCTGCCAGAGAGCAGCAGGTAAGCGCATGGTCCCTCCTGCTAGCCCTCAATGTCTACGTGTATTTAACATTGAGAGGTGGGCAACGACGCCAGGGGTGGGGTGTACACCCTGATGGTACTTTGGATTCCGTGTATCGTGCCCACCCCCAAGATCCTATATGTATGTGTAATGAGAGTGTGAGTAATGTGAATGTCTAAGTTGTGGGATAAAAGCAAAATGTTCTGAAACGGCTTCACTTCAGCTTCGATTGGAGCCGTGCTGGGGGCGGAGTCTGTGAATTTACTCTATTGGTGTCATAGCCCCTGTAGGAGTTCAGAGTTAAGAGGTCAAGAGTTAATGTTTCCATTGTAACACCTCCAGATTTGACATAGAAACACTCATTTTTAACACTCAATTTTAACTACTATCATTTTACACCTCAGAGTTACATTAAAAGAATGTGACTCTACTTAGAGTAAAATTAACTCTACTTTTGCAAGAAGACTACTAACACCAAAACATTTAACACTTTTGAATTTGCTGTGTACCTATTCCTATAATGATTACATTACTGGCGGCCAAGACGAGGTCGGGAGGTGAATCAATTCGGTGACGTTCATCATCATCACTGAGGGTGGAGGATGGGAGAAGGGGGGATTGGAGTTCAGGCCTCTATCCCTTCTGACTCTGCCTTCTTATTTGCGGAGACTTTGAAGGGAAGGCTGCTTGGAAATGGCTCTGGTGTTGATGCAAAGCTCTGCGGATTTGTGTCAAATTGAGCCTTCATGAGGCGGCTCATTGCAGGCGTCCGTCTTTGGGCTGGGTAAGCTCACATACACAGACACACTCCTGACTGGGCATTTTATCATATCCTTTTGCTCTAATGAGCAAAACGTAGTTTATCCCCCTCTGAAGCGCCATTTAGTCTGGCTGTAGTGCTGGGAAAAAAGCCTCGGAGATGAGAAGGAACCGGCACACCACAGACACAGGGATGAGACATAAAAGCAGGTCAGGTGAGGTCATATGGAGCTTTAAACAGACACACACACACGCACACACACAATCATTATGAATGCATGTCCCATTAGCTCAGCTATACAGAAACACAGCAGAGCCAGGCACAGAGGGGTATGCTGGTGCAAAGAAAAACTGGCACAAATATGAAAGGGCTCTTATTGAGGCATGACAGAAGAGGAGAGGTGGCGTCCTGTGTTGGGTTCAAACGGTCAAACAGCCAGCTGAAATGCCAAATGCCTGTGAGCAAAGTGACAGAAGTAAAGTATCTCTTCCTCTCAGTTGAGGCTGATTCACAGTGGGCAAAATTAAACATGCTTGCAAAGAATTCACATGAATCCTGTTTTATTTACGCAGTTCAAAAACACTATTTCACACCAAAGGTCTTGACAGTGTGAGGAGTGCAGGGTAGTTTGGATCTGGACAAACTGGTGGAAAAGTTCTTCCTGCTTCCAGGATCACAATACTGCTATATTTTAAAGACAGAGACAGTAAGTACAAAGACACAGGATATGAAGAATTAGAGGAGAGTTCATTGTAGCTTATTGTTGCAGCATCTTCACTGTGCCTGCATTAAATTCTTGTTTTTGGATGATTTCTCAGATGTGCCTCATCTACCAAGAATAGAATTTTCTTCCTAGTAAATATCCTATTGTTATTGTTTATATTACAAAAATTCTCAATTTAAGTAGATTTTCTAATTCAGGGTCGTGTGGCTTCTACAGCTTCAGTTTATCCTCATCCTACTAAATTCTTTAGAACGGGCCTTTTTCCTACAGCACAGCAATCAAAAATCATATAACAACTCTCAGGTAACACAGCCTAATACTGCAAACAAGTCAAAGTGAAAGATAATGTATCAGTGAGAAAGAATGAGAATTACAGTATAAAGCCATGGAGTAAAGCATAACAATAAAAAAATGTGTCATTTTTTGGTTGCTAACAGTGTTACAGGCAGAGCTTTTAGCTTTACGATGATAACCTGATGGGTAATGTGTGCAGACTGTAGGGTCAATGTTGTTTTAAGTGAGGGACCACCCCTCTGCTTGGCTTGTCCATGAGCCAGAGCATCATTTGCAGTATGCAGTCTGAGCCCTGTTCTGAGCAAGTGAAGGATTAAAAGTAGCTGCAGCCACACAAATGTCTCCAGGTAGTCTGGTTACAAGGAAAACTGCCACCTCTACCAAGGACTACCTTTACGTCCTCTATGGACTACCATACTGGATGTAACAACTCCCCAACTTGTTATTGAACAGTTCAGAAGCTGCTGGCTGTCACTTTGTGAAATCAGTGGCACCTCTCGTCACTTGTAGTGTGGACAGAAGACGCTGATCTGTCTGCAAACACCTGCTAACTATTATGAAAGCAGTAGTAAAACTCTGAAGAGGTTGACCGAAACTGGAAGTGGTGAATGTTTGCCTTCAAAGTAAAAGTTGGAGCAATCTGATAGCGATCTTTTATACTTTCTATGGTTGGGCCCAGTGTTGCCAACTTAGCGAGTTTGTCGCTATATTTAGCGAGTTTTCACACCCCCTTAGCGACTTTTTTTCTAAAAAGCGACTAGCGACAAATCTGGCGACTTTTTCTGGTGTTATTGGAGACTTATTTATGACGACTTTTTGACGTGAAAGCGGGTATCGCTTTTACTCTCAACAAGCAGCGGGTGCTGCCGTGGGCACCTCGCCCGTTCCAAAGCAGTCATGGGCGGAGGATAGTCCTCCTCCAGCTGCTATCAGGGCAGAAGATGTTCACACCTATGCGTCCGAACTGCAAATGAATCGCGCATGAGCGAAGCTGCTGCTCCCGCACTGATTGTAACGCAGTCAGTTCTTCTTTTACTGTTATGCTGTTTTGTGGATCACGAGGTTTAAAACTACTTACAGTGGGGCAAAAAAGTATTTAGTCAGCCACCGATTGTGCAAGTTCCCCCACCTAAAATGATGACAGAGGTCAGTAATTTGCACCAGAGGTACACTTCAACTGTGAGAGACAGAATGTGAAAAAAAAATCCATGAATCCACATGGTAGGATTTGTAAAGAATTTATTCGTAAATCACGGTGGAAAATAAATTTTTGGTCAATAACAAAAATACAACTCAATACTTTGTAACATAACCTTCGTTGGCAATAACAGAGGTCAAACGTTTACTATAGGTCTTTACCAGGTTTGCACACACAGTAGCTGGTATTTTGGCCCATTCCTCCATGCAGATCTTCTCGAGAGCAGTGATGTTTTGGGGCTGTCGCCGAGCAACACGGACTTTCAACTCCCGCCACAGATTTTCTATGGGGTTGAGGTCTGGAGACTGGCTAGGCCACTCCAGGACTTTCAAATGCTTCTTACGGAGCCACTCCTTTGTTGCCCGGGCGGTGTGTTTTGGATCATTGTCATGTTGGAAGACCCAGCCTCGTTTCATCTTCAAAGTTCTCACTGATGGAAGGAGGTTTTGGCTCAAAATCTCACGATACATGGCCCCATTCATTCTGTCCTTAACACGGATCAGTCGTCCTGTCCCCTTGGCAGAAAAACAGCCCCATAACATGATGTTTCCACCCCCATGCTTCACAGTAGGTCTGGTGTTCTTGGGATGCAACTCAGTATTCTTCTTCCTCCAAACACGACGAGTTGAGTTTATACCAAAAAGTTCTACTTTGGTTTCATCTGACCACATGACATTCTCCCAATCCTCTGCTGTATCATCCATGTGCTCTCTGGCAAACTTCAGACGGGCCTGGACATGCACTGGCTTCAGCAGCGGTACACGTCTGGCACTGCGGGATTTGATTCCCTGCCGTTGTAGTGTGTTACTGATGGTGACCTTTGTTACTTTGGTCCCAGCTCTCTGCAGGTCATTCACCAGGTCCCCCCGTGTGGTTCTGGGATCTTTGCTCACCATTCTCATGATCATTTTGACCCCACGGGATGAGATCTTGCGTGGAGCCCCAGATCGAGGGAGATTATCAGTGGTCTTGTATGTCTTCCATTTTCTGATGATTGCTCCCACAGTTGATTTTTTCACACCAAGCTGCTTGCCTATTGTAGATTCACTCTTCCCAGTCTGGTGCAGGTCTACAATACTTTTCCTGGTGTCCTTCGAAAGCTCTTTGGTCTTGGCCATGGCGGAGTTTGGAGTCTGACTGTTTGAGGCTGTGGACAGGTGTCTTTTATACAGATGATGAGTTCAAACAGGTGCCATTCATACAGGTAACGAGTGGGGGACAGAAAAGCTTCTTACAGAAGACGTTACAGGTCTGTGAGAGCCAGAGATTTTCCTTGTTTGAGGTGACCAAATACTTATTTTCCACCCTGATTTACGAATAAATGCTTTACAAATCCTACCATGTGAATTCATGGATTTTTTTTTCACATTCTGTCTCTCACAGTTGAAGTGTAGCTCTGGTGCAAATTACTGACCTCTGTCATCATTTTAAGTGGGGGAACTTGCACAATCGGTGGCTGACTAAATACTTTTTACCCCACTGTATAAACACACACACACACAAAGTAACCTCACCAGAGCGCCTATTTCGGGTCACTTTTGCCGGTCCAAGCCCGGATAAAGGAGCAGGGTTGGAATTGTGACATTAAAAAAACAATTATTGCTAAAATAAATGTAATTTGTAGTTCTAAATAAATTCTAAATGCATTTAGGATGTTTCTCTCTCCAACAACATAGGTTACAATTATATTAGCATGACCAATTATGCAAATTAGGCGATGACGTCATTTAGCGACTTCTAGCGACTTTTAGGACAGCCAATAGCGGTTTTCCTTACTGAGGAGTTGGCAACACTGGTTGGGCCAGATGAGAAAGCTAGCAACAAGTCGAGACAAAGTCAGGACACTTGGCATTTGGCACAGGTGTCTCTATTATTATTGTTATACAAAATGGAGCAGTGTGGCCGAATGACACCATTTAAGCCTTGAATAAATCTGAATCACTGCCGAGAAAACAAGATTAATGGTTTAACACAATATGTTGGCCTAAAGCCTGTGTTTCATTACCTCTAATGATGATGTTACCAAGCTACCTGGTTTTGTTGAACTTGCCTTGCAGTACATCTCTCTGCTGCCAAAGAGTTTTGACTGTTCAGATATTTTGGTGCAACAACTAATCAAAAAACTGTTTCTAGTAACCAGAAAATAATTTATCACACCACCAAAATTTGAATTAAAGCATTTATCCACACCCTGTGAAAGGAGCTGCTCTTCCCCATTATCACTGTGCAAGTTTCCAAGATATTAGCTTCTGCTGGCTTCTATGGATCACCTGTGTTCCAGTGAGTCAGCTGGGAATCACTGATAGTGCAACTATGATTGTAATGATTAAGCCCAGAGCAGTGAGTAATTGGAAAAGTAAAGGAGAGTCGGTTTCTGCAGTCATATGACATTGTTTGGTTTGATTAAACGTGTCTCGTGGAAGATAGGTAAAGAGTTATTTTGAGGGAACACGTGGGAAAGTGTAAAACTCCAGAATTGGCTGCATTCACCTTTCACCTGCGTTCACCAGAGCTCGGAGGAGGTTTTCCACGGACCCACCAATTTAATTAGTTTGCCGCACAGTGATGGCAATGACAGAAAGATAGTGCTGGGTGGAGGAATGGAGAGAAATGAAGGGCTCTTCATCCATCCAATTTCCTCGCTTCCCTGCTTGTATGCCTTTTCACTTATTACCATGTCTATAGAGGACATTATATAAACACATCAGTCCAAGGAGACAGCGGTGATACAGAGCAGTGAATCACTGCATCTGAGGCATCTATCTTGCAGAGACTGATCTGACAGCAACTGTCAGAATAGACGGTGATTGGACGGATCAGCTGGAGGAGCCTTGATCTCAGTGTGACTCTGCACAACGTGTTCTGCTAACATTTGAAAAGAGATGGGGATATTGGGAAATATGCCTTTACATTTTGATTTAAATGTGAAGAGAATGCAGAAATTAGTATTCACTGTTCATGTCCTGTCTTTTAATGTCAACGAAGCTATCTTGTATTAAAGTGGATTAAATTTATCAATATAAGATATGAATAAATAGGATGGATAAAGCGATGAAACACAAAGCTAATTGGCTTCTTTCTAATAAGCAGAAGGGGGCGAAGGAAAACAAAAACTTCTAATTGTATAGAAGACTTTGGGAAAATGTTCCTGCGACGTCGGACCCCAACACACACACACGTAGACCGTGGGTATGGTGACAGCACGCTTACTTTATTATTAGTGTTCACTGTGGTTTCGACTTAATGCATGGGACACAGACACTCCCGCTCAGTGGTCACTACCCTCTCTCTCCTTGACTGTCACTGAAACATAAAAAGAGTCACAATCAGTCACTCGTCCCAAACACCTGTTCAGCCCCGCCTCCGCGCCACCCTTCCTCTGCAAAGGGGCCAGAGAACACACCCACGCCACACATCCCCACCACCAGACTGAGGCCGGGGCCCATCCAGCCGAACCACCCCCACGTGAGCGGGAGAAGAAATCAGCCACGACCATCTGTGCGCGCCTGGGCTATGGACCACTTTGAACTTAAAAGGCTGCAAAGCCAGATACCACCGAGTGATCTGGGCGTTGACATCCTTCATACAGTGGAGCCACTGTAGCGGGGCGTGGTCTGAGTAGAGGGTGAATGGGCGTCCCAGGAGGTAGTAGTGAAGGGAGTCGACCACCCACCGGATCGCTAGGCACTAGTGGTCCACCCACCGGATCGCTAGGCACTAGTGGTGTGCGATACTGCATATTTTAGTATCGATCTGATACCAAGTAAATACGGGCCAGTATCGCCGATACCAATACCGATACGATACTTTTCAATAAATAAGGTGGATGCCTCATTGAATTGCTAAATCGCAACTAATTTTCATGACCTTAAGTGTTTTTTGTGATGTTTCCTTTGGTATTATCAATTAGTTAAAACCCAGGACATAATTAGGAGAAATAATTTATTTATAATTAAATAAAAAATGCTTTATTATTGTGCTGGGCCTTGGTCTGCGATGCTGCTGCAGGTGAGATGGACTCACCTTCACAGCATCTACAATGATGCCTCGCCGACTGTGCGCTGCTTGTGCTGTTGTTGTTTTTGGTGTTGATGTGTACAGCTGGCAGCAGGAGGGCTGCAGCTGTTGAATGTAGGCTACTGTTACAGCAACCGGGTGATCACTGTAAGGGTGGACAGCGCGCGGCTTGGGGTGAGCCAGAGGCTGGCGCGCCAGCGGGACCTGCCAAGCTGGAGATGGAGGTCGAGGTGAGCGGGGGTGCTACCACGCCTGAGGGCGGCATGCTGTCCGCTTCCTCTGAGCCCCGGCTCACTTGCTCCAGATATGCCTTTAGGTTTTTCGGTACCTACAAACATCAGACAAATGCAGCAGGCTGATCCAACTTTGTCTGCCATGGTGCTGAGGGCTAAGGAAAAGGACTCTGTTGAATCTGACACAAATAAAGAGCAGTACATTCTGCAAGATGACATTTTATACCACCAGCATGGCCAGGTTAAGCAGTTAGTGGTCTTTAAAGCGCCTCATGAAACAGTGCTTACTTTGGGGAACTCCACTCCCTGGGCTGGCCACCTGGGGAAGCATAAGACCACCGCTCGCATTAAGCGATACTTTTTCTGGCCTGGTTTGCACTCAGATGTTGCTATGTTTTGCAGAAGTTGTCCTCAGTGTCAGAAGACTTCAATTAGGGTCCCCACCAAAGCACCACTCCAACCTCTCCCAATCATTGGTACACCATTTCAGCAACTTGGCATGGACATAGTTGGCCCTGTGGAAAAGAGCAAAGCTGGAAATCGTTTTATGCTAGTCATTACAGACTATGCTACAAGATATCCTGAAGTCTTTCCATTAAAAATGGTTAAAGCAAAAACTGTAGCTTCCTCATTGATTCAACTGTTCTCAAGGGTTGGATTCCCATAGGAGATTTTAACTGACCAAGACACTAATTTTATGTCCACACCCTGTGAAACAGGTCTATAAGCGGCTGGGCATCAGGAGTGTGCGGACGACCCCATATCACCCCCAGACAGATGGACTGACAGAGCGCTTCAACCAAACTCTCAAACAAATGCTCCGAAAGTTTGTTAATGATACAGGGTCTGATTGGGACCAGTGGCTGCCGTACCTCGTTTTTGCCTACAAGGAAGTCCCTCAGGCCTCCACTGGTTTCTCCCCATTTGAGCTTCTTTATGGCCATGAGGTGAGAGGCCCATTGACCCTGCTGAAGGACTCATGGGAGGGAGAGCAAGGTAAAGGGGAATCGGTCAACGTTATTTCATGTCATTAATATGAGGGAAAAGCTTCAGCAGATGAGTGAACTGGCTCAGAGCCATATGGCAGCTGCTCAGCAGCAACAAAAGACTTTGTTTGATAAAAAAAAGCTTGCCACAAAAGTTTTGTCCCTGGCCAGAAGGTTTTGGTAATGTTGCCAACTTCTAACAGCAAGTTGCTGGCAAAGCGGCAAGGACCTTTTGAAGTACAGAAGAAACTTAGACCTACTACCTACAAAGTTTCTACACCAGGTCTCCAGCGAGGGAGGAGAGTGCTCCATGTTAACCTTAAGGAATGGATTCCACGCACTGAGAATAAAACAGAGGTGTTGCTTATTCACAGCGTGGATGAGTAGGAAGACGTTAATGACTACTTGCCTTCAGTAACAGCCTCTGTCCTGGACCTGAGCCATCTCACCAGTGAGCAACAGTCTCAGGTAACGCCTCTGATTAATTCAGACATATTCAAAAGTACCCAGTGACACCAGTCTGGTGGAGCATGACATTGTTTTAAAACCTGATGCAGCTGTGAAGCGTATGAGTTACAGGGTACCAGAACGCTTCCTGGTGGAGCTAAAGGAGGAGGTGGACCTCATGCTGTCTCTTGGTGTCACGGTTCTGGGTCAGTTATGACCCAGTATTTTTAGTTCTCAAGTTTTGGTGTGATTATGTGTCATGATCCTGGGTCTGCTGACCCAGCGTTTTGTGTTTAGTTTATGTAGCCTTCAGGTTTCCTAAGTTCATCGTTATCATGCCTAGTTGTTTCCAGTTAATTTTTACCCCTCGTGTTCCCACTATGTTAAGTCTATCATGCCTAGGTGTTTCTAGTTATTTTCCCCTCGTGTTTCCACTATGTTAAGTCTCCCCTGCTTTTCATGTATTTCATGTCTGTGGCTTATGTTGTCAAGTTCAGGTTGTCATGTTTATATCTCACTGTGTTTCCTGTTTTATTGTGAAGAGGTCTGGCGTGTCTGTGTTCATCATGTTCAGTTACTCTCCCCCTGTGACGTAATTATGTTTATGTGTCAGCTGGGTTCCCATGTGTTGCCACTTCCCTCATTATCCTCCTGTGTCCATTTAGTCTGTGTGCTCTCAGTCATTCTTGTCAGGTCGTCCGTTGTATTCGTCCGTTGTTCCTATGTCTCCGCTCCAGGTATCCCTGTCAGTTCGTTATGTTTAGAGTTTTGTATGTTTCGTTTTAGTTCACCCAGTTTAGGTCATTGTTTAGTTTTCATCGATTCCCTATTATTTTGTACCCTCGTTTCTTGCCTTAATAAACGGCTTGTTTTGTTATTCATATCTCATTTCGGTCTGCGCTTGAGTCCTTCCCTGCAACATACGGTCTGCCCTAGCCAGACCGTGACAGTACGACCTGACCACTATGGACTCAGCAGACCGCGAGCTTTACAAGCGTCGGGAGGCAGCCTTCGCCCAGCTGGAGGAGCGGATTTTCCACGGGACTCGGCTGGCTCTCGGAGGTCCCAGGAGCTGCCGTAAGTCCCCGTCTGTTTCCAAGCCTCGTCCGCTTCAAGTGGGAGTTTTTCGCGTGGCTACAGGCGCTCACGCTCCAGCCTTGTTGTCGCCGTGTTGTGCACCGGGGGCTCAGTCGCTCGCTCCGCCGGCTTCCTCCGCTCGAAGGAAGCGGCGCGCCCGTCGCCATAAACTGGACAATGCCGAGCTCACGGTGGTGAGTAACAATGACTATTACCCTCACGTCCCGTCTGATGCTAACAACAATCAGCTCACTTCCGATCCATGGGAAATTTCCCTTATGGATGACGACGTGGACTGGGAGGATCCGTTTTGTTTTACTCCCTCTACACAGGGAGGGATGAAAGACAATTCCCGCTCGCCTAAGCCTGCACATACGGTTAAAGGAAAGACTGTTAATTACGCTACCAGGACAAACACACTCGGTTCCGCTTCCGTCTGTTCAGGTTCTGTCAGGTCCGTTTCAGTTATCCCCGAGTCAACCCGCTTTGCTACCACTAACCCACGGATTTTGAAAGCTGTTAAACCTAGGACTGCAAATGCTAAGACTGCTAACCATGAAGTGGACGGCGGGTTCATTTTTGATAGATCCGTTTTTGTCGACCCTGTATGTGTTGACCCTGAGCCTGCCGTTTCTACGACTGTTTTTTTTTAGCCTACTCCCGTTCCTGCTCGTGTTTCTCCCCCCGGGGCAGCTCGGGCCCAGCGTACCTCTGCACCCGTGTCTGTTCCTCGGGTGGGGGAGGCTGAGGCCCAGTTGGTCCCCGCTCTGGTTTCCAGGCCGGCTGAGGCTCTGTCCCTTTCTGCACCCGTACCAGCTCCTCGGGTGGGAAGGGCAGTTGCCCAGCCGTTGCCGGTGCCTGTTCCGGTCCCCAGGGTGAGGGCAGCCAGGATACAGCCCGTCTCCGCACCCGTACCTACTCCTCGGGTGGGAGTGGCTAGTGTCCGGCATGCTCCTGCACCCGTCCCTGTCTCTACTGAGGGCTCAGGGGAATTCGGTCTGCAATCCACACTGCCATCGCTACTGCATGCCTTTCAGTCATTAGCTCAGTCGTTAGCTCTGTTAGCAGCCCGGTCCGTAGCTTACATTCCTGTGCTTCCGTTAGCCCAGCCCTTAACCCACTGTGCAGCTCAGTCATTTGCTCCATCACCTGCTCAGCCTTCTGTCCAGCCGGTGGTCTCTACACCTGCTGGTCATGCCTCGACAGCTGGAGGGCCCGAGGAGCCCGTCCAGCCTCATGCCTCGTCAGCTGGAGGGCCCGAGGAGCCCGTCCAGCCTCATGCCTCGACAGCTGGAGTGTCAGGATCTGACGGTGCCCTGACCGGTCGACCTGCCGGTGTGTGTGTGTGTGTGTGTATATCTGTGTGCGTGTGTACGTGTCTCCCCTGTCGCTCTGTCTTCCCCTCCGGCTCTGCTGTGATGTGTTGGGGGGTAGCCTAGCAACGGGCTACCTTCGACCCGGAGGTGCTGTCGCCCGGAGCTGCCACACCTACAGTCAAGCCACCAGCTGCTGCCAATCAACTTCCATCTTCAGCAGGGCTACTTAATGGTGTGGCTGAGCGACAGACAGCGCTGGAGTATTGCACTAAGCCTGGTAGTGTCGTTGAGTCGCTAAACGTTATTGTAGTGCTGTCCGATCGTCATACTCATTCTGCTGTCGTGTGTGTGTGTTCACCCAGGGATTGACGGAGGATTCACGGACACAAGGGAAGCACCTGGAGGAGAGACGGGCACTCATTACTACGCACGGGCTTACACGGAAGGAGGGACGCACTATCACCACTGTCGCACATTTGAACTGTTGTCACCTTGCTGCACTGTAAATAAATGCACTGTCATTATTTCTGAGCTCCGCGCCTGAGTCTACTCTCTAACCACCGTGACAGAATACTCCAGCCAGCCATGGACTCAGCGGACTCAAACCCAGTTCAGCGAGAGCTCTCTGTTCAGGGCGAAGTTTTGGGCCGCCATGAGAGCATGATGAAACACATCATGACGGAACAAACAGCAATGCGACAGGTGCTTGCAAACATTCAAGGTGTGTTACTCACCACGCCTGGCACCTCAGCTACAGTTCCACAACCCACTCCATCAGTAAGTGTGGCTGCAGCTTGCCCATTACCTCCTTCGCTTCCACCACCTCCACCTAGGCGAGAACATACATTACCGGTTCCGGAGAAGTTTGATGGAGATATAACAAAGAGCCGAGGCTTTCTGATGCAATGTTCATTGATTTTCAGACAACAGACACAGGCTTACGGCTCAGATTGTGCGAAGATCACGCTTATGGTGGAATTGATGACTGGCCGGGCGCTGCAATGGGCACAAGCCGTTTTAAATATTCAACCGAATATCTCCTACTCGGATTTTCTGACTAAGTTCCGCTGTGTGTTTGATAAAGGAACGGATGCAGATGGCGCTGCTAATCGTTTGTTTACCCTAAAGCAGGGACGTAGGAGTGTCGCGGATTTCTCCATTGACTTTTGGATCCTAGCCGAGGAGACGGGCTGGGCGGAGAACGATCTCCGGGGAGCCTTCCTGAACTGCCTAAACGAAGGACTCAAACGTGAATTAGCTACGAAAGAGCCACCTAAGCCCCTTAGCGCTTTGATTAATATGTGCATTCAACTGGATAATCATATGAGAGAGTTTGGGAGACGGGCAGGTGAAGGACGACGGCCGGCAGGGGGCGCCGATGCGCCTACCGGGTTGCTTCCCTCTCACTGGCGAGAGGAAGAAGAAGACCCTGTCGAGGATGAGGAACAGCCGATGCAGTTAGGCCGGGCTCGGTTCGGTGCTTCCCATCGGAGGAGAAGACAGCGCACGGGTGAGTGCTTCGTGTGTGGAAAAAAGGGACACTGGGCTGATACCTGTCCAAAGCGAGTAAAAGACTCCGCCCGCCAGTAGCTGTGGGGATACTGGCGGGTGCTACAGCTAACTCTGTTCCCCATCTCAGTTGTCCGGCTAAGCTGATTTTTCATTCCCTTACTCACCCGTGTAGCGCACTGATTGACTCTGGAGCTGAGCAGAGTTTTTTGGATGAATCGCTAGCTCGAGAATTAGCCGTACCCATTGTTCCTCTCCCTGAACCTCTCCAGGTTTCGGCTCTTGACGGCAGCCCTCTGACTACGGTCACTCACCGCACTCAAACCATCACACTCACCCTCTCTGGCAATCACTCGGAGCAGCTCAGTTTGTTTCTTTTTAAATCTCCTGATGCTCCCCTTGTATTGGGCTATCCCTGGCTGCAACAACATAATCCGCAGATCGACTGGGCCACGGGCCGTATTTCGGGGTGGAGCGGTCGGTGTCACGCTGTGTGCTTGCGCTCCGCGACTTTTGGTGCGACGGTCGCTGGCCCCGCGGAGCCTGTTGCGCCTCCTGATTTGTCTGGTGTTCCGCCTGAGTATCATGACCTGGCCCAGGTTTTTAGCAAGGACAAAGCCTCTTCGCTTCCACCCCATCGCCCGTACGACTGTGGCATTGATTTGATTCCCGGCGCCCCCTTGCCCACCGGTCGGCTTTATAGCATCTCCAAGCCCAAGCGGGAGTCGATGGAACGGTACATTGATGACTCCTTGGCGGCCGGCATCATTCAACCCTCCACTTCCCCTTTGGGCGCGGGCTTTTTCTTTGTCGCGAAGAAGGACAGGTCGCTCCGGCCGTGTATCGATTTCCGGGGTTTGAATAAGATCACGATCAAGAACAAGTACCCCTCGCCCTTGCTGGCGTCCGCCTTTGAGCTTCTCCAGGGCGCCACGGTTTTTTCCAAATTGGATCTCCGCAATGCTTACCACCTGGTGTGGATTCGCGAGGGGGATGAATGGAAGACAGCGTTCAACACTCACCTTGGGCATTTCGAGTACCTGGTGATGCCTTTTGGGCTCGCTAATCCCCCTGCTGTTTTCCAGGCTATGATTAATGATGTGCTGCGTGATCTCATTAACCACTGTATTTTTGTCTACCTAGATGACATCCTTGTGTTTTCCCGGAGCCCGGCGGAACATGTGGAGCATGTGAGGCTCGTGCTGCAGCGCTTATTGGAGAATCGCCTGTTTGTGAAGGCTGAGAAATGTGAGTTCCATGTTCCAACTGTGTCTTTCCTGGGCTTTGTGGTGGAACAGGGGCGGCTGCGTGCGGACCCAGCTAGGGTCAAGGCGGTGGTTGAGTGGCCGGTGCCTAGGAATCGCAGGGAGTTGCAGCAGTTTCTGGGTTGTGCCAACTTCTACAGGCGCTTCATTTGCAACTTTAGCGGGATTGCCTTGCCTCTGACTGCCCTTACCTCTCCCAAGTTGTCGTTTCAGTGGTCTCTGGACGCTCAGCGGGCTTTCGCTCAACTGAAGGCTCTGTTTTCGTCTGCGCCTGTGCTGGTGCAGGCTGACCTGGAGCTCCCATTCTTCGTGGAGGTGGATGCTTCTGACTCGGGGGTGGGGGCCGTTCTCTCGCAGCGGGTGGCCGGTAAGATGCATCCCTGTGCCTTTTTTTCTCGCCGGTTGTCGCCCGCAGAGCGGAATTATGATGTTGGTGACCGGGAGCTTCTCGCTGTTAAAATGGCCCTGGAGGAATGGCGTCACTGGCTGGAGGGGAGCAGTTATCCAGTGGTGGTGTGGACTGACCACAGGAATTTGGCGTACCTCCGGGCTGCGAAGCGCCTTAACGCCCGACAGGCCAGGTGGGCCCTGTTCTTCGCTCGCTTTGACCTTTCCATCACTTACAGGTCCGGGTCTCGCAACGCCAAAGCTGATGCGCTGTCTCGACAGTTTGCGCCTGAGGCCGGGGGCAATGGGGAGGACTTGCCCATCTTGCCTCCCTCTTGTTTCGTCGGCGCTTTGACCTGGGAGATTGAGCGGGTTGTGCGGGACGCCCAGCGGCGGGAGCCGGATACTGGCACGGGCCCGGGGGGCAAGCTATTTGTTCCTGCGTCGGCCCGCGGTAAGGTGCTTCAGTGGGCTCACACCGCCCGTTTTGCCTGCCATCCGGGTAAGAACCGCACCGTCTCTTTCCTGCGCCGGTTGTTTTGGTGGCCCTCTCTGTTGCGGGATGCTGGGGAATACGTGGCGGCTTGTCCTGTGTGTGCTGCGAACAAGATGCCAACCTCGCCGCCTGCTGGCCTCCTATGCCCTTTGCCTGTTCCCATGCGTCCCTGGTCGCATATTGCTCTGGACTTTGTTACGGGACTGCCTCCGTCCTCAGGCAACACTGCTGTGCTCACTATTGTTGACCGGTTTTCCAAGGCTGCCCACTTTGTAGCCCTGCCGCAGCTTCCTTCTGCTCTGGAGACGGCTCGCCTTCTCACCCAGCATGTTTTTCGGCTCCATGGCATTCCTCGGGACATCGTGTCTGATCGTGGTCCCCAGTTCACGTCCCGGGTGTGGCGGGAGTTCTGTGCGGAGCTCGGGGCTCAGGTCAGCCTGTCCTCGAGTTTCCATCCCCAGACCAACGGCCAGACGGAACGGGCTAATCAGGCACTGGAGGCTATGCTGCGCTGTGTAATCTCCTCCAACCAATCAACGTGGAGCGGGCAGCTCGCATGGGTGGAATATGCGTACAACTCCAGTACGTCGGCGGCCACCGGTGTGTCCCCGTTCGAGGCGTCCTTGGGTTATCAGCCCTAGCTTCTTTCCATCTCTGAGGGAGAGTTGGCCGTTCCTTCGGTCCAGCTCCACATGCGGCGCTGTCGGAGAGCGTGGCGCGCCGCCAGGGCAGCCCTCTTGAGGACGGCGGCCCTGAACAAGAGACTGGCCGATTGCCGCCGCGTCCCGGCACCGGACTACCAGGTGGGCCAGCGGGTGTGGCTCTCGACCAAGCATGTTTCTCTCAGGACTGAATCTAAGAAGCTTGCTCCTCGGTTCATTGGCCCGTTTCCTCTCCAGTCTGTGTTGAAGACGGTGACTGTTCGGTTGATCCTGCAGTAATGCAGACGCTGCACCGGTCCGTCGTGGTGAAGAGGGAGCTGAGTGTAAAAGCGAAGCTCTCAATTTACCGGTTGATCTACGTCCCTACCCTCACCTATGGCCACGAGCTGTGGGTAGGGACCGAAAGAACGAGATCGCGGATACTAGCAGCAGAAATGAGCTTCCTCCGAAGGGTGGCTGGCCTCTCCCTTAGAGATAGGGTGAGAAGTTCGGCCATCCGGGAGGGGCTCAGAGTAGAGCCGCTGCTGCTCCACATCGAAAGGAGCCAGCTGAGGTGGTTCGGGCATCTGACAAGGATGCCCCCTGGGCGCCTCCTGGGTGAGGTGTTCCGGGCATGTCCCACCGGGAGGAGGCCCCGGGGCAGACCCAGGACACGCTGGAGAGATTATATCTCTTGGCTGGCCTGGGAACGCCTTGGTGTTCCCCCGGATAAGCTGGAGGAGGTAGCTGGGGAGAGGGAGGTCTGGGCCTCTTTGCTTAGGCTGCTGCCTGGATGAAGATGGATGGACATACACAGTCATACACAGTACGATATGCAGTGAAATGCTTATACAACTGCTCATGACCTAAAGAAAAAAGACTATGAATAGGATAGGAAATAAATATGAAAATTAAAAAGGTTAAATTTAACTAGGAATGAATAAGATAAAATATATAAATTAAAGTTGAAAATAAAATAACTGTACAACAAAATACACAATACACAGTATACAAATATATAAGAATGTATGAAGAAATATAGACCAATAACAGCAGCTGTACAAGTATTAAATGGAAATGAAGAAATATAATGTCCAGGGTTGTGCAATCCACATTTGTAAGTGTCTTGTGCAGTGCAAATATGCTTAAAGTTTAAGTGATGAAGTGATTCGATTAGATGACCACGCATCTAATCGAATTAGTGTAAACAATGTCCAGAATATCCAGTGTGTGTGTAAGAACTATATGTGTGGGTCAGTACTGTGTGGTGGTGTTATTGAGAGACCGTATCGCCTGCGGGAAGAAGCTCCTCCTCAGTCTCTCTGTGTTGGTCTTCAGGGAGCGGAATCGCTTTCCTGACCTCAACAGAGAGAACAGTCCGTTGTTGGGATGGCTGAGGTCCTTCACGATCTTCCTGGCCTCTGTCCAGCACCGCCTGCTTTAGATTGAGTGCAGGTCAGGGAGCTCGGAGCAGATGGTGCGCTCAGCTGATCACACAACCCTCTGTAGAGCTCGTCTGTCCTGCATGGTGCTGTTCCCGAACCAGGTTAAGATGTTTCCCGTCAGGATGCTCTCTATGGTGCACGAGTAAAAGTTCCTGAGCACCTTGGAGGGCAGTTGGAAGTCTCTCAAGCGTCTGAGGTGGTAGAGACGCTGACGGGCCTTTTTCACCACGGTGTTGATGTGACAGGACCATGACAGGTCCTGCGTGATGTGAACTCCGAGGTATTTGAAGCTGTCCACTCTCTCCACTGGGCACTCGTTGATGACAGGGGTCCAGTAGTTCCTCTCCTGCTTAGTGCTGAAGTCCACTATCAACTCCTTTGTCTTACTGACGTTTAGGAGGAGGTTGTTCCTCTCGCACCAGTTCTCCAGATTCCTTATCTCCTTCAGGTAGGCCGTCTCGTTGTTGTCAGAGATCAGGCCCACCATGACGGTGTCGTCAGCAAACTTAATGATGGTGGTGGAGCTGGTAATGGCCACACAGTCATATGTGTACAAAGAGTACAGCAGGGGTCCGGCACCGCTGGGTTCAGCCATGTCTCGGTGAAGCAGAGGAGATTGCAGTCCCGAATGTCTCTCTGGAACTTTATCCTGGTCCTGAGGTCATCAAGCTTGTTCTCCAGTGACTGGACATTGGCGAGCAGGATGCTAGGCAGAGGTGTGCGGTGTGCCGGCTCGTTTCCCTCGAGGCCGCCACTTCGCGTCGCGTCCTTTGTTCTCCCTCAAGATCTCACTCGGCCAGCTCGGATCCGGAGTTAAAAACTTCGAATTGTGAGTACATTGTATACCAATAGAAACAAGAGTGTCACTGTCATACCTAATGTGCCCAATGTTGATGATTTTGCCGATTTAAAAACGCTGAAAACTAACTTAAACAACAAAAACAAAGAAAAGGTGGTCGGAGCAGTCGTGACGGCAGCCGTGACGGCAGCCGACCTCACCGGCGCCATCTCTGATTTCACCTCCTGTTCAGTTGCCGCTAGCTCAGTCTACACCTCCACCACAATCAGCCCTGCTACCTGTAGCTCAGTCTTCAGTTCTGTCAGCTACTCAGCCACCATCACAACTAGCATCACTACAACCTTTATTGCAGTCCATAGCTCAGTCAGTAGCTCAGTTAGTAGCTCAATCATTAGTTTTGTCATCAGTTCAGGCTACAGTGTTGTCACCCATCCAGTCAGCCACTCATCTACACCCTCAGCCAGGGGTCTGACTAACCTTTGTTTCTTTATTTGCTTCTTACCTGCCATCATCCCTGGGGGTTGCCAGACAAAAGATGGCAGCCTCTTTGTATTTAGAGCCATTAAATACAAAGAGGGATAATTGGACCGCACCACCACTTCCTGCTGAAGGGCAGAATGGGTTTAGTGGTTTTTGATTGTCTTCTTTGGTGTTTAGTTTATTTACAAACTAGATTGTACTGCATTGTGATTTATGATTGTGTTTGTTTAAACACCCCTCGTGTGTCATAGTGGTCTGATCGGCCATTATATATACCCTTGTGTGTCATTTCATGTTTAGGTCAGTTATGTTTGTTTGGGCAGTCATTTGGTTTGTTAAGTTTGGGGTCCTTTGCCTGAGTTGAGTTTTGTTTCTTTGGCCTCTTTTATGAGCTCAACATTTATTACTTTTGTAAATATAATATTTTGGGAGTTAAATAAATGGAAACCCTATTTTTCTAATAATTCCTGTGACGACTCCTGCTTTTTCAACTCGGTCCATCACAATGACACAACTTTTAATTGAACTCATTCTACAAACTTTAAGCCCTATTGCATGTACTCCCATTGCAATACACTTAGTTTAGATACTTTTCTTTGTATGTATCATTTACGGCCTGTGTAAAAGAGCAAATCTCAAATTTAGTCTTTAGGTACTGCTGTTTACAGTCGGCTCCTTTCTTTTTGTGTTTTATACAAACAGTGACTTGAACTGTGACAGCACAGCGGCACGCTGGCAGGTCCTGATCCAGGTGAGACTTCACAGGATCCAAATCTTTAATACTCGTCCTCCGTGTCTGCACTGAGGCACATTTATCAACTGACATTAGATCCCACTTACGATGAAAGGCCAAAACTAGCATTGGTTGCCAAAGCTGGAAATAGCACAGCTCCAATTAGCTCACTGCTGCCCCCCCAAGAACAACTGTCTCAGACAGAATGAGCTATGGTGACAAGCTGGGACCCTGATGTGTCCTGCCTGTAGGATTTCCTGAAAGATGACAAAGCTCAGATTTCACAGGCTGTAGAGTAAATAAAAAGTGCAGCATGGTTGCACAGAGGCTTTGCAGAGGCAGTTTATAGAAACAATCATGGGGATTTGAACCCTAAAACACAAAAACTAGATAAAAGGTAGCTGATAGTTCTCAGAAACCTCTAACCCCTTAAGCAGAAGGTGCAGGGATGCTGCCAGAGAATTTACTGCACCTTAAATAAACCACTGAATGCAGATGGTGTTACATCAGTTTGAAAGAAGATAGTTTTCTTAGCTTCTGTTGCCCACCCACAGAAATATATGGTATTAGTTACACTGCCCTGAAATGACTTAAAACACTACAGCAGCAGTTTTTCCTGTTTGGCTGTGTTTGTCAACAGTCATTCTCATAAAAGAGCCCAGTCAGGGAGGTTTTTTTTAACTAGTTTTAGGCTCTGTGCATGTAAAAATGTAGTATCAGAACCATAGTCAGGATGTGCTGATATAGGAAGAGATACGAGAACAGTAACAGTATGTTTGTTAAAATGCAGTGTGTGCAGGTGTGTAAGTGCATCGCATGTTGCAGGTGTGTGTCGGCCTTTAGAAAAACTTCAAAATCACATCTGCATGTAAGGCAGGGATTGTGAAGACGTTGCTAATCTCCAGTGGCTTCGAGAGAAAGCTACATGAATATGGACAACAAATATTTTTGGAAAAACTTCCTTTTTATGCTTTATATTCTCCACCTTTAAAAGTGTGAAGCCTATGCACCTAATTTCAAATGGTCACTGGTGCCCTATTTTAACTTTGAGTAACTCTTGACCTAATTCTGCTGAGTCTCAATAGCAGTGGCTGGCTTGCATGTAAGCACAACAAAATGGCTTGTGAAACCTCTTGTGAAGTTCCAAAAGTAAGTTAATCTGCACAGACTTCTGTGTTAAAATGGCTAAAAAAGCATGTTGATAGTGGAACAGTGTGGATATAGGGATTTACAGGTGTGCACACAGACAGCTGGAGCGCGTTGCTGTCTGTTACGCTTCATCTCTGCTAACTGGAGTCACTTTATGCTGTTGGTGCCTTTTGGAGCATTTTAATGGAATTATGTTACATGTAATATGGTTTGCTGTGTAGTGCAGCTTATCCAAGATGTTTGTGCTTCAGTTTTGGTTTATTCATTTCTTGTATTTTATTAGTCTGTTACTTGGCATTAATTAACAGATGTGCTAGCATATGAACTAGCAGGCATCAACAAGACAGACGTAATACAGAACAAACATGTAATACAGAAGCAATACAGAGACTGAATGATTTAGGCCCGTCTTACAGTGCAGGAGACTAATAGAAAAGCCCATAATTGTCTTTGCAAAACAGTGGATAACAGATTAATAACTGACTGACAGCTTTAGCAAAAAAGCAGAATTCAGAAAAAAATGATCCATTTCTCATTGCTACTGCCACATCTACACACCTGCTTATCAGAAACTAACATTAAACCAAGCTGGATATTTCATTCTTGACTGGAATTAATGAAACAAAACAGCACACACACAAAGTGAGGAAAAAGATTTTGTGGGGCAAATACAAAATCCTTGAAGAGATCCGTTTTCACAGCACCAGAGCAACACAGACAGACGACATCTCGGGTCATTTTCTGGCTACGTCATAGACTTTCAATTCACCACGCATCCACTGCACAATCTGACAGCTTCAAATTGATTTGGCATAGTGTGAGACTGATTGAAGGCAGGATGTAATTGTATGTAGAGTAGTCTGATATTCATTATGTCTGCAAAAACAAGCAGCTGCTCGGTTTAGGAAAATTCAGCCGTGAGGGTAACAAAGAACACGCTCAGTTTGGCTCTGAAAAAAAAGCACATCAAGGAGTTTAGCACCTGTCTGTGTTTGACAAAACAGCTACAATTTAAAAAAACCTATTACTGCTTGAGAGCTCATCACAGTCTGATTGTCAGGAACCTCTCAAAGTTTTGTTTTTCTGAAGACAAAAAGCTGCTTCAAACCTTTTAAACATGGCCTGCGTTGAACTGGTCAAACACGCCATGTCATCAGACTGAGTCTCAGTCCAGTTCACCGTGAGTCATCGCTAAATACCAAGTGGTGCACTAAAGGGAACAAACTGTGCACCCAAAGAGAATGTCAGCTCGCTGGAACCAAACAGCTCCAGTAACAATCTCAAAATAGTCATGGTTACTGGCTAATGCTTGCCCAGCCAGTAGCTGTCACTATCTCATGCACAGTCTGGGACAATACAAAGGGTTTGATTTGTGAGAAAATCATCGGGTAATAACAGGTCAAACAAGATCTTGGCTTCATTTTGTAAACCTGACATTGCAATTTCTCAACAAATTGTTGTGCAATTGTTGCTGCTGGCAGGTCTCTTGTACAGAATGGTCCAGGATGGAGTTCAAAATCAAAAACATACTGATCTCGTGTTAACACTGGAACTGTCAAGGGCATCACTTTGCCTTGTAGAAATCATGCAGCTCTGTTAAATCCCAACTGTCTCATATTTCATGCCTTTTTCCTAAAATGTCTTTATTCATCATATACTGAATTTTGGGGATGAAAACAACAGCTAATTATTACCTGAGGACATTATTTTGTCTTCATAGAAATTATTTAAACCTTTCATGCATGATTTATGACAACCTCAATCTTTTCTTAAGTATTTTTTATTCATCTTTAGGCAAAAAAAGATGAATAAAGAAAACAATCCTGATTGAGGTCATCATAAATCATACATGAAAGGTTTAAATAACAATAATTACAATGAAACACGTCATACATCTATAGTAACATTAAACGACCAGTGGGAGTGACACATCAGTGTCCAATGTAGTGGTTTATGAGCAAGTTTACCATCAACACTGGCACAAATACAAGGAAACAGCCTTTGAATATCTGTAACTGTAGTGACCACTATGCATGAAAGGGTTAAAGCAACAGTAAGTGGCCTGCAACTGTTTACAAGCATTATCAGGAAAAATTAGCGAGAGCTAGCTAGATATGACTGATATATAAATATTCAGGGGACTGTTATATAAAAGATGACTGTAGGGTTGAATGAGGGACTTTAGTGGGTGGGCTGAGCTGTGCATAATGCTGATGCAGAGCAGGGAGACACCTGAACTGAGCAGAGAGTGTGGAGAAGTAATCTGAGCAAACGAAACATAAAATCTGGAGGAAAAGCAGCTGGACTGATGCGTTTCAGGCCCGAGGAGCAGAGCTGAGCCGCGTGGATGGCAGACGAGCGGCTGCAGAGGCAGTTGTGGAGGGTGTGATGAATTTTCAGATGCTAATTATTTTAGCATGCATATTATTATACATTACAGATATTCACACATCCCCACACTCTCTTTCTGCATATTCCAGTATGATTTAACCTTCACAACAACCCTATAATACAATTAAAAGACTGTAATTTTGTGGGTGATAAGAGGCTTATTTTAATGAAAGAACCCTGGCAGCTTAGATGGAGTTTAGAGTTTATCCAAAGAATTGCTGCTTACTTACAAACCATTCAAGGACTACTAGAATCTGAGTCCAGCAGCTGACCTGTTGGCTGTGTAGAAGAATAGAGAAGTTTAATGTTATCAAATGTGCATTATGCAGTTACACACAACGTTTAATTTAAATAAATGTATCTATATATATTTTGCCTTTGCAATGCTGTGGATAACCTATTTGTTACTAAAGGAAAAGAATATGACAGACGTCTGTGTGCAGCAATCAAGACATGACAGATTCCATCCATCCATCCATTCGCTTCCGCTTATCCTTTTCAGGGTCGCGGGGGGCGCTGGAGCCTATCCCAGCTGTCATAGGGCGAAAGGCGGGGTACACCCTGGACAGGTCGCCAGTCTGTCGCAGGGCTAACATCTAGGGACAGACAACCATTCACACTCACATTCACACCTAGTGGCAATTTGGATTATTCAATTAACCTATCCCCACAAGCTGCATGTCTTTGGACGGTGGGAGGAAGCCGGAGTACCCGGAGAGAACCCACGCAAACACGGGGAGAACATGCAAACTCCACACAGAAAGACCCCGGCCTGATGGTGGAATTGAACTCAGGACCTTCTTGCTGTGCGGCAACAGTGCTAACCACCGTGCCACCGTGCTGCCCGACATGACAGATTAATACTGTTAATGTAAAATCCTAAATTACACTGAGGACTGCATGCATCAGCTAATTAAGCCAGGCAAATAATGCTTTATAATATCAATATCATGTGCACAAGCCCCCCGAAAGATTGCTTACCGCACACAGAATAAAACTTTGTTACCTGTTTATTGCAGTGCAAAGATGACGTTACACGTGTCAGTTTTCATCCAACCGATCTGCACTCTCACATTAACATTTTATTGGACTAGTAGTTGGCTTGGCTCTGCACATAAACACACACATGCATATTTCATGTTTTGCTTATTGTACATGTCAAGTGTATATTAAGCAATTGATAGATAGATAGATAGATAGATAGATAGATAGATGGTGCTTGTGTGTACTGTAACTGTTTTCAATAAAAGCCGGCAAGCGGAGACCGGGGTCGAGGTCGTCTGTGGTTGGATTCAGAGTGCTTTCCTGAGACACTGAGCAGGCCTCCCTTGCTAGCAAGTAAAAACCGGCTAAACTCAGGACCTTCTTGCTGTGAGGTAACAGTGCTAACCACCGTGCAGTGTACCTCTTTGGGAGGAACACGGTGGTCCAAGTGATGATAATGGCTTAAATTTAATAGCTGAGTGATAATTGCCTAAATTTCCCAATTATGTCAATAACTTTACAATATAATTTCCCCATGAACTATAAATACACAGCATATCAATAGATATGCTTGATTGGAATATAATATTCCAATCAAGTATAAATATATCAGGTTTTTTTCCCCTGTAAATCTACCATAAACAAATGGCATTTCAATATAATTTCCCAGTGAACTATAGATCAACTGTATGTAATACATTTTCAATTATAAATGCTTTGTACTTAAATAATAATATCCTAGTAAACTATAAACCTAGCATTTCTCTATAGATTGTGGTCAAGAATCAATGAGTTTTGAATATTGGACAGGTGTAATAGACACGTGGAATTGAACAGCCAGTAGCTTCAACTTCCTGGTCAACTATGAGATGGATGAGATTTGGAATTTTAACATTTCTAGTGTTTAGAAACTAAGGACTCTGATGAGGTTTTACCATTTTTTGCAACAGTTTGAGCTATAAATGTTGGCTATAAAAGGACGATGCACTTGACAGTAAGTTTAAACAGTCAAGGCTTTAAATCAGCCAAACAGAACATTTTTATTCTGAAAATCTGCCACCAGGAGAAAAAGAAAAGTCATAAGACAGGGAGTACACCTCAGATAGTCATCTTAAAAAAACCCCAAAAAAAACAGAACAGGAAATGAGAGCAGGTACACGGATTCTGCACAAAGACGTAAACACAAAGCACGGACCCGCATCACAATCAGTGAGATATGGTTTTCTCACCCGACGGCACGGACACGGTCGAGGCTGAAAGCCGACAGCTTGCTGATTCCGATGTTTCGGCAGGTCCGCGCTTTGTGTTTACGCCCTTTTTGCTCTGATTCTGAAGCTGTTAGTTTGATCTCTCTCCAAACAATATTGACCGAACCAGCAGCAAAAGAAGATCCAAACTACGCTTCACATAAACATCGTCATGAATTCCCTCTGACTTTTGCTGTTTTGCTTCCACCAGGATAAAATCACACTTCATGGAGAGCTCTCTCTCTCTCTGAAAATCTTTGTTTTCTGCATTATTCGCTTGCCTTTTACGCACAAGTCTACCGTTGTTTATACAGTGGTGTGTCTAGAAATTTTTTGTTGGGGGGGCCAGGTAGGGGCACAGATTTGGAGAAGGGTGGCAGATGTAATTGGCAGATGATGTTAGAAAAGGGAATTCTACCAACCGTTAAACATAATTCAATAACCCTATAAACCTAATAACAGAATGCACTTTTAGCTCTTATTAGAATGAGATTTTAAACACTACAGAGCAAAGTTTTTAGGTACTGTGTTGATAAAGTATAAGAGATACAATCAGTGCTTTGTCAGTGTTTATTCAGTACTCAAGGACAGCAATATTTGCATAGTATTTTTACTGACATATAGTGCAGATCTGTTTTGGGCAAAAACATTTTTGAATATTAAAATATGACCATTTTTAACATATGTTGTGGAAGTTTTCCATTTAAATAAAGCCTGCAGACGAGCGGTGAGCGGTAGCTAACATTCTTTAATCAAAACACACAAAGAACAGACAACCAAGCTTGTGGAGAGCCTGCATGTCCGCGGGACAGACGGTCAGCAGAGTCTCCCTGAGCCCAGCATGGCTCTCAGTTAAATACCTTCTCCAGGAACAAAAGGCAGTACACGGCTGTTTCACACCTTAAGGTTCACACTCCCTTGCTGTTTAAATCCAGTGGCACCAAGGCATTATACAATAAAATAATGTGATTAATACATAAATAAAAAAGAAATAAAATAAAAATTCCTATACACATACAATTGGCAAATTAGCCAATGGCAATGCAAAACTTTATCTGCCTATTAAAAAAGGAAGATAATCTTCTCACAAACTGGTGTTTGATTTTGAAACGGGAAAAAGTGGGGAAACAAATGAAAAGACTTAACATTTGAATGAAACCTGAAAGCAAGTAAATACTTTCTATACCTTCTTTTGATAATTTCTTCAGTATAAATTGTGCAAAAATAAACCTCTTGAACTTCTAATAGGAGTGTGTTACATGTTAGGAAGACAAGAAGTACAAAAGCATTTGTAAACAGCAGCACTTGGAGTTGCAAAATATTTATGTTTTAAAAGAGAACATTTACTCAAGTACCTACTCTATGCTTCATCAGATATTATCAGTGATTTAGAATAGGTGGATCATTAAATAAAAAAACTGTTATTTAAAGCAGGATTTTGTTTTACTTTCCAATTATGTGCCACAATACATATATGTTTAGTTAATTATTTATCCCCAAATATTAGGATCGGTTGAACACTTGACAATATAAACATCCCTTCCTTGCATTTTCCTTCTCACACATACCTTCATTTGTAGAACTCACAGCTGACAATGATGACTGCTGCTCAGTCCACCTTTCCCTGACATTGCTCTCTGCTTCTGGGTGTATTTTAGCCTTCTTAAGGAAGAAATTCTCAATATTTTGAGATCTTTTCATTCTTCCTATTCTTTTATCTCTACTGGTTGGCCCTGAAGTAATAAAGCAAAAACTTATGTCACAAACAACAACTTTCCTGATGTATGACCTTGACTAAAAGTCAGGGATGTCAAATTCTGGCCCTCATGGACCCCTATCATGCACATTTTAGATGTTACCTATACCAACAGAGCCAATTCAAATCAAATAATCCACATGACAAACAACTTTAAGCCCATTTCAAGTAGGGCCGTACCTGAAAAAGGTTGTAAGTGTGTAAAGTGACATTTCACATGGTGCCATAAAATCTCATTCTACCATCTATCTGAGTGAAAAGCATTTAATCTGCACATATGTGACAGGTCTCAACCAGTCACAGAGACAGACAGACTGAAGGAGGAGATTCAGATTCATCAGTCAGATAATAATATTCAAAATGAATCAGCTCATTAGTTGCTTTACTGACTTTCTTATCAGTGTAGCAGCAGATAAAGTGACCATAGTTTGTGGGAATTTTCCTCACTACAGCACTACTCACATAAGAAATGTCACAAAAGTAAAAACCACTCCTCCAGCTTTTATTTGTTTTTCTATATTTGTTTTAAAAATCATGAGCATCCTAAGATCTTCCTCTACAGATCTCTCTTTAGTATTTGCTAAAGTTCTTAGTGTAAAAATACCGTCGGGGGATGAGATTAAAAAAAACAAAGGTTTCTGTTTTCCTTCATAAATTCTTGATCAAACTAATAAATGCCATGCAAACCTAAATGGGACTCTCATTTCAGAGCCTATTGTTACATGCTGCGATAAGTGGCACTGTTGTTTGCTCTGATTACCACTGTTACCGTCACCCTCCACATCCTCTCCAGCTCTTCTCTGAGCCCTTGGTACTTCTCATGCTTCTCGTGTTGCTTCTTCCTGATATTGCTGTCATTCGGAACCGCTACATTGATCACTACGGCCGTCTTCTTCTGTTTGTCTACCACCACTATGTCCGGTTGGTTAGCCACCACCATTTTGTCCGTCTGTATCTGGAAGTCCCACAGGATCTTAGCTCAGTCATTCTCCACCACCCTTGGGGGCGTCTCCCATTTTGACCTCGGGACTTCCAGGTTATACTCAGCACAGATGTTCCTGTACACTATGCCGGCCACGTGGTTATGGCGTCCCATGTATGCCTTGCCTGCCGGCATCTTGCACTACCTACTGTTATGTGCTGGACTGTCTCAGGGGCATCTTTACACAGCCTGCACCTGGGGTCATGTCTGGTGTGATGGACCCCAGCCTCTATGGTGTCATTTATGTATTTGGCATAAATGACACCATTCATCAGAGGCGACCGGGCCTTTGCATCGGTGGCACCCAGACTCTGGAATAACCTCCCCGTTCATATTCGCACTGCCGAGTCTATCCAGTCTTTTAAATTACGTCTTAAAACTTATTTTTTTACTTTGGCTTTTGATTCTGTCTAGTTGGCTGTTTTAGCTTGTTGCGTTGTTACCTATTGTTTGTTGTCCTCTTCTATTGTTTGTTTTAACTGTCTCATGTTTTTATTGACTGTGAAGCACTATGGTCAACACTGTTGTTTTTAATATGTGCTATATAAATAAATTTTGATTTGATTTGATTTGATCAGAGGGAGGAATATGCAGGCAGGAGGGGGAAATAATCTTCATACTCCCCGGCAAATCACACTCGGAGTGAAGTGCAGTTTCTTTTGAACCATGAATGGATTCCTGCATCATTACATGGCCAACGTGAATTCCAGCTAATTAATGTTTCCAAGTCAAATCCATATTCTGGTCTTTCTACTTTTACATCTGTGTTCACATTTTACAATGAAATATACAAACCTTTAATTAAAACAGAGGTTAGACATGCAATATTCCACTGGCTATCATATCTAATAGGTATGAGACAGAAAGCAGCTGATAATGAGCATGCAGGGTGGTTAACTGAAGATGGGATAAAAATATAATTTTGTTGGGAATAATCAAAAACATGACTGAAGAAGAGACAATCTGAATGCTAATGGCAACAGAAAACCCAGAGGCAGAACTCGGAGAATACAACATTATTTTGAGCAGTTGAAAAATGAACACATCTTTCCAAAGGGGAAAAAAACAATGAGAGAAAAGCAGCTCAAATTACTAACAAGACTTCTAACTCTGTCAAAGTCTGTTACAAAACATTGCTCTGAAACAGTTTCTTATATGGGGAAAACTGTGTGCCGTTTGGCTCGGTGCTTTAATGCAAAACACTGATATGAAACCACGCCGTCACAAGGAGAGAACGTGTGCACAGGTTTGTTTTGTTTATTTGTTAATTTATTTATTTCAAACATGTAAACAATATGCAGGTACATTTAGTAAAGAAAATAAGAGAGAAATAAAAATACTATACAAAAGTCAATACATTTCAATATTGCTACTGTTTTGATTCATTTCCATGTTGGGAAGAAGTACACACTTATTTAATCCCACTCGCTTGCCATAAGTTATCAGTTAATATTTAGCCAGCTTCCTGATATAATCTGTAATAAAAATAGTGAACAGATTTCTGATATAATATATACTATATAGTATAATATCACATCATGACATTTTTTAAATGAAGACATTCACTTAATTTCAATATTTTCCATGTCTTTATAGTTCAAGAAGATCATATTTTTATAACTCTTTTTGAACTGTTTTATGTTGGGACGTTGCTTTAATTCCATATTCAAACTGTTCCACAGTTTTTTAGTCCAAACACAGAAACACAAAAGCTTTTTGTTGTAGTACGTACCCAAAAACCCCCTTAAATTATAACTTACTTCTTTTAAAAAAAACATACTCAGAATATTACCTGGCAGTGCTTTATTTTTTGCTTTGAATAGAATTTGTGCTGTTTGGAGTTTTACAAGATCAGCAATTTTCAATATTTCAGACTTCAAAAATAATGAGTTTGTATGTCCCTGCAACCTGCACTATGGACGATTCGAACTGCTCTTTTTTTTGTTTGGAAGAGTAAAAAGTGAATGTAATGTGGTTTTAAAGACCTCTGCACATTAGCTTAAGCATGGTGAAACCAGTGAACATAGGCAATATGAAGTGATGTTCTGTTGAATACCTGTTTTGCCTTGTTTAGTATTGCAATGCTTTGCAATTCTTTGGAATTAATATATCTTACGTGAGCTCTCAGTTAAGTTTTTCATCTATTATTACCTCCAGAAATTTATTTTCACTGACTCTTTCAATATCAACACCTTTTATTTGAATCTTTGCATTTGTATTTAAACTACTATTTCCAAATAACATAAGTTTAGATTTATTAAAATTTAATGATTTTTTTTTTTTATCGAGCCAGAACTTCACTTTACTTATTTCATATCCTCCAATAAATTCTGCAGATCATCACCAGAGCAAAAAATGTTTGTATCATCAGCAAAGAGAACATTTGTAATATTTTGGACACTTTACAGATGTCGTTAATGTTGAAGAATTTTGGACCCAAACTGGCCCTTGGGGTACACCACAAGCAATGTCCATACATAAGGAGCAACCACCATTTAATTTCACAAACTGCTTCCTGCCATTTAAAGAACTCAAGACCCAATCTAAAGCTATCCCTCTGACACCATAACGTTCCAGTTTATTTATCAATATATCCTGATCTATAGTGTCAAATGCCTTTGTCAAGTCTCTGAATAACCCAGCCACATATTGCTTTTTGTCTGTGGTATTTGTGATGTATTCTATTGAATCTAATAGTGCCAATGATGTTGATCTGCTTGATCTGAATCCGTACTGACTCTCGGTGAGTTGTTTATGTTTATCTATACGTTTTTCCAGTTGGTTGTTAAACAGTTTGTTAAACAGTTTTTTAAGAATTTTTAAGAGACAGGCCTGTAGTTTGTGAAATGGTGTTTGTTGCCAGATTTGTGTAGAGGTGATAAACATAACGCTCTTTATTTCTGTACAACCAAGCATGGCAATATAATATTCAGCACATGAATTTGGAAGAATGCAGCAAAAACAAACATCTCATAGGATTTGTGACTGTTGTGGAGAATGAGAGTGGGTGTTCATTAGGCTGGAGGACTAGATTTAGAATTTAGATGTTTTAAAAGTGACCATTTTTGATTGCTTTTAATAATCGTGGCTCAAAGAGTTGGCAGTTTGTCTTGCAACCGGAAGGTTGCCGGTTCGAGCCCCGGCTTGGACAGTCTCGGTTGTTGTGTCGTTGGGCAAGACACTCCACCTACCGCCTACTGGTGATAGCCAGAGGGGCCGATGGCGCGATATGGCAGCCCTGCCTCTGTCAGTCTGCCCCAGGGGAGCTGTGGCTACAACTGTAGCTTGCCTCCACCAGTGAGTGAATGAATAGTGGAATTGTAAAGCGCTTTGAGGGCCCTGAAAAGCGCTATATAAATGCAATCCATTATTATTAATTCATTAAAATGCATCTAAAGAACAAACTCTTCTTTTGGTACATCCTTCAGTTCACCTTTGCTAGAGTTATGTTAAAGTGCCATGCAGGGTTTACACGGTGATGTTACTCTGGGTGTGGTTAAGCTTAAAACCAGGTAACAACACCCACAGCTGAAGCCAAAGCAGAGTGACTTCCACTTGGCCTTCCAACTTCAGTCATGTCAGAATATTTTTAATAACATATCTGGTAAGGAAAACAGTTTTTGCTACCAAAACTAATGTTCTTGTTCATAACAACTGGGTGTTTTCTTTCTCTTAATAAATTAGTGTAAGGCTTGGACCTCTAAGTGGTGTAGCTGCTTTACATGAGCCTTGTCACACTGCAGGAAATGTAGCTAATCCTTGTACGCTTGGTTTCATCTCTGATATTTCATAACCTTTCAACACAGTTTATTGTGTTGGTGCCTTTTGGACCATTTCAATGATTTTGTTATGCTTTTAAACAATTACAGTCCAGTATTGTTGTTTTAAATACATTTCTATGGGGATAAAGTGATGTCCTTTTCAGCTTTCGCTCACCCCAAAATTCAGTATATGACGAATAAAACCGTTTTAGGAAAAGGGCATGAAATACGAGCCTGTTGGGTTTCAACACAACAGAGCTGCATGATTTATACACTGTTAGTGTTAACAGAAGATTAATATGTTTTTGAAAGGTCAGATTTTAAACCCTGCACCAGCCTATGCAACAGACCAGGTTTACATAATGAACTCAATGTCCTGTTATTAACCTATAATTTTCTCGCAAATCAAACTACCCAAAACCTTTTTTTCTATGAGATAATGAATGCTACTGGCTAAGGTTTATCTTCATTTTTGATGAATTGTATTTTTTGTTTTGTTTCTTGATTTAATTTTTTTAAATTAATTGATTAACAGGAATTCTTAAGTACAGCCAAGTTTGCTACAGTAAAATAAAAATAAATGAAGTGTTTATTAGAAACAAGATTTATTTGTTTAGAAACAAAAGAAAAGATGCAAAAATGACCAACAGTGAAGCATAATATGTAACACCCTTAAAACAGGATGAATTCGTGACCCACCATATCGGGTCTACGGTCCATGACCAATTCCGGACATTTATACGTCCAAACTGGGACACAGCTTGGACGCCCAACATGACCCAAACTGGACATGAATATGATGTTTGAACTTCAGACTGGGTGGATTTTTGGATGTCTATGACAGGTGCAGGACATTTACATGATTATGTAAATCATGAAATGCTAAATATATGCAGGGCAACTTCATACTACATCTTTGTGAAACAGCAAGTGACAAAAAAGGAAAAACACAGTAAATAAGCATCATATTATAACAAAATAAATTTTTACAGAAAGGTGAAAATAACCTTAATAACTTGGTGTGAAAACGTTCAACTGCTTCATTATGAAACCACAGCTGTGATACAAATGCTGTTTTTAATGATGAACATTTTATTCTTGTTCGCTCACTGAAGTTTTATATGAACACAAAACTGGTAGTTTTAAACTTCACTTGCTGCATTTTTGTTCTCTACATAAAAAATGATGCAGATACATAATAAATAATGTAGATGTTAAGGGAAAAGCAAGGATGAAAGTGAGGGTCAGGGGTCCATGTGCATGTGACTGCACCCTCTCTGTGCCTTCATAAAGGTGCTGAGAGACATTTGCTATTGTGAAGAATCAGCTGAAAGCGTCCCACAAAGTTCCATTTTGATTCTTTCGGTTTCAAATTTTCCAGGGATTTTCAAAGCTCTTGAGTTCAAACAGGCACTTTAGCATTCTTTGTAAAATGTGTAGCTGCCTCATTCCTTTCATCTGAGCCTTTGATCCTCGTTCTGGATTCATTCTTTGGAAAACTGTTTGGAAAGCTGAAAAGAGATTTTGGTTAAATAAGTCATAAAATGAATGAAAAATACACAGTAACATGCAGACTAAAGTGAAACCGAAAAAACCCTTAAATGTGGAAATCAAACAAAAGTAAATTCATCACTTTCATCATATAAATACTCCCCAATTTGGCATAACCCTAAATTCTGGTTATATCTTAACTCCATCCACTTTCCAACATACAAGCACCAAGGAATCTTTTTCCCAGAATAATCCATTTATATCCTTCAGTATGCTTGTCTGCGAGTAGAGTTGGGGAAGAACAATTCCCCAGCACCAATAACTAAAATCTATAATTAAATCAAAGACTTACAATAATAACTAACCGCCTGCATCCCTCCTGATTAAGTGAAGAAATCACGTATCCCAGAAATTAAGAAATATGACAGAAGATGATTTTCCAGAAATACTGTTAAAGGTCTCCTGGTGTTATTTGTCTCTCAGAAACAGTTCATAACTTCCCTTCAACTCATTCATGTCACCTAAAAGGTAAACCTGTTTCTCCATCACCTGTTCAGCTCTGATGATTCAGTAAGGACATCTCCTGGTTTCATCTTCATGTTTCCCTCTCACCACATATCCAAACCGATAGCATGACCAGCAGCTTTACAGCTGTGGCTCCAGCAAACATCAGCTGATACTAGAAATTAATATTGAACAAATTCTAAAAACAGCTGATCAAGCTTAAACGTGCTGCTGTTGTTTAGCGCGACATCCACTGGTTTCCTCTTTCTGGCGCAAAGTGGGCGATAAACAAACAAGAGAGAAAAGCCGATCAGCTGATTATTGATCACTGTGCAGCATAAACACACAGAATAAATCCAGCTTTGTGTCTTTTTCCATTGTAGCTGAAGTACGGGATGAATTGCGTTCCTTTTCAGCTCAATACGAAACGCGTAATATTTTCTCTGAGTGCAGGACGATTTTTTACGGGACAGTTGGCAACTCTACTAACAAACCTTATGAATAAAATAAAGTTCAACATCAGTAACATCATAGCACCCACCCAGCTGTATAGAAACTCTCTCATGCTAGCTAGTACGCAGTACGAGTTATTGTAACTGAGGGTAAAAAGTCAGCACAACGAAAATAAACTCCATCTAAACTTGGTTTATATCTGACCCAGATATGACTGCAGGTCATAACTTCTTGCCTGAAGTTCAGTTCACCTGAACTTCAGGCAGGGGGTCTCTCCTCCCCCCTGCCTCCCCTCTCCCTCATCCACCTGCTGGCCTCTGTGGAAGCTCCGCCATAGCCACCACCAAGCAACTGAGTTATTTTTACACATCGACCTGCATCTGGACAATCCACCTCCTTTCATTGTTTATACCGTTACAAAAAAAAAAAAAAAACATCATCGGCCCATAAACAAAAAAATCACCATCGGGCATACCGGGCATGGCGGTATGCCCGATGGCCAGTCCAGCTATGCATTCACACCAACTGCGTATTTTCACTGGATGAATTTGCCACAATTCTTTTTCCGACCCAACCTGGATTTTACAAATTTTTGGGATATGAATAAACAGATCTGACCAATCAGACCATGCTTTTGACACACAGCTAGGCACGGCTCCAGGTCAGTCCCTGAAATTATTTCTCTGCTTCCTCAGATGTGTTCCCAGATCTGTCAACATGAGATCTGAGTGCTTGCCCCACTGACATCCAGAAGCATTTGCAAAATTGTTTGTGACACAGCTTCACTTCCTGGATCAAACCATGAATTTCTCCCTGCTGCCTTCTCTTGGGTGTTGGTTGAACTTGAAATCTAATTTTCTTCCTTTTCTTGTTTAAAAAAACCCAATAAAGAAAAATCACCACCTCATCATCGTCTTCATCCCACACACATGCATTTTTTGAGGATGAATTTATGTGTATCTACGTTCTATTACAAATGGATCTGGAAAATTAGGAATTTCGCATCACTTTTTAATGGCCTTCAACTGAATTAAAAGCTTTTCATAGGCTTTAGCTTATTACTAAACTGCCAGTCCGCCTCCTCAACCTGGCAGCATAAGTCAGGGTTGTCTCATTTGAACTAACGCTGGGGGGCTCCTTCAGCACACCCAGGGCATCTTTTCAGTATCTGGATTCACATACCTGTTGGTGATCAGGAGAAACGGTCACACATAGCTGGTTATCAAGTCACTAAGTAAACCCAAGTAAACCCAAGTTTTCCCCTGCACGTTCAAATTAAATGAGTGGGTTTGGCGACATCTAACTGATTGAAAAAAGACATTTCACGGATCGTATGGATTTTCTTCCATCCCTATGAAACCTACTCCAACCTATGATCGTCTATCTGGTGATTTAGTGGACAGATAAAATATAAACGGATCAAAAATTAAATTAATTATATTTATTGAGGTGTCATTGTGGTGGGCTCTGTGCTCTAGTAGCTACAAATCCAGCAGCTCAGAATCAAGTCTAAACATTTTATACATTTTGTAAATCACCAGATTAATACACGTACATTCCTGTGACAATGAGATACATAGTTTGGACTTCAGGGGTTTTAGTAAGGTATTCAGATTAACAAGCTGCACATATAAAACACATTCCCCCACCAGAGACTCTATAATACATTTAAAACATGCTGTAAATAAAAGAGTTGGTGGAAACATGGCGCTACCAGCACAAGCTCTTGGATGGCTTTTTCTTTTTGTCTTCTGATCGCCTTTTAGGGATGTTGGAAAGCCAAAGAGGTTCTGTGTGTGATCAAAAAGGTGTTCTGCTTCAAACAGGAAGAGCTGCTCAGCCACTGTTTCCCATATGGAAAAGAAATAGTAAAAACATATGTGATTTACTCATGAAAGTGGCCACTTTCTCATTACTTTCATATATTTTTTTAGTAAGTATCCAAAACATACAAGTTTCATTATATAATTTTTCAAGAGATCTTATATGTGTTTTCACTCTTGTATTCTTTTCATACAAGTTTCATACAAGACATATACAAACTTTATAAGATTTATATATATCTTTTCCATATGGGTTTGTTTACAGCAGTTCTTGTCTGTAGTTGCACGATGGATACAATGTTTCAACCACCAATTTTCAAACATGATGTTGTCTATGTTGTCTATGTTCTGCCACTGTGTCCTCTATCCGGTTGTTCAGTCTGACGTCACTAGCCGTGTCTGGGTCTAAACTCCGCTGTAGGTCCATATATCAAACGATCACTATGGCATTACTGAGAGTTGAAAAACTGTCTAAAGTCTTTCATCTTTAATAAAATGATCAGCCTTCTCCTCTACCAGGTGTAACAATTGAGTTTAACATCCAGGCATCCATGAAAACGGAATTTATGACATTTAACGGAGTTAGAAGTTAGCAGGGAGTTAGCTCGCTAGCTTCTATCTAAATACAATATAGCATGTCCTGACTGCGGGGTTTTGGAAACAAATTCAAACGTACAGCTCTCCTATCACTTCCAGCATAAATGAAGACAGAAAACTAAACAGCAGTGACGTTTGTAGGGTTACTGAAGTTGGGCTAGCTGGTATATAATGATGTGCTACGTGACCGCTAGCGACACAGCTATGTTAGCATAATATAAACAAGCTAACTTTTTTTCCACTCGATAAAAGTTAACGTGAGTGTTCTCGGTGGTCAGGAACAAATGTAATCGCATGGCAGGATGCTGTAAAAGGACCAAACTTCAGCCAGGAGAACAACTGAGATAATCCATCCACAATACGAGGTTAGTCATTCATATACTGCTGCATGGGCTGGGCTGTAGTTACATCGTAAGGTTTTAAAAACTGAGCTTAAATAAATGATTAGTGGTAATAAAAGCCGAGGGAGGTCAACAGTGGTCGCTGACTGTTTTAGGAGCTTTTTGAGATCAAATAGAAGAAAATACATAACATTAAACATGTTAACAACACAAAAGCCATATTAAACGCAGAATACTTTAGACCCGGAAGTAGGATTCGTCACGTCATCACTGAACAACCGGATAGCAGGCTTCCACTCAACACACCCATAACAATCTGAATGTGCAGGCTTGTCCCCCAAACCTTCCCACTTCTGACTCTATTTTCTAACTGTATAAACACAAAGTCACATCATGTTCCAATGACTAACAGTTCCATTGAGTTCTGCCTCAGAAAGAGCATGGCTACTGCTTCACAATCTGCCTGCCAGCCTCTCTCAGCTTTGTTTTCCAGTTACAGAGAACATTGATAATAACACGGACAAGCTCTCCTTTCTCCTTAGCTTTGTTCTTTTCTTTTTACTCAAGACAAACAAGAGGTTTGTGCGTACTGCCTCACAGGATGGCGAATACTCCATGGGAAGCGGTGTCAGAGATGGTTTTTGGCTGGATGGAGATTCTGTTGCAGAGCTCTTGAAGTGGAAACTATCTTGGGATGGTATAAATTTATTCACAACTTAGACAGCAGCTGTGCCTCTCTTGGTGGAAAAGATAACCCAGCATGCAGGAGTGTGTGTCAAGGGGAACATGGTATGTATCCCACTGGACTTATTTTACTTTTTTACATAATTTCATTACATTTTATTTATATAGGTCAAAGTTAAAGAGTCCCCAATAGCAGAGAAAACCCCTAAGAATCAAACAACCCCACTTAACATGTTTCTATGTAATTACTCCTGATAGCTGCTTCCTTGCAAAAATAGAAAAATGCAAAGTTTTCTGAACATGAGGTCTGCCAAAGCCCATCCACACTGGATATCCAATGTGCTGAGGCCTGAAAAACAATGCAGGAGTTCATCTCATCCAGGTAACTTCAGGATTAATTCTGGATTTTCTCTACAGCAAAACTACAAAAAAGCTTCTGGCCAACCTAGAAGCAGGTTACGTATCATATGACACGTCCCCTGAACACGATTACTGTGACATCTGCACCAGACATGCTATCAAATGGTGATTAAAAATCTATGATAAAAGAAACATAACAGAATATAACAGTAACACCAACACTGTGAGAGATGATTGTTAATCTGGTGATTTAGTGCACAGAGCAGTAAAATTAACATTTTTATTCAAGACAATTATTTTGTAGCCGAGTCCATGCTCAGTGCTGCTGTTTATCTCTAAGATGAAACTTTAAACTGCATCCACTTAAACATTAAAACTTACCGTCACACATCCTAATAAATAAGATGAGGAAATTGCTTTAGTTTCTTGGTCAAGTCAAATTAATTTGAAAGATGGAACAAGTGTTCTTTATGTGTGTCCGGTGTTTGAACAGCTGCAGTTCCAGAAGATTAGGACCAAGTATAACAAATATAAAAACAGTTCAAACAAAGACTTAATCTGTGCTCAAAACTTGATATGAGGTCAGAAAGTAGAGTGTAGGTGTTCTGTTTTAGGATGATATATTCATAGATAATAAAATAAAATAGTTGTAACAAAAATCAATTATAGAGTAACATATAAAAATTGATATTTACTACTGATACTCATCAGGGAAACGCAAAGAAATTAAGCACAACTGAAGCACGTGACTCTCTCTCAGAGGTCTGAGGGATCCAGAAATGGTGATGCTATTTTACTGGTCACTTTTTACAACATTTACTAAAATATTTGTAACTTTTTATATTTAAAACACAATTTTAAATGCTAAATCTAGATGTTAAATCTAGATGTTATGGGAAACTAAATATTTAGCTAACATGCAAATTTATTGTACGGTCAATGGAAATACCAAAATAAAAGCTTTACAAAAACCTCCGGCACTAAAGACTCGAAAAAACATGTTTTTGTAAGATTTTGAGGTTAATGTGGAAAAATGTTGCTGTTAAGCATGTTTCTGTCACGGCTGCCGAGGCGAGCCGTGTGGATTTAGAAGGAGGACCCAAGATGCAGGCAGTGGATGAGATACCGGTGGTTTTATTTACAGAGGTGTAGTGGCAAACAAACAGTGGGGCATAACAAACAACTAAAGACACCTAAACTGGGAGAACTAAAATAACAGACCTGGGAGCATATGACAACGGATGATGAATAGCAGAGAGACGCAGACGAGGAACAGGACTCCGTGGAACACAGGGTAACAGACTGACACAGAGTTACACAGACTGACACGGAGGAACACAGACGAACCGGCAACAGGCAGGAGAACACACAGGGCTTAAATACACACACCAGTAATCAGGGGATGAGAGACAGGAGGGCAACACAGCTGGGAGGAATCTGGGCTGACGGGACAGGGGAAACGTAAACTGATCACACTCACATACGACGCGGACCTTCACAATAAAACAGGAAACTCAGATACATGGAACCAGACAAGACATTGAACTAAACTGACAGATTCAGATGCAGACTCAGAGGCAGATCGAAAATATAACACACAGAACTCAAACAATAATAATCATCATCATCATAAACTAGAAAATGATAACTAAAAGCGCTGGGTCACCGACCCAGGACCATGACAGTACCCCCCCCCCACAAGGGGTACTGTCCCAACAGAAGCACAAAAAACAGCCAAAAACAGAAAACAACCCAACCAGGGTGGGCGGCGGGGGACCAGGAAGGAGGGACAGAGCCCAGAAAGACCCAGAAGGTCAAGTTCAGGGGGCCGACCCGGAGGCCGACAGCGCAGGAGGCCAAAACAGTTCAGTTCCGGGGGCCGACCGTGTGGACGGCAACTGCGACGACGGGCAAACAGTTCCGGGGGCCGGCCACGCGGAAGGCAGTGGCGGCGACAGAGCAGATCCGGGGGCCGGCCACGCGGAAGGCAGTGGCGGCGTTCAGGAGGGTGTTCAGGAGGGCGTCCACGGTGGCGGAGATGCCCAACAAGCGGCCTGGCAGATGACCGACGATGTGGAGGCGGTAGTAGGGGACCTGAAGGCTGCGTGGCCCCTGCAGCCCCAGGCGAAGCGGAGGCTGGACCAGACGAGGCGGAAGCTGAAGCGGAGGCTGGACCAGACGAGGCGGAAGCTGAGGCGGAAGCTGAAGCGGAGGCTGGACCAGACGAGGCGGACGCTGATGCGGAGGCTGGACCAGACGAGGCGGACGCTGATGCGGAGGCTGGACCAGACGAGGCGGACGCTGATGCGGAGGCTGGACCAGGCGAGGCGAAGCAGCCGATGAGGAGGCTGAAGCCGGGCCAGGCGACGCTGCTGATGAGGAGGCTGGACCAGACGAGGATGAAGACACAGAGGCTGGACCAGACGAGGATGAAGACACAGGGGCTGGACCAGACGAGGATGAAGACACAGGGGCTGGACCAGACGAGGATGAAGAAGCAGAGGCTGGACCAGACGAGGATGAAGAAGCAGAGGCTGGACCAGACGAGGATGAAGAAGCAGAGGCTGGACCAGACGGGGATGCAGAGGCTGGACCAGGTGAAGCGGATGAAGCCGAAGCATGCGCTGGACCAGGCGACGCTGAGGATGCTGAATCCGGACCAGGCGACGGCGTGGAGGATGCAACAGAGGCCGGGCCAGGCAACGGCGTGGAGGATGCAGACGGAGGCGCTGCAGCAGATGGCGGCATGGATGAAACTGCTGCTGCAAGCGTGGATGAGGCTGCTGGTGGAGCAGCTGGTGGCTGGATGGGCTCCTCGGGCCCCCCAGCTGACGAGGCAGATGGCTGGACGGGCTCCTCGGGCCCCCCAGCAAAAACAGTCTCAGAACCAGTGGGCACTGGAGCCCCTGGCACACACAGAACAGAACCAGCAGGTGCGGAGACTTCTGGCAGGAACGCAACAGAACCAGCAGGCACACGGGCCTCTGGCAGGAACGCAACAGGACCAGCAGGCACACGGGCCTCTGGCAGGGACAGAACAGGACCAGCAGGCACACGGGCCTCTGGCAAACACATAGCGGCCTGCAGCTGCGCAGAGCATTGACCCTGCTCAGACAGCGACAGCTCTGTGCAGTCCTCAGCTGGCTTCTTAAACTCCAGGGGTCCAGAGTCTGATGGGGGCTGAAACCCAGCCTCTGGGGAGGCCCTGGAGTGCATCTCAGTCTCAGAACTGGCCAGCCTTTGAGGAATGTTGACATTGTTCTTGGGTTTGTCTCTCTGCTTAGAGTACGGAGTTGTTGAACTGTCCGTTATGGGTTGGACTGACATGGCTTGCTGTACAGGAGGAGTAGGTGAAGGTGATGGCTGAACAGGTGGTGGAGCAACTGACACAGGATGCAGGGCTGGTGACTGCTGAACAGGAGGCTGAACTGAGGATAAAGCTAATGATTCTTCTGCTAACCGGGCTACTGACTGGGCCATGGATTGTAACAGGGTTTGTAATAAGTCTGGCTGTGACTGTAATTGAGCTATGGATTGTGAGGCTGAATGTGGCGGAGGTGGCGACTGGGCTTCCGGCTGGGCGGCTAACTGAGCTACCTGCTGGGCAGCTGGCTCAACAAACACAGCCCCGGAATAAACAGTCATTCGAGCTGGCGAAACAGACGGAGTGTCTTTTCCACTCACCACAGCCGGCAGTTCCGAAGTCCTACTCTCCGGCTGTGGGGCGACGCGCCGACGGCACGATCGTCGCTTCCTCCCGGGCGAAACCTCCGGCGGCCCGGGCAAAACCTCCGGCGGGCCGGGCAAAACCTCCGGCGGGCCGGGCAAAATCTTCACCGCCAGGCCGGGCAAAATCTTCACCGCCAGGCTGGGTTGGGAAGCGGTAGCGGCTGGAGGGCGAAGGTGCAGCTCATGAAGGAGGAAGTCCCGTGCCAGCGGGTGAAGCGAGTCTAGCAGCCAGGAGTGTGCAGAGAGTAGCTGCTGTAGCCTGGCTTCTACAGCGCGGTGGAACTCTTCTTCCTTCTGCTCGAGCCACAGGTTTACCAACCTTGCGACCGTGTCGGTTACCTCCTCCCGAAACTCCTGGGTAGGTGCGAATGCTGCTGGGTCCATAGTGGCCGGTTCGTACTGTCACGGCTGCCGAGGCGAGCCGTGTGGATTTAGAAGGAGGACCCAAGATGCAGGCAGTGGATGAGATACCGGTGGTTTTATTTACAGAGGTGTAGTGGCAAACAAACAGTGGGGCATAACAAACAACTAAAGACACCTAAACTGGGAGAACTAAAATAACAGACCTGGGAGCATATGACAACGGATGATGAATAGCAGAGAGACGCAGACGAGGAACAGGACTCCGTGGAACACAGGGTAACAGACTGACACAGAGTTACACAGACTGACACGGAGGAACACAGACGAACCGGCAACAGGCAGGAGAACACACAGGGCTTAAATACACACACCAGTAATCAGGGGATGAGAGACAGGAGGGCAACACAGCTGGGAGGAATCTGGGCTGACGGGACAGGGGAAACGTAAACTGATCACACTCACATATGACGCGGACCTTCACAATAAAACAGGAAACTCAGATACATGGAACCAGACAAGACATTGAACTAAACTGACAGATTCAGATGCAGACTCAGAGGCAGATCGAAAATATAACACACAGAACTCAAACAATAATAATCATCATCATCATAAACTAGAAAATGATAACTAAAAGCGCTGGGTCACCGACCCAGGACCATGACAGTTTCAGTTTACAAACGGCGCCCCATAAAAACTGATTAGTCAGCAGTCTGTGATTTTACACCTGTTGATCTGTAATCTGGAACCTAGCCTTCTCCAGAGCAGGTTAGGGCTACAGCACAGGTTACCATGGTGATTGAACCACCTTCGTAGGACAAACAACCCAGAGTTAACCTTCAGTATTTACTACGGAGCTCGTTCAGCATACTCAGGATGTGTTTCTGACACTGTTGATCTGGATAAACGGTCACAAGCTGGTTATAAACTCAGGAAGTTAACCCAGAGTTTCCCTTCACGTTTACATGGAAAGGGTGACCAACCTGACCTAAGAGGGGTGTTTCACGGATCATGTGACTCTTCTTCCATAGAAAATGATTCCTATTCGTGCTAAACTACTTTAGAGATGTTATTAAATGGTGATTAAAATTCTATAAAGAACAAAAGAACTATGCCAGTAACATACAAAACTGTTGTAATAAGGACAAGAGATGATAAATTCATTAATCTTTTCTGGTGATGTTGTGCACAGAGCAGTAAATCATTTAATTCCAGTTAATTATTTTATTGAAAAGTCATGCTTTCAGTGATGCTATTTATCTCTAAGGTGACGGCTGCAAATTAGAATCCATTTAATAATAATAATAATGGATTGGATTTATATAGCGCTTTTCAAGGCACCCAAAGCGCGTTACAATTCCACTATTCATTCACTCTCACATTCACACACTGGTGGAGGCAAGCTACGGTTGTAGCCACAGCTGCCCTGGGGCAGACTGACAGAGGCGAGGCTGCCATATCGCGCCACGGCCCCTCTGGCCAACACCAGTAGGCAAGTAGGGTAAAGTGTCTTGCCCAAGGACACAACGACCAGGACAGAGAGCCCGGGGATCGGGCTTAATTTAAACATTAAAGCTTACACAGCCTGATAAAGCACACGTGGAAATGCTTTCAGCTGTTCTTCATGTGTGTGTTCTGTGCTCTAGTAGCTACTCCTCCACAGTCAAAGAGAATTAGCAACAGATTAGAATGATGCAACAGTTTGATACGTTTTCTGAATCGCAAAGTTAATCCACACCCACTCACGTGATCTGATGCAGTTTGCACTTCATTCAGTGATTTAGTAACAAGCTGCACATATTAAATGTATTCCAACAGCAGTGAAGTTACGAGAACACGTGCTGTGAATAAAACAGTCGGTGACAACACGACACTCCCTGCTCTCGATCGTTTCTGTCATGGTCCTGCGGCCATGACTCAGTGACTTTGTGTTTGTGTTCTTTATTGTTATTACTTTCATTATTATTCGTGGCTGTTTTGGGATGGTTTGTGTTTTGGGATTTTAGATACTGGGTTCTGGGTTTGTGCTCCCTCTATTGGTCCCTGGTGTTAGTGTCCCCCTGTCTCGTCAGGTTAATCAGGTCCAGCTGTGTCCCCCACCTGTGTGTGATTTCCCAGTGTTTCTCTATGTACTTATAGTGTGTGTTTTCCTCCGCTCCTCGTCGCGTCGTCTGTGTTCATACTCTGTGAAATCCCCTACGTGCTCTCCCTGCTGTTCTCCCTTCATGTTCAGGTTTGCTACTCCTTGGTGTAGTTTCTCCCAGTTTAGTTCATCCTTAGTTCTGTTTTGCCATCTCCACTTTATGTTTGGTATTGTTAATAAATCGCCCTCACGTCTAAATAAGTACTGCATTTGAGTCCTCCTTTCCACTCCTCACACGGCCACTGACCCGGACCGTGACAGTACAACGCGACCACAAGATGGACCCAGCAGCGCTTAATCCGTCTAAGGAGCTACGGGAAAATCTTGTCGATGCCACACAGGAGCTCATCGACCTGTGGCTGGAAAACCCGGGTGGCCAGTCCCAGCGCGCTATAGAGAGGCGGCTACAGCGTCTAGTGACAGGTCTCCCGTGGCTTCTAGGCTCGCTATGTCCGTGGGAGCGGGAGTTTCTCCTTTTGGATCTTGGACTTGGCTTCCCCAGAGGCTGGGTTACAGCCCTCAGCTTACTCTGGACCCCTGGAGGCCAAGATGCCAGCTGTGAACTGCACCGGGCTGTCACTGCCTGAGCAGGGTCAGTGCTCTGCGCAGCTGCAGCCCTCCTTATGTGTGCCAGAGGCCCATGTGCCTACTGGTTTTGTTTCACGTGTGCCAGAGGCCCGCGAGCCTGCTGGTTTTGTTTTGTGTGTGCCAGGGGCCCCGGTGCCCGCTGGTTCTGCGGCTGTTTTCCCTGGGGGGTCCGAGGAGCCCGTCCAGCCTACTGTTTCGCCGGCTGGGGGGCCCGAGGAGCCTATCCGGCCTCCTGTTTCGCCGGCTGGGGGGCCTGAGGCCCGAGGCCTGCTTCACCACCTATGGCTGCAGCGCCGCCTCCTGCAGTACCACCACCTGCAGCGCTACCACCTGCTACTGCCACGCCTCAGCCTGAAGCTTCATCCTCGCCTGGCCCGGCTTCATCCTCGCCTGGCCCGGCTTCATCCTCGCCTGGTCCGGCTTCATCCTCGACTGGTCCTGGTCCAGCTTCATCCTCGCCTGGCCCGGCTTCATCCTCGCCTGGTCCAGCTTCAGCCTCGCCTGGCCCAGCTTCATCCTCGCCTGGTCCAGCTTCATCCTCGCCTGGTCCTGGTCCGGCTTCATCCTCGCCTGGCCCGGCTTCATCCTCGCCTGGTCCGGCTTCATCCTCGCCTGGTTCTGGTCCGGCTTCAGCCACTGCACAGAGACATGCCATCTTCAGAAGTTTTCTGATGACTCTGCGGTGGTTGGATGCATCAGCAGGGATGATGAGACAGAGTACTGGGCTGTGGTCGACTCCTTTGTCATGTGGTGTGAGCAGAATCATCTGCAGCTCAACGTGGCAAAGGCAGAGGAACTGATCGTGGACTTCAGGAAGACCAGGAAACACTTGACCCCTGTTTCAATTCAGGGGGTCAGTGTTGACATTGTGGAGGACTATAAATACCTTGGAGTACACATTGACAATAAACTGGACTGGGCTAAAAACACCACAGCACTTTACAGGAAGGGCCAGAGTCGTCTCTATTTTTTGAGGAGACTGAGGTCCTTCAACATCTGCCAGAAAATGCTGAGGATTTTCTATGAGTCTGTTGTGGCCAGTGCGATCCTCTATGCTGTTGCATGCTGGGGGAGCAGGCTGAGGGTCGCAGATGCCAACAGACTTAATAAACTAATCCGTAAGGCCAGCAATGTTGTGGGGATGGAGCTGGACTCCCTCAAGGTGGTGTCGGAGAGGCGGATGCTGTCCAAGATAAAGACAATGTTGGATAACACCTCCCACCCACTCCATGACATGCTGGTCAGTCACAGGAGCACGTTCAGTGAGAGACTGAGATTACCGAAAAGCACCACTGAACGACACAGGAAATCATTCCTGCCTGTGGCCATCTCCCTGTACAACGCATCCACTTAACACACTGTTTGCTGCTACAACTACACATGTTTCTTTTCCAACTATTTATTTATGAGTGACTTATGTATGTATGTATGTATATATATGTATATATTGTACTATTCTTAGTTAGTGTATTGTCTGTCTTGTCTTAATGTTGGTTTAAAATGGAGCACTGTAACAAAAAATAATTTCCCCCAGGGATCAATAAAGTATTCTGATTCTGATTCTGATTCAGCCTCGCCCGGTCCTGGTCCGGCTTCATCCTCGCCTGGCCCGGCTTCATCCTCGCCTGGTCCGGCTTCATCCTCGCCTGGTCCAGCTTTCGTGCCTGCACCCTCGCCTGGTCCAGCCTTCGTGTCTGCATCCTCGTCTGGTCCAGCCTTCGTGTCTGCATCCTCGTCTGGTCCAGCCTTCGTGCCTGCATCCTCGTCTGGTCCAGCCTTCGTGTCTGCATCCTCGTCTGGTCCAGCCTTCGTGTCTGCATCCTCGTCTGGTCCAGCCTTTGTGTCTGCCTCCTCGTCTGGTCCAGCCTTTGTGCCCGCATCATCGCCTGCAGCAGCTTCTTCGGCATCCGCATCATCGCCTGCAGCAGCTTCTTCGGCATCCGCATCATCGCCTGCAGCAGCTTCTTTGGCATCCGCATCATCGCCTGCTGCATCAGCTCCTTCGGCATCCGCATCATCGCTTGCTGCATCAGCTCCAGCCCCGCCTGGTTTGGCTTCAGTGGGTCCAGCCTCTTCCTTCTCCTCGTCTGTGCCTGGTTCCGCTGTTGGCACACCACCATCCGGTCTGCGTCTGGCACCTCATCTTCATTGGCCGTTTTCTAGGCTGCTGGCTAGTCGTCATCGCCGTCGTGGCCGCCCTCCTAAACGAGGTTGTCGCCGCCACGGCCTCCTTCGTGGCCGGCCTCCTGAACTCTTTACGCGCCGCCATGGCCTCCTTCGTGGACGGCCTCCTGAACTTTTTACGCGCCGCCATGGCCTTCTTCGTGGACGGCCTCCTGAACTGTCCCATCCTGGCCTCCTGTGCTATCGGGCCCCAGGCCGGCCACCTGAACTGTGCTTCGGACTCTGCTCCCCTGTAAGTTTTGTGAACGTTTGTTTGGGTCTCTGGGGTCTCCATTTTGGTCGTGGACCGACCAGCAGTTGCGGTAACGTTTGCACGTCCTCTCCCATTAATGCGGCAGATAAATAATCACCTAACAGTGCATATTATGTTAGCGCGATCTGCCTTATTACAAAACCTACCATTACTGTGCATTTAGGTGACCATGATGAGAGAAACAGAGAGAGTCTTGCTTAGATGCTGGCAGTTGTCGCTGCAGTGTGTGGCGATCCCTTGCCAGGATCAACAAACGCAAAGCCCCAGGTCCTGACAACATCCCGAGACGAGCACTGAGGGACTGCTGCAGGACTCACTCATTGGTGGTGAGAGAAGGAAGACAAGATGATGAGATGAGATGATGAGAAAGCCTTTATTTGTCAGTTACAGTTGCCCACAACCGAGATGACAGACCTTGCAGACCGTACATACATTACACAAAAATCACACTGGGGAGACAGGTCAGGCTAGGTAGCAAGGGAAAAAAACTTTGAAATGTGTAACACAAAAGGATAATGTGGAATGCAGAGATATCAACACACCATAACACAATATAACACAGACAAGCAACATGGGAGAATATTCCAGTGTGTACAGCTGGTCTGGGACCGCTGCAATCTTTGATCGCGCCTCCAGCTTTTGATTTGGGGGAGGGAGGGTGATAGTGTGTATAAGTATCAGTGTACACGTTTCATGCGTGTGCGTGTGTGTGCGTATCCCGTGTTCAGCTGAGAGAAAATCTCCGGTTAAGCGAAGGTCAACAGTCTCCAGCGGACCCAGGTGAAAATTGTGAAAATTAGCCATTTTCATATAGACGGTGGGAGTAGGGGATATTGGACCTTCGCTGTAAAATACACTTAAAGTGTATTTAAAAGTTTTAGGGTTAGAAACCTAAAGACTTACTCCTACTGGAAATTGGTCTTCTACACTGAATGGGTAACCGAATTCCATTGATGCTCTCGATTGTGACAATTAAGGTCAATCACCTCCAGTCCAGCCATGCATAGTTGTGTATGCTCAAGTGGGATGAAGAACTTTGCACATTTTGTGGTAAAAAGAAAGATGAGATTAATCACTGAGCTTCTCGATGTTTTTGCAAATGTGCTTATCAGAACTGTTTTTGTTAAGCTTCTCGAAGAAGCTTCTCGGATGAGACGTGAAACAACTCCAGGAAACTTAAAGAAGTCCAGTCGCTTTCTTTCCATGTATTTGATGGTTTTATAATTCTTTTCAGCCACCTTACACATTCTTATTGCACTTATTGATCCTCTTACCCGTGAACCCAAAGGCTCTTAGAAGAGCCACTGTTTCTGTTCCCTGCTGCTCTAGTCTATTCTTTTCTCTTCCATCTTATTCTCTTCCCAACATTTTTATTCTGTTTTATCCCTGCAAATTTCTACATCTCTTCCCTTCACTTTTCTCTCTCGTTGTTTTGTTCTTTTTCAGTGTTTTTTTTTCAGTGTTTTTTTTAATGGAACAGGTGTCAAAGGTCAGACTGTGTTGCTTCTCTTTTATTGTTCTCTCGCTCTCTTTCTGTGTGTGTTGGTGTGGTATGTATATTTTTCCTTAAAACACCAACAAATGGCAGAAGATGTCTCGGCGAGGCAAAAACAGCCAGTGCTCTCTGCTAAATGAATATTAGAAGCGGCAGACAGAGTTGGGCTGGTGTCTTCGGTGACAGGTAAAGATGCTCTTTGATAGTATGCTAGCTTTGTTTTATTCAAATATGCTATGAGAAAGATCATTTAGCAAGAAGTTACAAGTGATGTTTTTTTCCTTTTAACTCACGGTTGACATTTCCTCCTGAAAGAAGGTCAATGATTGGCGACACTGGAAGCATGAACTGAATACTGCTGTAGAGGAGGTGAGGACAAGACAAGGTTCATTCAGCTTGTCCTAGCATAATTCCTTAACCCTTGTGCGGCCTGGACCAAAATAAAAAAGAAGGGGGGGGGGGGGGGTCACGCAGACCCCGGCAGCGCGGACCCAGGTCTCGTCGCGAAACAGGGCTCCGGTTCGCGGTGGGGGCAGATGGGGGTCAGGCGGACCCCGGCTATAGCGGGTCTCGTCACAGAATCGGACAAAGGCACCTAATTGGCTGCAACCCTCCATTGATCGCGTAAGTTACGATGGCGAACCTTGGGGTCTGGAGGGACCCCGAAGCGCCACGGCAACAACTTCACATCATCATCATCGTCTCCTTCTCGAGAGTGTTCACATAAACCGGCCTCAGCGAGGACCTCGGACTCTCCGTTCCTCCTCGACCTCCTTCCTCCTTCTCCCCCGTTCTCCTGCTCCCTGCAGGCGAGCACTTAGCCGGATGGGCCCCGGGTTACGCGTAAACCGGCCTAAGTGGGCACCGCGGGCACTCCGTGGGTACTCTGTGACCCCTTAGTGATCATGAAGGGGTATTTCGCCACCCCACACCACATTTGTAAGTTACGATGGCAAATACTGGGGTCTCGAGGGACCCCGAGCCACCGGAGCAAACTACTCTCAACTTCACATCATCATCAACATCATCGTCTCCTTCCTCCTTCTCCTTGGTCCTTCTACCCTGCGCTTGCAAACACTCAGCTTTACAGAGGGTAGTCTTCACGTAAACCGGCCCTCTCCTCAGTTCTCCTGGGCCTCGCTGTTGGACGCTTGGCTTTACAGAGGGCAGAGTTCACGTAAACCGCCCTCCTTGAGGGCCTCAGACTCTCCTTGCCGCCTTCCTACCTCCTTCTGCTCCATTCTCCTGCTCCTCGCAGGCAAGCGCTTAGCCGGGTGGGCCCCAAGTTACGCGTAAACCGGCCTTCGCAAGGAATGGGGGTGCTCTCTACTCCGTGGGTACACTGTGACCCCTTAGTAATGGTGATGGGGTATTTCGCAACCCCAATGCACATTCATAAGTTACGATGACAAACACTGGGGTTTGGAGGGACCCCGAAAAGTCGGAGGAAACAACTCTCAACTTCAGATCATCATCATCATCATCGTCTCCTTCTTGGCAGTGTTCGCGTACACCAGCCTAAGTAAGGACCTCGGACACTCCCTGCCTCCTAGTCCTCCTTCCTCCTTCTCCTTGGTTCTCCTGTGCCTCACTGTCGGACGCTTAGCTTTGCAGAGGGCAGTGTTCGCGTAAACCGGCCTCCATGAGGACCTCGCACTCCCCCTGCATCCTTGTCCTCATACCTCCTTCTGCTCTGTTCTCCTGCTCCTTGAAGGCGAGCGCTTAGCAGGATGGGCCCCGGGTTACCCGTAAACCGGCCTAAGCGGGGACCTCAAACTCTCCCTGCCTCCTAGTCCTCCTACCTCCTTCTGTTCCGTTCTCCAGCTCCTTGCAGGCAAGCGCTTAGCCAGAAGGGCCAAAGGTTACGCGTAAACCAGCCTAAGTGAGGACCTCGGACTCTCCCTGAGTCCCCGTCCTCCTTCCTCCTTCTCATCGGTTCTCCTGTGCCTCGCTGTCGGACGCTTAGCTTTGCAGAGGGCAGTGTTCGCGTAAACTTGCCTCCATGAGGACCTCGGACGCCTCTAACATCCCAGTCCTCCTACATCCTGCTCCTTGGTTCTCCTCCTCCCCGCAGGGGAGGGCTTAACCGGACGGGCCCCAAGTTACGCGTAAACCGGCCTTCATGAGGACCGGGGATGTTCTCTGCTCCGTGGGTACACTGTGACCCCTTTGTAATTGCGATGGGGTAATTCGCAACCCCAATGCACATTCGTAAGTTACAATGGCAAACACTGGGGTCTGGGGGGACCCGAACCGCCGGAGGAAACAACTCTCAACTTCACATCATCATCATCATCATCAACGTCTCCTTCTCGGCAGTGTTTGCGTAAACCGGCCTAAGTAAGGACCTCGGACTCTCACAGCCTCCTAGTTCTCCATGCTCCTTCTGCTCCGTTCTCCTGCTCCTCGCAGGCGAGCGCTTAGCCGAATGGGCCCCAAGTTACGCATAAACCGGCCTTCATGAGGACCGGGGGTGCTCTCTGCTCCGTGGGTACACTGTGACCCCTTTGTAATCGCGATGGGGTAATTCGCAACCCCAATGCACATTCGTAAGTTACGATGGCAAACACTGGGGTCTGGAGGGACCCCGACCCGCCGGAGCAAACATCTCTCAACTTCACATCATCATCATCATCATCAATGTCTCCTTCTCGGCAGTGTTCGTGTAAACCGGCCTAAGTAAGGACTTCGGACTCTCCGTGCCTCCCCGTCCTGCGACCTCCTTCTGTTCTCCATTCTCTTGCTCCTCGCAGGTGAGCGCTTTGCCGGAAGGACCTCGGGCTTTCCGTGCCTGCGTGTCCTCCTTGCTCTCTCTCCATCATTCTCAAGTGCCTCGCTAGTGAAAGCGCAGCTGTTTGGCTTGCCTAGTACGTGAACACCGCCCTCCGTTTATGCTCTTGCTAGAGTACGCTTAGGTCTGCGAAGGGCCGGTTTCGCGAACACCCCGTTCGGTGAGGACCTCGGGCTCCCCATGGCCCCTCTTCCTCCTTGCTCCTTCTCTACCGTTGTCATGCGCCTCGCTAGTGAAAGAGAAGCTGTTTGGCCTTCCTATTACACGAACACCGCCCTCCAGTTGGACCTCGGGCTCTGCGTTGCTCCTCGTACTCCTTACTCCCTCTACATCATTCTCAAGCGCCTCGCTAGTGAAAGAGCAGCTCTGTGGCCTGCCTATTACGTGAACACCGCCCTCCATTTGGACTTCAGACACTCCTTGCCTCCTCCTCATCCTTGCTCCCTCTACATCGTTCTCAAGCGCCTCGGTAGCGTACGCTTACGTCTGCGGAGGGCAGGTTACGCGAACACAGCCCTCCATTTGGACCTCGGACCCTCGCTCTCGCGGGCCCCGCTGGCAAGCCCTTAGCTTTGGGGAGGGCGGGTTTTGCGAACACCACCGTCTTTGAGGAACCCAGTACCTCCCACACACACACACACACACACACACACACACACACACACACACACACACACACACACACAGGATGCAGTGAGGAGTAGAAGGAGGTTGTTGCTACGCCTGCGTCGCGAAACCAGGGCTCATTGTGTGTGCGCCCGGAGCAGCTACGGGGGAAACACATGGGACAACCGACCAGTTTGGGGCCATGGTTTAACGTGTATTTTCAGTGTGGTTTAACTTGCTAATCTGATCTGAAATACTTTCCTTGAATGTGTCTTAATTTCACCTCTTTTTTCTTTCTTCTTTTCTTAGCTTACTGAAAATGTTGGGGACCAAAGGCCAGATCCAGGGATGTGTGCTGCTTGTGCTACTGGCGTTATGTAGGCAAACTACTTGCTGTCAACATTGATACAAAGGTAAAGTACAATCCCAGGGTTGTGTGCTGCTTGTGGTACTCGCTTTATGTGGACAAACTGCTTGCTGTCAACATCAATACAGAGATAACAAACGAATAGCCCAGTGTAACGTAGTGTTTTATGGGGTTTTTTTTCTGGAATGATTCAAATGTTACCATCATTTCCCCAACCCCGCAGGCTCTGCGACCCGTGAAGAACTGAGACTCCTTCTGGTCGATAAAACAGGATCGGGAAAGAGTGCGTCCAGAAACACCATCCTGGGGGATGCGAACGCTTTCAAAGAAGACGTTTCGCCCGCGTCTGTCACCGACAGACGACAGCAGAGGGCAAAGATGGAAGAAATATCGTTGTGATCGACACTCCGGGGCTGTCTTCTGGATGAAATAGATGAAATGGTGGATTTCAGTGGAGAAAACCACTACACCGATGAGATTTATAAGGCGGCCCAGAAGAAACTCGAAGGAGAAAGGCTGAAGGGGAGAAAGGAGGAAGAACAAAGAAAAAGGGAAGAAGAGGAGAGGATCAAATTGAAGGAGCGGTGTAAATTCTTCGGCCTGCCTTCCTTGGGATTATTTGGCGCAGGAGCGTACTTTACATCTTATGTTCTCATGGGGCTCGGTAGAGCCCTTGGATATTCTCAGTTAAATTGTACACTGTCAATGTTCGCTTAGCTAAACCCACCCCGTTTCTCCTTGTTAAACTATGAAGGCTTAGTTTCATTTCACTTGTTTTCTAGGATTTCTAGTTCCAATGCAGTCTATGTACTTACTTACTTACTTACTCACTGAATGTTTGCCTATGCTGTAGCTGTTCTATGAAGTCGCTATAAAACAACAAAAAAAAATAGAAAAAGATGGACTCTGCACCCCTAAGTCGCGACGAGGAGGACCGTTCCTCGGACGGCACAACTGACAGTTCCTCGGAAGAGGGGGAGATACTGTCCGACGCGGAGTGTGATGCGGTCTTCTTTACCCGTCGATACCGTGAAAACTGCGGTGTATCACCTACTTGACCTAGTGATCAACGAGTACCGCACTGTTGCATGAGCTGAAATCGGCGAGGAAAATCTTCGACGCCATCACCGAGGCCTACGACAAACTGGTGGGAGCGGATGTGGTGAAAATCGGCCAGCTGCGGCTGGTCACAGAGTGTTACAAAGGAGATTGCTGAGATTCGTTTGTCACGAAAGGCTGATTCTTTCAATGCACGGATCCTACGGTGATATTTTTATCATGTCTTCACAGCCACTGGAGGCGCTGTACAGCACCGAGCGCCTGAAATGCGGACAGTTTGTTGATATTGTGATCAAAAATACAGTCCCGGGGGGGGGGGGGCGTTTTAAAAACGCACCCCCACTATTGCGCATGTCCCTAAATGGTATGGCCTGGATAGGTCTTCATTTCCCTCTGTGGCTGCCACTCCCGTTTCAATTTTTCTCCTAGTTTCGGGCAGGCTCTATGACGTTCATCCACAGGAGGCGCTGTACAGCACCCGAGGGCCTGAAACACGGACAGTTTGTTGATATTTTTTCATGTAAACCTTTTTTTTTCATGTAAACCTGTTCTTGACATATCTACTGAGATTCGTTTATCTTGAAAGGCTGATTCAACCCCGTTGTTGACTTTTATTTTGCCTTCCAGATTGCCTCAGTTGTATCATGAGTGCAATTCCAAATAAAATAAAATAAAACTCAGAAGCGTCTGTGTGTTGTATTCTTCTTCTTCTTATTATTATTATTATTATCATTATTATCATTATTGTGATTATGCTTCATTTTCATGTACTGGGGTATCAATGACCCCCACGCTACCGCAGGAGCTTCTGTGCGTGGCCCCCAAGTGCTACATTTTCTTTCCCGATCCCCTGACGAAACCCATTAGAATCGCTCTGGGGCACTCAACTGGGGCACTTATTTTCGGTTTTGCTCAGATGGATCAAAATCTCTGAAGAGTGTTTAAACACCTTGTTGAATCTATGCTACAAAGAATTAAAACCATTCTAGGAGGTAGACGTGACGTCCAGAAGTAACAGAGAGACAAATGTACTTTCCCTTCATGCTAAATGATATTAGCATGATAAGAAGGCCAAAGATGACAAGACAGAGAGCAGTGAGTTTAAATATGTACTCATAGCTTCAGCTACTATATGACATCATAATGATGAAATAGTTCCTGTTTGTGTTTTTTTTTTAAGCCCACGTTTCTATTCAGGACATCAAAGTTAAAAACAAAACAAACACAAATTACCATCAGCTAAACGTGGATAATTCAGAGGTTTATTTTATTTTATGATGACAAGTGTAGACAAACTAAATGTGGGTGTACTTTTAACTCCACCCTGGTCTGAGTCTGATGCGGTTCCTGGCCCGAGGATAGAATTCATGTTCATCAATATTCAGGGCACTGCCATCCAGCACAGGGGAAACATTAATTTTTAATTTGAGTGATGATCCCCTTTAAGAGAATAATCTCTTGGAGTCTGAGGGCTGAAGAGATTTCCAAAATGGTGGCTGAAATTGAAACTGAGAGAGGCACTCCTAGCATAGTCGATGGCACTGCAGTGATGAAGGCCCTCTGGCTGAAAGCTGAACCGAATCCCCTCCAGACAGCGTCCAGGATGTAGTGCATCATCATTTTATGTTTGATGGAAGCAGGAGTCTCTGTGCGATGCAGAGCTGTAGCTTATTGTGCTTTTTGTTGTTGTTGTTTGTTTTTGTATTTTTGGAAAAATGTTGAACATGGTACATTCACTCTAAATAATAGATTTCCCACTTTTCTCTAAATGCAGAGAAGGAAGGAGGATAAATATGCTGCTGACAGATTCACTGACTCTCCAGAGGAAACTGAAAATAGCGTGTACGTGAGCCTGTAGATTGTTGCTGCCTGATGAATGTCAGTGCATAGTCGCACTTCTCGTGTCTTGACACCAAAACCTTTGTTGTTAACGTAATAATCTGCATTTTTTTCCTTCTGCATACAAAGAGGTTCTGTTTTTTTCTCAAAAGAAAATGAAAATGATTCAATGTCAACAAGCACAAATTATATTTTTATTTATCAAATGACAAAAAATAAGGTAGGCTAGACTCATTGCTGTGTATACATATAAGCCAAACACATGGATATATGTGGACCAGTTAGTCCGCTTAGCTGCCACAACAGGCTCATTATGACCAAGGGAAAAAGGACGATTAACCAGTTTTGATGCTTGAGAAAGAAACTCAGGTGTAATCATAAAGTTCTGGACATTTTCTGTAAATCTGGCCAATTGCCCACCTGAGTTCATTTTCCTGTACAACTGTGAAACACTTTACACACAGATTACATTATTGGATGGTTATGTGTGAGGCCCATTCTGCTACCTTGCACTCATGCCTCAGCTATATGCACTAAATCTGCTACAAGAGAATTGTACCACCTCACATCTGGCCTTTGGTTGTCCTTGACAGGCCTGCTTCAGACCAAGTAAAGTTCGGATTCAAATGTAAGTTAAGTACATATAATGCAGTTTCACACATTTCAGGCACAAAACACTCTTTGCTAAACAACTAATCAGAAATTGGTTTACTGATTATTGCAGTTTTGTAGGAAATGCAACTGATTTGTTCACAGAGGTAAGTGCATGCTTGGGTGGGGTTGAGCTAAAATGTGACAAACTAGCAGGTTTTACAACTGATGACTGTTCAAATCTTACTGGGAAAAATGCTAGATTTTTTAAGTGAAAAATCCAGCGAATGAATCCAGAACTGAAATCGGTAGTTTTGTGTCGTATCACACAGGAGGTGTTGTGTGTAAGTCAGTCGTAAAGAATGAACTTTACTTGATCAGGGCAAGTGCACTGACATATTTTAACCATTTAATGTTTACACTAAATGGTGTAAACATTAAATGGTTACCGGTCGATCTACTTCCCTACCCTCACCTATGGCCACGAGCTGTGGGTAGTGACCAAAAGAACGAGATCGCAGATACAAGCGGCGGAAATGAGCTTCCTCCGAAGGGTGGCTGGCCTCTCCCTTAGAGATAGGGTGAGAAGTTCGGCCATCCGGGAGGGGCTCAGAGTAGAGCCGCTGCTCCTCCGCATCGAAAGGAGCCAGCTGAGGTGGTTTGGGCATCTGACAAGGATGCCCCCTGGGCGCCTCCTGGGTGAGGTGTTCCTGGCATGTCCCACCAGGAGAAGGCCCCGGGGCAGACCCAGGACATGCTGGAGAGATTATATCTCTCGGCTGGCCTGGGAACTTCTTGGTGTTCCCCCGGATAAGCTGGAGGAGGTGGCTGGGGAGAGGGAGGTCTGGGCCTCTTTGCTTAGGCTGCTGCCCCCGCGACCCGGCCTCGGATAAAGCGGATGAAGATGGATGGATGGATGTTTACACTATTTATTTAAATTTATTGCTTTTCTTCTCAGTGCTCTTATTAATAGGTTTATTGTTTACACCATCTTATCAGGCACTGAATTACTCGGTGAATGTGTCAGAGATGATTTCATTTTCCTTGTACTTTAGGAGGATCATGTGATTGCACAGGTGTTGGATGGCTCAGCCGGGGAAAGGTGCTAAAAATAGTCTGAGAGCAGAAATTTGTGAGTTTTTCAACATTTTCTAAGGATGTCACAGAATTATGCTTTGAAGCTCTCAAAGAAGAATTCATGTTTCATCACTGTGAATTTCACAGACCAAAAATTTTATTGTAGATTTTCAGCCTTTTTTTTCCTGATGAAAACATGATGATCAAAAAACTGATGCATGGGGACAAAATCTTGATGAAATGTATTAACACACATGAATAAATATGGGATCAAATATTGTACAGAGACTAGTTTCAGTCAGAACAAATGAAAGGTGGGACAAGTTTGGAAGTGGTCCAATCAGAAGGAATCTCCCAGTGCATTAATGTTAGACGTGCACATTGGATCTGCCCTGAAATCTGTACAATTTTTATTTCATTTTTTTGGAAAATATAAATCTATGCTTATGTTCCCACTTCCTCATAAAAACACAACAAGTGGGAGGAAGGAAGAGTAGGTACATGAACAGATTTCAGATTTGATATCAGAAAAATAATAAACTTTGTAAACTGTGTGGAACAAATTTCACTGGTAAAAACACAAAAAACCTTTGCACTTTTAGATTTTAGTCAACTGAGTCGACTTCAGACTTAATCTACTATAATCTCATTATATATTCAGTCGACTAAAGTTAGACTAAAACCAAAAGAATATAGACGCCTAAATTGTGACCACAGGTAAATTATGCTTTTGCACTCCACAGTTCCTTCATTTTGCTGAAATGCTCTTTGTTGGGCTGCTAACACTCGGCTTGTTGTGAACTCAACTGTTTGGTTTCTGTGTAACAGCCAGGGATCTAAAACTGATGTGTATTTAATGTCCAAATGGTCCAGATACACATACATGGCTTTGAAGACCGCATGGGCCACATTCACATCATCAGTGGGTTTTGATTTTGTGGGCAGAGCTCCTGAACTTGATCTTATGGTCAAAAGCATCTTTGTGTATTTGTGTCTGAGATTGTGGACTTCATGGCCTTTGTGCAGGGTGGGGATATTATCAAAAATCAATACAAAAATCAATCATTCTGTAACTGGTTTGAAATTCAGTAAGTTCTATTTTGGCAAAGTGAAGTTTTTCACCCCTTTGGAGCATGAACCACCATGAAGCGTATGAAGAACCCCAGCTTTCTGTTTCAGCACAAGAATGTGACAGTTTTAATGCAACTGTCAGCATTTTTGTAAAATCCTGTGTCTGTCAATTAAACATCGCATTAAAACATTTCAGCTACAGGACAGAGTCTCCCACAGGACGTCTAAAAAGAGAAAAAACAGTAAGTCTAATAAATCCTGAGAAATATCTTTTGCTTCAGTTTCACAGTAATGCACTGGCAGCTGTCCGTAGATCCACACATTACAAATCAATGCTGCTGATGGCCAATTGCAGCAAACAAAGAATAGCACCACCGAGAACGGACGTTATAACGGGACATAAATGGAGCGTAACTCTCCTGACAGGATGAATGTCTTGCCATCTCTTTTGTTCCCACATAAGTCAGCAGAGTTGGCAAAAGCACACACATTCTGCACTTAAGTAGTAATACCAATACTAGTGTTAAAAACTACTCCAGTAAAAGTACTGATTCAGCTTCTGTGCTCAAATAAGAAAGTAAAAAGTAGCTCTTTGGAGGAAGTTTCTATTTTTGTGCAAAGCTAACTGAACATTTGCTATATAAACATAATGATAAAATTCACTGGATAGGAATACAAACTGTAGTCTGACTTTTTTCATTCTAATCATACTCAGCTTGAATCTGAAGAAAAAGAAGGAAAATAAAAAGTATATTTGCTGTTGCCGACATGATTTCATGACTTTGCCTCTAAACAGTTAAGTGGGATTCAGCAGGTGGAGGAACCCTGAAATTGTTTGTAATGGCTCAATGTGGGGAAAATAACTCATAACTCACAATCATCTTTAATGTGAGCTCCAGTAAATCATCTTAGTGTGCGGGCTGTGATCAGCTGACCGGCTGCTCTCTGTGGATGTACATAACTTAATTAAAGCAGATGTGGGCAGATGTTTCATGAGTTGTCCTGGCTGATTTCCATCCTCTACACTGACAGTACCCTGTTTATGCTGTCTGTTTTCTAGATGGTATAAAGTTGCTATGAAGGTGGAATTCAGTCAGTGGATCTCAGCACCATCAGCTAAAATTCATTTCATTCCCAGCTTTCTCCATCTCTGAGTGAAGTTAGCTGTCTTTCTTTTCTCTCCCTGTGAAATAAGCAGAGGACCAAACTGCACACAAACATTTTGCTGATGTTTGCCGAGCTGATAGAAACATTGCATTTGAAATTACCTAATAGTCCCTCCCTTTATGTACACTCCTCTTCAGTAGTGCTAGCTAGATCCTTAAGTACCGCAACTTACAGACACCTGCAGTCATCCCAGTGTTGTGGAAAAAACCCAACACCGTCCCACTTTTAACCCCTGACTTTGACACTCTTCATCTCTTTTTATGCAACTTCCTCTTGTGATTAACAAACGAAGAGGAGCAGTAACAAAATAATAACTTCCCCCAAACGTTTTAAGTAAAAGTAACGAGCCTGTTTTTAAAATGTAAGGAGTGCAGATTGGTACAGATATTTGTTTACACGTGTAAAAGTAAGAACTAGTCAGAACCTGCTGCTCTCTGGCAGAAAGCATCATGCCCTCCTTTGATAGAAAGACCCAAGAGAAGACCACCTGAAATAAGAGGAAGAACAAGAAGTAACAGGAGGGATAACGAGCCATACTAAACTACGGAAATCTGGTTATAAAGAGACTCATGTCCTCTCATAACCACCTCTTTGTGACTGGTAGAAATATTCAGGGCACAGTCCAAAGTGGGGAAATGTTTAACTCTCAGTGATGCCTCAGTGTTCATTTGACTTTGGGACCTGATGTGGAGTTTTTCACATACTTTTATACTGTTGTTTCAATTTTAAGTTTTGGTTTACTTGTAGTTTAAATTATGTTATTCTCTAAAATCCATCTTCAGGAAAACGTAAAATGAAACTGAAACCGTGCAGCCATACAACATACATTTAAAAAACAACAAATTACTGTCAGCTGAGCTGCTGTTTAGCTTTATGATTTTAAATCCAAACTTTTAATGCCAAGTTAACAGACACAGGAGAATCTGATGGATTATACTTAAGTAACAAATTAATATTTAAAACACAGTTTTAATTATTACATCTGCATCCTTGATTTTAGCAGTCTGAAAACAAACAAAGAATAAATGTAAAGACTTCATATCTATGTGCAAACAAGGTCAGCAAGTATAAATATATATGCAGGGATTTAAGATTGTATATTAATGCTTATAGAACAACAAGAATATTGTAATATTGCTGCAACCAACAGGAAAACAGGTCAGTAGGCAGTGATTTATAAGCTGTAGCTCGGGAACACAACCTCCTCTGGAACAGGTTAAATTCACAGCATGAGATTCCATGGCAATAATCATCCAGCTCTGTAGTTACATGTATTAAGACTTCACTGGCTATATGAAATCCTGCCTCTATTTGCCAGACAGCAGAGTCTACTGCGTGTCTCGGGGGTTGTAAATGACATTGTCACGTTTCAGGATATATTGTTAATCAAGGCTTTGTGTAGCATCTTGTCTTGCCACCCCCATCAATGCTGGGGTCAGCAAAGAGCTCTGACTGTAAGCTGGCCAAACAAATGCAGTGTTTACGGCTAACTATAATTATAGGCTCTGAGTATGTCGGCTGATGATGGAAAGCCGGGTCATTAATGCCCGGCCCTGCAGGGTCAGTAAACACAGAAACAACAGTGCACAACAAATCTAATTAATTCAGCACCATAAGTAATTAAATGGGATATTTATATAAGTGCCAACCTAACACAAGTAGTATAAACACCCAACATAAGTTGTGCCTTTTCACATGAAGTTTTATTGACTTGCTGTAAGTGGAGCAGGGATTTGTGGACATATGCTCCAGCACATTTAGAATACACAGCTATGAATGTGTCCACATAGAAGGATCCACAGTTAGGATCATGTGCTGCTGTGCTGACTGCTTGTAACAAATGTTTTTCATAGGCCAGAACAGCAACTAAGGCACCGGGAGCCGAAAACATTTTTCTTGTGATAATTATGTTTTGACTCTCAGGACTAAAAATGGGTGAAGTGTAATGTTGCTATACCACAAACACCAGTGGCATAACAAAGATAACAATTATTTGTTCCAGCGTTTGAGAAAATGAATGAATGATGGATGAACGCTTTACTATCAGGTTATTAAGTAGCTGCATTTTTCTCTGCAAAGGGGGAAAAGTCAAAAACAGGATTACATAGAAGCTGATGAGCATGTTCAGTCAGCTCACCATCAGTAAAGCACATGTTTCGGTAATGGGGGAAAAAATCATCAGTGGACATCGGCAGACCTTCACCATGGGAACAGACAAGTGAAGAGCAGTGCCTCCATTTCAGTCCAGTGGAGCAAGAAATATGAATGCACCCATTCAGTTGAAAAGTGTAGGTGACCATAGCTGAAATATAATAGATATGTCCATATGCAATACACACGTACACAATGCACATGTGCTTTTAATGCCATTCTCTGCAATGGACACATTTTGATCCGTTAAAGAGATTTCTATGTACATTTTTAGGAATCTGTTTTGCATTTCAATACCTTGTTCAACAGCACTGAGTGACTGTACTTTTAAGTGTCACGTGGCAGGACGAAGGACCCAAATGCAGAAAACCAGACAAACCAAACAAATATATACATCTTACCTGCCAAACCACTGCAACAAGTGATCTGTAGCTAAAAAAGAATAGAATTGAATAGAACAGAATAAGTTAAACTTTATTGATCCCACGGTGGGGAAATGTGTGCGTTACCACACCTCAGGTACAGACAGCAGAAGAATACAGAGAGTATACCAGAGTATAAAGTCAAGAAATACAAAATAAATAAGATAATACAATATATTACGGCGATTGTGGCTCAAGAGTTGGGAGTTCGCCTTGTAATCGGAAGGTTGCTGGTTCGAGCCCTGGCTTGGACAGTCTCGGTCGTTGTGTCCTTGGGCACGACACTTCACCCGTTGCCTACTGGTGGTGGTCAGAGGGCCCGGTGGCGCCAGTGTCCGGCAGCCTCGCCTCTGTCAGTGCGCCCCAGGGTGGCTGTGGCTACAATGTAGCTGCCATCACCAGTGTGTGAATGGGTGGATGACTGGTTGTGTAAAGCGCTTTGGGGTTCTTAGGGACTAGTAAAGCGCTATGTAAATACAGGCCATTTACCATATACAACAGTAGCTGAGGTGATATGTACACGCATACCCACAATGTGTTATGATAGGGGTTGTGGAAATATGCAAGTAATACAGTTCAACTATTCTACTACTACTATTACTATTACTATGTAAGTACTAAATATCTATAAGTATAGACATGTACATGCACACATCCATACATATATACGGTGCATTATGCATGAAGTGGTAACTGTGGATATCCACAATGACTATTGACATCATGACTGATGAGTTATTGAGGAATAGCCCTTTATTGCCGCTCTACACGTACAACAGAATTATGGGTGCTGCATGGCAACTGTTCAAGGATACAATATAAATAGTAAGACAGCAGGAATAAGTAACGGACAGGAGAAATGTATACAATCAAGAGGAACGTGTCCAAATTAGAGGAGTCACACACTGAATGCCTTTGTATGCGCCTCCTCATTAAGGCTGCAGTATACCACCTATAATGGCTGCGTCGCTCACAGTCAGATGCTTGCATTTCTAACCATCATTATGGTGCAGGAAGCTTATGCAGTATTCTCCTCAATGACAGGTGTCGCCACTCAGACAATATGGCTACATAAGCCCTGATATAGGAGAAGAAAAGGTCAAGATCGGCGCATGACCGTGATCCAGCGTAGCGGCAATTAGGATAGTGATTTGACTGCACAGCATGCAATAAATTGAACTAATGTAATGTCTTTGATATGCTGCTTAGCCAGTCTTATCAGTTCCCATCCATACTCATAGGTGATCCCAACCCTGGCAACCAGAGTTCAAACTGCCCCACTGACATCCTGAAATACACTCAACAAAAATATAAACGCAACACCTTTGTTACTGCTCCCATTCCCCATGGGATGGACGTAGAGACCTAAAATTCATTCCAGATACACAATATAACCATCCCTCCCAAACAGTGGTCACAAATCAGTCCAAATGTGTGGTAGTGGGCACATCTGCTATATTGAGATAATCCATCCCACCTCACAGGTGTGCCACATCAGGATGCTGATCTGACATCATGAGTAGTGCACAGGTGTACCTCAGACTGCCCACAACAAAAGGCCACCCTGGAATGTGCAGTTTTTTGCGCTATTGGGGGTCTGGGGACCCAGAACCGGTCAGTATCTGGTGTGACCACCATTTGCCTCATGCAGTGCAACACATCGTCGCATGGAGTCTATCAGATTGTCAATTGTGGCCTGTGGAATGTTGGTCCACTCCACTTCAATGGCTGTGCGAGGTTGTTGGATATTCATGGGAACTGGTACACGCTGTCGTATACGCTGGTCAAGCACATCCCGAACATGCTCAATGGGTGACATGTCCGGTGAGTATGCTGGCCATGCAAGAACTGGGACATTCTCAGCTGCCATCTGCCCTGAACAATGTGAACCATGATTCATCCGTGAAGCGCACACCTCTCCAACGTGCCAGACGCCATCGAATGTGAGCATTTGCCCACACAAGTCTGTTACGGCGACGAGCTGGAGTCAGGTCAAGACCCCGATGAGGACGACGGGCATGCAGTTGAGCGTCCCTGAGACGGTTTCTGACAGTTTGTGCAGAAATTGTTTGGTTGTGCAAACCAATTGTTCCAGCAGCTGTCTGGGTGGCTGGTCTCAGACGATCTTGGAGGTGAACCTGCTGGATGTGGAGGTCCTGGGCTGGTGTGGTTACACGAGGTCTGTGGTTGTGAGGCCGGTTGGATGTGCTGCCATATTCTCTGAAACGCCTGTGGAGACGGCTTATGGTTGAGAAATGAACATTCAATGCACGGGCGACAGATCTGGTTGACATTCCTGCTGTCAGCATGCCAATTGCACGCTCCCTCATTGCTTGTGGCATCTGTGGCATTTTGCTGTGAGACAAAACTGCACATTCCAGGGTGGCCTTTTGTTGTGGGCAGTCTGAGGTACACCTGTGCACTACTCATGATGTCAGATCAGCATCCTGATGTGGCACACCTGTGAGGTGGGATGGATTATCTCAATATAGCAGATGTGCCCACTACCACACATTTGGACTGATTTGTGACCACTGTTTGGGAGGGATGGTTATATTGTGTATCTGGAATGAATTTTAGGTCTCTACGTCCATCCCATGGGGAATGGGAGCAGTAACAAAGGTGTTGCGTTTATATTTTTGTTGAGTGTACGTCGGAAAGCTGCAGTGAGCGACCATGCAGCCGTGCTGCTGTCTTCACGTAAAAAGGGGGAGAATCTCTGTCTCCGACCAATAAGGACCAGCTCATCATCACCTGATAAAGTTTTTTTCTCCCTGTGTTTTTCTCAAGACTTGTTTTCTACTAAAACACAACACTTTCGGTGTAGATATACACAAATTACACGACAAGTTGGGATTTAAAAAATTCTGAATTTTGCTATTCACAACACGCTGAATGTGAAATGGCCTTAAGGCGAAAGACATGACATAAATTTGGAGTAGGCAACAGTGCAGACAATCAGAGAGAGAGGAACTATTGACATAAAACAGGAAACAATGAAAACATATACCAACCAATCCCAGGGATCAAAAATGCTATGAACCGCCAGTGCTGGTGATTTTCAGTTGTTTTTCACAGAAAAACTTAGAAAGATGTAAAAAATGATCAAAATAAAAACTGAAACGAGAAAGTGTGTGAAACAACCCTTTGACTATACGTACATTATAATTTAATATAATTTAATGCTAAGGCTAATCTGATGATGTTTATACAGTTCTCCATCTTAGTTTAGCATGTTAGCATGTGACACATGTTATTTCTTCTCCGGTGATTACAAATATGAATTCATGACAATCGATTCATTAACCTTTATTTCAATCTGTGTATTAAAAAAGTAGAGAACCAACCAACATCACTAAAGACAGAGGTTCCCTTTACAGCAACACATTAATGTGATAAATTCTGGTAATGAGATGTTCTATATTTTCCTGCAACACAGATGAGAGACCTCATCCAGGAGGCTAATGATTAATTAGTCACCAGTTCTGCTGACAGCAAACACAAAGCTGTTAGAGTCAGACAAGCATACAGAGGAACAGCTAATTAGATGCTCAAATACATTCTTTAAGAAACTCAGCGTCCTTGAATACTGCTGTGCAATGTTTATATATTTGACACAGAAACGACGACACAGAGTAACAGCTGTTAGGGACGGACAAGAGGAAACAACTTGCTTTTTCTTACAAAATAATAGCTTTCAAGATGCAGGAGAGGTGATTAGCTGATTTACTATGGGCAGTGTTGTTGCGCTTGCTTGATGTTTTGTTACGTTAGTAAAGGTTTCTGAATGTGTAGATTCCATTTTTGTTATATTTTGTCTAAAATGTGAAATTTGAGGTACATTTGCACGTTGACATGCAACATGCAGAACTCAGTGGCTTGACTGCAAATGTCCCAGTGCCAGAGACCATTACATCTTAGGTCAGAGCTGTTATAATGAATATAATAAAGTTATTATGAAGCGGTACCCAATTATTCTTCAGCATTATGACTATTTATAATTAGGTTTCATTTAATCACCAGGACATATTATGACAGATAACTGGAACTTCAAATCAGCAATCAAGTTTACATGACAAAAGCAAATGATTCATTAAACGTTAAACTAGTTTTATGGAAGTTTATTAAATGAAAACTGTTAATCTATTGATCCAGGTTCATGGACAGTATGAACATGATTTTTCATCAGAGTTTTATCTTCTCGTAATTCTCTAGATTTGTGTCCATGTACACAAAGTTAAGTTTGTACAGCTTTAAAAGCCGTTGCTGGTGGAGTCATTGTTCTTTACTTTGGTTTTTTGTTTTGTTTTTGCTGTTTGTTTGTTTTTTTCATTTTGAATAAAAATAACTTGGTTTGGGCAAGCTTCAAACTGAAATATATTAGCTCCCAAAGCTGGCTCCTCTGTAAAGAAAAATGTGAAACTGGTGCACATTAACAAATACAGTTAGGTCCATATATTTGGACACTGGCACATGTTTTGTTTGTTTACCTGTTTACTGAAACATATTCCAATTATAGCTATGTAATCGACAATGTGTAGAGTCTCAGCTTTCATTTGAGGGTAACCACAATCAAATTGAATGAAGGGTTTATGAGTTTTAGCTTCTTAACATGTGCCACCCTCTGTTTAAACGGACCAAAAGTAATTGGATATTTGACTCAAAGGCTATTAGATGGGCAGGTGTGGGCAATTCCTTCATTGTGTTATTATCAGTTAAGCAGAAAAAAAAGGCTTGAAGTTGCTGCAAAAACAGAAACAAAATCATCCAAGAAATTGCTACAATATTAGGACCGGCAAAATCTACAGTTTGGTGCATCCTGAGAAAGAAAGAAAGCGCTGGTGAACTCAGCAACTCAAAACAACCTGGACGTCCATGGAAGACATCAGTGGTGGCTGATCGCAGAATAATTTCCATGGTAAAGAGAAACCCCTTCACAACAGCCAACCAAGTTAACAACATGCTCCAGGAGATAGGCACATCGATATCCAAGTCTACCATAAGTGAATACAGAGGGTTCACTGCAAGGTGCAAGCCATTCATAAGCCTCAAGAACAGAATGGCTAGATTGCTAGACTAGACTGGCTAGACTTTGCTAAAAAAAAAACCACCTAAAAAAGCCAGCACAGATCTGGACAAACATTCTTTGGTCAGATGAAACCAAGATCAACCTCTACAAGAATGATGGCAAGAGAAAAGTATGAAGAAGGTGTGGAACAGCTCATGATCCAAAGCACACCACATCATCGGTAAAACGCGGCGTCGGCAGTGTGATGGCTTGGGCATGCATGGCTGCCAGTGACACTGGGACACTCGTGTTTACTGATGATGTCACACAGGACAGAAACAGATGAATGAACTCTGAGGTGTTCAGAGACTGTCTGCTCAAATCCAGCTAAATGCAGTCAGATTGATTAGCCGGTGTTTCATAATACAGATGGACAATAAGCCACAACATACGGCCAAAGCAACCCAGGAGTTTATTAATGCAAGCAACCTGATCTAAACCCAACTGAGCTGCATTTCACTTGTTGAAGATTAAACTTTGCACAGAAAGACCCACAAACAAACAGCAACTGAAACCTGCTGCAGTAAAGGCCTGTGACAGCATTAAAAAGGAGGAACCCAGCATCTGATGATCTCTGTGAGTTCAAGACTTCAGGCTGTCATTGCCAGCAAAGGTTTTTCAACCAACTATTAGAAATGAACATTTTATTTTCAGTTAGTTAATTTGTCCAATTTCTTTTGAGCCCCTGAAATGAAGGGGTTGTGTTTGAGAAAATACTTTAGTTCCTCACATTTTTATCCAAACTTTTTGTTCAACCCACTGAATAAAGCTGAAAGTTTGCACTTCAACTGCATCTGAGTTTTTTCACTTAAAATTCATTGTGATAATGTACAGAACCAAAATGAGAAAAAAATGGTCCAAATATTTACGGTCCCAGGTGTAGGCTGCATTTTTGTGACTATTTAACATTGTGCCTTGAACTTTAATTGAGCTTGTAGGTCTGCTGATGAAGGTCTGTTTGTACATTTCTCAGATGCCTGTAATGAAGACGCATCAACAGAAAACCAAACACCTAAAAAAAACATATAAGGAGCAGGATAAGACCAAGACAGATGCAGGAACTGAAAAAGAAGAGGAGACTGGTGATGAATGGGAGCAGGAAGTTTTCTAAAGCTCAGGTGGCTGTATTAAAATGCTCAAAGTGTCACCCCAGATCCAACATGACTGAGAGTCACTTCAGCAGCAATCTGGAAAGCAATCAGGCCAATTTGTTACTGAAATGACTCATGTCTGACTGCAGCGGTGCTGGTCTGGAGTCAGCTGAGTGATTTGTCAGGTTGACAAGAACAAAGATGAAGCTGCGGTGTGAACAGTGAAGCTTGGCAGTGACCAAACAACAAATTATAACAACTTCAGACCACAAATGCTTGAAAAATGTGGTGTATTTTTGTGTGTGTACGTGTTAGTAAAAAGCAGGAGCATACTGGAGAGTGAAGCATGTAAGTGTGTAGTACAGAAATAAGAAGACTTGATTCTACAACCCCCACCTACCTATTACATACAGTCCTGATCGAAAGTTTAAGACCGGCTTATTTCAGTTTAAGCGTCGTTTTCAATAAATTGCATGCTCAAAAAAATGTTTTGTCTCACTCCCATTTCTTCTTGTTGCATGTTGAAGCTCTATTTGGAACCTTGTTAAGACCCAGCCATACAAAATATGATTTTTTGCCATTTTTCAGGTGGTCTTAATCTTTTGTATCTCTGTTTTTATGCTCCATTCCGCAGTTGCACATTAAAAAAAATTTATCTTATAACGAAAAACCTATAATGTAACCCTAACATTATAAGTACTTTGTTATAAGTATCATTTTTCTGGCAATTTTTTTTGTGTTCCTTCATATTAATATAGCGAAGCTGTGACACCATGGGTGCAATGGGTTACTGGGTTAATGGCATCCTTGTGTCGGAACGCTATGTTTAATGTGGATCTCCACATTTTAATATAAATATATAATATAAATTTAATATAAATATAATATAATTTAATCAATTTAATTTTCTAGCGTTTAACCATGTTCAGAGTAGGAAGAAAGGGTGAGACAAGTTGGGGCAGATTACAGTAGCTATACTGTGATATCGTGTAGCCGGAGAAAAAGGACAAGCGCAGTTAGTGTAGCTGAGTGGCATATTCCATTTTTTCTAGTTGTGTGGAAGGAAGTTTGTTTGCTGCAGTTTTAGTCGGACAGATAGAGCATCATCATTTATCTTTCCTGTCAAAACAATTGAAACCCCTGCAGAGAAAACGAGAGTCACCATACCTGCCTGAGACATTGTTGCTGGACTTTGGTGCAGACACACTGACGAGGCAGAACTGCAGGATGAAGGATGAATTAATCCAGGTCTGCTGATAACACATCTGTAAGAGACACAGTAACATTTGTATTCAGATCCACAGACGTAAACCAATCAGTTAGCTGTAACAGCTGATGAGAAAGAAGAGCTTAAGAGAAAACGGGAATATTTGTTGGCATGACCAAAGAGACAAATCCTTGATTCTGTGACTGTCATCGATATAACTTCAGTGTTTATGCAGCAGATCTGCATCTGTCACTGTTTGCTCAGTATTCTTTGAGGAAGCATTCATTTAGTATAAAGGAGACAACAGCAGAATGAAAACAGCTCGTAGCTCATTTTCTATTTGCTGTGTTTTTTAAATGAGTTTAAAGAATCAGATTCCTGAAATACTTACATATGTAGAATATTTCAATGATATTCATGCAGACCATCTATCTTACAAGGCAGAATTAATTTTCTTTTCATTTTTTTTTTAATTTAAACCAGTCTATAAGTGTCAGGGTTTCTGGGTCGTTGACCCAGTATTTTCAGTTCATGTTCACTGTTTATCTTCTGCCTGTTCCACTTCCTGTTTTATTGTGTTAGCCTTGGTCTGTGTGCATTATGTTCAGTCCTCTTCCCATTTATCATTAGTTCATTATGTTCAGCTGTTCACTCACCTGTCTCTAATCACTCATCAGTCAGCCTGTGTATTTAAGTTCCTCAGTTCCAGCAGTCCATGGTCATGTCATTGATGTTTTGTTGTTGTTTCCGCCTGCGTTCAGTCAGCTAGCCATTCAGTCTTTCAGTCAGTCAGTCAGTCCTTCATTCATTCATTCATTCATTCAGTCAGTCATCCAGCCAGCCAGCCAGCCCTTTCCTACTTCTGTTCTGTTTGTTCACTCCGTCAACAATAAACACCAACCTTCACCTACCTACCTGTGAGTCCAGCATTTGCCCCCTCCTTCTCTCATCCACGACACTAATCCTGACAATAAGCATTAGAAATATATTTGTAGCTCACTCCAACTATCACTTTAAATGCAATAAACCCAAATAGAGGCTGCCCCTTTATATCTTCCACCTCAAGCTCAGGAAAATGTCATCAAACTCAACTCTTAGCACACTTGCCCTTTCCTCATTTGTAACTTTCTCTACGACTAAAAAAATATATAATAAAAGGAAGTACTTTGCGATATATAACACAGACATAGTCACCATGTCACCCACTGGAGTCTAATGGGTGATGTCATGGTGGCTATACTGAGGCTTCAGACTGCTAATGTCACCATTTAAAGCTGTAATGTTTTTGGTTTTTGAAGCAAGAATTTGAATGAGAGGTTGGAGTGTTAAACTGTCAGCTAATGCTAGTTAATGGTTGTTAGCTAAGTAAACACCTATTAAAATACTGGAAATTTATATTATTCGTCTGAGGGTGAGGCCTAAGAGAAATCTGTTGGCCAGAGATGTCCATGTCTACACTCCCATTAAGGTGGCCCCTCCCCAGACTTTAAGCAGACAACATGCAGAAAAGTTATTTGGTTTTGCTACAACCAGTGTTGGGCAAGTGTCATGGCTGGGGGCAGTCGTGTGGTGTATTGAAAAAAGGATCCAAAATGCAGGTACTGGCTCGGGTGCGAGTGAGTGTTTATTTACAGCGGTGAGAAGGTGACAAAACAGGAAGAGCAGAGCGGGGAGTAAACAAACCTAAACTGGGAAAACTAAAGAACAAAACTTAAACCAGACACTCACAGGAGGAGGAGCAAAATGCACAAAGAGAGATGGCAGAGAGATGCAGAATGAATACCGGGTAACAGGATAATGCAGACTGAATCACAACAGAATACACACTCGGAATGAACAAAAGCATAAGGAAACACAAAACACTGAGTCCTCAAACTCAGGACCATGACAGCAAGTTACTTTGAAAAAGTAATTAATTATAGTTACTAGTTACTTCTTCAAAAAAGTAACTGAGTTAGTAACTGAGTTACAAGATTCTAAAAGTAATTAATTACTTGAAAAGTACCTATCGGGTGGCTGTAGCTCAGGTGGCAGAGCAGGTCAGCCACTAATCAGAAGGTCGGTGGTTCGATCCCAGGCTGCCTACGGGCTGCATGTCAAATATCCTTGGGCAAGATACTAACCCCATGTTTGCCTACTGGTGGTGGTCAGAGGGCCCGGTGGCGCCTGTGTCCGGCAGCCTCGCCTCTGTCAGTGCGCCCCAGGGCAGCTGTGGCTACAACGTAGCTTGCCATCGCCAGTGTGTGAATGTGTGTGTGAATGGGTGAATGACTGAATGTAGTGTAAAGCGCTTTGGGGTCCTATGGACTAGAAAAGCGCTATACAAATGCAGGCCATTTACCATATTGCGTTACTTTAAAAAAATGTTTAACCGTCTGGGGTTCAGGTTGTAATTGGCCATTTTTACTACTTTTGATTTTCCGTCTACATTTCACCTTTAAAAACGATTTCCTTTGCCTTGTTTGGTCTCCTTCTTTTCAGCACAACCTCACGTGTCTGAATTTACAGTTATGTTTGTACAGTTACTGTATTAACACAATTGATCGAAAATCAGACAGAAAACATAAAATCCGACCACAAACATGTTTAATGAATCATATTTCATAACTTTAAATGCAAATATAAATTGTCAATTTTAAAATCATATGCACAAGTTTTGCAAACAAAAAATTTATTTGCAGCCATTTACCTTTTTTTTTAAATAACCATTTCAAACTATTTACAGAACAATCAGCTGTTCTGCATTCAATAAGATATCACACAAATTATTTGTGCCACTCCAAAAAAATTATTTCTGTCCACTATAAAGGAGAACATCACAGCCTGCTACCTGCAGGCCTGACAGCAGCAGGTGTCAATCCTGTTTCTACCTGGAGACAGCAGTCGCCTCATTGTTCTGACACACAACACAAAACTATCCACAATACTACACACTAACTACACAAGACAACACATTAACTACACACTCCAACCACGCTAAATGTCACAAATCTCTCACATCTCAAAACTCTCTCTCTCTCTCTCCGTCACTTCTAAAATTTCCCCCTCTTCCTAAACAACCAAATGTCATGTTGCCATATCATTTTTGATTGGTCGACATGGTGCGTTTTTCCACCAACACGAACGGGCTGTTTTTGGTTTGCTCATAAGCAGAGAGTGCTCGCTGCGCTGTCCTTAGACGTTAAACGTGAGGAAACTATTCAGGGAAAAACGCTGCGTATATATTGTTTATCATGACTCTGGTTTTACGTGGCCTATCAACACAGTTTATAAACTGGTATATGTCACCTTGTTGCTTTGTCTTTAAGTGGTCATGTGATTGGCTTACCATGACAACGTTATTCTTCCTCAGTCAAACAGCAGCACTCATGCAATTGTTTTGCCCCGTTAGCTCCAGGTGTTGTGCCAAAAAGTGATCGTCTGCTAGAAAGTGATCGCCTCCCTCGGGAGCGCGCGCAGCTGCTTAAAGCTGTAGCTGTTACGGCCGAGAGGGCCAGGCTGTGGGTGTGGACTCAAATGCAGACACAGAGGGAGGCAAAACGGGCGTGAACACAGTGCTTTATTTACAGAGCCTAGTGAAGTTACAGAGCAGAAAACTATGAATGCTATGAACTGTGGAAGCTATGAACTGTGGAAGCTATGAACTGTGGAAGCTATGAACTGAGAACTGTGAGGCAAAACTGTGAACATGAAACTCTGAGTGCTAGATTTCACGGATGGATCCGGGGAATGGAAAAAGGGGGCAGCGGCTTGGATGGAGGTGTGCAGTCACTATGATGAGAGGAGAAAAGTAGTCAGTGGTAGTCTTAGTGAATCACAGCTGGAGGATTAGACTATGGTGGTTAGGGCTTACGCGTTGCAGGTTTAAAGTGTCATGCGAGGAGGGGGTGTCCAGGGGGTTCCGGGTGAGGAGTGTCCAGAGAGGATCCAGAATATGCTTGGAGTGAGGGGCTTGGCAGAGAGGCAGGCAGGTGTAGTCAGACGATGGAAAGGGAGCAACCAGATGATGGAACCAGCGTCCAGGCGGAGATGTGAGTAGTCTGGGTTGGGAATCGCGACGGCCAGGTGGGTCCTATGACAAAGAAAACACGGTGAGGAGAAAAGCAGTAGTTAAGGGTTCTCACAAGGGCTTGGCGGCCTAGCACTAACATGAGTTAGCAGAAGATCTGGCAGAGGTCTGTTGTGAATGCTGGTCTTATATGCTGGTGACTTGATTGGAACCAGGTGTGGAAGCTGATTGGAGTCTCTGCCTGAAGGTGGAGCCCAGCGGAGTGGAAAAACCCCGTACTCACCCGGACCATGACAGTACCCCTTCCTCAAGGATCGCCCCCCGGCGGCCCGGACACGCGACGAGACCTGTAAAAATCAGAAACAAGCGCCGGGTCCAAGATCAGAGACGGAGACACCCACGAACGCTCCTCAGGCCCGTACCCCTCCCAGTCCACCAAAAACTGCCGGCCCCTGCCCCTCCGCCGCACGTCCAGGATACGCCGCACCGAGTAGGCAGGATGACCATCGACGAGCCAGGCGGGAGGAGGGGGGTCGGAAGGAGGGCACAGAGGACTAGACAACACCGGCCTGACCTGCGAAACATGGAACACTGGATGGATCCGCAACGATGCAGGTAATGCAAGCCTGACTGCCGCAGGGCCGATTAGCCTGTCAATCTTGAAAGGCCCGATATAGCGCGGAGACAGTTTGCGGGAGGTTCCCTGGAGCGGGATGTCCTTAGCCGCCAGCCACACCTTTTGCCCCGGAGAGTAAGTAGGTGCTGCCGTGCGCCGCTGGTTGGCGTAGTGGCATTGGCGAGACACAGCGCGCAACAGCGCCTCACGAGTCCGCGTCCAGGCCCGGCGGCAACGCTGTAGATGATGCTGGACAGAAGGCACAGCAAGCTCGGCTTCCTGCTCAGGGAACAGAGGTGGCTGGTAACCTAAGGATGCTTCAAAAGGTGAAAGACCCGTGGCTGACGTGGTGAGTGTGTTATGTGCATATTCAACCCACGGTAAGAATGTGGACCAAGAGGCTGGATTATGGGCAGTAACACAGCGAAGAGTAGGGATGGGTATCGTTTAGGTTTTATCCGATACCGGTGCCAAATCGGTACTTTTGAAACGGTGCCGGTGCTTAAACGGTGCTCGAACCGGTGCTTAAAGAATGGAGAACACAAACTTTGTCCAAAAACCTCTCATGTTCAGCTGGTTTTTTTTGTAAAAAGATAACAATGTGTGCCTTTTCTGCAGCTATGTGGCATATAAGGCATCACTCTTGGCTGGAAGCAGTGCTTAAACAATGGAAAAAACGCAAACTTTGTCCAAAAACCTCTCATGTTCAGCTGTTTTTTGTAAAAAGATAACAATGTTAGCCTTTTCTGCAGCTATGGAGCATATATGGTATCACTCTTGGCTGGAAGCAGTGCTTAAACTATTGAAAAAACACAAACTTTGTCCAAAAACCTCTCATGTTTAACTGTTTCCCACTTTTTCTTTGGTCATTTTAGCCTTTTTGGCCAGGGTGAAGGGAGTATCTGCCATCAAACAAGAAGACAGCCGCATGTAGCTATGATGATGTTTGCTAGTTCACCTTACATGCATTAATGTAATAACGTGGTTAGCCTACTCAACGTAAATTACACTCGAACAACATTAAGCTACTCACGCAGAGAAGAACGGCTGCTGCCATCATCATCCGTCATCATTTCTGCTACACTGGCAGGGCTAGGGGCCAGGACTCTATTCTTCGGGTTTTTGGGGGATGTTGCTCCGGGTCCGATAACTGGCAACCCACCCGACGTGCACGGTGTGAGGTCTCGCAGCAAGCTATCAAATACGGCGCATTTCTCGGCTTTTAAAAAAAACGCTATGCGTCGCCAGCTGTTTAATCGGATTCTTGGTGTTACCTCCTTTGACAGTATCACAGTATCAGCTTAAAGCACTTGTTGCAGGCTGCTGAGTTTGCATCTTTTGCTGTGAAGTACAGCCAGACTTTTGACCGCTTCGCCTTGGGCATTTTTAATCTGTAGCTCTGCTCTAACTGAATGTACGTACCTGGCCCCGCCTACTATCCTCCGAAACGTAAAATGATTGGCTAGAAGTGTATCACAGCTCAGGAAAAAAAAGCACCGAAATAAAGCACCGAAATGTGCGCTGCTTTTCGGTCTGGTTACTGCCGTTTATGTCAGAACCGGTGCCATCATGGCACCGGACACCGGTACCCATCCCTAGCGAAGAGTGGTCTCGAGTTCTTGGTTTAGGCGCTCAGTCTGGCCATTGGTCTGTGGATGGTAGCCTGAGCTCAAACAGGGCTTGGCCCCCAGGGCCGTACAAAAGGCTCCCCAGGCCTGAGAGGCAAACTGGGGACCCCTGTCAGACACTATTTCCATAGGGATCCCATGGAGCCTGAAAACATGTTCAACCAACAGTTTAGCTGTTTCTGAAGCAGTGGACAGTTTATCTAGAGCTATGAAATGTGCTGCCTTGGAAAATCTGTCAACTATGGTAAGTATGGTAGTCTTTCCTGCTGAGTCTGGGAGTCCTGTAACAAAATCCAACGCAATAGGTGACCATGGCCGGTGTGGGGTGGTTAGTGGTTGAAGCAGTCCATAAGGGCGGTGATTTCTGGACTTATTACGAGCACAAACTGTGCAAGCAGCTACGTATTCGCGTACATCCCTATCCAACGTCTCCCACCAAAAGTGTCTCTTCAGTAGCATAGCTGTCCTACCTCGGCCCGGGTGACCTGTGAACTTGGCCGTGTGAACCCATTCCAAAACCTTGGAGCGGGCTGCTGTGGGTACATAGCGCTTGTTAGCTGCTGTGGGTACATAGCGCTTGTTAGCTGGACCGGTGCCCGGATCAGGTTCTGCTTGTAGAGCCCGCTGAATGACGGAATCTACTTCCCATGTGACAGCCCCTACACGACAGCTGGCAGGGAGTATAGAGGGTACCCCTGACTGCTCCGAGGCAGCTTCGAACTGGCGAGAGAGAGCATCTGGCTTAACATTCTGGGTACCTGGGCGATATGAGATAGAAAAGTCGAAACGGGCAAAAAACAGTGACCAACGGGCTTGGCGTGTATTCAGTCTCTTTGCGTTCCGTAGGTATGTTAAATTTTTATGGTCTGTCCAGACTATGAATGGGTGCTCAGCCCCCTCCAGCAAGTGCCGCCACTCCTCCAATGCCAGTTTCACAGCAAGCAGCTCACGGTCCCCAACATCGTAATTTCTCTCTGCCGGAGACAAGCGACGAGAGAAGAAAGCGCAGGGTTGCAACTTTGCTGATGGACTAGTATGTTGAGACAACACTGTCCCCACTCCAACATCTGATGCATCTACCTCTACAATGAAGGGCTTGCTGGTGTCGGGCTGGATTAGCACGGGAGCCGTTGCAAACAGTTGTTTTAGCCTGTTGAAAGCTTTGTCGGCTTCGGCAGACCATGTGAATGGGTGCTTGGTAGACGTGAGGCGTGTTAGAGGTGCAGCTACCTGACTGTAGTTCCTGACGAATCACCTGTAGAAGTTGGCAAAGCCCAGGAATCTTTGGAGAAGCTTACGGGATGTGGGTACCGGCCACTCTGTGACTGCCTTGACCTTTGCTGGATCAGTCTTCAGCTGCCCCCCTGCCAAGATATAACCAAGAAAAGAGACTGACAATGCATGAAACTCACACTTTTCTGCTTTTATGTACAGTTTGTTTTCCAACAAGCGCTGGATGACGGCACGGACATGAGCGTGATGTTCCTGGAGTGATCTGGAAAAGACGAGTATGTCATCCAGATATACGAACACAAATCTGTTCAGAAAGTCCCTGAGAGCATCATTCACCAACGCTTGAAATGTGGCTGGGGCGTTCGTTAGTCCAAAGGGCATGACCAAGTACTCGAAGTGGCCCAGTGGCGTGTTAAAGGCCGTCTTCCACTCATCTCCTTGCCTAATACGTACCAAATGATAAGCATTATGAAGATCCAGCTTTGTGAAGATAGTGGCGCCTTGCAGGGACTCCGACACAGAACTGATGAGTGGCAATGGGTATTTATTCTTTATGGTTATGTCATTGAGGCCACGGAAATCAATACATGGTCGTAGCGACCCGTCCTTCTTACCCACAAAGAAGAATCCAGCTGCAACAGGTGAAGACGACGGTCGAATTAGTCCAGCAGCAAGTGACTCTCTGATGTACTTCTCCATAGCAACACGTTCTGGTTTAGATATGTTGTATAATCGACTGGAGGGCAAAGGAGCACCGGGGAGTAGGTCTATGGCACAGTCATATGGTCTGTGAGGCGGCAAAGATTGTGCCTTACTCTTACTAAAAATCTCTTTGAAATCGTGATATTCCATGGGCACACCGGTGAGATCGGGGGTTGTTTCTTCCAACGCATAGGGCTCCTCGGGACCCGGGGGACACGCCGACATCAAACAGTTAGAATGGCAGAATACACTCCAGCTTATTATCTTTTGTCCAGACCAATCCAAGTGTGGATTGTGTAGCTTTAACCAAGGGTAGCCGAATGTGAGGGGAGTGTCAGGCGATGAGAGGGCGAAGAAAATGAGCTCCTCCCTATGATTTCCTGAAGTGATTACAGTCACTGGCTCTGTGTGGTGAGTTATTTGTGCAAAAACCTGGTTATTGAGTGCTCTCGCTGAAATAGGCGGGTCTAACGGCACCAGGTGCAATCCTAACCGTGTGGCGTGGTCAAAACTGATTAGGTTTTGCTCCGAACCGGAGTCGACCAGGGCCTGAAAGGAGTGCATGGCACGGTTGATAACTAAACTGACTGTGAGAAGCAAACGGGGTTTATCATCACTATGAGAACCGCCCACCCGTATCCCCGAATCTACTGGCGGGCTGGCCCTTTTCCTCTCTTAGGACATGCTGCGATTAAATGTTCAGTTGACCCGCAATAAAAACACGCGCGTGCACGAAAGCGACGCACTCTCTCTTCCGGCGGCAGCTGAGCGCGGCCAATCTGCATCGGTTCCGGCGCCGCGTCTACGACGGAGGGAGAGGCAACTCCCCCTGCATTATGGGTGGAGCTGGCGCAAACGAACACAGAAGTGGACGGAGGAGGGAACGTTGGGGTTTGTAGTTCCTTTCATACTCCCTCTCTCTCAGCCTGTTGTCAATACGGAGAGAAAGGGAGACTAACTCCTCAAACGTAGCGGGCTCATCCCGTGAAGCAAGCTGATCTTTCATGTTATCATTCAGGGACTGTAGAAATATTCCCTGCAACGCGTGATCCGGCCACCCCGTCTCCGCGGCGGCCGTCCGAAAGTCTATGAGGTGATCAGCAACACTACGGCGACCCTGGCGCAACTTTAACAACTTAAGGGCCGAACTGCCCTCAGAGACAGGATGAGCGAATGTCCTTTTAAACTCACCCAGGAAGTCATCATAAGAGCAGGTTCGCAAGGGATGGCTTGACAGGTATGCTTCTGCCCATTTTAGAGCACGATCCCGTAATTTCCCTATGAAATAGGAAATCCGAGCGGCGTCGTCAATGAAGGTGCGTGGTGAGCGGCCAAATACCAGATCGCACTGAAGTAGGAACCCCGTGCAGCTCCCCGGATCCCCAGAAAAAGGTTCGGGCTCCGGGGATGATGCGTCGCGAAAAATCGACCCACTTTGGAGCGCGGAAGCCGAGGCGGGGGACAAAGTGGATGGCTGTGTGTCTTATGCGGGGGCCGCGGGTTCGGGGGCAGGACGCGGCACGGGAGCGAGGTTAGCTTGTAGAGCCTCTAGGGCAGCAAAGATCTTAGCCTGTCCCTCACCAAGGTCTTTCTGCGAAGCCAGGAGATATTGAATGGATTGCTCGTGGTGACCTAGGATGGCACCTTGTTTCTGAATGGCGGTCCGCTCTGCGTCTGCTGAGTCCATATTGTGGCCAGATCTTACTGTTACGGCCGAGAGGGCCAGGCTGTGGGTGTGGACTCAAATGCAGACACAGAGGGAGGCAAAACGGGCGTGAACACAGTGCTTTATTTACAGAGCCTAGTGAAGTTACAGAGCAGAAAACTATGAATGCTATGAACTGTGGAAGCTATGAACTGTGGAAGCTATGAACTGAGAACTGTGAGGCAAAACTGTGAACATGAAACTCTGAGTGCTAGAGGAGAAAAGTAGTCAGTGGTAGTCTTAGTGAATCACAGCTGGAGGATTAGACTATGGTGGTTAGGGCTTATGCGTTGCAGGTTTAAAGTGTCATGCGAGGAGGGGGTGTCCAGGGGGTTCCGGGTGAGGAGTGTCCAGAGAGGATCCAGAATATGCTTGGAGTGAGGGGCTTGGCAGAGAGGCAGGCAGGTGTAGTCAGACGATGGAAAGGGAGCAACCAGATGATGGAACCAGCGTCCAGGCGGAGATGTGAGTAGTCTGGGTTGGGAATCGCGACGGCCAGGTGGGTCCTATGACAAAGAAAACACGGTGAGGAGAAAAGCAGTAGTTAAGGGTTCTCACAAGGGCTTGGCGGCCTAGCACTAACATGAGTTAGCAGAAGATCTGGCAGAGGTCTGTTGTGAATGCTGGTCTTATATGCTGGTGACTTGATTGGAACCAGGTGTGGAAGCTGATTGGAGTCTCTGCCTGAAGGTGGAGCCCAGCGGAGTGGAAAAACCCCGTACTCACCCGGACCATGACAGTAGCGCCCAGATTACTTACAACTACGACCGCACCGCATTTTCTTCTTAGTAATGATAACGGCGTTGTAACGACAGAAATAGTAATTAGTACGATGACTCATTACTGAAAAAAGGTAACAGTGGGTGATGAGCAGATCTGGAAAGGCACCCGTCCATTTCAGAGCCAGCAAATTCATACCTACAGCTTATTAAGCTAACATGCATGTCTTCACACTGGAGTACGGAGACAGGAGAACAGGCAAACTGCTTAATGGCCCCTCCTGAAACACTGAAAGATGTAACATTATAGACACGGGACTTCCACCTTCCTCTTATGTGTATGGAAACTGAATGTTGGACAAATGTTTAGCATCAGTGAACACAAGTCACTATGGTAACTAATGCCATTTATGACTGCATTAGTTACCATGGGCACAAAGTGAGAAAAACAAGATTACTAACCTAATTCACCTCAGAGATCCCTCCTTTTAATGATACATGTGAAAGTCAGTGTGCGTGTGTGTGTGCGTGTGTGTGTGTGTGTGTGTGTGTGTGTGTGTGTGTGTGTGTGTTGGTTATGATCCTTTCTGTGTGGCAGATCCTTCAGATGGATTTTGTATGTCAGTGAGTGTGAAACTCCCCAAGTGCCAGGCGGATCCTTTGCAACTGTCATACCTTCATTTCCAATAATAAAATAACAGAATGTGCAATTTGATACAAAAGTCACTAATTGAGTGCAAAAAGCACATGTTTTAAAACATCAATGTGCTGGTTCAGCATTAGCATCATTCTCAGAATTAACAGCTGTGTTACAGCAGTGAAAGTGGCAGCTCATGAAAAAGAAGTCCTAATCTGGCGTATATAAATAAAAACTGCAATTACACCTAGAACCCCCCCCCCCAGCATAGTTCAGATAAATATTTACTCATTTCTACACTCAGGTGGAGAAGCTGCTATCAGAGCCTGTTTTGACATGTTTTTCAGTGTAGCACTGTTAAACCTCAACTGTCACTATAATGCCTGAATTATACTTCAGTGTGAAAGATTTAGTAAGGTGGAGGATTCTAATTTCAGTATGATGTACAGAAATAAACAAACAATCCTTAGATTTTTCTACAACGTTGATGTCTCATGCGGCTTAGTGACCTGCCAGCGAATCGGTTAACAGTATTGTGTTGCAGTGGTACATTTTTTCCCACCTTAACCCTTGTGTGGTGTTCATATTTTTGTTACTCAGTCAGTGTTCATGGGTCTGGTGGACCCGCTAGAGTTTTGGCTTTCCAAATTAACACTATCAAACAATTTTATGTTAAATTACTCAACAGATGTTTACTTCATCCCAATTACAAGCCATATGAACAGCAAACATGGTTAATTTTTTCCCTTTACCTTTGTTGGATCACATTTATGAATTAATGTGCTTCTTGTTTTTTGGTTTTTTTTTATAAAATGTTATAAAAAATCAGTTATAATCAAGTGGAGTGAGTGGAAAGGCACAACACATTTACACGTGAAGCAATATGTTTCACAACTAAATGGGATCAGCTGCTCATCAATGGTGACATTAGGCCCAGGGTTGTAAAACAGGGGGAGGTGGTGCACACACTTATCCCACAATGTCCTGATGGCAGCTAGCTTGTCTCTCTGCCGTCGAGCTGGTCTGTCGTCTCGGTTATCAAAACGGATAATCCTGGAAATTTTGTGGAAGTTTTCCAGAGACATTGATGCACAGAAAAGTTCGTGCCGGTTTCTGCATCCCACAGGGATTCTGTGGATTCCCCTTTGGACCTGAAAACTTCTGCAAGGATAAGAACCCCAAAGTAGGCCTTTGGGGTTGATCAGTTTCATGATTGAAGTAATTGCAGGAGAGGGAGGGAGAGAGAAGAGGCAGTCGCTCCATATATCGGTTGTTAAGCTTAACGTGGGAATGCTTTACAAACATTCAGAGATGAACTTACACACTTGCTTTACTTCTGTCTGGGATAACTTCCTCGGAGATGAAATGCTGGTTTGGTAGCAAGGCTACAAATACACACAGCCGCTCTATCACGTGACGCATACTGCTGCGACGTGCTACGGTTATGAGCCCAGTTACGCCGTGTCGCAAGTTTTGTGAGGTGCTTTTTTGATATTTAATGGATTGATTACATTTTTTATTTCTCTCCGATATCCGATCCAGTAATTTACGGCAGTATCGGACCGATACCGATACGTGATATTGGATCGGTCCATCTCTAAAAAAAACCAAACACTTTTTCAAATTAATACAACTTTTGTCCCTGATTTAGCTCCACGTGATACAGCATCTCAATGAGCATCACCCAAAAATCATGCAGTAATCATTTACCAGGAAGCTGTTGTTCCATTTAAACCTCATATCCTGAATGTGATCAAGACCGGGGAAGTATTAATAAACAGTGCACTCATGTCCATGGAAACAAAGTTACTCAGTACTTTGAATAATAAGAGAATATGAGAGCAGGGCCTGTACTAATCATTTTATTATTAGTGTGTTTCTGAGTCTCTACTTATGCCTCATGCATCAATATTAATTTTAGTTGGGCACATGTTTAAAAATATGTAACTATGAGAAAGGTAGTGCCTTAGAATGAAAACAGCATTTAGTGTCAGATCAGGCTTTTGTGAAGGACAATGAGGATACAAATGTCCCCCTGTGACAGACATGAGAGGAATTAACTCATCTGAGAGACGGCTGGAGGACAGAGACGGGACAGACACATCAGCTTTGATCCTGAGAGACACATCTCTGAATCGCATAACAAAAACACAAAGCTACAAACAATACTGTGCATTCATAAGTGTAGATTGTCCTTATATGTCCCAGGTACACAGAGGATATATAACATTTGCACCAGCATTAAAACAGTGTGTGTGAGTGTGTGAGTGCAGCTGCAGATGCACACAATCTCTTTCTTGTTTTATTTTCTGTCTTTATGAACAGCAAAGTGATTTTGAGCCACAATTTAAAACCACAAAAAAACTTCTTTTTATTGGACCTTGAAAAGCAAATGTCCAAGTTTTTCAAAATAATGGTCTTGTTCGATCAATGCTCTATTGTTTACTGTAACACCAGCTTGACTTTGCCTTGATAATCTGTCACTTCATTCCCTGAATACTCAATCACAGGGAGAGAAGAAGAAATGTGGGAGACAGTCGTGACAGAGGCAAGGCCATTGTTCTCATTAGATCTCCTTCTCCTCAGACAGACTTTGTCTGCAGCAACATTTCACAAAGATCAGAGCACGCTCAAGCAGCAACAACCACAGCTTGAGGCTGAAGCTAATGCATCCTTTTTCAACGTTGCTTTAAACTGCAATGCTACAGCTGCTCAGTGCCCCCAAAAATAATTAAATAAAAAATCCCCAGCTCCGAATGATTCCCAGTCAACTTCTTTTGAAATGTGATAAACTAATCTGAGGCAACATGTTTGATGATAGATTGCTACACCATTCTAATTAATCAAATCCTGCTTTATGAATGTCACTGAAACATATCGCTGCATGATGTTGCAAACACATATCGTGTCAAATTGGTTTGCAAAGTCTGGCTAACCTCAGCAGTGCAGCAACAGCTCCTCTGGTTTCTTCCTCGGAGCCACAAAATATTGTTACACTTGGCTTTGCTTCAAAAAGAAAAAAAAACTTGAATCACTACACTACTACAGTGCATTTGGGGCACTTCATTTATTATATGAATTATAAATAAATGTCATGGCCTGAGGTAAACTTTCCCTAAAATATAAGATCCCTTCTGATCACTGTTCACAAACTCAGTGTAGGCAGGACACAAATTCAAACAGCTCAACTTATATCAGGTGTGATGGTTCAGCTGATAATAGTAATAATAATAATACATTTTATTTGAAAGCGCCTTTCAAAACACTCAAGGTCACTGTACACAGTAGAATAAAAGCAACATACAAGCAAGCAGTTTAAAGAATCATAAAAGCACGAGACATAAACAAATAAAACAGCAGAGTGGAGAGGTTATGTGGGATAAGCTATTTTGTACAAGTGGGTTTTGAGTTTGGACTTAAAGAGTGAGAAGGAAGAGATGTTTCTTAAATCAGGAGGTCGGGACCAAAAAGACCAAAAAGAAGTGAGTTACAATAATCAATCCGGGAAGTAACAAGGCTATGGACAAGAATGGCAGTGGCATGTGGGGTGAGAAAAGGATGGAGACGATTAATGTTGCGCAATTGAAAATATGCAGACAGAGTAACATTATTAATGTGCAGTGTTGGTCAAGTTACTTGAAAAAAGTAATCAGTGACTAATTACTGCTTACTTCCCCCAAAAAGTAATCCCGTTACTTTACTGATTACTTATTTTCAAAAGTAATTAATTACTTAGTTACTTTTTAAAAACACGATTTACAACCTGAAGAGGTGATAAAGCAATAGATCTTTCATCCCAATTCTACTTTTTCTACATAATCCATCATACAAAATGTAATCAAATGGAAAAGTCTCTTTTTTTAACTGGTTTTATCAGTTTTAATCTCTTAACTTTATGCATCAAGCAAACATTTAATTATATGCAACATTCTCTGACTTGAATAAATTAGTTTAACATTTAAACCTATTTTCTACACATTCCAGCACATAAAATAAAATATTTTTTGTGTTTACACTCAGTCTTTCAAATAGATGCAAGTAAAACACAGCAGAAAATAAATAAAGTCAAAGACTCAGCGGTCCTGTTGCTCTATTTTCATCTGTAAAGCAGGACTGCGGTAGGCGGAGGTTTACCCTGGTGCAGGTGTGCCGCGGTCAGTTGAAGAATCCGCGAGTTTCTCTGTGAATTTCCCATTACGTCGTTGCGCACTCGGTGCTTGCTTGGAAGTTTAGGGGTTTTTTTCGCTGTAAAAAGAAGTTTTTCACGATGGACGCTAATGTTTTTGTCACTTTTTATGGAATCAAACTCAAAGTAAGGTCAGTACTTCCACGCTTTAAACGCTGCACGCTCATACTCTCTCCCACAATCGATATGTGATCCATTGTTGATCTGCACACAGCTGTTGTCACTAACGGCGCACTCGCTTACGTCACTGTCGTGAGACATTCTCGCAAAAAATCACGGTTTTAGTAACGCAGTAACGCAGCGTTACTACGGGAAAGTAACGGTAATCTAATTACCGTTTTTGCAATAGTAATCCCTTACTTTACTCGTTACTTGAAAAAAGTAATCAGATTACAGTAACGCGTTACTTGTAACGCGTTACTGCCCATCTCTGTTAATGTGTGAATTGAAAGATAAAGTACTGTTGAGGATGACACCCAAACTTTTCACAGAGGAAGAAATGAAGACCGGTGAGTTATTGATAGCAATAGAGAAACTGTTGGTTCTGGATAATGTTGATTTAGTGCCTACCAAGAGGAGCTCGGATTTATTACTATTGAGTTTGAGAAAATTAGAAGAGAACCATGAATTTAGTTCAGCTAAACAGAGGGATGGATGGGGGAAGAGCAGAATCAGGTTTAGTGGACAGATAAAGCTGGGTGTCATCGGCATAACAGTGAAAATGGATATTGTATTTACAGAAAATATGTCCAAGCGGTAGAAGGTAGATAATGAAAAGAAGGGGCCCCAGGACAGATTCCTGGGGCACGCCAGTGGTCAGAGGGAAGGGCTGAGAAGTAAAGGATTTGAGTTAAATGAACTGAGTGCGATCAGACAGGTATGATTTAAACCAGGCTAGTGGAGTATGGGAGAGACCGATAGAGGCTAGCCTACTGAGAAGTATAGAGTGAGAAATAGTGTTGAAAGCAGCGCTCAGATTGAGGAGAATAAGAATGGAAAGTAAACCGGAGTCAGCTGCCATAAGAAGATCATTTATTATTTTTATAAGTGCCGTTTCAGTGCTATGGGAGGGGCGAAAACCAGACTGGAACTGTTCACACAGATTATTATTAGTTAAATGTGAGTGGAGTTGTGTGGCAACTATTTTCTCAAGAATTTTTGAAAGGACTGGTAGATTGGAAATAGGCCGAAAATTCTCAAAATTATTGGGATCTAGATCAGTTTTTTTCAATATTGGGGTGATGGCGAAAATTTGGAGGGAAACAGGAACAGTTCCATTGGCAAGTGAAGAGCAGATGATGGCAGATATGAGGGGAAGCAAAGAAGGCAGACATGCCTTAACCAAACTGTAGGAATGGGGCCTAGCTCACACGTAGAAGGTTTTGACTTACAGATGAAATCTGAAATATCAGTAACCGAGGGGAGCGGGAAAGCAGAAAAACAGTGTGATGGGAGATGAATTACACAGGAAGAGCTAAATGGAACCTCGGAAACCAGGTCTTGGTGTATTTTGTGAATTTTCTCAATGAAAAATAACATTAAAGAATCACAAAAGGAGGACGAGTAAAGATGAGCAGGTAAAGAATCTGGTGACCTGAAAGAAGAGTTGAACAGTAAAAACAGTATCTTGGTTGAGTCATCTTTTGAACAGATAATGGTGGAGTAGTAAGCAGATTTTGTTTGATTAATACACTCCTTATAATGCATAATATGATTATTAAACATTTCCTTGTGGATATTCAGACCAGTTTTCTTATAAAGGCGTTCAAGTCGTCGTCCTTTTGCTTTCAGGAGCCTGAGTTCAGCTGTAAACCAGGGTGCTGACTGAGAGAATGATACAGATTTGGTTTTGAGTGGGGCAAGAGTTTAGAATGCTATTGAGACTAGAGTTATAATAGGAAACTAAGTCCTCTTGGGTGAGCAGGTTATGAAAATGCAAATGACTAGAGAAAGCAAAAGAAAGTATCAGGATTGATTTTCTTAATATTCCGAAAAGAAATGGTACAAAGGTTCTTGGTTATAGAAAAGGTCATTTTGATATTGAAAGAAAGAAGCAAGTGGTCAAAAATTAGCAGTTCATCAGCTTTGCAATTAAAAGGAGTAAGTCCAGAGCAACAAACTAGGACCAAAGTATGGCCCTTAGTCCCCCCAGAAGCATACAGATTATTACAATTATAATGGTTCCATGGAAATCATGTATCTACTTTTAGTGAAACTAACCGCAAAAACGACTTGTGCATATTCAGTCACCGCTGTGTTTAAGTACATCTCAGTGGGGTTATTGCAGAGGGACAAATGCACAACAGTGCATAACTGTACTTAGACGCCATGTAAATGAAAGGGTGTGGTGTGTTAAGGGTTAAACATGTTGAATGTGTGGTAAACTCCACTTGCTGCCTTAAATGTGAGTCTGGATGCATAAATTATGATCCCTGCTCTAATTTTGGCAAGCATACATTACATAAAATAGTTATACTGGTAAATTAATGTTTAATCCAGTTAGGAAGAAATACTCACTCAAGCTTATACTGCTTATTAGGTCAGCAAGTAACCTTTATTTATAGCAGGAATATTATTTTTACATATGTGGCTAATTTATTGTGTTTATAGTCATGAAATATCATTATGTGAGCCTAAAACTCTTAATTCAGATTCAGATCACTTTAAATGAGATTAAAGTTGTAGGCATGTGGGTTTTTTTTTTTTACTGTATTTGGCTATCGAACTTTTAGTTAAAGGTTATAAGTATTCTTTCAGTAACTTCTATCATTGTGCAGGGCTGAATTAAATCCAAGGTGAGAGGAGAAAACTGGCAATTAATTCAAAGAGACACATAAGGGGACCAAAAAAAAAAAGCTTTTTAAATTTGTCACCCACTTAAAAGTCTTTGTGCTTCGCTGCTTTAATTGTGCTTTTTTACTTTGACTGACAGACTCACACTCTGCTGTGTGTTCTGATATTGCTGCAACCTTTAGTGCATTTGTGATGTTATTACACGACACTGGTTTTGTTCACCAAATGGTAAATGGCCTGTATTTGTATAGCACTTTTACTAGTCCCCCATAGGGACCCCAAAGGGCTTTACACACCCAGTCATCCACCCATTCACACACACATTCACACACTGGTGGAGGCAGCTACAGTTGTAGCCACAGCTGCCCTGGGGCAGACTGACAGAAGCGAGGCTGCCATATCGCGCCATCGGCCCTTCTGGCCAACACCAGTAGGTGAAGTGTCTTGCCCAAGGACACAACGACCGAGACTTTCCGAGCCCGGGCTCAAACCGGCAACCTTCCGATTACAAGGCGAACCCCCAACTCTTGAGCTACGATAGACCAAGAGTCTAATATGCAGAGACTGTACAGGTGGTTGAAGAAAGAGGAAGAGGATTGCAAAAGCATGAAATACAACTCTGAAAGCAAGCTCGTAAAGGTATCCACTTCCTATTTATGCCTCTCTTAGTACCACTTTTATTCTTAGTTTCTTTTGTTAGCAGGACGGACACCGCTGATGCACAATGGGCTTAAAGCCCCAGTCACACAGTGCATTGAGTCCAGTGGGAAATCACTTGACGACTACCGGTTTTGCGGGTTTTGCAAGTGGTTCCTGGCAGTTGGAAAAAGTTATATGTTAATGCACTGAAACCACCCATGTGATTGTTTTAATTACCAGTTATCTTAAAAACTTGTCAGCAAACACTAGTGAAACATTCAGTGTTTATAGAAGTGTGAACACTGCAGCATAACCTGGAAACAGAAGCCTTTTGCCATCAAAGTAAAAGTTGGGTCTTAACGCTGAAACCAACACATTTCAAAAGATGCCATTTTTACTTTGCAGGCAAAGTCTCCATTTCTAGTTTACATTACACTTTTTCAAGTTTCACTATGGTTCAGTGATACGGACACTGCACCGGCCCGTCGTGGTGAAGAGAGAGCTGAGTGTAAAAGCGAAGCTCTTAATTTACCGGTCGATCTACGTCCCTACCCTCACCTATGGCCACGAGCTGTGGGTAGTGACCGAAAGAACGAGATAGCGGATACAAGTGGCGGAAATGAGCTTCCTCCGAAGGGTGGCTGGCCTCTCTCTTAGAGATAGGGTGAGAAGTTCAGCCATCCGGGAGGGGCTCAGAGTAGAGCAGCTGCTGCTCCACATCGAAAGGAGCCAGCTGAGGTGGTTTGGGCATCTGACAAGGATGCCTCCTGGGCGTCTCCTGGGTGAGGTGTTCCAGGCATGTCCCACCGGGAGGAGGTCCCGGGGCAGACCCAGGACACGCTGGAGAGATTATATCTCTCGGCTGGCCTGGGAACGCCTTGGTGTTCCCCCGGATAAGCTGGAGGAGGTGGCTGGGGAGAGGGAGGTCTGGGCTTCTCTGCTTAGGCTGCTGCCCCTGCGACCCGGCCCTGGATAAAGCGGAAGAAGATGGATGGGTGGATGCTTGCAATCTCAGATTTACGCACATTCACACTCTGATGAATGCATCGGGAGTAACACAGGGTTCTGTATCTTCCCCACGGATACTTTGGCATGTAGAGTGGAGCAGGCAAGGATTGAACCACCAATCTAGTAGATAACCTGCTCGACTTCCAGACCTGCAGCCACCCCTCAAGTGTTTGCAAACAAGCAGCCATTTTCTATGTAAGCTACAAGGAACCGTGGCAGTCTGTTAGTGACCAAACCAAACACAAGCAGGTTTATGGTGTAAAATCCTTTTTGCATCCCAGCAACATACAGTTGCCAACAGATTGTAGCTCTGTGTGACCGATGCCTTACCAGATACAGAACAACTATAGAAACCAGAATGCAGTCTGGTTATTTTGAGAATCAATGATGTTCTATCAGAACAAGAAAGGCAAGTAGTGCTTGTCTTGTCTAAACTAAAAGTGGGCAAAAATTTACATATCAAAGTAAACTGATCTTTCTTTCCTTTTAACTCGGATAGTCGACAGCTATCCATAGTCGAAAATTGTTGCTAAAATTGTTTCTTGTTTGGTGCTCAAACTGTAGCTCTGTCATATAGGTGTGTCCCTTTCCCATTAACTATGACTTGAGCTGTTGAGGCTAGCTTCTTTTTGGTAATTTGTTCATGCTCATTGTGGATAAAACTCTGGTCCCCATCAGAGGCGGAGCCAGACATTTGAAACACCCGGGGCTTAGCCCTAAAGGGTAGTATGCATGTGGGATTTATTTTTTTTATTTTTTTTTGGGGGGGGGGGGGGGGGGGTTAGAAATGACTGAAAGATTAATAGGCTCTGTTTTGAGTTTTGTTCAAAAAAGAATGACTTCATATAGGGAAAATTAAATATCACATGTGCAAGACACCTTAAACTAGTTTTTTAATTAAGCAGCAAGACAGAACAAAGTCGGGGCTGTATCAAGACACGAGGACTAAACCCCAATTCAACCAGACCCAGAACTGATCCGGAATTAAAACAGGACTACAACAGTTCAAAATCAGGACTACTGAGGCCTTAACCAAGACAGAACCAGAATCAGAACTAGATGATAGTAGCACTGAAAATCATCATAGACCTGCACTACACTTATTTTTTTAATTCTACCAAAGTACAATATTTAGATTGAGAAAAGTTTATATAATTATTTACCCTTGTTGTGCAAACAAACCTGCAGAACTTAAATGTAGAATTTGAAAAATAGCAAACCTAAAAAGAAACACTAGGTACGAGATACATGAGGACCTATGATACGGTGATACTTTTGGTAAACAACCATTTGACTAACATGTGTCTCACCTGCTCTTGGTCATCTCCCTCTCTGTTCCTCTCTCTCCCTCTTTGTGCTGACAATCATCAAATATACAGTTGAAACCAGATATTTATGTACTCTTCAGATAAAAACACAAACACTTTTTTAATTGTAACATCAAATCAGACTAAATGTTTATTTTTTAGATTGATAAATATAAAAAACATGTTTGTTAACTTTAAGAGTAAAGAGAGAAACTATCTGTATTTCTTAATTGCAAATGGCACCAAATTGTATTCAAAATTGAGCCACACTTATGGAGCTCCACAGTTCTTTTTCTGGTGTTTTGGTTGACATCTCTTGATTTTCCCATTTCACAGAAACAGGCTCTGTGTTTTGCCTTATATGCATCCACAGCTGTGCCACCAATTTACTCACATGGACTCTACTAACCTATCAGAAGCTTCTTCAGCTCAGAATGGAATCGTCTGGAGTTTCTTATTAATTAACAATAAACTTAGTGTATATGTACTCCTAATTTTGATCAAAGTGATAAAAAAATAGACAGCTCTGTCTCTCTTTATTCTGACATTTAACTAATTCAAAAGATGTTTCAATATTTATCTAAAACAAAAGTTTACTCTAAATTGATGTTGTACAGTAAAAATGTTTTATGTTTTCTCCCTAAAGTGTAAATATCTGGTTACAAATGTGAATATCCTGCTGTGTACTGAAACCCCTCTTGTTTTGCATAGAAATATACTGAACAACATACAAAGCATAATATATAAAATAACATTTACCTGAGTTTTTTCTTTGAAAGAACCCTCTAATGTCCATTCTTATATTTCAGTACATAACTGAAACCGATTTAGTCGGGGAGCGTAAGAACTGAAAATATGAAATAAACACACGTAAGCTAAGACTCTCTAAAAAAAATAGCATTTGTTCGGCTTTTCATTTCGCCATTTGTTGATTCACTTGAAGAGCAAGTAACGTAATATTGGTCAAGTGATCAGTTTGATATCAATCTTTCGTGATACACCGTCATATTTACATCATTTGTACGGTGCGAATGATTTGCTTTGGTACCTGGTCAAACTTCAGCTCTCCTTGGTATGGCTGGCTCCGTTTCTCCAACAGCGCACAAAAGCAGCAGCTGCCCCGCCCTCTCGCTCAGTCGCTTAATGCCTGAGCTCGGATCATACCAATATCAGGGGGGATTCACGCACAGTCGTAAATTCCCACAGTGTGCACTATGTGCTTCGAATATTGTGTATACTTTTTGTTTTATACACTTGTCAGCCAGACATCTAACTATGAAAAAAATTGCACTCCAAAAGACCCCGGGCTTCTGACAAAACAACCCTGTCATGATTCGGCTGTGTGGCAGGCAGGAGAGGACCCAAACGCAAACTCACGGAGACAAAACGTAAACTCAAAAACACAGCTTTAATGCTGGCAAAAAGTGAAACACAAAAACAGTACAAACCTAAACTGGGAAAGCTAAACATAAAGTATACCAGGAACCACGGGGAGAATCACACACAGCATGAGGGAGACTACGACAAAGAGAAACACAGAGCTTAAATACTCTTAATCGGAACAGAAAACAAAAGCAGAGCACAGCAAACACCGGAGCCCAAGAAAACAGCCCAAACACAGGGCAGTTCAGGGGGCCGACCATGCGGACAGCAACAGCGGCGGGGAAACAGTTCAGGGGGCCGGCCGCGCGGAAGGCGGCGGCGACACAGGCGATGGCGACGTGGAAACAGTTCAGGGGGCCGGCCGCGCGGAAGGCAACGGCGCAGAAACAGTTCAGGGGGCCGACCTTGATGGCGGTGACGTCCAGCTGGTGGCCCGGAAAGTGGCCGGCGGTGATGTCCAGCTGGTGGCCCGGAAAGTGGCCGGCGATGCCGAGATGCAGAGGCCGGACCAGACGAGGATGAAGACCCTGACGAGGCCGGACCAGACGAGGATGAAGACCCTGACGAGGCCGTACCAGACGTAGACGATGAAGCAGAAGCAGAGGCCGGACCAGACGTAGACGATGTAGCAGAAGCAGAGGCCGGACCAGACGTAGACGATGTAGCAGAAGCAGGGGCCGGACCAGGTGTAGCAGAAGCACAGGCAGAGGCCGGACCAGGCGTAGCAGAGGCCGGACCAGGCGTAGCAGAGGCCGGAGCTGGACCAGGCGAAGCAGAAACCGATGACGAGGCGGCCACAGGTGGCGGCTGAACGGGCCCCTCGGACCCTCCAGCGGAGATGGGAGGCTGAACGGGCCCCTCGGACCCCCCAGCGGAGACGGGAGGCTGAACGGGCCCCTCGGACCCCCCAGCGGAGATGGGAGGCTGAACGGGCCCCTCGGACCCCCCAGCGGAGACGGGAGGCTGAACGGGCCCCTCGGACCCCCCAGCGGAGACGGGAGGCTGAACGGGCCCCTCGGACCCTCCAGCGGAGACGGGAGGCCGGACGGGCCCCTCGGGCCCTCCAGCTGACGTGGCATGAGGCCGGACGGGCCCCTCGGGCCCTCCAGCTGGAACAGGCGGCGGCGTGGGAGCCGCGGAGTGCTGAGCAGACTGTTGAGTGGTTGGTTGTGCAGATGATCGGGCTAAAGAAAGGGGTATGGGTGACAAAACTGAAGCCTCACCACATGACTGAGCTAATAACTGAGCAACAGACTGAGCTATGGAAAGAATGAGAGGTTGTAGTAATTGTGGTAGTGGTTGACCTAACTCCGAGCCTATAGAACACAAGGACAGGGGCTGGATAGGCTCGTCTGAGCCTTCAGCGGACACAGGAATGGGTGCAGGCACCCGCCGGACACGAACCACTCCCACCCGAGGAGCAGGTACAGGTGCGGAGGTAGGCTGTGTCCTGGCTGGCCTCACCCTGGGAGCCGGGACAGGTGGTGGAGAGCGGAGCTCAGGAGTGGTCACAGGCGTAGGTAGGTTTGCAAAGGCAGTTTCTGAATAAGCTGACTGGTGAGCAGCAAAGTCCAGGGGTGAAGCCACACCCAAAACAGTCACTTGAGGTGCAGGTTGAACTTGGTCTGACTCTAAAACATGGCGAGTGTGTTTGAACATGGCTGGCTGTGGAACACAAAATTCAACTTGATTCATGAGCTCAGTGGCATCAAGTCCAAGTCTTCTAGCCAGTTTAACTATGGTAGGAGGCACTCTGTTACTATTTACACCTCCCAGCTGAGGCACAGAAAAAATAACTGCCTGAGATACTGGAAGAGCGTCACGTAGAGTCTCAGACACAAGATCGGAATCATGCAGGTTCGGAGGAGCTGGTTGAAAAACTAAAGTGTTCATAGGAGCAGCATGACTAACCGTGGATGAAATGGCAGAAGGTTTGGAGTCAGAATGTGGCAAACAGTCACTTTTACTCACGAAAGGGGTCTGCTCAGCTGCTGTGGAGCGATGGCGGCGTGAATGCCGCTTTCTCCTGGAAGAGGGAGGAGACGAGTCGGCCCGCAAATCTGGCTCTTCACACAGGAGTGGCTGATCAGGGCAGACACGCACAGTAGAAACAAGGAAGTCCTGGATTAAAGGGTGGAGCATGCCAAATAACCAGGGGAGTCCAGAGATCATCCGTTGTAAGCGAAGACCTAGCTCCTCCTGGTATTCATTAATTGGCAGTGCAAACCACTCCTGGCAGAGAAATTCTACCGTGTAGATCATGAGCGGAGCTCAGCGGAGGGATTGTGAGCTGCTGGGTCCATATAATGGTCGTAGTCTTCTGTCATGATTCGGCTGTGTGGCAGGCAGGAGAGGACCCAAACGCAAACTCACGGAGACAAAACGTAAACTCAAAAACACAGCTTTAATGCTGGCAAAAAGTGAAACACAAAAACAGTACAAAACTAAACTGGGAAAGCTAAACATAAAGTATACCAGGAACCACGGGGAGAATCACACACAGCATGAGGGAGACTACGACAAAGAGAAACACAGAGCTTAAATACACAGAGGGATAACGAGGGAATGAGACACAGAAGGAGGGCACAGCTGGGAGAAATCAGGACTGACGAGACAAGCAAAGCAGGACACATTCACATAAGACACGGAACTTCAAAGTAAAACAGGAAGGATCACACAGAGACGCGAATTTGACACAGTGGAGACAGCAACTAAGAAACACAGAGACATAAACCATAAGGCAGAGGACTCTAAGAACAGAGGGGACACAGAGGGGAACTCAAACATGCAGACACAGACTACACAGAACAGAGGGGACACAGAGAAACATGAAGGGCAAGGGATCGAAACTAGAAACCATAAAATAACTCACACAAGTACAATATTACAAACATCACAAGGAACTAAAAACGCTGGGTCAGGGGACCCAGGACCATGACAAACCCGGGCTTAAGCCCAGTAAGCCACCCCCACGCTCCGCCCCTGGTCCCCATCCTTTACCGTCAGAAACCAGTGTGTGAGCGAAGCTGCTGCTGGATCAGCTTTCACTGCTCTGAGATCAGTTGCAACCTGTGCTTTGTGTGGTAACTAGTGCTGTAATTGTTACAACAATCTAATATGATTGTTGTAACAATTATTATTATTAATAAATAACTTCAGCCTCTTGAACTCTATTTTATGACCTTATGCATTAGTTTGGCTGGTAACGTTTTAAAATTACTAGCAGCCACAGGATGTGATATTGAAATAGATTATCTGTAATATCAGTAGCATCTGTTGAATTAATCTGATGCAGTTAAGAAATGTCAATATATATCAGAGGATAATGCTGCATTCCTAATGCTGGAAGGGGAATAAAGAGGATCTGATTAATTGACAGGCATTAAAAAACAACATGCACAGTGATTGGGATTGGGTATTTATCTGGGTTTAAATACAGTTTGGAGGATTTGGGGTCAGAATTTTTAAAAAATGCTGTTTTTAAACATCTTATCAATCTTACACAGTCAGAGAAATGTGGGGATTAAGATGCAAAAAGATAGAGACAGAGAAGGATTGCCTCTGGCCCCAGTTTCAGAAGAATAGAGACATCAGTTGAGCTGCAGATGCCAATGAAAATAAAATCATTTGATTTTGGTACAGCTTATTAATGTCTCCTATTGTAGGCTTGAAGAGCACATGTTTCTCCTGTTAGTGGAAGTCCTGAGGATGGACATTTTGGTTGTATGTATTTAATTTTCTATGTAACAGATAACTATAATGTATGTTTCCCAGGTGATGTATTCCTTTATCTTAGGGACATTTCTGAGTAAGAGTAAAGACCTCTGTTTGCACAAGGGATCATTTTTCTTTCAAGACAGCAAAGTGCAACACCACTGTCACCACACACACCTTCCTCACCTGGCATGCAATAACAGGTGTGTTACTACAGATTCTGAAGTTTGTCAACGCTTGGACTGAACGCTTGTTTTCACCTGAAATAATACTTTAAAATGAAAGTGGATTAGTATGCACGTAGGTTTGGTCTTACAACGTAAACCAAGTTAACCCTGCTAGTTATCCTCTTTTATCAAGTCGTGGTCAGAGTTTCTTTTGTCAGCCTTTGATCCCTTCAGTTACGGACTGCATTAATAAATCTAGCTACGTGACTCGACAGGACAGTCAGGACACTCAGGTCCTGTTAGGGAGAAGAGATACTCTCCCCGCTAGGGCCTGACCGCAACGTGGCTCCAGCCGCCCTAATTTCTGGTCCTGGAGAAAAGAGCCGCTCTGCAGGGGAAGTGAGAGGCTAATTGTCGAGAGAGGCACTGAAGGAGCAAAGCTGAATCAACTCTAATTAGGACACAATTACGGCTAACTCTCACAGCTGTAAAAATCCATTAACCTTTAATCGTACAGTTCATCAAACACTTGAGGTTAGAGTGTGTGTGAATGTGTGACAGTGTGTGAGTGAGAAGCTCATACAGAGCGATACAGAGATACATCCCTACATCCCTGCATCTGTGAGGAGAAAAAGCCCTGACTAGGAAAATATTTTGGCATATGATGATCGTGACAGAACAATCAGGAGTGACGGAGAAGAACACTGATCTCACTGAATTCATGATCGATACATTAGTTATATATTCGTTTTGTCTTGTAATTTGTAACTGAAATTTCTCCCCATGTTTGTTCTCTCTGAGTACTCCAGCTTCCTCCCACAGTCCAAAGACATACAGCTAGTGGAGTGAAGTTAGTGGTGATTCTGTCACGGCTGCCGAGGCGAGCCGTGTGGATTTAGAAGGAGGACCCAAGATGCAGGCAGTGGATGAGATACCGGTGGTTTTATTTACAGAGGTGTAGTGGCAAACAAACAGTGGGGCATAACAAACAACTAAAGACACCTAAACTGGGAGAACTAAAATAACAGACCTGGGAGCATATGACAACGGATGATGAATAGCGGAGAGACGCAGACGAGGAAAAGGACACCGTGGAACACAGGGGAACAGACTGACACAGAGTTACACAGACTGACACGGAGGAACACAGACGAACCGGCAACAGGCAGGAGAACACACAGGGCTTAAATACACACACCAGTAATCAGGGGATGAGAGACAGGAGGGCAACACAGCTGGGAGGAATCTGGGCTGACGGGACAGGGGAAACGTAAACTGATCACACTCACATACGACACGGACCTTCACAATAAAACAGGAAACTCAGATACATGGAACCAGACAAGACATTGAACTAAACAGACAGATTCACAAACAGATGGGGAGACACCATAGACAGACAGATACAGACGCAGACTCAGAGGCAGATCGAAAATAACACAGAACTTAAACAATCATCTAGAAAATGATAAACTAAAGGCACTGGGTCACCGACCCAGGACCATGACAGTACCCCCCCCCCCCCTCAAGGGCTGGCACCAGACAGCCCAGCAGAAACGAAAAAACGGACCAAAACAAAACAGAAAACAACCCGACCAGGGCGGGCGGAGGGGGCCCAGGAGAGAGGGACAGAGTCCAAAAAGGCCCAGATGGTCAAGTTCAGGAGGCCGACCATGCGAATGGCAACGGGGCAGGTCCGGATGCCGGCCACGCAGTAGGCAGTGGCGTGGAAACAGTTCTGGGGGCCGACCGTGCGGACGGCAACGGTGGCGTGGAAACAGTTCTGGGGCCGACCGTGCGGACGGCAACGGCGGCGTGGAAACAGTTCTGAGGTCCGACCGTGCGGACGGCAACGGCGGCGTGGAAACAGTTCTGAGGTCCGACCGTGCGGACGGCAACGGCGGCGTGGAAACAGTTCTGGGGGCCGACCGTGCGGACGGCAACGGCGGTGTGGAAACAAGTCCGGAGGCCGGCCACGCGGAAGGCAGTGGCGGCGTTCAGGAGGGCGTCCATGGTGGCGGAGATGCCCAACAAGCGGCCTGGCAAATGACCGACGATGTGGAGGTGGTAGTAGGGGACCTGAAGGCTGCTTGGCCCCTGCAGCCCCAGGCAAGGCGCAAGCTGAGGCTGGACCAGACGAGGCGGAAGCTGAGGCTGGACCAGACGAGGCGGAAGCTGAGGCTGGACCTGATGAGGATGATGAGGATGCGGAGGCTGGACCAGGCGAGGCTGATGAGGATGCGGAGGCTGGACCAGGCGAGGCTGAAGCAGAAGCGGAGGCCGGACCAGGCGAGGCTGATGAGGAAGCGGAGGCCGGACCAGGCGAGGCTGATGAGGAAGCGGAGGCCGGACCAGGCGCGGCTGAAGCAGAAGCGGAGGCCGGACCAGGCGAGGATGAAGCAGTGGCTGGACCAGGTGAAGCGGATGAAGCCGAAGCATGCGCTGGACCAGGCGACGCTGAGGATGCTGAATCCGGACCAGGCGACGGCGTGGAGGATGCAGCAGAGGCCGGGCCAGGCAACGGCGTGGAGGATGCAGATGGAGGCGCTGCAGCAGGTGGCGGCATGGATGAAACTGCTGCTGCAAGCGTGGATGAGGCTGCTGGTGGAGCAGCTGGTGGCTGGATGGGCTCCTCGGGCCCCCCAGCTGACGAGAAAGGAGGCTGGACGGGCTCCTCGGGCCCCCCAGCTGACGAGGCAGATGGCTGGACGGGCTCCTCGGGCCCCCCAGCAAAAACAGTCTCAGAACCAGTGGGCACTGGAGCCCCTGGCACACACAGAACAGAACCAGCAGGTGCGGAGACCTCTGGCAGGAACGCAACAGAACCAGCAGGTGCGGAGGCCTCTGGCAGGAACGCAACAGAACCAGCAGGCACACGGGCCTCTGGCAGGAACGCAACAGAACCAGCAGGCACACGGGCCTTTGGCAGGAACGCAACAGGACCAGCAGGCACACGGGCCTCTGGCAGGAACGCAGCAGGACCAGCAGGCACACGGGCCTCTGGCAGGGACAGAACAGGACCAGCAGGCACACGGGCCTCTGGCAAACACATAGCGGCCTGCAGCTGCGCAGAGCATTGACCCTGCTCAGACAGCGACAGCTCTGTGCAGTCCTCAGCTGGCTTCTTAAACTCCAGGGGTCCAGAGTCTGATGGGGGCTGAAACCCAGCCTCTGGGGAGGCCCTGGAGTGCATCTCAGTCTCAGAACTGGCCAGCCTTTGAGGAATGTTGACATTGTTCTTGGGTTTGTCTCTCTGCTTAGAGTACGGAGTTGTTGAACTGTCCGTTATGGGTTGGACTGACATGGCTTGCTGTACAGGAGGAGTAGGTGAAGGTGATGGCTGAACAGGTGGTGGAGCAACTGACACAGGATGCTGGGCTGGTGACTGCTGAACAGGAGGCTGAACTGAGGATAAAGCTAATGATTCTTCTGCTAACCGGGCTACTGACTGGGCCATGGATTGTAACAGGGTTTGTAATAAGTCTGGCTGTGACTGTAATTGAGCTATGGATTGTGAGGCTGAATGTGGCGGAGGTGGCGACTGGGCTTCTGGCCGGGTGGCTAACTGAGCTTCCGGCCGGGCGGCTAACTGAGCTTCCGGCCGGGCGGCTAACTGAGCTTCCGGCTGGGCGGCTAACTGAGCTTCCGGCTGGGCGGCTAACTGAGCTTCCGGCCGGGCGGCTAACTGAGCTTCTGGCGATAAACAGTTTTTGTCCTGTGCCGTACAGAACATCACCCCTGAGTAAACGGTCCCACAGTTCAGACCAATAATACTGTCCTGTCCACTCACCACAGCTGGCTGCTCGGAAATCCCCAGGTCCGACTGTGGCGAGGAGCGTCGGCAGCGTGAGCGCCGTTTCCCCCTCGAAGGCTGGGTTGACGGGCCGGGCAGAACATCCTCTGTCGGACTGGGCAGTGAAGCATGAGCTGCAGGGTGGGTGGTAGCAGCCGGGGGGTGAAGACGGAGTCCATTCAGAATGAAATTCTGTGCAAGCGGGTGAAGTGAGCTGAGCAGCCAGGGGAGACCAGAAACCAAGCGCTGTAGCCGATTAGCCACGGCTTGGCGAAATTCTCTCCCCTCGTGCTCCAGCCACGCGTTGATTAATTTGTCCACGGAGTAAACAATGTCCTCCCGGAGCTCCTTGGGCGGGTTGAATGCTGCTGGGTCCATAGTGGCCGGTTCATACTGTCACGGCTGCCAAGGCGAGCCGTGTGGATTTAGAAGGAGGACCCAAGATGCAGGCAGTGGATGAGATACCGGTGGTTTTATTTACAGAGGTGTAGTGGCAAACAAACAGTGGGGCATAACAAACAACTAAAGACACCTAAACTGGGAAAACTAAAATAACAGACCTGGGAGCATATGACAACGGATGATGAATAGCAGAGAGACGCAGACGAGGAACAGGACACCGTGGAACACAGGGGAACAGACTGACACAGAGTTACACAGACTGACACGGAGGAACACAGACGAACCGGCAACAGGCAGGAGAACACACAGGGCTTAAATACACACACCAGTAATCAGGGGATGAGAGACAGGAGGGCAACACAGCTGGGAGGAATCTGGGCTGACGGGACAGGGGAAACGTAACCTGATCACACTCACATACGACACGGACCTTCACAATAAAACAGGAAACTCAGATACATGGAACCAGACAAGACATTGAACTAAACAGACAGATTCACAAACAGATGGGGAGACACCATAGACAGACAGATACAGACGCAGACTCAAGAGGCAGATCGAAAATAACACAGAACTTAAACAATCATCTAGAAAATGATAAACTAAAGGCGCTGGGTCACCGACCCAGGACCATGACAGATTCTAAATTTCTCATAGCTGTGAATGTGAGTGTGAATGGTTTTCTGTCTCTCTGTGTTAGCCCTGCAAGAGACTGGCAACCTGTCCAGGTGTACCCCACCTCTGCCATGCGATAGATTCTAGGCCTGATCTTTTTGTTTACACTATTGTTGTTAGTTTGTTTAACGGTGAAAGAATGTGGATATAAGCTTTCTCCGAAGGGAAGTTAGGCTTTCCCTCAGAGAGGGAGGGGCTCACAGTAGAGGTGCTACTCCCCCGGAGTAGAGGTAGTAGGCAGTAGAGGTACTCCCCTCCTGGAATTCATGTCTCTTGGCTGGCCTGGGAACACCTCAATGTTTCCCTGTATAAGCTGGAGTAGGTGACTGCCCCGCAACCCGACTTCAGATAAACAGTAGAAAATGGATGGATGATTTATTGTTTTGTTATTTTAGATTTAAACCTTTGTCATGGGTTTTTGAACAACGTGCATCATTCATAAGAAATAGCACAATGTGCCACACTTTTCGAATCTCTCTCTCTCTCTATATATATATATATATATATATATATAGAGAGAGAGAGAGAGAGAGAGAGAGAGAGATACAGTACTGTGCAAAAGTTTTAGGCAGGTTTGAAAAATGCTGTAAATAAAGAACACTTTCAGAAATATAAATGATTTTAGTTTAGTTTAGCCCCAAATGTATTCTGGACAACGACCCCAAACACCCAGCCAACGTCATTAAGAACTATCTTCAGCGTAAAGAAGAAGAAGTACTGGAAGGGATGGTATGGCCCCCACAGTGCCCTGATGTCAGCATCATGGAGTGTGTCTGGGATTACATGAAGAGACAGAAGGATGTGAGGAAGCTGCATCCACAGAAGATCTGGGCTTCGTTCTCAGAGATGTTTGGAACAACCTACCAGGCGAGTTCCTTCAAAAACTGTGTGCAAGTGGACCTAGAAGAAGGCAAAGGGTGCTTACACCAAATATTGATTTGGTTTAGGTTTCTCTTTTGTTCATTCACTGCATTTTGTTGATTGATGAAAATAAATGATTAACACTTTTTGAAAGCATTCTCCTCGTTCTCAGATTATTCTCTATAAACCAAAGAGATTGTTGTTTAAATTCTTCTACGTTAGCAGTTTTGAAATGATGCTAAATTCAAAGTGTCATAAATCACCATTCAGATGTGGGTTTAAACTTCAACAAGTTGTCAGGACCACAGCCATACATATGACAGCGCTCATGCAGGTGTATTGGCACTGTGGCTCCACAGTGTACCCCAAAATTGTTGCTACATGCAGATTTTATGCAAAGTCTATTGTAAAGACTACAGAGAATAAAAAAAAAACAATTACAAAATGAACAATCATGTGGTATTTGCCTGCTGCACAAATCAAGGGCACTCATTAAGTCTGCTTATCTGTAAATCCTACCCTGTATTATACCAAACACTGAAAATACTCCATAGGGCTATAGAAATGTGGCCACAACCGTAAGCTTAACAACATGACACATTTTCTCATCCAAAGCCAGCAGTCTGCTCCTCTGTCAGCTGTCACTGATTCCTAAAATGAAAGAAGTAATATTTATTAAACAGCACAGTGTAACAGTCCCACTGTATGACCCTAAAACGATGCTTATTCATTTTAAAATTACTTTTTGTTTATCTGTTTTTTGTAAATTAGAAAACTTCACACCAGCATTTCATTTAAAAACATGTACAATTTAAAATTACTGAGATTAATATAATACACACTAGCTGCAGATCTCAATATAAACATTGCTTAGTAAAACTGGGTAGGGCCACCGTTCTCAAATAGCCTCGCTTCTTGGTTGTTTAAACACCATTACATCACATCACTTCTGCAGATGCCATGCTCATGAAACCATTTAAGTGAGACAGATGCTGTTACAAAAAGATGCACATAGTCAGCATCGGTGGTATGCAAACCATGACTGACTGGTAATATGAAGCCTAAAGCAGGTGCATTAGGTGTTTCCACTTGTTAATATATTCAATTAAGACTTTGTCTCTATATCTTGTGGAAATAGTGCCAGTCTTGATAGCAGTGAATTTACATAAATATGCATTTAAACTATGAGACTCTTAACATAGCAGCAAACAAATTAATAAACACTACAGCGCCTGTGAGTGAGTCATCCAACCTTCAGGCTACTAAGTAACAATATGCGTCATCCATCTAACTTTTGGCAGATATGGCCTTTTTAAAGTTTGAAATGTAGCTTTTATTTAGACATGGGCCTCTGGCCAATCATCTATGAGTTGGTAGATATGAGAACAAGAAGAAAAGATGTTACTCCTGGTGATGTTTGGCTGATGTTATCCAGGAGGACAGCAGCTGCATCATATATTGATCTAGACACTAAAAATGCTTGATGGTGATCAAGAACCAACATTAAATACTGTTAAAAAACCACCATCAAATCTCATTGTTGACATATAAATGTTACATTACTGTCAGTAAATCTCTATACATGCATTTATCATGAAATCTCTTCAGGAAGGTGACTGAAGCCTAACAGCAATTTCAAGTGTGGCCTTAATACATGCAATCATAAACAAATGCAAAATTAAAAAACACTCATTTTTTCTTATTTACTATTTAACTTTTATTTATTTATTTATTGTAGTTTTACGTGGTCAAATATCTCTAAGTTATTTACATTAAGTCTTTGGAATAGATTCATGCAGCCATCATCGAGAATTTATGTGACTACAGGGTGGGCCATTTATATGGATACACCGTAATAACATGGGAATGGTTGGTGATATTAAAGTCCTGTTTGTGGCACATTAGTATATGTGAGGGGGCAAACTCCTCAAGATGGGTGGTGACCATGGTGGCCATTTAGAAGTCGGCCATCTTGGATACAACCTTTGTTTTTTCAATAGGAAGAGGGCCATGTGACAGAAAAACAATGGTGTGCTTGGTTTCAACGTAACTTTATTCTTTCATGAGTTATTTACAAGTTCCTCTTTGTTCTTATCTCCGTGTCTACTCTCACTGTACTGTGTGGGGTTTGATCTCTTTGTGTGTTTGTTCTTTGCTTGCATCTGGATTGTGTGTTTTCAGTCTGGGTGTCTGTCTCTGTGTTTATTTGTTCCCTGTCTTATTTTGATAGTCTCTTGTCCTGTGTGCTTTGTGTACAGTTTTGCTTCCCCTGATTTAGTTCACCTGTGTTTCCTGCTGTGTTCTATGAGGTGCCGTAAGGGACATTATTACTGAAACGCTCTCACACACACTACTGAAACGCTCTCACACACACTACTGAAACGCTCTCACACACACTACTGAAACGCTCTCACACACACTACTGAAATTTTAGCTCTCACACACACTACTGAAATTTTAGCTCTCACACACACCACTGAAATTTTAGCTCTCACACACACTACTGAAATTTTAGCTCTCACACACACAACTGAAACGCTCTCACACACACTACTGAAATTTTAGCTCTCACACACACAACTGAAATTTTAGCTCTCACACACACTACTGAAACGCTCTCACACACACAACTGAAACGCTCTCACACACACTACTGAAATTTTAGCTCTCACACACACAACTGAAACGCTCTCACACACACTACTGAAAAACCAAGACATTTCAGTTGAACAGGGAGGCGTTTCAGTTAAACAGGAAGGCATTTCAGTTAAACAGGAAGGCATTTCAGTTGAACAGGAAGGCATTTCAGTTAAACAGGAAGTTAATTCTTGACAAGGAAACTGAAGGAAAAAGTGTTAGATTTCAAACAAACCACTACACAGATGTCTACTCAGCAACCTGTTAGTTAGGGGTGGGTTTTTATAATCGATTTATTGATTAAAATCAATTCTGGCTTTGGATAACGTGAAATCGATTCATTAAAATCCTGAATCGATTTTTTAATATAAATTTATTTTGCCCGAAATGCCAGAATCTCTGGTGAAACCTCACAAAATTTCAAATTAATATTTAGGGAAATCGAATTTTTTAAGTTGCGCCAAATACATTGTGTGATAGGGCATAGAAAAAAAAAAGATGTTCTAGGGTTTCATTTTCATCAGTACAAAAAGAACACTGATCCACCTCAAAGCCAAATCTCTTTTTTTAGAAATTCTGCCACAGTATTAGTTTTGTTTAAAGTGTGTTTCTTTAACTTTAGGTAGAATAGGCTATTTCATAAATTTTTAGTATGCTTTATCCAGTGTATATGAAATAACTAAATTAGAACCATGCCATGTAACCATTCTGTTGTAACTATGAAATATTTTGTCTTTGAAGAAACTACTAACAAATTTCTTATTGCATTTTTATCAAACAGCTGACATTGCCCTAGCAATAAATTTGGGAGCACTGATGAGAAATTATTGTATATCATAAAAATTTTAATCAAATGAAGCAGAGGCAGTGGGACCAGTTCACAAAATTTGTTATATTCTCTTTGAGAACAGTTTAGACAATATTTTTCTGAAAGTTCTGTGTAACTTAGAATGACACCTTTATCATCCAACAAATCTGTTATGAATATAATATTTTTGTTCAAACCAGTCACTCTTGAAAATTGATTTTTGATTAAGTGTTATTACCCTATTATTCTATAAGGTTGAATTATGGGGAGAAGTTGTGGGTAAATCTCATTTTCCCAAAAATGCAACGTCTGTTTTGGAAAGTTTGATATCTTTATGGGGATTTTATTTGCCGCAAAATCACATTTCAAGATAAAGTCTAATCCTGTATACTATTTTATTAAACAAGAATCATGGGATGTGGAGCTAAGTAGAGTCTGGCTGTGACAGACAAGATTTTAACCATTTAATTCTAAGGGTGCCAACCATAAATTCTAATTCTGGAGTTTTGATACCACCTTTATTGTATCCCTTCACAAGCTGAGATCTTTCTATGTAATGGGTTTTATTCCTCCACAAAAATTCGAACACATTTCTATTTATGGTTTTCATGGTATTTATCATTTTTTTATTTTTATATTGTTTACGTGGCGCAAAAAAGGTTGGGGACTGCTGTAGCAGGTTGCTGAGTAGACATCCTTGTAGTGTTTTGAAATATACCACTTTTTCCATCAGTTTCCTTGTCAGGAAACAACTTCCTGTTCAGCGGAAATGCCTCTGGTTTCAGTAGTGTGTGTGAGAGCGTTTCAGTAGTGTGTGTGAGAGCTAAAATTTCAGTAGTGTGTGTGAGAGCGTTTCAGTAGTGTGTGTGAGAGCGTTTCAGTAGTGTGTGTGAGAGCGTTTCAGTAGTGTGTGTGAGAGCTAAAATTTCAGTAGTGTGTGTGAGAGCGTTTCAGTAGTGTGTGTGAGAGCGTTTCAGTAGTGTGTGTGAGAGCGTTTCAGTAGTGTGTGTGAGAGCTAAAATTTCAGTAGTGTGTGTGAGAGCGTTTCAGTAGTGTGTGTGAGAGCGTTTCAGTAGTGTGTGTGAGAGCGTTTCAGTTGTGTGTGTGAGAGCGTTTCAGTAGTGTGTGTGAGAGCTAAAATTTCAGTAGTGTGTGTGAGAGCGTTTCAGTAGTGTGTGTGAGAGCGTTTCAGTAGTGTGTGTGAGAGCGTTTCAGTTGTGTGTGTGTGAGAGCTAAAATTTCAGTAGTGTGTGTGAGAGCGTTTCAGTAGTGTGTGTGAGAGCGTTTCAGTAGTGTGTGTGTGAGAGCTAAAATTTCAGTAGTGTGTGTGAGAGCGTTTCAGTTGTGTGTGTGAGAGCGTTTCAGTAATAATGTCCCTTACGGCACCTCATAGTGTTCACCTCCCAGAGTATCTCATCAGTGTATTTAAGCTAACGTGCCAACAGTAAGTCCAACAATACTTTTGAGTTCAGTTCTACTTCGAGTCAACACCTCTGCCTGCCACACAGCACCACATGACAAATGCATTATCCCTGCCACACAAAAGACTTTATTACACAGACATACACAGGTAAAATTGATGTATGGGAAACATGCTGTAACGGTCAGTCCTCACCAAACCACAGAGAGCCCAAAGGAGTCGCTTGAGTTTTATGACCATGCTCAGTGTGGCCAAATTCACTCACTCGAGGCTTTGATTCCAGAGTTTCATTGATCACTCCCTTGCTGCAGAATTGAACATCCTGCTTATTCTTCTACCTGACCCGTTACCTGTCTCTGCTTTGAACGGCTTCGTGTTAGTAGAACACAGAATCCAGCTGATCTCGTTAACCCTGTCTGGCCACCCCTAAAAATCCCTAACATAGACTGGCAAAAGAACTACATCTCTGGATGGAGTTTAAATTGTTATCATTATGTCTCAAGTCTGCTACACCTCCAGTAAAATCAAGATGCTGTGAACCACCAGACCTTTCTTCTGTTTCTGGACTATCTTGATCTCGAAGACATTTTTAGTAAAGACCCGGCTCTCTTGCTTCCACCTCATCATCCCTGTGATTGTGCCATAGACCTACTACCCAGATCACCTTTTCTCTGTGATTTTGATGAACTGGTCGTTTAAGGTCTGAAACGCTCTGTAAGGGAGAACGTTTTCTAGTTTTTTATATTTGGCTCACATTTCTTTCTGCCTTTTTTAGGTGAAGCAGGGCTGAGGAGGCGATGATGTGTTTGACACCGACACTTCTATATTTTCAGTCGTCTGACTCCTTATCTCCTCCACCTCGAGCATAGCTACGAATTCTGCTTGGAGGGCAAATTCGGTGTAAAGTATAGGAAGCTTTTTTCTTCTCTAATTTACTGCTGAATTCCTCGGCTATAGTGAGGCAATAGAGACACCTCTGGCGCGCTGTGTAGCTGTGTGGTCTGAGACCACTGAAGCTAAATGACAAACAGATGTCAGTTAATGAGCTCGGGGTGAAAACACTCTGAGTTGTGACACTGCAGTTGGATTGGATTGATGGATAACCAGAGAGAGAGCAGAAACAGAAATTTAAAAAAATTGTTTGAAATATTTATGTTTCTCTTATATTTTTGCAGATCAAGTTTTTACATTGTGATAGGCTGTAATTAGTTGGACAATACTTGCATCATATAAATTTTAAAAAAAAGAACGGTGGCGGCACAATCTCAGGTACAGGGGCGACCATGGCTCAGGGGTTTGGGAAGCGTATTCTGTAACCGGAAGGTTGCCGGTTCGATCCCCGGGCTCTCTGTCCTGGTCGTTGTGTCCTTGGGCAAGACACTTTACTCTACCGCCTACTGGTGTTGGCCAGAGGGGCCGATGGCGCGATATGGCAGCCTCGCTTCTGTCAGTCTGCCCCAGGGCAGCTGTGGCTACAACTGTAGCTGCCTCCACCAGTGTGTGAATGAATAGTGGCATTGTAAAGCACTTTGGGTGCCTTGAAAAGCGCTATATAAATCCAATCCATTATTATTACTGCCTGTTCTGGGTACACAAAAGCAACGACAGTCTAGGAAACCTGTCTCTCTCCCAGTGACAACTGGGACAGTCTCCAGTATCCTATGAGAGGAAGAAATCGAAAGATGGAAAGTTAATTAACAAAATGAACATCATGTCAAATTTGACTTGAAATGACCAATCCAGTCTATAATCTCATCAAAAAACGTTCTTATGGAGGCCATAGAGCAAAAAGCTGAGGGACATATTTTCTTAAGTGGCACCTCTAGGACTGAAATACGGCTGAAAGCAAATGCAAAAGTGTAAAAACTGCAGTTTCCCTAATGCCTAACAGGACTCTCACTTTTATAGCAAGTTTACAGCCCGGTTTAAAGACTTTTAATTTGATTCAATTTTATTTATATAGCACTAAATCATGACAGCAGTTGCCTCAGGGCGCCTGATATTCTGAGGATAAGACCCAACAGGAATACTTGGCAACAGTGGGGAGAAAAAACTCCACTTTAACAGGAAGAAACCTCCAGTATCACCACACACACACACACACACACACTGTGGAACAGAGCCAGAGAGTAATAACTTCTAATTAAATGCTGAGTGGTGTATAAACACACAGTGAGTGAAGAAGAAACTCTCACTGCATCATGGGAATCCTCCAGAGCCGAGGCCTGCTGCAGCGTAACTAAGAAAGGACTCATCTGATCCAGCACTAACCATAAACTTTATCAAAAAGGAAAGTTTTAAGCCTAATCAAGTAGGTGCCTGTGTCCCAAATCCAAACTGGGAGCTAATTCCACAGAAGAGGGAAAATGGTTTCTTTATTTCACTAAAGGTTTAGGTTTGCCTGACAGGTGTGCCGACACAGCCTGCTGTAGCTGATTGCTTCCTCTCTGCTGTTCACAGCTGTTGGTTAGTTTTGGAGAATTTTAATAGAATTAGATGGTACACACCATCTAACACGTTTGTGTGTTGGTGAGTGAAATATAAGGGGAGGAAGGATAAGAGCAGGAAGGAAAATTAGAAAGTGGAAAGAGAAAAAGTTCCTCACTTTTTCCAACTTGCATAACAGCTCATCACAGGATGCTAATAACTGACATACAGTTAAGGGAAGGCTGGCAGTGAACCACTCACTCAGCATCACATTTTAGGTCTGCTCATTAGAAACAAACTGACCTGCGTGATCCAACTATCGTACTTTCCTCCAAACACTGGGAGGCTCAGACTGAAGCCATGCTGACCCTTTAATAAGAGGCTTCACCTCCAGAAACTCTCCATTAAAGACAGATGAGAGGCTGTTCTCTGTGGTGATGCGGGCAGCCAGGCTTAAAATCCCAGCCCTCATCCCTCATCCCTTCAATATGACAGGCTGGTAACGCAAACAGAGGAGACACACAAACAAATCATGGTTTGCTGTGAGTACGCATGCCTTGTGAGAAATGTCGAAGTGAGATCAAGGTCCCTGCTGTTTGCCGTGAACATGACTAAACTCTCCTTATTTGGAGAAATGACTGGTGGTGATGGTTTGACCAATCTTATATCTGCTCATGCCAAAAGGGAAACACTAGAAAGATGATTCCCCAGTGGATTTTGCAAGTGAAAACTCATCTTCCTGTGCATCCTAATTCACATTAAAATTGTAACATTGCCTAAACACTGAACACGAGTGGCAGCAATGACAGCTTAAAGCTAAAGCCGGACCTGACCATCTGAGGTCTAAACCTAAGACTAAGATTATAGAACTTTTGTTCTGCTTTTTAATTGTTCACCCAAAGCTTTGGCAATCAGACAAATTAAAACTACAATCAAATAAAAAGAATCACTCTAACGTCGGGCTCATCCTTTGTTGCAATCATAAGTCATTTTTTTGCTTTTCAAACTCACCCATTACTTAAAACTTCTGTGGTTTGAAAAACACAGCTCTCAGCTTAGCTGGAGAGAAAGCTGTAGCTTTTTTGTGTGTCCCATTGCCTTCAATCTGCTGTTCCAGCTAAAACCAGTGAACTAACTCCTCCTGATCTTTGCCTTGTTCCTAAGGAATATCATGACCTGAACCAGGTGTGTTCTTGCCGAGAGAAAAAGAGACAGAGAGAGAGAGAGACGCCCCTCTGACCTATTCAACATTTTGCCCACTCTTGCTGGGTATGTGACATGTGATATATATTATTTGATACAGAACAACATTTTTAACTACACTGGATAAGCACAGATACAGCTAAAACAAGGTTTACTTGGATTTGAATAGGGTTTTTCCTGTAGTAATGCTGAATTCTGAACAAGCCTCAGGAGAGACTAGAGCAAGCTGGCAAGTGCAGAAAACAATCAAAAAGACTCTGAAGTATCCTTAACCATTAACCATTACACTTAGATGCCAAACATCAACTCCTACCATAAGCTGAATGTGGTCTGAACATATCGAGCCAAAGGCTGTGATGACGGCATCGTTGCGGGCAGCACGCGGATCACGTAATAGCTTTGATGAAGGATTCCAACTGACTGTTTGACCTTTATGCTCTGTGACATAAAAACAACACACGCACACGCACACACACACACACACACACACACACACACACACAGAGTCTTATTTACCTGGTTTCTTGGAGAGTCGCCACTTCCTTAAAATCTACTAAAATGTAACAATTTTGATTATGCTAAATCATTCTTGTTCCACACAAGTTGATTAAGATGTAGGCAATTTATTCCCATCTCCTCCCACCACAACTCCCCAATACACACACGCACATACACGCGCGTGCACACACACACACAGAGGAAGGTTTCACACCGCTGGGATGAACACGGATGCTAGCATGGAATTAGCATTTTGACAAGTGTTGACTTTAATTACACATGATGAAGCAGAAGCACAAACATGACTGAGCTGATATTAGCACAAATGACCGAATATTAAAATAAAACCATACACTCACTGAACTAGCATGTGTTTACCTATTTGTAAATGTCATTTGTGTGCCAACCTTTTGTATTTGCTCTTGCTTTTGTACTTTGTCACGCACATTACTGTGCTTTAACAGTGCCTGTCTAGTACTGTGTTTGTGTCTATTTGTGCGTGTTCTCAGTGGTCTGACACAAGCAGCTGCACTAACATGCCACCATAAACTGCATAACTCCATATAAAGAGGTCTGATTAGCCAGTAGAGTCACAGGGGGGGAAATGTAATCATCACACGGTGTTAATCCTGATGAATCTAACAGGTGACATGAACCCATCCAGCCATCTGCAACTGATGACAAAATCTATCCTGGGAAAGGCCACAAATTAATGAAGGTGCAAAGGAGGAACTAATCTCTCTCTCCCTCTCTTCATACATATACATATACATATATATACATATATATGTATATGTATATATATATATGTATATATATACATATACATATACATATATATACATATATATGTATATGTATATATATATATATATGTATATGTATATATATATATGTATATATATACATATATAAACACCCAGCACGCCCCCTGCGGGCGGTTTATCCTTCAAGCTCGGGTCCTCTACCAGAGGCCTGGGAGCTTGAGGGTCCTGCGCAGTATCTTAGCTGTTCCCAGGACTGCGCTCTTCTGGACAGAGATCTCCGATGTTATTCCCGGGATCTGCTGGAGCCACTCGCCTAGCTTGGGAGTCACCGCACCTAGTGCTCCGATTACCACGGGGACCACCGTTACCTTCACCCTCCACATCCTCTCGAGCTCTTCTCTGAGCCCTTGGTATTTCTCCAGCTTCTCGTGTTCCTTCTTCCTGATATTGCTGTCATTCGGAACCGCTACATCGATCACTACGGCCGTCTTCTTCTGTTTGTCTACCACCACTATGTCCGGTTGGTTAGCCACCACCATTTTGTCCGTCTGTATCTGGAAGTCCCACAGGATCTTAGCTCGGTCATTCTCCACCACCCTTGGGGGCATCTCCCATTTTGACCTCGGGACTTCTAGGTTATACTCGGCACAGATGTTCCTGTACACTATGCCGGCCACTTGGTTATGGCGTTCCATGTATGCCTTGCCTGCTAGCATCTTGCACCCTGCTGTTATGTGCTGGATTGTCTCTGGGGCATCTTTACACAGCCTGCACCTGGGGTCTTGCCTGGTGTGATAGACCCCAGCCTCTATGGATCTTGTACTCAGAGCTTGTTCTTGTGCTGCCATGATTAGTGCTTCTGTGCTGTCTTTCAGTCCAGCTTTGTCCAGCCACTGGTAGGATTTCTGGATATCAGCCACCTCCTCTATCTGCCGGTGGTACATACCGTGCAGGGGCCTGTCCTTCCATGATGGTTCCTCGTCTCCCTCCTCTTTCTTGGGTTTCTGCTGCCTGAGGTATTCACTGAGCACTCGGTCAGTTGGGGCCATCTTCCCAATGTATTCTTGGATGTTCCTTGTCTCATCCTGGACTGTGGTGCTGACACTCACCAGTCCCCGGCCCCCTTCCTTCCGCTTAGCGTACAGCCTCAGGGTGCTGGACTTGGGGTGAAACCCTCCATGCATGGTCAGGAGCTTTCTTGTCTTTATGTTAGTGGCTTCTATCTCCTCCTTTGGCCAGCCTATTACCCCAGCAGGGTACCTGATCACGGGCAGGGCGTATGTGTTGATGGCCCGGATCTTGTTCTTACCATTCAGCTGACTCCTCAGGACTTGCCTGACCCTCTGCAGGTACTTGGTGGTTGCAGCCTTTCTAGCGGCCTCTTCATGGTTCCCATTTGCCTGCGGGATCCCCAGGTACTTGTAACTGTCCTCTATGTCTGCAATGTTGCCTTCTGGTAGTTCAATCCCCTCAGTTCTGACTACCTTCCCTCTCTTTGTTACCATCCGACTACACTTCTCCAGTCCGAACGACATTCCAATGTCATTGCTGTATAGCCTGGTAGTGTGGATCAGTGAATCGATGTCTCGTTCACTCTTGGCATACAGCTTGATGTCATCCATGTACAGGAGGTGGCTGACAACTGCTCCGTTCCGTAGTCGGTATCCGTAGCCAGTCTTGTTAATGATCTCACTGAGGGGGTTCAGGCCTATGCAGAACAGCAGTGGGGACAGAGCATCTCCTTGGTAGATCCCGCACTTGATGGTAACTTGTGCTATGGGCTTGGAGTTGGCCTCTAGTGTTGTACGCCACATCCCCATTGAGTTCCTGATGAAGGCTCTTAGGGTCCCATTGATCTTGTACAATTCTAGGCATTCCAGTATCCAGCTGTGGGGCATTGAGTCATAGGCCTTCTTGTAATCAATCCAGGCAGTGCACAGGTTGGTCAGTCTGGTCTTGCAGTCTCGGCTGATTGTTCTGTCTACCAGTAGCTGGTGTTTTGCACCTCTGGTATTCTTGCCAATTCCTTTCTGTGTCCCGCTCATGTATTGACCCATGTGCCTGTTCATCTTAGCCGATATGATGCCTGACAGGAGCTTCCATGTAGTACTGAGGCAGGTTATTGGTCGGTAGTTGGAGGGGACCGGTCCCTTCTTGGGGTCCTTGGGGATCAGGACCGTCCGGCCTTCAGTTAGCCATTCCGGGTGTCTCTCGTTAACTAGCAGCTGGTTCATTTGTGCTGCCAGACGCTCGTGGAGTGCAGTCAGCTTCTTCAGCCAGTAGGCGTGAACCATGTCGGGCCCTGGTGCTGTCCAACTCTTCATACTGGAGACCCTTTCTTGGATATCTGCCACTGTGATGGTTACTGGACCCTGTTCAGGGAGGTCGCTGTGGTCTGCCCTCAGATCCACTAGCCACTGAGCATTGCCGTTATGGGTTGCATCCTTCTCCCATATGCTCTTCCAGTATTGCTCCGTCTCCAGCCTTGGTGGTGCTGTTCTCTTATTGTTCCCTTGCCACTGAGAGTACACCTTTGCTGGTTCTGTGGAGAACAGCTGGTTTATTCTCCTGCCTTCTATCTCTCTGGTGTACCTCCTCAAGCGGCTGGCCAAGGCTGTGAGTCTTTGCTTGGCAGTTTCCAAGGCCTCAGGTATGGACAGCTTGCTGTATTTCTTAGGCACCTTATTTGTCGCACCTTTCTGCAACTCCGTTAGTTGGCTAACCTCCCTCCGTGCTACTTTGATCTTGCCCTCTAGCCTCCTTCTCCATGGAGGGTACTGCCCCTTGTGGCTGTTCAACTTGTAGCCAAGCATCTCACTGATCACTGCTGCCGTATTGTAGATCAGCTTGTTAGTGTCGGTAATCGTGGTTGTAGGTATTGCCTGTAGTGCTGCATTAACATCATCTAGCAGACCTTCTGAGGGTACTTCACGTAATCTTGGTAACCGGCTACGGGGGATCCAGGTTTCAAGCTTGGCCATGATCCTATTTTTCAGGTCAGTTCCTCTCGCACTCAACGATCCTTCTCCTATCGCACTTGGGGCTATGTACCCAATCTCGGGTGGGGGTGATGATATCTCCCCCCTGACCTGGCGTCCTGACTCCTCCTTGCCGTAGCATTTGTGTTGTACCTCGTCAATCTCTAGCTGTGAGAGCAGTCCCTTCTTTCGAATGTTGGAACACTGAGCTACTAGTTGTTTCGCCGTCATTGTGGATGTTGGGTAGCGAAGAATCCATAGGTCCCTCATCCTATTCATGTAGCCCCTTCCGCCGGGGTTACTTGCGTAGTAGCATTCCAACAACGCCCTGTTTTCGTCCCTTGCCCACCGATGCCTTCTTGTTCCAGTAGCCCACTTTTCGTCAGGGTGCCCTGGTTCCTCAACACCTGACGCGGACCTTGTTGATCCGGGCGACGTCCGAGCCGGCATGCCTTCATATTTATCTGTCTCGCTCATGTCTGCGGTAGGCTTGCTTAGCATAGGGGGTCTAGCCTTAGGACCCTTACTGGATACAGACGCCCCAGGCAGGAATCGAACTTGCGATCCTCTGTTCCAAAGGCGTGTAGTTTAACCACTACGCTATCCAGCTATATATATATATATATATATATATATATATATTACATTACATTCTGTAACTTCTGTCGGTGCTGTTCTACTGGAAACCGAATTTCCCGGAGGAACCCACCCGAGGGATTAATAAAGTTTCATCTAATCTAATCTAATCTAATCTAACATAGTATTGCACATTTTGACATTTAGAATATTGTACCTAATGTTGCATCTGCTTCACAGATCTGTCTCAGTAAGCATATTACACGTTAAACAGACAGTGATTTATCCCATTATACATTAGAAGTGAGGTGAGGTGTTATTTTAAGTGTTCAGTGTTTGTGTTTTGCCATCAGTCTGACAGCTGCAGGGAAGAAGCTGTTGAAAAACCTTGTTCTGTGTGTGATGATGCTGTCTGCTCTGTTGTGTCTCAGATTGTACGTACAGTTTGTGTGTCTGAGCAGAGAGTGAGCTGGATGGTGTGAGTCCCTGATAATTCTCTCTGCTCTTTTCAGCAGAGTTGTGTGTACAGAGAGTCCATGGAAGGAAGTTTTGTCCCTATGATCTCTCCACAGTCTTTATGGCTCTTTGCAGAGCCTTCCTCTCTGCCTGTGTGGTGTTCCCATACCAGACGGTAATGCCTGCGGTGACGGTGAGGATGCTCGAAATACATTATATTTCTTTTCCTGGATGGTGCTAGTCATGTCATTATGTCAGTTTTTCCCATATGTTGCAAATGAAAGATGGATGCCGCCATGTGATGCCACCCAGTGATTTTATTTTATGTATTTGAGAGTAAGGTGCTATTTTACCAACCAAAGCTTCATATTATTTAGATCAGTGACAGCCCCACAGGTAAACAGAGGTCCTACAGTTTAGTGGCCATCAGATACTGGGTGTTTGAACACAATGTGCCACCATTTACTGTACATTAATGATAGATGATGCTTCTGGCTCTGAAAAGTTCCTCAAGCTCTGTAATGGACAGCAGCAGGGGATTTATCCTATACTGAAGCACCACACAGCCAATATAAGGGTCACCAACACTACAGGACACTGGGCTCATAAAGTGGAGACATAGGATCAATTTGACAAAGGCCCTGGATAATACTGTGAGTTTTGAAGCCACTGTCAAGTCCTTCTAAACATTGTCTCCATTTGCCGCATCTTGTGAGTCAGTATTCATGATGGCAATAAAGTTTAAGTACAGCACTTATTTATATGTAGAAAACAGTCTTAGAGGCTGTCTGTCATTAATCACTCCAAGAATGAACACAGTCTCGGGAAAGACAGGCTCGGTCATTTAGGTGAGCTCGTAAAGTGAGTTATTGTGAAGAGAGGTGATTGAGATATCCCAATTAAAAGTTTTTAAAGTAATGGGCTTAATTAATATGTGTTCAACATTGTTATAAGTCGTGTTATGATTTGTTCAGAACCTTCCATCAAGTATTTGAGTAAGGAACAATAATTTAGAAGCACTTAGCGAAAGTCAGCTAGTAATTTGGAATATTGGAGTTTGTTGGGACTATGACAGTCCAAATGCAATTAAAAATGAAATGACCCACTGCTTTAAAGCATCGAATTAGTATTCTTATATTCTCTAGTACTGAGATGGTTCCTTCATGTTGGTGTATTCTTACCCCCAGTGCATCCATTAGAGTGAAAGAATGTGTGCGAACGTTAGACAAAGTGTTTCTGTCACGGTTCTGGGTCCGTCGGACCCAGTAGTTTGAGTTTTATTATGTTTTGGTTTTAGTTTGCATCAGGGATTGTTTTCTTGTTCTCTTGTAGTGTTGATTATGATGATGTTTATTATTTGAGTTTCATGTTTTCTGTGGTGTTTAGGATTTGTTCTTCAGTTGTGTCTGCTTAGTATTTGTCTAGCTCCATGTGCCATTTTCTGTCTGTCTCTCTATGTCGAGTTTGTGTCTTAGTGTGATGGTTGCTTGTTCCTGTTTTATTGTGATGGTCTGCGTCTCATGTGAGTGTGTTCAGTTTTACCTTTGTCTCGTCTTGTTGATTATTCCCAGCTGTGTCCACCACCTGTGTGTAATTCCCCTGTGATTCTCTGTGTATTTAAGTCATGTCTGCCGTCATTGTAGTTGCTGGTCCGTCTGTGTATTCCACCCTGCGTCATCTGTGTGTTTCCCTGCTGTCAACCGCCAAGTGTTTCTGCTCATGTTCAGGTTTGTGTTCTGTAGTTAGTTTGTTCCCAGTCTAGTTAGTCATAGCTCCCTTTGCCGTTTGTATTTACTTTCATGCTCAATAAACCACCTTCACGACTGCCTGCGTTTGGATCCTCCTTCATTACCTCCACACGGCTCACCTCACTCGCCGTGACAGTACGGACCAGCCAGATATGGATCCAGCGGCATTCACCCCACCCACGGAGCTTCGGGACCTCATCACGAACTCCGCTTCACAAATAATCAACCTGTGGCTAGAGCATGAGGGAGAAGCATTCCTCCACGTTCTGGAAGCCAGACTGCAACAGCTGCTCACGGATTATCCCTGGCTATTGGACTCACTACACCCACTCGCGCAAGACTTCATCCTTCACGAACTTCACCTACACCCACCAGCCGCTATCGCTTCCCAACCCAGCCGGACGCCGGAGGTTTTGCCCGGCCCGCCGGAGGTTTTGCCCGGGAGGAAGCGACGATCGCGCCATCGGCGCGTCGCCCCACAGCTGGAGAATAGGACTTCAGAACTGCCGGCTGTGGTGAGTGGAAAAGACGCTCTGTCTGTTTCACCAGTTCATATGACTGTTTATACTGGGGCTGTGTTCGTTGAGTCAGCTGCTCAGCCGGTAGCTCGGTTAGCTTCCCAGCAGTCGCTAACTCAGTCAGCCACTCACTCATCACCTCCATCACAGTCACAGTCAGACCCAGTAGACACCATGTTACAGTCCATAGCCCAGTCAATAGCTCAGTTGGCAAGAGAGTCATCAGCCTTATCAGTTCAGCCAGCCACTCCACCACCTGTTACTACTTTGCTACCTGTAGCTCAGTTGCCACCAGTTCAGCAGCCTGTCCACTTATTTACCCAGCCTTTATCCTCACAGCCTCATTACAAGCAGGGAACACACTCCACACAAACTTTTGCTGGTTCATTTAAGCTGGCCATCTCAGAGACAGTTGCTCCCTCTAGGGCCTCCCCAGAGGCTGGGTGTCAGTCACCAGCCAACTCTGGACCCCTAGAGGTCAAGACGCCAGCACCAGCAGCCTCACCGGAGAACTCACCTGAACAGTCTCGGCTCTCAGCACCCCCTGAGAGCTCAAGTGAGTTCACCCGTCCGCCTCAGTCCTCTGCTGAGTGTATTGGGGAACACTTCCAGCCCTCTGAGGACTGTATCCCACTGTTGCTGCCTGAGTCTAGCCACGGTGCTGCTCAGTCCCAGCCAGTGTCCACACTGGCAGAGGTCTCCGTACCTGCTGCTTCAGAGACTGCTTTCCCTGGAGGGCCTGAGGAGCCCGTCCAGTCTCAAGTCATGTTAGCTGGGGGTTCAGGTGAACCCAGCCAGCGTCCTGCCTCGTCGGCTGGAGGGCCTGAGGAGCCCGGCCAGCCTCAAGCGTCGTCTGCTGGGGGTTTAGGAGAACCCAGCCAGCCTCAAGCGTCGTCTGCTGGGGGTTTAGGAGAACCCAGCCAGCCTCAAGCGTCGTCTGCTGGAGGGCCCGTGGAGCCCACCCAGCACATCCTCACATCTGCTGGTGGTCCTGGAGGATCCAGCCAGCACATCTCCACATCACCTTCTGCAGCATCACCGCCGTCAGGTTCCGCAGCCGTCCCGCTGCCGTCAGGTTCCGCAGCCGTCCCGCTGCCGTCTTCATCATCTTCGCCTGGTCCAGCCTCCGTGTCTTCATCATCTTCGCCTGGTCCAGCCTCTGCTTCGTCCTCGTCTGGTCCAGCCTCTGCTTCGTCCTCGTCTGGTCCAGCCTCGTCTGGTCCAGCCTCGTCTGGTCCTGCCTCGTCTGGTCCTGTGGTTGCCACGCCGCCGTCGGTGCCAGCTCGACCCGTTCTCCCTCGCCTCTGCCGGCCGTTTTCAGGGCCTCTAAGATGGCGTCATGGCCTTCGGGGACTGCCTCCGGAAGGTGTTCGTCGCCGCCGCTGGCATCGCGGCCGTCCTCCGAACCTGCTCGGTGGCCGCCACTGCCTTCCACGTGGTCGGCCTCCGGAACTGTTTGCCCGCCGTTGCCGTGTGCACGGTCGGCCTCTAGAACTGCATTCGCGCCGCCGTTGCCGTCCGCACGGTCGGCCCCCGGACCTGCTTCCTCGCCGCCATTGCTGCACGCACGGTCGGCCCCCGGACCTGCTTCCTCGCCGCCACCGTTGCCGTGTGCACGGTCGGCCTCCTGAACTGTTTGCCTGTCGCCGCCGTTGCTGTGTGCAGGGTCGGCCCCCTGAACTGTTTCGGCTCTTGTGTTGTCGGCCCCCGGACTTTACTGTGGACTCGTGAATGGTCTTGTTTTGTGTTGGCCTGTTTTTGGTTTATTCTGGTCTCTTGTGCTCCTTGTTTTTTTTGTTTCGGACCCTCCTTCCTGGACCCCCTCCGCCCGCCCTGGCTTGGTGCTTTGTGCTTTTTTGTTTGGGGCTGTCGGGAGCCAGTCCTTAGAGGGGGGGTACTGTCACGGTTCTGGGTCCGTCGGACCCAGTAGTTTGAGTTTTATTATGTTTTGGTTTTAGTTTGCATCAGGGATTGTTTTCTTGTTCTCTTGTAGTGTTGATTATGATGATGTTTATTATTTGAGTTTCATGTTTTCTGTGGTGTTTAGGATTTGTTCTTCAGTTGTGTCTGCTTAGTATTTGTCTAGCTCCATGTGCCATTTTCTGTGTCTCTCTATGTCGAGTTTGTGTCTTAGTGTGATGGTTGCTTGTTCCTGTTTTATTGTGATGTCTGCGTCTCATGTGAGTGTGTTCAGTTTTACCTTTGTCTCGTCTTGTTGATTATTCCCAGCTGTGTCCACCACCTGTGTGTAATTCCCCTGTGATTCTCTGTGTATTTAAGTCATGTCTGCCGTCATTGTAGTTGCTGGTCCGTCTGTGTTTTCCACCCTGCGTCATCTGTGTGTTTCCCTGCTGTCAACCGCCAAGTGTTTCTGCTCATGTTCAGGTTCGTGTTCTGTTGTTAGTTTGTTCCCAGTCTAGTTAGTCATAGCTCCCTTTGCCGTTTGTATTTACTTTCATGCTCAATAAACCACCTTCACGACTGCCTGCGTTTGGATCCTCCTTCATTACCTCCACACGGCTCACCTCACTCGCCGTGACAGTTTCAGAACAGACAAAAGTGCTTGTGTGATTAGGTGAATGGGGCTTGTCGTAAAAAGTGCTTTGAGTGCTCAGTTAAAGTAGAAAAGTGTTATATAAATACAGCTGCATCCATTGTTTGGTGTCCACTAGATGGTTGAAGGCCCCATCAGCTGTGGTCTTTTGTTTTAGAGCTTCACTTACTCTAACAATGAAAGTGTAACTAATCAGTCACACAAAGGCGGTTACCGTGTCAATAAGCCAAACCAGGATTTAATTCTCCACCTATAGGCGCATAAAAGCAGTGGCATTGGCAGGATACAGTTTAGGCCATAATTCTTTGTGCCTCTGTGTACCACCAATTTTACTCATTTTTCACAAAACTTTACTATTAACTGTTTAGATACCACTGTTTTTATATAAGCCGTGTCCAAATTCAGAGGCTGCATCCTCCTGACAACCAGGCCTTCGCGGTATACGTGGGCCGAGTCCTCCAAAGGCCGGGTCCTCTGAAGGCCAGGCAGGCCGGAAGTGCGAGGCTGTGAAATTGGACAGTCTAGCCTTCGGATTTGCATCACCAGCTGTCTCAGTGGATTTTAATAAACTCAGCCGTCTGCTCCTTGCTATCTAAAATATAACAGGACGCTGGAGTAAACTCTCGATCATCTCACACTAATGGTTAGCCAGTTTTCTGTTTGACGTTTATTCAGCTGTAATGTCAGTCAAACCGATTTACTCGCCATCCTGACTGACTGAAATCAGTCAAGATGGCGAACGCAGCTACAGCCAGATTGGCGTCTCAGAATAGGTTGTGTGACACAAACAAACAAAAAGGAGAAAATGGCAAAGATGAGAAAAATTGTCGCTTAACTCATTGTCAACAGACGTCGAAAGACTAGTTAAGCAACAAGAAATGTTGACGAATTTAATGGACCAAATCAAAGAATTAAAAAGCTTGATTAAGGAAAAGGATAAAACAATCCAGCTCTTAGAAAGGAGAGTGGAGGATTTAGAACAGCATGCACGACTGGAGGATGTGATTATTACCGGTTTGGAAACCAAACACAGGAGCTACGCAAGAGTTACTGAGACTGGGAGTGGTGTGAGGTCTGGCGGAGATGAGCCCCCGATGGAGGAGCAACAAACATTAGAGCGTCAGGAAGTGGAGTTTTTTGTGAGTAAAAAACTTCCCCTGCATAGCAACAACATCCCTCCCCAGAAAGAATGCCAGGGCTCCTCCAGCAATAGCAGTAAAATTTGTGAATCGAAAACACAAAATTGAGCTACTGAGGCAGTCCAGACAACTGAAAGGGAGTGGAGTATATGTGAATGAACATCTCACAAAAAAGAACGCCGATATTGCCAGACAAGCCCGTATCATGCGTAAAGAAAAGAAAATCCAAGCAACATGGACGAGAAATTGCAAAGTGATGATAAAGCTCAAAAGAACACCAGAAGAAGCCAAGGTTGTAATGATCAGGGATCTTCATGATCTTCCGCTCCTGGCCGCCACCCAGCACACAATGCACCCAACCCCTATGGCGCCTCCTGCGGGTGGTGGGCCTGCGGAAGGATGGGCCCATGTCTCCTCTTTGGGCTGTGCCCGGCCGGGCCCCATGGACTAAGGCACGGCCACCAGACGCTCGCCCTCGGGCACCCTCCCCGGGCCTGGCTCCAGGGCGGGGCCCCGGTAACCCTATCCCGGGCAGGGTAAACTGTTCCCTCGGTATCCTTTTCATAAGGGTCTTCTGAATCGCTCTTTGTCTGGTCCCTCACCCAGGGCCAATTTGCCATGGGAGACCCTACCAGGGGGCAAAAGCCCCCAGACAACATAGCCCCTGGGATCCCTGGGACACACAAACCCCTCCACCACGATAAGGTAGCGATTCAAGGAGGAGCAGTCTGTGTTTTTAGGGGAAATCACCGAAAAGGAAATCATAGCTATTGTAGCAAAATCTAAAAACAAGACATCCACTGACTCTGATGGGTTAGACATGGGTTAGTCATTGTATAATCAAACCTCTCTGTTATATTTTTAATCTCTCATTTTATACGGGTGTATTTCCTGACCGAATGAAAGTGGCAAAAGTTATCCCTCTTTATAAATCAGGAGACAGACATAGTTTTAATAATTATAGACCAGTATCATTGCTATCACAGTTTTCTAAAGCACTTGAAAAACTCTTTGCACAAAGATTTGATAGTTTCATTGAAAAACATCAACTGTTAAGTGAAAGTCAGTACGGATTTCGACGGAACAGATCAACAGCAATAGCATTAATGAAAACTATTGAAGACATTTCATCAGCAACACATAAAAGTTTATTTTGTGACCCAGAAAGAGTAATAAGAGTAATATTAAAACTAAGTAGCTGCCGCCATTGTTGGAAACTGGAATTGGCTGGGCCGCTCTATATCTGTGGTGTCTGTTAGCTGTTGAGCACTGGTTTGCCCTCATTAATCAGAAGCTTGGGGGTTCGATCCCAGGCTGCTACAGTCTGCATGCTAAAGTATCCTTGAGCAAAAGTTGCTCTCTGATTTGTTCATTGGCGTGTGAACATTAGATTAGCACTTAGGTGCAGAAAAAACAGTTCTTGTGTCAATTGGCAAATAAGGCATGTTTTATGTACTCACAGCACTTTGTATAAATGAGGCATGAGTGTTCAAAATGTTTGTTCTCCACAAAATGCACCAAATCTAATCAAGTCAAGAGAACTCTTGAGGGACTGAGCATATCATTGTCAAGTCTACTAGCATGAAATGCATCCATGAATATAACTGCAGAGGGTTTAGAATGAGGTGAAAACCACTGGTTTCACTCAAGAGGAATAGAAATATAGATAAATGAAGAACAAAAGAGTCTGCACAGTTCCCAAAAGAATTCTTTAGACAGATTAGCCCGAGATTGCCGGAATATACTTGAACCAGACCAGTGGGAGGAGAAAGGTTTAGAGGAGGAGGAGAGAAACAGCTCATGATCCAAAGCACACCACATCTTCTGTCCAATAAGGTGAAGCAATGTTATGGTAAAGGCATATGCGATTACCAGTGAACCTGGATCACTAGAGTTTATTGATGATGTGTGAAAAGTTGCCAGATCAATTCTGAATTTTCTGGGGCTACGATTCAGCCATGTGTTGCAAAACTGACAGTGCTTCAGAGTGTAAATAGATATTGACCCAAAGCATAAGCAAAGTAACGTAAAAATGGTTCAGTGGCCAAGTTAGCGACATTACCTCGGTTCAGTATAGCCTAATTTTCATTTCTGAAACACAAAACTGCAGTGAAAGACTCCCATAGACTCTGACAAGCAGAGTATCAAAGGATGATACATGTGCTGATGTCCAAGGGTTCAGACTGAACCGTTAAGGCAGTTAAGAAAACTCTTCGAAAACCTATTGAACACTAGCTGTGCTTTGATTACATATTGATCGGTCGATTTAAAGACCACTATGGTGGTACAGAAAGGCAAAACCAGAGTAATTGTGTCAACTTAGTGACCTAATGGTATGAACATTCATTGCAGTAAAGCATCATATTTTACACCATATTTTACAAAAAAGAAGATTAGAATATTAAAAAATAAAATAGTGAAACATGTAATAGAGGCTATAAGTAGCCCAGCAGCTGTACCCAGTGTGCTTATGATAGGAAAACCAAAACACAGATGTATCTTTCATCTATAGCCCTGAAAAGTCATAGCCAGTAAATAAGAAACTGATCGGTCAGTCGGGCGTGGCTTCCTATGTGTATTTTACATTTCTATGAAAAATCTGCCCATAATTAAAACTGCAGAGAGCATAAAAGCCTCACCTTGTCTTTACTCAGCAGTTTACACACAAAGTTTTCCAACATCAAACTTTAATAGATTTCACTTTTTTGTCTGGAGTTGTTTTGAATTATTTTCATATCTACTGACAAAGAAGATAAAGCTAAAAAAAAACCCAAACAAACTTAAAAATAAATTAATGCTGAATGGTGGTATTTGTTATCATGGTTATGACAGAATAAATGAAAAGTTGCAGGTATGTTGGATAATAAGGGATTGCATTTATATAGCGCTTTGAGGGGCCCTCAAAGTGCTTTACAAATTCACTCTCACATTCACACACTGGTGGAGGCAGCTACAGTTGTAGCCACAGCTGCCCTGGGGCAGACTGACACAAGCGAGGCTGCCATATCGCACCATCGGCCCCTCTGGCTAACACCAGTAGGCGGTAGGTGAAGGTCCTTGCCCAAGGACACAACGACCGAAACTGTCTGAGCCGGGGCTCGAACCGGCAACCTTCCGGTTACAAGACGAACTGCCAACTCTTTGAGCCACGATCACGATAACCAGTTAACAAACATAGCACTGCATTAATAAGAACCCTCCAGCACTATCCCCATGCATCCCCCTAAGTTTGGAGAACCTGCTTTAACACAACAAGTGGCAAGATCATTATGCTGCTACCTCAGCAAAACTGGATTAAAAGAACAAAAAACTTTTATTATATTTTTGTGATTGAATTTCAGTGTTAAAAGCAGAAATTGTTACATATTTAAGATGCCATAATTTTGCAATAATACCCTGAGCAAATGATATAAAGGGACAGAAAAGTAACTTAAATGCTCCACTACCACACATGTCCTGTGAAAAGAAGCTAAGATGAGATTGTGATGTGATTATGGCTTTATGTGAATTGAAATGTATCACCTCATCTCATTTTATAATGGTTAAATATAGATGCAATGTGCTGAGGCTGTGTCTTTGTATGTGTGTGTGGTCTTCCAGGTTTCCTCTGCATCCATCAATGTGGCAGTGCTGGACAAACCAATCTCCTCTCTGTCTCTTCTTATTGCATCACACATATCCAGCCAGCAGCTTCATCAGCTGGCCAGCTTTCATGAAGGCACCCGCAGGATGGATTGTCTGCTGCTGAGATAGACTAACTGAGATTTACAATGTTCCCATGTGACCTGAAGACTGTCCATTGTTTCAGTTTTGTCTCTAGGTGGTTACTTTAGGTGAGCAAATTGTGGTAAAGTAATGATGCTGGGTGGGTTGACTGAATTCCCGACGGGGTCAAAAGTCATCAGGCAGATGTGACCGGACAGCAAGAGTGAGCAACATTTAGATCAGACGGGAGATACACTTTTGAAATAAAGCTTTTACCTTCCTGTGCGCTGCAGCTGATCTGCTGATACTCACGCAGAAAGCCCTTCTCATCTGCATCGATGGAGAGACTCACAAGTTACTTTAGACACACAAAACAAATCAAAGTCTTTTGTATGTCTTTATATTCAAGTCACAGCAACTTAAAGTGTTGAATCTGCTACATTAAAGTTTCCACTATGACTGCTGTCATATAATAATTCAACAATTGAGAAGCCAGTGTCAGGAGTAGATGAGCCTGAGGAAGAATCTCTTGCATTATCCATGTGGCTAACTGAAACAAACACAGATCCATCAAGGCCTCATCAAGGAGCCACTGCAACTAAATGTCAGGCTTTGAAGCTTGGTGCGATTTCTTTTTATCTTGTATTCAGCACACGACAGCGTCACTGTGGTGTGATTTAAGGCTCAGGAATCCATGCTGGCGTGGCAGAGCTCAAATTAAAGCCGCTCTTGTTCACGGACACAAAACCACCCCTAGACCTGCATCCTGCAATTATGAGGGTTTATTCAAATGTCCCTGTCGGGGGTGCTGGAGGGTGTGCTGGAAGCTGTTGTCAGAGTTATCACCTGTTATCTAATTCCTGACAGCACATGCACATGAAGCGTGACATCTTTGATCGGTAAACCAGGGTTTGTTTTGTTTTGTGTGTTCATGCAAATCAATTTCGGTGTGTAGATACATAATAAAGCTAAATGTCATTAGATACAGATTTAGAACTGCTGTTTGAGTAGTAAACAAAACCTTTAGTCTTTCCTGGACACAGAAACATTTGGAGTCAGGAGCAAAGATAGATGGACATATAACCAATTTCAAATGGGACTAAAACAGATTGAAATTTATTGCAAATAAATTAAACACCATATTTATCTGAAAATGGAAAAAAGAAATAGCAACAGGTCTGTAACATGTGGCTATAAGGCTGTGTGGCTGCAGCTGATGCAAAATGAGAGAAAGAGCTCAATTTCAGAGCAAAATATTTTTTACTAAATGATATTTGAATGTAAAACTTAAAAAAAAATTGCCTACACAGTAAAAGAATAGCTGAAAAGCTGTATATAGTTTTGTAATCTGTTCATATGCTTTTGTAACCCTATGAACCAAAGGAAAATATGATTGTTTTCAGTATGAATGAAAATGTTATGTAAACATTTGATATTTGATTTTTTTTTTTTTGTTTGGTATACCATGTGCCAAAAAAACAAAAACACTTCTAAGCTAAGGAGATGTTCTTTAATGTCTTGATTCATTTTCCACCAAAGTTCCTCATTTATGTAAATAGCATCCATCCATCTTCTTCCGCTTATCCGGGTCCGGGCAGCAGCCTAATCAGAGAAGCCCAGACCTCCTCCAGCTTATCCAGGGGACATGAGCAAGATAGAGACAATGATCATAGCTCCTCCTGATCTATATTCTAAAATCAGTCGGGTTCTTGCCCCTTTCTGTTCTTCTGCTAAGCCAAATATTTGAAATCTTGGAGTAATATTTGACTCTTCTTTGGGCCTTGACTCACACGTAAAATCTCTGTCTCGTTCCTGTTTCTTTCATTTAAGGAATATTTCTAAACTGCGACATATGGTCTCCTTAGCTGAACTGAAAAAAAATTGTCCATGCATTTGTGTCATCGCGTTTAGATTATTGTAATTCCCTGTTTACCAGCTTGGATAAATTATCTCTTTCTCGCCTCCAAGCTATACAAAACGCAGCGGCCAGACTACTAACTCGTTCTAGCAAGCGAGCTCACATCACTCCTATTTTATGTTCTTTACATTGGCTCCCAATAGATTTTTAGAATTCGTTTTAAAATGATTGTTTTAACGTACAGAGCACTAAATGGCCCCAGATTATTTATCCAAGCTTCTCACAAAATACACTACTGCTCGCCGTCTCCGCTCACAGACTCAGAGTTTGTTGGTTGCTCCCAGAATATGTCTGAAGACGAAAGGGGGCGGAGCCTTTCAGTCTGTGGCACAAAGGCTGTGGAACAGTCTACCTCTACAACTGGTTGACTCTGTGGAATCCTTTAAAAAAACAGTTAAAAACTTTACTGTTTAAACAAGCTTTCTGTTGACCAATGCCTTTTACATTTTTAATTTACATTTAAACTCTATATTGTGTATACTGTGCATTTTGCTATTTATCGTACTGTTTATTTTAATCTCTGTGTGCAGCACTTTGTGACTACCCGTCTATGAAAAGCGCGTAATAAATAAACTTTACTTACTTACTTACTTACTTACCAAGGTGTTCCCAGGAAAGCCGAGATATAAAATCCCTCCAGCGTGCCCTGGTTCTGCCCCGGGGCCTCCTTACAGCGGGACATGCCCGAACCACCTCGATTAGTGCCTTTCGATGTGGAGGAGCAGTGACTCTACTCAGAGCCCCTTGTGGGTGACAGAACTCTTCACCCTATCTCTAAGGGAAAGGCCAGCCACCCTTCCAAGGAAGCCCATTTCAAATGAAGAAAGCAGCCCTGTTCTTTAACGCGAGCATGAAGTGACAGTATTACTGGAGATGAAGGTAAAGCCATCCAGAGAGTCATTTCTAGTTTAAGCTCTAATGTACAAACCAATTTCATGTGCTGATTAGTTGTTGGTTATTTTTCCTTCAAGCCACTAAAGTGTTTCATTTCTAGCTATTGCAGCAGACATGTTTTCCTCATGCTTGGTTTGATACCGTACATTTATCCTTTACGTACCTCATGTACATAAAAAGTAAATCACCTCATAAACAGTGATCGGAGGTAAAGTGAATTGCCTGCCAGCAGCATTCATCAACATACAAAACAATCTCCATGCAGGTAGAAAAGCACTCATCTGCAGCAAAGTATTTCCAGCAGCTAATGGTGGGCTCAGCCACCCAACCACCAGATTAACAGCACAGAGCAAGTTGAGCTGATATCACTATGTAAATGAGTGGGTTACAAACCACAGCAGGGGCATGTTATTTGCATGAGTGGACCAGTGTAATGTATTGCTTCATTAAATAAGCACATAAAGAGAGAGCATGATGTCAGTCCACTGATGGGGAGCATGAGTCAATGGAAGCAAAAATAACCTGATGTAGTCTCAGTGTTTACCGTGACACGATGGGAGCTATCCTGCAGACAGCGAAACATGGCGGAGAGACGGCTGTTTTCCCTGCAGATAGATTTATGACTTTAAATGGAGCATTACAGCAAACAGCCTGCATTAGCCTTTTTGTATGTCTCAATAAAAAACAATAAAAGCATAGAGGAGGCAAAGCAAAGAGATAAAAAGTAAAGGAATGAAAACCTGGATTTATAACATTTTTACATTAATTGCAAGATGAAATTTTTAAAAGATGAGAAGCTGCAGATTTCAAACGACCGTAAATAAGCAAGTGTTGTTGGGTTTACAGGTGTAGCAAATCTAAATATGGGCAACACAATACATTTAACCTCTGTGGGCACATTTGAAAAGCCTCATTTAAACCATGAGGCTTTTCTAATGAGGCTTCTAATTCAGATTCAGTAAACAGAATTATTCATTAGACAAAAAAGTTGTGCTGGTGGGATTCAACTCATATAACCATTGAAACCATCTTCTACCTGTTAGCTGCACATCACTACAGGCTATCCTATATGCAGTATAGTCAGATGAGACAATTAGATTACACAAGAACATCAGCATCTGATGGGTGACAAATTTATCCTGCAGCATAATTGTAAGCCCACAAAAGGCAGAAGAAGCCTCCCTTAAAATAAGAGGATCCTGTAGCAACAGTTTGGGCTAGACTGTGCTTATACTGGATCACTAGCACCAGACATTTGCAACTGGTCCATTTATACCTCATTCACTCTTACTCGTGATCACGCATGCTGATATGTTTTTTTCACCATGTTTTTACTGCCACTGCTTCCTCTTTCTGTGATATTAAGATATTAAGGTTAAGATTGGCTCAAGCACAGGAGCAAGTTGCTTGATTATTGCTCAGTTTCCTCTCAGACCGCTGCTTCCCCCTCATTCTATTTACCAGTGTGTTCCTTTTTACATACCGTATTTTCCGCACTATAAGGCACACTTAAAATCCTTTAATTTCCTCAAAAAATCGACAGTGCGTCCTATAATCTGGTGCGCCGTATGTATGAATTCTGGTTGTGCTCACTGACCTCGAACCGATTTTATGTGTTATACGGCGCTCAAAAACTTTGGTAAGCTACGAAGCCGCACTACATGATGGATTGTTGGAGCATTATGGCTCCCGTAGTCAGGAGCCTCGTAGAGTAATCTGGGAGATAATCTGAGATAATCCATCCACAACACGAGGTTAGTCATTAATATACTGCAACAACATGGGAATAGAGCAGCTGCCTGAGAATTCAGCATTAATGAATCAATGGTACGAAAGTGGAGGAAGCAAGAAGGAGTTGAGTAAATTTTGACTTATCTGACTGTTTTTTTTGCGGGGGGGGGGGGGGGGGGGGTTTAGCTTGATGCGCTTTATAATCTGGTCCTGTCAGCTGGTGATCAGCTGATCACGGGGCCGGGTTTAAAAGAGAGACACAACCCACCTGTTTGCCGCTCAGACATCGTTCTCTTCATGTCAGGAGCTCCGAAACCTTGCCGACGTCAGCCTCCGCCTGATTCAGCAACTGTGAGTGTTTTCCCTCTCGATTCATTTTCTCATCCCGGCTCCGCTCACTCTTCAGCTGCTAGCCCAAGCAGTACATTCAGCGAGGAGCCCATGCAGCTGGGTAGACTCTCTAAAGAGGAGAGAGAGAGACGCTGGCGTGAGGGTCTCTGCGCCTACTGTGGATCAGCTCGACCCCGTTGTCCCCAGTGCCCGCTACGTCAGGGAAACGACGACACCAGGTAGACTGCGGGGGAGTCCCACCTGGCCCTTCACACTCCTCTGACCCCTCTCGTTTTCTGTTACCAGTAATATTTCACCTGAAACACCAACAGTTCTCATCTGAAGCCCTCCTGGACACCAGAGCCGCTGAGAACTTCATCGACTAAAAACTAGCCTCTCGACTTCGCATTCCATTAACTCCTGTTGATCGATTTCTCCCGGTGACCTCAGTAGATGGGCGACCCCTCCAACCCTACCCGATCCATTCCCAGACCCAGTCGGTTCACATGTCTATCGGGGATCATCAGGGGGCGATCCAGTTTCTAGTAGTCTTGGCCACTTCCTCTCCTCTCATCCTTGGATACCCCTGGTTCCGTCAACATGACCCCCACATCTCCTGGTCTTCCTGCCAGATCCTGGATTGGGGTCCCCAGTGTCCACGCCGCTGCCTTCTCTCTCGGACCAAAAAGAACTCAAAGTCAGAGGAGGCCTCTCCCCCAGAGCCCATTGATCTGGATAAGATCCCTCCAGCTTACCACAACCTATCTGAGGTCTTCAGTAAGAGGCGAGCCTCTACTCTACCTCCTCATCGCTCCTACGACATAGCCATTGAGCTCCTCCCGGGAGCGGTCCCCCCTCGTGGTCGCCTGTTCTTTCTGTCACCCGCAGAGAATAAGGCCATGGAGGAGTACGTTGCTGAGGCTCTCCAACAGGGCTTTATTTGCCCTTCTACCTCTCCTGCTGCTGCTGGATTCTTCTTTGTCAAGAAGAAAGATGGCGGGCTCCGCCCCTGTATAGATTATTGGGGCTTGAATAAAGTCACTATCAAGAACCGCCATCCTCTTCCTCTGCTATCCACCGCACTCGATTCCCTCTCCCAGGCCTGCATCTTCACCAAACTGGACCTGCGCAGTGCCTACAATTTGGTGCGCATTAGGGAAGGGGACGAATGGAAGACGGCCTTCATCACCCCTAACGGGCACTGGGAGTACCTGGTGATGCCCTTCGGCCTCTGCAACAGCCCTGCTGTCTTCCAACATCTCATCAACGATGTCTTGCGGGATATGCTAGGCCGGTGGGTGTTTGCTTATCTAGACGACATCTTGATCAACTCCCGCACCGAAGTGGACCATATTCGCCATTTGAGGGCCGTGCTGAACAGGCTGCTCGAGTACCAGCTGTTCTGCAAACTGGAGAAGTGTGCTTTCCATCAGCGGTCCACCACCTTCCTAGGCTTAACCATCTGCTCCGATGGCCTGACCATGGACCCGCAAAAGGTCCAAGCCGTGACCCAGTGGCCTCAGTTCTCCTTCCTTAAGCAGCTACAGAGCTTCCTGGGCTTTGCCATTTTCTATTGGCGCTTTATTCGTAATTTCAGCACCGTTGTTACCCCGCTGACATCCCTCACCAAACCAGCTAACCTGCCTAAGCCCTTCTGCCTCTCCCCAGGCGCAAAACAGGCATTCCGAGACCTTATCCACCGGTTCACTACGGCCCCCGTCCTGCTCCACCCTGATCCTACCAGAGATTTTGTGGTGGAGATGGATGCCTCCAATGTTGGCGCTGGCGCCGTCCTTTCTAAACATGGCACAGATGGAAAACTTCACCCATGCTGCTATTTCTCAAGGAAATTTTCTCCCACGCAGCAACGGTACAGTGTCGGAGACCAAGAACTCCTGGCCATCAAGTGGGCCTTAGAAGAGTGGCGGCATTGGCTCCTGGGAGCGAAAGACCCTTTTCTGATCTGGACTGATCATCAGATCCTGATCCTAAGGCAGACGCTCTCTCCAGACAGTTCGCCCAGGACGGCCTCACGTCAGACCCTGGACCTATCCTACCTTCTCATTGCTTCGCTGCCCCCCTTCGGTGGCCCCTGGAGGACTCTATCCGGGATGCCCTGACGGCCAAACCACCTCCGCCTGACACCCCTGCTGGGAGGCTCTATGTACCATCCCGGTGCCGTCAGGAGGCCTTGCTCTGGGGTCACACCTCCCCGCTCTCTGGTCACCCGGGGCCTGACAGGACCATCCAACTCCTCCGTCGTGCCTTCTGGTGGCCCTCCATGACTCGGGAGGTCCGTGAATTTGTTTCCACCTGTGACACCTGTGCTCGGACCAAGTCCTCCACTCAGCCTTCCGCTGGCGACCTTCGCCCTCTCCCTGTGCCGGGACGTCCCTGGTCCCATGTCGGCCTTGACTTTGTTACCGGCCTCCCATCCGTGGACGGTCTTGACACCATCCTCACGTTTTCGAAGGCGGTGCACCTGGTCGCTCTGGCCGGCCTCCCTTCCGCCAAACGGACGGCCGAGCTCTTCTTGGACCATGTCATCCGGCTTCACGGGTTCCCCAAGGACATAGTCTCTGACAGGGGGCCCCAGTTCACCACCAAGTTCTGGAAAGCCTTTTGCCGCCTGATTGGAGCCTCTCCCAGCCTCTCGTCCAGCTATCACCCTCAGACCAATGGGCAGGTTGAACAGACCAATTAACAGCTGTGGGTTTTTGAGGTGCTTCGTCTCCGCCCAACCGTCGCTTTGGCCTCGTTACCTGCTGTGGGCTGAGCTGTCTCATAACCTTCACGTCTCTTCTGCCACCGGTCTCTCGCCCTTTGAAGTCTGTCATGGTTTCCATCCTCCTATCTTCAGCCATCAGGAGGTGGAGGTTGAAGTGCCTGCTGCTGAACGGATGGTCCGCCGCTGTCGTCAGGCCCGGATCAAGGCGTGGGCTGCCATTTCCTGAGCCAACGCTCTGTACACCAAGCAGCATCGTCGCCGCCACCGCCCGGGTCATCCTTTTCAGCCGGGGGATCGCGTCTGGCTCTCCACAAGGCACCTGAGGCTCCACACTGAGTCCAAGAAGCTCACTCCCAGGTTCGTTGGCCCGTACGAGATCGCTGCCCAGCTCAACCCCGTGACTTATCGTCTCCGGCTTCCACCCGCCATGAAGGTCGATCCGGTTTTCCACGTCTCGCAGCTTAAACGGCACGTTACTTCCTCGCTGGTGCCCCCCTCCCCGGCCCTGCCCCCGCCCAGGTTCGTAGATGGGGGTCCTGTCTACACTGTCCGGCGGATCTTGGACTCCCGTCCCCGGGGTCGAGGGGTCCAGTATCTTGTGGACTGGGCTGGCTACGGTCCTGAGGAGCGCTCCTGGGTGCCGTCCCGCTTCATCTTGGATTTCTCCCTCATCTCGGATTCCTGTCGCTGCCGCCCTGGACCGTCAGGTGCCGGTCTTGGAGGGGGGGGGGGGGGGGGGTCCTGTCAGCTGGCCGGGTTTAAAAGAGAGACACAATCCACCTGTTCGCTGCTCAGACATTATTCTCTTCATGTCAGGAGCTCCAAAACCTTGCCGACGTCAGTCTCCGCCTGATTCAGCAGCTGTGAGTGTTTTCCCTCTCGATTCATTTTCTCATCCCGGCTCAGCTCGCTCTCCGTCTGTAACGCCAGTTCCGAAGCCACACTTCGTGCACTGATCGTTACTAGAATAACTGCATATCTGTTCCAACCCATCGCTAGCCTTCGCCGCGTTTGGGTCTAGCCAGCACGCCACACGGGCACGCCGAATTACTGTGTGTAATTCGCCCGATCGCGACAGGTCCGATCTGAAAAATACCTTATTCATATCTGGTGTCTGATCCAAGTCACAGTTATGTCATTCCTATACCTCATGGTTCTCTGCCACCATGTCTCTATTTTATCTCCCAACAGAAACGAAGGATTTGCCACCAGAGGGAAATACTCTGAAGCAAATTTGACATAGCCAGGCTTTCTTTGCGCTAGCTGGCTTGACAAATAATAAAATCCCATTTGGCGATAACAGATGATGGTGTTTATCAACTTCCTTTGTTAAGAAAGGCTGTCTGCTTCAGGCTCTGTGCAAGCTCACATGAAAAGGGGCATTTAATGCGTCTTTTGACACACAGAATCGATCAATTGAGCACCACCTACTAAAATTATGGGTGATAGAGATCTATAAAAATATAGCAACAAGAGTCAACACTAATGTTCCAAAAAATACAGGAGTAATGCTGTGGAAAAACTGTTAATTTGATGATTTGATAATCACATGCAGCTGTAAAATAAATATATTAACACATTTTTTTTCCAATTACTGGTTAGTGTGCATGCAGTTGTTGCTGTAACAGCTTCAGATTAGAGCGCTGAACCTTCAAACTGCATACAGTTAAGGATTAAAGTATTTTCATATCGGACTCTCATTGTTCCATAATCATAACCTCTTAACCAGCACTTTACTCAAGTCTTCTGCAAACTTGTTCATGGTCACGCCATCGTGTTTTCTTTTCTTTTCTTTTCTTTTGTGGGGGGGGGGGGGGGGGACCATTAGTCTAGTCTGGTGTACCTACAATGGCAGTCTTTCCTGAATGATAGGTGTTGCCACTCAGAGAAGATACATCAGGACTTGCCGGGTACAGAAGAAATCCAACACTTTCTCCAGAAGCTGATCTTTTCAAGCTGTTGCAGAATCTCCTGCACTTATATATAACTGAAATAGTGATGAAGACACACAATTGTACACTCATGTCCCCATCCAGGCCGTACTGTGAGGGTGAGCAAAAATGGGCCATTAACCTGCCTTCACTCTCCAATGACCACTTTGATTTACAGGTGTGGGCAGCCTCCCCTTCACCTCTGAGACTCCACCTGTCAGCACCTGACAATATAACTCAAACTGGCTCTAAGGGTCAGCCTGCTCAGCATATGACAGTCTATCTTATACCAGTGATGTACATGAGAAAAATATAGTTGCCCCAAAACACTTACTTTCTTATTTTAGGACAGATACAGATTTGCAAGACACACATGCAACAAATCCTGTATTTGTTATTTTAAAGGACTCTAATGTTAAATAATCACAATGATAAAACTGTTGCTATTGTGAAAGTATCCCAGATCTACCTTTGCTGTTCTGAGGAATTTTGTGTTGCAAGTGTTGCAGGAGACAGGACCAACATTCGTGAAGCTGAAGGTTGATTTGCAAAATCACTTTTTTAATAAAATTAATGTAATGATTAACGTGGCATTACCCAAATTCTTGCCTCATGCTAACTGAATGCTCAGACAAAACCTTTCATTTGTTGGAAGGTTGAACCTGGATTAAGATTATTATGATGATACAGGAATAACATCAACATGGGGATCATGCTGTAGCAGAAAACTCAAAGTGAGTAGAGGAAAAGTGTTATATAGTGCTGGTCCATTTGCAAGAGAACAAAGAGGAAATTAAAACAACAAGAATAAACACCAGGAATCAAAGCTTGAGGAAAAACTGAGACTACAAATCTTAAATCTCTAAAGCTGTAAAGTAACCCAAACAGACACCAGACTCCCTAAAAAAACATAAATGGGAACCAAAACTCAAATAATACCACAAGAACTCAAACTGAACATTCCTAGAATGATAATCACCAAACAGGAATCTAAAACTCAAACGCAGGACAAATGTCTGCAGTTGTGAGAGGTGTAGTGGAAGAACCATTCCCTCGAGCTTCGACTTGTCATTTGTCTCTTCATCTATCAAGAAGTTAAACAAAATTAATCTGGAATAAACAAGGAAAAGCTGGTCACTGACAAATGTAAAGAAACTGTAGATTACTTAACTGAAGAAATGCAGAAGACATGAAGATAAATTGTAACGTGTGTTGACAGCATAATAGAAGGATGTAAAACGCATGAGCCGTTCCTCATCTGAGACTGGAAAGTCTGACTTCACAGCTGCAGTTAAACTTGTAGTGAAAATGCAAGCTTAAGTGAATGTTCGGCGTCCAACGCCCTCTTACTCGTAGTGGTTTACCTTTGTGATCCTCTTGATTTTGTACTGGCATCTAAAATGTTGCTCTTTGCCCTGCTCAGGCATCAGATTAATTATATTGGAGTACCTGACACCCCAGGGACTTCATCTTTTCTGTCATTCTTCGTCTTTCTCTGTTTTTATCTCTCTTTCCAGCTCCTGTCCTCACAATGTTGTCAGGCTGTTGGAAGTGCGAGCTGCTGAGGGCATATAAGATTGTGTGAGCAAAGACTGAAACGCTTTTCTGCTGAACGCCTCCTCTGGAAAGATCTTGTTACTTTGGTGGAGCTTCAGGAGGCAGAGATAAGAAATAATTCTTTCCTGTGAAGGTGAGAAGGTGAGATTTGTTATTTATTTTGACAGGCTTTCTGGCCTCTTGTCAGTTTTACCATCTCTGAACTGTCAGAACTTTATTTCAGGTAAGTTTTTTTCCTTCGTTTTTTTTTTTAACGGTGTTGCCAGTGGCTCACTGCTCCAGCCTAATGAGCCATCTGGGCCATCTGTACTTTGGCAACAAAGTCGCACATGTCCTAGCAGGGTTGACACCATCCCACATGGCCTCAAACCCAATAAAATGCATACTGGGTGAAGCTGGGTTAATAATACTGCTGCTGCAGCATGCCTGGATGCATCCTCTCTGTCGTGTGTAGGCCTCCGAGTGAAGGAACAGTAATTTGTTGGATAAAAACTGGGCTGACTGTAAATACTTGCTATAAGAGCTCCACTTTTTACCATCATGACCTGAGGGCAAGCATGGCATCACGTCTGGGTTGTCTCACACATGTAATGTGCACTCATTCTGCAGCAGACTCACTGAGGTTATCTGCACAAACCAGCATTTAAAACAGAACTCAGCTGATATATTGAACTGACGAGAGTGTGCCTCTCTCCTTCCAACAAGTTCTCTGCTACCTGTTCTCACTGTTCCTTTTTCTTTCTGCTTGCAGTGAAAGCTCAACAGCTTATCTTACAAACCTCACACGACCAATTTAAGCAGCACAAACAAATCACTTGTTCATGGTCACACCATTGTGTTTTTTGTTTTGTTTTGTTTTGTTTGGGGGGGGGGGGCCTTAGTCTAGTCTGGTGCACCTACAATGGCAGTCTTTGCCACTCAGAGAAGATACATCAGGACTTGCCGGGAACAGAAGAAATCCTACACTTTCTCCAGAAGCTGATCTTTTTAAGCTGTTGCTGAATCTCCTGCACTGATATATAACTGAAATAGTGATTAAGACACACAATTGTACACTCATGTCCCCATCCAGGCCGCACTGTGAGGGTGAGCAAAAATGGGCCATTAACCTGCCAAAACACTTACTTTCTTATTTTAGGACAGATACAGGTTTGCAAGACACACATGCAACAAATCCTGTATTTGTTATTTTAAAGGACTCTAATGTTAAATGCAGTGCTGTGAAAAAGCATTTGCCCCTTCCTAAGAGAAAAAAGTAATCCGGACCCGCCTACCATCTATGAAAAAATAATTGCCCCCTTAACCTGATAAGTGGTTGTGCCACCCTTGGTAACAAGACTGAAATCAAATGTTTGTGATAACTGGCAATGAGTCTTTCACATGGCTGTGACAGTTTTCGTGACCTGCTCTTCTTTGCAGAATTGTTGTCATTTACCCAAATTGGAGGGATTTCAGTGATTGACAGCCCGTTTACGACCATGCCAAAGCGTCTCAGTCTGATTTGAGTCCGCACTCTGCCCGGGCCACTCAAAACATTAAATTAGATGGTCTTCAATATCTTTTTTGGCAAATGTGAGATGAGCCTTCGTGTTCCTTTGGTCAGCAGTGTTTTTCTGCATTTGAGCTCTCCCATGGAAGCCATTTTTGCTCAGTCTCTTTCTTATTGTTTAATCATGAACGCTGACGTGAACTGAGACAAAGTTTTAGATTTGGATTTGTTTGTTTTTTTAACTGTTTGGATGAGTCTTCAATGCACTCATTTTGGTAGGAAAGCCAAAGGTAGAAAAGTTCATCACTGTTCCTAGATAATCAGACCTGACTGTAACTGTCAAGGTTAGCGGGACGAAAGGACCCAGGCACGGAGCTCGAGTTGACTGGAGACAGTGCGTTTTATTTACAGTAACCAAAAAACTGTTCCAAATGTGAAAAAGGTGCAAAGTTCGAATGGTGTTCTCTTCCCCAGATCCCAGTGGTAGTGCAGCTCCATTCACTCGTGAAAATCCAACCTGCTTCTTCTCCCCGGACCGTCCTCTCCGTCCACAAACTCCTAGAAAAGGTGAGTGACACAGCAGGTGAGGAGGCTTCCTAGTCACTATCAAAATCACTATCAAAAGAGCTCACAGTACCAGGCATAGTGCAACGATCCAGTGCTGACTGCTGTCATGACACACCGTTAAATACCTCAGCCCAAAATGGAGGATGGTTAGCGGCAGCTGCATGGACAATTAGGCGCACTTGTGTTGGCTGTCGTGCGGAGCTGCTTCCAGGTCAGAGGCCACCATGATCTCACTCTCCTGGAAGCACAAGCTTACATAAAACAGCCAGACACAGGGACAGAGAGAAACACACTCACAAAGAGAAAGACATTACCGGCAGGTTGTCCGGGGAGGATCGTCCAGCCGTGACAGGGACATTTATGCTGTCACATAGGGCCAGGTAGACTGGGATAGATGTTACCACAGTAACGAAGTAGAGCACATAAAGCACTGCAGGACTTTTGCTGTGTTCTGTTCTGTTTTGAACACTTCCAGCAAACCTTTTAATATTTCCAACTGGCTAATTACACTGAAAAATGGTGTTTATGTGAGCATGAATGTCTGTCTCTCTGTCCTGTAACAGAATGGCGATCTGTCCGTCAAACCTTCCGCTGCACATATAACTCCAACATGTCATGGGAATGATAAGTATGTTTGCCGGTGGCAGAGGCTGACTTCTTGCCTATTGATAATTGATAAAATATCCCTAAAAATACAACTGTTGATTAATAATTGATAGCTGCCTGAACATGCTCTGCACCGTGTGTTACTGCCTACGTCATTCCATCAGCTCACAGAATTCCAAAGGAAGCAAAAGTAAATCACTCAGCTACATCCTGGCTCCTCATTGACCTTTTTTTCTCTGTAGCAGCACAGAATGTAACACAAGCTTTGTGGTATTGATGTACTACAGTGGAAGGGTTAAGTGTTAAGCAGTTACATAAATATTCATGTTTTGGGTTCTTGCATCGTATGCATGGCTGCTCCCCTGGCCTCTTAGTGATGAGAGCTTGTCTGAAGGATACTATAGCTTAAAAAGATTTAAAAATGCTTTACATATGATAAACTTAAACATCAATAAAGTGAATCCACAGATTGACTTTTATAGCACAGTGGATTATGAAACTGTGTGTTACAGATGACTGAGTACTATCTGTAAGGAACGAATGATTGATGGTTAATTGTCAATGTGCTTGAATGACTTAAAGCATCATTAATCAGTTTTGTGTTTAGATAGACAGAAGAAAATAGAAAAGCCCAAACATACATCAGTTTTTAAGGTTAAAGTGTCATATTTTTGAAAATTACTGCCTTTTGTTTAAAGTTCAACGGAACATGTAAAAGTAGGGATAAGGATGTTAAATATGACCTTCAATCTTTGATTATTTGCCACTACAAGTCTTTGAAACTTATGATTGTTTTTCACTAAATCATAGAAATGTAAAATCAAACAAACAAGCAAAAAATAAACAGAAGTAGCTTTTTTAGACATTTCTGTTCTACAACATTAAATAGGTAAATATTTAAGCAGATACATCATTTATAAATTTTAGAAGCTTTTACGAGCTGTTCTGGTAGACCTCCTGCTGTTTGTCCCTGTGCTGACTCGCAGGTTCCTGGTAATCATACCTCATGAGCCAGACCACCACAGTACCCCATCTTTAGATCTCAACTAGCTATTTAACATTAAGCTAACTTCTAACTTAATTAAACCTCGAAAAAACCCTTTTTTCATACCTGCTCTTTTTTGTATACGTTGAAGAACTTAGGAGAGCAGCTACAAGGATCATTATATTGAAGCTTAACTCTGATTGGTGCCTCACTGCCAGTTTGCTTTTGGGAAATAAAGTAGCATTTGGACTCACAAGTATCTAGTGTCAGTCTTAAAAGGATTACTACTATATCAGAGATAATAATGTTAATGTCTGTGGATTTTTGACCAGGACATGTCCTTCAGTGCACATATTAAACAAATATGTAAGACTGCTTTCTTCCATTTGCGCAACATCTCTAAAATTAGAAATATCCTGTCTCAGAGTGACGCTGAAAAACTAGTTCATAAATGTATTACTTCCAGGCTGGACGACTGTAATTCATTATTATCAGGAAGTCATTAAAAGCTTTTTTACACTTAGGTTTAGCATATGATCACGTTGGTCATTTCATTGGAGCTAAAAGAATGCCGTCAATCTTTAAATCTGAGGCGTCTCATTTAGTTAACAAGCAACTAAGATGAGCTGTCATTGGCAAAACATAGTTTTAGATTTACTCCTTGCAATTACGTTTACATTTCAGGAATCATTCAATTGTCATTTATAATAACTAAAAATAAATTTAATAAGAAAACAACAACAACAACAACAAAATATGTACAACTGTAATACATTTTTATTTTTCACAGCCTATTTCTGTGAACAAACAAAAACCATTGCTGGATTTTTGTGATGCTAACAAAAAAGAAAGATCCCTTACAAAGAAAAAAAAGCAATAAGAAGGCAGGTTTACCATAGATGGTCCCTCAAGTGCTGAACAGAGTTCCTGTGTTCTGTGTTGCCAGATCCACAGATTAGCTTGTAAAGATGATAACCATTAATATCACAATCAAGAGGCTATCTGCTGAAAGAACACAACCAAACACAGCATGAGGGCACAATAAGATTTTTTGTAGCTTTTCAAAAGAACAAAGAACAAAAAGAGGGGGGAAAGCTGTAAAAATCGATTTCTTTTTTTCTCAGAGATGCAGCAATGTGTACAGCAAGGCAAATGATGAGATGTCTTTTTAAAATAATGGATGGGGAGCAGAAATTTTCAATTCAAAGCACTCTGCAGTCCTTTTCCATTTCTGAGGTCCACTGTGGGGTGTTTATAATGAAGCAGTGCTGTGATCTCTCAACATAATTACTGAATAAGAGAACAAGGAGAGACGAGAGTTGATTTAAAAGTGTCTTCAAAAGCTTTCGATTGTGAGGGGGAAGGAAGACACGTGGCACATAATCACAGTTAAGGTGATTATTTACACAACTGTGGACTAAAACAGTGGAATTTCTCCAACAAATAAAAAAGAACAAAAACTTTGTCTAATATGTGAAATCCTGCTGAGATGTTTGTAGATTTCATTGGTTTGAGATCAGCTGAACAATCTGAGACACACTGTGAAATTTGCATTGTGTGGGTTTTCAGTCTCATTTTTGAACTAGGCGGTCATGCAAAATAAGTAAAGGCTCAAGTTAGTGGACTAATCAAGTGCAACTATGATAAAAGATTAATGAATAGAGTTTAATTGTGTTTTTTAAGATATTTACTGCTGCCATGGAGCAGAATCAGACGGTACGGAGAACTCTGGCTTGGACAAACCAAATGGTGAGGAAACCTCAGGTGGAGACAGAGTTAGCTGGAGCTGTGCAGTGCACACAGCCTGACCAGGTGGCTTCTAAGGTTTAGGGAGCAATGTGGAATTTGTGGCTGGCTGGATAAGCTCGCCCAAGCTCCCAGCTGATGATGGAGGTTGAGACGGCTTGGCAGAGCTCCCAGAACCTGGAACCTGGAGGATGAGACAGTTGCACTGGTTTAAAAACCTCCAGAGTTCCAGAGGCAGCTGAAGCTACAGGCTCAGCCTCCATGTAGGCTCCGGGAAGACTTTTAGTCTCTGCGTTAAACCGTTTTTCAGGACAGTCTTAACGCGCACAGTTTTTGCAGTTATAAGATTCAGAATTTGCTTTGTCAGTATTAGCCAAAGCAGACTCCTTTTTGATCTTGCGATGCAGCAGGGTGTGATGGCTGGTGTTCTCTCCACCTGCGGGCGAACCTGCCAACCTCCCAAGTGGTACCCCAGTACTTCCCTCTGTCCAACCGCACACTTCTTCAGGTTGGCCATCAGCCTCACCTGCCTCAGGGACTCCAGGATCGTGGCCACTCACTGCACATGATCCACCCAGGTGTCACTATGGATGATGATGTCATCCAGATGGGCAGCACCCAGTCGATGAAGCACTGGAAGGTGGCTGGGGGACCGAAAAAGCCAAGAGGAAGTGTGACAAATTGGTACAACTCGTACGGAGTGGAAAAGGCCGTTGTTTTTCTTGGCACTTGGTAAGTAACTTTGATCTAGAAGAACGGAGCAATACACGCACTTTATGTCCTAGTAAAAATTTCCCGAGACTATCCCCTCTGTTACACAGGCACTGATGGCATTCCTGGGCCTGGAGCAAATTCTCTCATGATAACCTCCTCAATGTGTGTAGCTTTGGTCTAAGTTCAAGAACGTATTGAATTCCATTTTTAGCTGGGTTTGGACCTTCCGCCCAGTTTTTAATTAGGTCCAACACCCCCTGCTGCTTCCTGCTGAACAGTAACTCAAAGGGAGAAAATCCCGTGAAGTCCTGGGGTACGTCCAGCACTGCGACCAACACAAGGACTGACCAGCAATCCCAATTGTGTTCATCCTCGTGAATTTACGAAGGCCTATATACAGCCCAATAGCCCTTATCTATTAGTACCTACTCTAATTGGCTTGACTGAACTTGGTTTTTAGGGTTTATCATTAAGTAGCAGCACCTGGTACCAGGTACTTTTTAGTAGCTATATGGCTGCGGTTAAAAGCGATCTGAGTCATTCTGAAAATATGATGTCAAGAGACTGCATGTTAGTCACGGTCACACTCTCAAAATTAATGAGAGCTTCTCCTTCACTAAAAACAAAACCGCCATTTTTCAAACCCAACAACAAGGGAAATGGCTGCACAAAAAATAACATTGTTTGGCCGCATTGCTATAATGACCCAACGTACATTAGGTGGTACTCAACTGTAATGGTCAAGTCAAGTTGTGCCGATCAAGTAGGCACTAATGGAAAATCGCTATTCTATAGGACTGGAAGTCTAGATGGCTGTCACCAACAGTGGTCTTCAGACAGTCACAATGGCTTCAATATTCAGACCAGGAAGTTACCTCCTAACTGTTTTGGGGGGTGTTTCAGCAGGGTGGGAGGTGAGTTCTGGTTTGGCGAAGCTGGCGAAGCTGGTCCAGAGGTTGGACACGTGGCAGGTAAATGGCCTGTATTTATATAGCGCTTTACTAGTCCCTAAGGACCCCAAAGCGCTTTACATATCCAGTCATCCACCCATTCACACACACATTCACACACTGGTGATGGCAAGCCTACACTGTAGCCACAGCCACCCTGGGGCACACTGACAGAGGCTAGGCTGCTGGACACTGGCGCCACCGGGCCCTGTGGACACGGCACAGCAGAAGCAGATGTGAGTCCCGGCTCACAGGCAGCTGGACCGACGTCCAGTGTGCAGGATCAACTGGCGCACCGGCCTCATGCGCACCAGAGGCCGGTGCACCTGCTTCTGTTGCGTGGCCACAAGTTCTTCCACCATTTGGGTCAGCGTCTTCTCCGACTGGCCTGGTCGTGGTCTCCCATGCCGACTCCTGGGTTTTGGCACCACTGTGGCAGGTAAGAGGCATGACACGACCACACTTCACCGCAACATCTCTAAAATTAGAAATATCCTGTCTCAGAGTGACGCTGAAAAACTAGTTCATGCATTTATTACTTCCAGGCTGGACTACTGTAATTCATTATTATCAGGATGTCCAAAAAACTCACTGAAAAGCCTTCAGCTAATCCAAAATGCTGCAGCAAGAGTCCTGACAGGGACTAGAAAGAGAGAGCATATTTCTCCTGTTTTGGCTTCCCTTCATTGGCTTCCTGTTAAATCCAGAATTGAATTCAAAATCCTGCTCCTCACATACAAGGTCTTAAATAATCAGGCCCCATCTTATCTTAATGACCTTGTAGTACCATATCACCCTATTAGAGCGCTCCGCTCTCGCTCTGCAGGCCTACTTGTTGTTCCTAGAGTATTTAAAAGTAGAATGGGAGGGAGAGCCTTCAGTTTTCAGGCCCCTCTTCTGTGGAACCAGCTTCCAGTTTGGATTCGGGAGACAGACACTATCTCTACTTTTAAGATTAGGCTTAAAACTTTCCTTTTTTCTAAAGCATATAGTTAGGGCTGGACCAGGTGACCCTGAATCCTCCCTTTGTTATGCTGCAATAGATGTAGGCTGCCGGGGGATTCCCATGATGCATTGAGTTTTTCCTTTCCAGTCACCTTTCTCACTCACTATGTATTAATAGACCTCTCTGCATTGAATCATATCTGTTATTAACCTCTGTCTCTCTTCCACAGCATGTCTTTATCCTGTCTTCCTTCTCTCACCCCAACCGGTCGCAGCAGATGGCCGCCCCTCCCTGAGCCTGGTTCTGCCGGAGGTTTCTTCCTGTTAAAAGGGAGTTTTTCCTTCCCACTGTCGCCAAAGTGCTTGCTCATAGGGGGTCATATGATTGTTGGGTTTTTCTCTGTATCTATGAAGCGCCTTGAGGCGACTTTTGTTGTGATTTGGCGCTATATAAATAAAATTGAATTGAATTGAATTGAACTTCACCACACTTTAACATACAGTGGGGCAAAAAAGTATTTAGTCAGCCACCGATTGTGCAAGTTCCCCCACTTAAAATGATGACAGAGGTCAGTAATTTGCACCAGAGCTACACTTCAACTGTGAGAGACAGAATGTGAAAAAAAAATCCATGAATCCACATGGTAGGATTTGTAAAGAATTTATTCGTAAATTAGGGTGGAAAATAAGTATTTGGTCACCTCAAACAAGGAAAATCTCTGGCTCTCACAGACCTGTAATGTCTTCTGTAAGAAGCTTTTCTGTCCCCCACTCGTTACCTGTATGAATGGCACCTGTTTGAACTCATCATCTGTATAAAAGACACCTGTCCACAGCCTCAAACAGTCAGACTCCAAACTCCGCCATGGCCAAGACCAAAGAGCTTTCGAAGGACACCAGGAAAAGTATTGTAGACCTGCACCAGACTGGGAAGAGTGAATCTACAATAGGCAAGCAGCTTGGTGTGAAAAAATCAACTGTGGGAGCAATCATCAGAAAATGGAAGACATACAAGACCACTGATAATCTCCCTCGATCTGGGGCTCCACGCAAGATCTCATCCCGTGGGGTCAAAATGATCATGAGAACGGTGAGCAAAGATCCCAGAACCACACGGGGGGACCTGGTGAATGACCTGCAGAGAGCTGGGACCAAAGTAACAAAGGTCACCATCAGTAACACACTACAACGGCAGGGAATCAAATCCCGCAGTGCCAGACGTGTTCTGCTGCTGAAGCCAGTGCATGTCCAGGCCCGTCTGAAGTTTGCCAGAGAGCACATGGATGATACAGCAGAGGATTGGGAGAATGTCATGTGGTCAGATGAAACCAAAGTAGAACTTTTTGGTATAAACTCAACTCGTCGTGTTTGGAGGAAGAAGAATACTGAGTTGCGTCCCAAGAACACCATACCTACTGTGAAGCATGGGGGTGGAAACATCATGCTATGGGGCTGTTTTTCTGCCAAGGGGACAGGACGACTGATCCGTGTTAAGGACAGAATGAATGGGGCCATGTATCGTGAGATTTTGAGCCAAAACCTCCTTCCATCAGTGAGAACTTTGAAGATGAAACGAGGCTGGGTCTTCCAACATGACAATGATCCAAAACACACCGCCCGGGCAACAAAGGAGTGGCTCCGTAAGAAGCATTTGAAAGTCCTGGAGTGGCCTAGCCAGTCTCCAGACCTCAACCCCATAGAAAATCTGTGGCGGGAGTTGAAAGTCCGTGTTGCTCGGCGACAGCCCCAAAACATCACTGCTCTCGAGAAGATCTGCATGGAGGAATGGGCCAAAATACCAGCTACTGTGTGTGCAAACCTGGTAAAGACCTATAGTAAACGTTTGACCTCTGTTATTGCCAACAAAGGTTATGTTACAAAGTATTGAGTTGTATTTTTGTTATTGACCAAATACTTATTTTCCACCCTGATTTACGAATAAATTCTTTACAAATCCTACCATGTGGATTCATGGATTTTTTTTTCACATTCTGTCTCTCACAGTTGAAGTGTACCTCTGGTGCAAATTACTGACCTCTGTCATCATTTTAAGTGGGGGAACTTGCACAATCGGTGGCTGACTAAATACTTTTTTGCCCCACTGTATTTATTCCGGCTGTCATCTCTTACAGCTCACGGCTGCAGCTCCCTAGCTGCCAGCCACACACACACAACAACACAATGACAGGACCCTGCCACGCAGGTGTGTCTGCCTTTCCTGCCGCGGCACCGCCACCTACGCCCCGCCACACACACTAAAATGTCATACATCAGGAAGGTGATTGTGTTGAATGGTTGGTTAATGATTTATCAGCCTATTATTCCTCAAGCTGCAGCCATCTGGGAAACAGAGTTATTCAAAACTCTGTCAAACACATTCTGCATGGAAAGCACAACCTTTACAGCTGCAGATGATTAAAATCTTGCCATGGTGATAGAGGGAACAGGGCCCCAAGGAGCTGTCGACAGACCGTCTGTTCACATACTCTACACTGTTCATTTGTCAGAGTTTACCCGAGCTCCCGGGCCTCGTTCTGTGTGCCATGTGGCTACTTCAAATTGTTGTTTTGTAGTAGTTGTAGCAAGTAGTGTCACAAAAGAAAGGAGATCATTCGTTTTCCTAAAACTGTTTACTCGTTCAAATGGATGATGGATATTAAGTACAACTTGAACAGTGTTGTATTCATATAGCTGCAATGCTTTACAACAGGTGACTCAAAGTGCTCACAGTAATATTAACCCTAACTATTCACCTTCAGACAAATTAAACTGGCAAAACATTAGCTCTAAGCCTGTTTCAGTGGACTGCTACTTGTATCGTGCTTTTGTGCTCTAACAGAGAATTCAAAGTGCTTTTTACTCTCATTTACCCAAAAATAAAAACACTTAGTTAAGCATGTTGTGTAACACTCACACACACACACTCAATCGATGCATCCAGGGCCACTCTTGGTTCAGGAATTGATCTACCAACTTTCTGATTGGTGGATGACAGACTCCACCTTCGGAGCCACCAGGTTGTCTTCTTCTTCTGTCTTGTGTTAAACATTTGATAGGTTTCCTATCTTCCATTTTTGATCTTGTTTTTATATACATTTCAAACATCATCCCAACATTTAGGAAATTAGGGTTGTATGACTGTAGACTATGGTGTTGTATATAAAAAGATGGATATGTTGACATCACCCATTGGGTAATGAAGTCATCTTGCTTGTGTGATTTTTACCACAATATTACAAAATGTAATTTGACTTGAACCTAACTATTGAGCTCATAAACTCTAAAGGAAGTGCATATTGGGGTCCCCGAGCACAGCTCAAGTCCATTTTCATATCCGGTCTTTAAGTCTGACGTCATTAGCCGTGTCCACGTCCAAACTCACTCAGACGAACACTGCGATATCACTGAGAGTTAAAAAACTGTCTAAATTCTTTCATCTTTAATAAAATGATAGCAGGAAGTTAGCTCGCTAGTTTCCACCTAAGCATGATATAGCATGCTCTGACTGAGAGATTTCTGAAAAAATTCAAATGTACAGCTCTGTTATCACTTCCAACATAAATGAAGACAGAAAACTAAACAGCAGTGATGTTTGTAAGGTTACTGAAGTTGGGCTAGCTGGTATATAATGATGTGCTACGTGATCGCTAGCGACACAGCTATGTTAGCATAACATAAACACAGTGAAGCTGGAGGATGAATGCTAACTTTTTTCCACTCAATAAAAGTTAACGTGAGGGTTCCCAATGGTTAGGGACAAATGCAATTGCATGGCAGGATGCTGTAAACGGACCAAACTTCAGTCAGGAGAACAACTGAGATAATCCATCCACAATACGAGGTTAGTCATTAATATACTGCTGCATGGGCTGGGCTGGAGTTACATCGTAATGCTGGGCATACACTGTGCGATTTTTGGCTCATTTTGAGACGATTTTTCAGTCCTGCGACCGTTTTGGTGATCGCCCTGAGTTTCGCCTTCATCGTGTGTCATGCATCGTGTAGTATACGTGGGCTAACAAGAAGAGATAAACACCTCACAACCAGCTCCCGATCATCAATCGCTTGGTCGTAAGAAAATCAAACATGTTTGAAATCCTGTCGCCCGTCGTGAGGGTGTCAATGCAGCCTCTCACACTGCGCACGCGCAAACACAGAAATGAAAGTGAAAAGACGGAGCAGTGATGGAGCGATGGAGGCACAACTTGTAGAACTTTGGCTCATCACGACCACAACAACCGTGAAAATAGTTGGATGGAGTTTACTGCTCAATCACAGCTGCCTGATCAATGTATTTCATTCGCAATTTAGCAAAGTCTCTCTCCTCCAAGTCTCTGTTAGTACATGACTTAATAATTGAACAACAAATCGATTTACTCTGCCTTACAGAAATCTGGTTGCAAGAGGATGATTATGTTACTTTAAATGAATCAACACCCCCGAGTCATTCTAACTACCAGAAATCTCGAAGCACAGGCCGAGGGGGCGGTGTGGCAGCAATTTTTCACACCAGCCTATTAATTAATGAAAGACCAAGACAGACTTTTAATTCATTTGAAAGCCTGATGCTTAACATTGTCCACCCCAGCTGTAAAACTCAGAAACCAGTCTTACTTGTTATCATCTATCGTCCACCTGGGCCTTACTCAGAGTTTCTGTCTGATTTCTCAGACTTCTTATCTGATTTAGTTCTCAGCTCAGATAAAATAATTATTGTGGGTGATTTTAACATCCATATAGATGCTAAGAATGACAGCCTCAACATGGCATTTAATCTGTTATTAGACTCAATTGGCTTCTCTCAAACTGTAAAAGAACCCACCCACCACTTTAATCACACTCTAGATCTTGTGTTAACATATGGCATAGAAACTGAACATTTAACAGTGTTTCTCTCCTGGCTGATCATTTCCTGATAACATTTACATTTACAATAATTGATTACACAGCAGTGGAGAGTAGACTTTATCACAGTAGATGTCTTTCTGAAAGTGCTGTAACTAAGTTTAAGAATATAATCCACCCACTGTTATCATCTTCAATGCCCTGTACCAACCTAGAGCAGAGCAGCTATCTGAACGCTACTCCAACAGAGGTCGATTATCTTGTTAATAATTTTACCTCCTCACTACGTACGACTCTGGATACTGTAGCTCCTGTGAAAACTAAGGTCTCAAATCAGAAGTACCTGACTCTGTGGTATAATTCTCAAACACATACCCTAAAGCAGATGACTCGTAAGCTGGAGAGGAAATGGTGTGTCACAAATTTAGAGGATCATCATTTAGCCAGGAGAAATAGTTTGTTGCTTTATAAGAAAGCTCTCCGCAAAGCCAGAACATCTTACTAGTCATCACTGATTGAAGAAAATAAGAACAACCCCAGGTTTCTCTTCAGCACTGTAGCCAGGCTGACAAACAGTCAGAGCTCTGTTGAGCCAACCATCCCTTTAACGTTAACTAGTAATGACTTCATGAACTTCTTCACAAATAAAATTTTTATCATTAGAGAAAAAATTACCAATAATCACCCCACAGATGTAATATTATCTACAGCTACTCTTAGTACCATTGATGTTCATTTAGACTCTTTTTCTCCAATTGATCTTTCTGACTTAACTTCAATAATTACTTCCTCCAAACCATCAACGTGTCTTTTAGACCCCATTCCTACAAAACTGCTCAAAGAAGTCCTGCCATTAATTAATTCTTCGACCTTAAATATGATCAACCTATCTCTAATAATCGGCTATGTACCACAGGCCTTCAAGCTGGCTGTAGTTAAACCTTTACTCAAAAAGCATCTCTGGACCCAGCAGTCTTAGCTAATTACAGGCCAATCTCCAACCTTCCTTTCATATCAAACATCCTTGAAAGAGTAGTTGTCAAACAGCTAACAGATCATCTGCAGAGGAATGGTTTATTTGAAGAGTTTCAGTCAGGTTTCAGAGCTCATCACAGCACAGAAACAGATTTAGTGAAGGTTACAAATGATCTTCTTATGGCCTCTGACAGTGGACTCATCTCTGTGCTTGTCCTGCTAGACCTCAGTGCAGCGTTCGATACTGTCGACCATAATATCCTATTAGAGCGATTAGAACATGCTGTAGGTATTACAGGTACTGCACTGCAGTGGTTTGTATCATATCTATCTAATAGACTCCAGTTTGTGCATGTAAATGGAGAGTCCTCTTCACACACTGAGGTTAATTATGGAGTTCCACAGGGTTCAGTGCTAGGACCAATTCTGTTTACATTATACATGCTTCCCTTAGGCAGCATCATTAGAAGACATAGCATACATTTTCACTGCTGATGACACCCAGCTCTATCTGTCCATGAAGCCAGATAACACACACCAATTAGTTAAACTGCAGGAATGTCTTAAAGACATAAAGAACTGGATGGCCGCGAACTTTCTGCTTCTTAATTCAGATCAAACTGAGGTTATTGTACTTGGCCCTGAAAAGCTTAGAAATATGGTATCTAAGCAGATTCTTACTCTGGATGGCATTACCTTGGCCTCCAGTAACACTGTGAGGAACCTTGGAGTCATTTTTGACCAGGACATGTCCTTCAACGCACATATTAAACAAATATGTAAGACTGCTTTCTTCCATTTGTGCAACATCTCTAAAGTTAGAAATATCCTGTCTCAGAGTGATGCTGAAAAACTAGTTCATGCATTTATTACTTCCAGGCTGGATGACTGTAATTCATTATTATCAGGAAGTCCTAAAAACTCCCTGAAAAGCCTTCAGCTAATCCAAAATGCTGCAGCAAGAGTCCTGACAGGGACTAGAAAGAGAGAGCATATTTCTCCTGTATTGGCTTCCCTTCATTGGCTCCCTGTTAAATCCAGAATTGAATTCAAAATCCTGCTCCTCACATACAAGGTCTTAAATAATCAGGCCCCATCTTATCTTAATGACCTTGTAGTACCATATCACCCTATTAGAGCACTTCGCTCTCACACTGCAGGCCTACTTGTTGTTCCCAGAGTATTTAAAAGTAGAATGGGAAGGAGAGCCTTCAGTTTTCAGGCCCCTCTTCTGTGGAACCAGCTTCCAGTTTGGATTCGGGAGACAGACACTATCTCTACTTTCAAGATTAGGCTTCAAACTTTCCTTTTTGCTAAAGCATATAGTTAGGGCTGGACCAGGTGACCCTGAATCCTCCCTTAGTTATGCTGCAATAGACGTAGGCTGCCAGGGATTCCCATGATGCATTGAGTTTTTCCTTTCCAGTCACCTTTCTCACTCACTATGTGTTGATAGACCTCTCTGCATTGAATCATATCTGTTATTAATCTCTGTCTCTCTTCCACAGCATGTCTTTATCCTGTCTTCCTTCTCTCACCCCAAACAGTCGTAGCAGATGGCCCCGCCCCTCCCTGAGCCTGGTTCTGTCGGAGGTTTCTTCCTGTTAAAAGGGAGTTTTTCCTTCCCACTGTCGCCAAAGTGCTTGCTCATAGGGGGTCATATGATTGTTGGGTTTTTCTCTGTATCTATGAAGCGCCTTGAGACGACTTTTGTTGTGATTTGGCGCTATATCAATAAAATTGAATTGAATTGAATTCAAAGTTGATGGTGGTGGTGTGCGTGTCTGTGTGAGTGAGTGAAAGACAGAGCGACAGATTTTCTGTTATAACCTTCATCTTATGGACACACAGTGTGAGCACTCAGGTCACATCAGAGCATTGGGCTGTATAATGTAGGACCCTGCATCGTGACCTATGACGTTCTAACTCCTGCAAGTCAATCATGCAGTTTGAGTAGAAGCTGAATAACGTGACTGAAAAAAAATCGCACAGTGTTTGCCCAGCTTAAGGGTTTAAAAACTGAGCTTCAAAATGAACAGTGGTAATAAAAACTGAGAGAGGCCAACAGTGAGCACTGATTAGGGCTGTTGCCCTGTTGTAAAAGCTGTCCTTGAGTCTATTTGTTCGGGACCTCAGCAGTCTGAATCTCCTGCCAGACGGCAGCAACTTAAACACCCGGTGTCCTGGGTGTGTACCGTCCCGTAGGATGCTGCGTGCCCTCTTGAGACAGCGAGTGCTGTACAGGTCCTTCAGGGAGGGAAGAGGATGTCCAATTATTTTTTTGGGCCATATTGATGACCCTCTGGAGTGCCTTTCTGTGTGCTGTGGTGCAGCTGGATAGCTACACACCGATGCAATATGTCAGCACAGTTTCAATGGAGCAGCGGTAGAAGAAGCTCCTTCAGGTCCATTTTTCTGAGGATTCTCAGAAAGTTGAGACGCTGTTGGGCCTTCTTTAAAACCGCAGAGATGTTAGAGCTCCATTGGAGGTCTGTGTCTATGTGCACACCCAGAAACCTGAAACTGGAGACCCTTTCAACACACTCCCCGTTGATGCTGACAGGCTGCAGCTCAGACTTCCTCCTTCTGAAGTCAACTACCAGTTCTCTTGTCTTGGTGGTATTGAGGTCCAGGTTGTTATCTACACACCAATCTGACAGCCTCTGAACTTCAGCTCTGTACGCAGTCTCATCTCCCCCTGAGATGAGCCCCACTACGGTGGTATCATCTGCAAACTTGATGACTGAGTTGTCTGGGTGGGAACTAACACAGTCATGTGTGTACAGAGTGTACAGTAGGGGACTCAGTACACAGCCTTGTGGAGAGCCGGTGTTGAGGCTGAGGGCTGAGGAAATATGAGGCCCCACTCTAACTCTCTGTACACGGTCTGAGAGGAAGTCTCTGACCCAGCGGCAGGTGGTAGAAGGAAGTCCGATTTCCAGCAGTTTAACTATTAGTCTGTCCGGGAGTATCGTATTGAAAGCAGAGTTAAAGTCAACAAAGAGCAGCCTGGCGTAACGGCCCTGCACTTCCAGGTGAGAGATGCTGGTGTGGAGCGTTGTAGCAATGGCATCTTCAGTTGATCTGTTAGCTCTGTATGCGAACTGAAGCGGGTCGAGTGTGGGTGGCAAGCAGGACATGATGTGACGTCTGACCAGTTTCTCAAAGCACTTCATTATGACAGGTGTTAGAGCAACTGGTCGGTAGTCGTTGAGGCTGCTAATGTTCTACCTCAGACCTGGAAATGACACTATATGGAAAAAAGTACTTGACTTTGTATTTTCTCAATTCAAGTGTTTTCAGTCCCATTGACACAAGTGTATAAAATCAAGCACCTACCTATGTAGTCTGCCTTTGTAAAGATTTGGGCTGTTTGAAAGAGCTCACTGAATTCGAGCATCGTATTGTAATTGCATGCCACTACTGCAAGAAGTCCGTTTTTTCCTTCCTAGATATTTCATGATTGACTGCACATATTACTGCAAAGTGAAACCACAGCAGTTCAACCACACAGTGGCAGACCACATAGAGCTCCAGAACAATGTTCCCTCTAAGCTGCGCACGTGCGCAATTGCGCACTGCTGGCACGGTCTCTGCGCACAGAAAATCTGCGTTGTGCACAAAAAAAAATCGAACCTGAATTGAAATTAAAATTAATACTTTACTTTAACAATTCTGTTTTGCAGTGTGAGTCAGTAAGTGACTGGCTTACTGATAAGGTGGCATCATTGTATGGGATTACAACGATGCCACATTATCCCATAGTCCAGCCAGTAATGCGATTCACATTCGCATATACGTAGTTAATCAACGTCATTGACAGCGTCCTTATGTGCCGACACCGGTGTTTAGCTAGCAAAGCGGCGTGGCTGATGTGGAGTGAAGCCACGTTAATGACAACGTGGACAACCATTGGAGATGTGAGCAGGACAGACGGAACAATTGACATAAAAAGTCTGGACTTTATACCAGTTTTTAAATTGTGTTGATCGGCCACGTAAAACCAGAGTTATGGTAAGAAATATCTGCAATGTTTGGTTTTCTTCCTGAATACTATCGTTGTTTATATTTACTGCGGGAAGAAACGGTAAAAACGGCGTTTTATAAGGAAAACCTCCAAAGCCTGTGAGCAAAAACAAAACCAAAAAAACTCCCTTTCCTATTGGTCGAAAAATGTACCATGTCGACCAATCAAAGAATGAGATGGCAACATGGCATTTAGTTATTTAGGAAGGGGGAAGTTTTAGGAGTGACGGCTGTGTTTTGAGATGTGAGAGATTTGCCACGTTTAGCGCAAATCTTGTGTAGTTAGTGTGTAGTGTAGTCAATAGTTTTGTTGTGTGTCAGAACAATAAGGCGACTGCAGAATGTTACAGGTGTTACAGCAGTGATACATCTCCTGTTGTCAGGCCTGCAGGTATCAGGCTGTTGTTCTCCTTCATCTCATAGTGGACAGAAATTATTTTTTGGAGTGGCACAAATAATTTGTGTGGCATCAAATTTGATGCAGAACAGCTGATTGTTCTGTAAATAGTTTGAAATGTTTGTTTAAAAAACGCCTTGGCTGCATTTTTAGGTAAACTGCTGCAAAAAACTTTGTTTGCATAACTTTTTTGAAGAACTATCTATATAATTAATTGCCCAACGTTGGTCATTATATCCTGTATTTTGCAGACAGAGAGTTACAGGACTCTCTCCCAGTGTCACGGTGAGTGAGGTGAGCCGTGTGGAGGAAATGAAGGAGGATCCAAGTGCAGGTAGTCGTGAAGGTGTAAAGGTGGTTTATTGAACATGAAAGTAAATACAAACGGAAAAATGGAGCTGGAACTAAACTATACTGGGAAACAACTAAACTACAAAGCACAAACCTGAATGAGAACGAGCAGAGGAGAATGACGATGGACAGCAGGGAGAGCACACGGATGTGACATGGTAGATACACAGATGACGCAGGGTGGAATACACAGACGGACCAGCAACAACAATGACTGAAGACATGACTTAAATACACAGAGAACCACAGGGGAATTACACACAGGTGGTGGACACAGCTGGGAATAATCAACAAGACGAGACAAAGGTAAAACTGAACACACTCACATGAGACGCAGACCTTCACAATAAAACAGGAAACAAAACACACTTTACTAAGACACAGACTAGACAGAGGCAGACTTGAAATGACATATGAAACTAAACCCACATCTTAAACCCAGATAAACAGAACATGGAACTCTAATAATAGACATAAACATTACCATAACACGACAAGAGAACAAGAACACAATCCCTGATGCAAACTTAAATCAAAACACACGACTGTTCACTAGTCCATAACACAGTCAGGAGGCCAACCGTGCACACGGCAACGGCGGCGACGGGCAAACAGTTCTGGAGGCCGACCGTGCACACGGCAACGGCGGCGACGGGCAAACAGTTCTGGAGGCCGACCGTGCACACGGCAACGGCGGCGACGGGCAAACAGTTCTGGAGGCCGACCGTGCACACGGCAACGGCGGCGACGGGCAAACAGTTCTGGAGGCCGACCGTGCGTGCAGCAACGGCGGCGAGGAAGCAGGTCCGGGGGCCAACCGTGCGGACGGCAACGGCGGCGCGAATGCAGTTCTGGAGGCCGGCAATGCGGAAGGCAGTGGCGGCGCGTAGGAGGTCGTCCACGCAGAAGGCGGGGGTGGCAACAGAAGTCCGGAGGGCGGCCACGATGCCAGCGGCGGCGACAAACCTTTTCCGGAGGCCGTCCCCGAAGGCCCCTCGGACCCTCCAGCGGAGACGGGAGGCTGGACGGGCCCCTCGGACCCTCCAGCTGACGTGGCATGAGGCTGGTGCGGTTCTCCTGAACCCCCAGCTGACGTGGCATGAGGCTGGACGGGCTCCTCGGGCCCTCCAGCTGACGTGGCATGAGGCTGGACGGGCTCCTCGGGCCCTCCAGCAGACGTGGCATGAGGCTGGACGGGCTCCTCGGGCCCTCCAGCAGACGTGGCATGAGGCTGGACGGGCTCCTCGGGCCCTCCAGCCGACGAGGCAGGACGCTGGCTGGGTTCACCTGAACCCCCAGCTAACATCGCCTGAGCCTGGACGGGCTCCTCTGGCCCTCCAGTGGAAACAGACACTGAAGCAGCAGGTATGGAGACCTCTGCCAGTGTGGACACTGGCTGGGACTGAGCAGCACAGTGGCTAAACTCAGGCAGCAACAGTGGGATGCAGTCCTCAGAGGGCTGAAAGTGTTCCCCAATACGCTCAGCAGAGGACTGAGGCGGACGGGTGAACTCACTTGAACTCTCAGGGGGTGCTGAGAGCTGAGACTGGTCAGGTGAGTTCTCCGGTGAGGCTGCTGGCACTGGCGTCTTGACCTCTAGGGGTCCAGAGTTGGCTGGTGACTGACACCCAGCCTCTGGGGAGGCCCTAGAGGGAGCAACTGTCTCTGACATGGCCAGCGTAAGAGAACCAGCAGATGTTGTGGTGGAGTGTGTTCCCTGCTTGTAATGAACAGATGAAAAACAGTTATTTTCGGGTTGAATGGACTTAACTTGTTGTGCAGGAGGAGTTGGTGAAAATGATGGCTGAATAGGTGGCTGAGCTGATAATAAGGCTGATGAGTCTTCTACCAACTGAGCTATTGACTGGGCTATGGATTGTAACATAGTGTCTACTAAGTCTGGCTGAGACTGTAACTGGGCTATGGGTAGTGAGGCTGAATGTGATGGAGGTGACGGCTGGGCAGCTAACTGAGCTTCTGGCTGGGAAGCTAACTCAACAAATCCAGCCCTGGTATAAACAGTCACAAGATCTGGCGAAACAGACAGTGTGTCTTTTCCACTCACCACAGCCGGCAACTCAGGAGTCCCAATCTCCGGCTGTGGGGTGACGCGCCGGCGGCGCGATCGTTGCTTCCTCCCGGGCAAAACCTCCGGCGGGCCGGGAAAAACCTCCGGCGGGCCGGGAAAAACCTCCGGCGGGCCGGGAAAAACCTCCGGCGGGCCGGGAAAAACCTCCGGCGGGCCGGGAAAAACCTTCACCGCCCGGCTGGGTTGGGAAGCGGTAGCGGCTGGAGGATGGAGGTGAAGTTCGTGGAGAACGTAATCCTGCACGAGCGGATGCAAAGAGTCCAGTAGCCAGGGATAACAGGTAAGGAGGTGTCGTAGATCGGCTTCAACGGAGTGAAGAGGCGCCCCTCCCTCATGCTCAAGCAGCCGGTAAACCAACTTAGAGGCGGAGCGGATAACGGCCTCCTGAAGCTCCCTGGGTGGGGTGACTGCCGCTGGATCCATACCTGGCTGGTCCATACTGTCACGGCGAGTGAGGTGAGCCGTGTGGAGGAAATGAAGGAGGATCCAAGTGCAGGTAGTCGTGAAGGTGTAAAGGTGGTTTATTGAACATGAAAGTAAATACAAACGGAAAAATGGAGCTGGAACTAAACTATACTGGGAAACAACTAAACTACAAAGCACAAACCTGAATGAGAACGAGCAGAGGAGAATGACGATGGACAGCAGGGAGAGCACACGGATGTGACATGGTAGATACACAGATGACGCAGGGTGGAATACACAGACGGACCAGCAACAACAATGACTGAAGACATGACTTAAATACACAGAGAACCACAGGGGAATTACACACAGGTGGTGGACACAGCTGGGAATAATCAACAAGACGAGACAAAGGTAAAACTGAACACACTCACATGAGACGCAGACCTTCACAATAAAACAGGAAATAAAACACACTTTACTAAGACACAGACTAGACAGAGACAGACTTGAAATGACATATGAAACTAAACCCACATCTTAAACCCAGATAAACAGAACATGGAACTCTAATAATAGACATAAACATTACCATAACACGACAAGAGAACAAGAACACAATCCCTGATGCAAACTTAAATCAAAACACAATAGACTCAAAATACTGGGTCCAACGGACCCAGAACCGTGACACCCAGACCACAGACTCATAATACAAGTCAGAGCTTTATAAAAAGAAAAAAGAAAAAAAAAGAAAGAAAAAAGAAAGTTTTGTTTTCAAATTTGGAGTTCAAGTTATTTTTATTTCCAATAGTGTTAACATACTGCACAGGTCATGAAGAAAGATTTTTTACATTTTCATTGTAAGTGGGCTAAAATAGTTAATTAAAAGTAGTCTAACATAAATAGAAATACTGTAATTTGATTATTTTAATAAACCATGTAACTTGCATGGATTCGATGCTGGTGTGACCACAGTGCACACGTCTGCTGTTGCTCACAGTGGTCCAAGGGATCGCTCAGGGAGTTTGTGTGTTCGCTCAGACACATGAAAAATTAGAGGGAACATTGCTCCAGAGTGCCACCAGCAAGTGCTGTTGAAAAGTCACCAATGCTTTGTTGATTCAATACCTGCACAGTTTCAAGGGTCAAACATTAACATCAGCACACCAACTGTGTGCCAGGAGCTTCGTGACATGGGTTTCCACAGCCAACCAACTCCTGCAGGTGTAATGTGTAGGTGGCCCAGTACTTTTGTCCATCTTTTGCACACAGTATTTGATCTGAACACATCTTGACAGGAAGACAGAACATTCTTATTTTCAGTTTATTCACGTCTCTTATAGATTTTCAGCTTTGAAAACTCCAGAGATACACTGTGCACACGAGTCCTTTTGTTCCTGAGGATATGAAATGTTGGTATGCTTTTTGTTTCATCTCCACCAATTCACCACCAACTATAGAGAGGGCTGCTGGACAAGCTTCAGCTTGTTCCAGTGAGTGTCACATCTTTCTTGTTCTCAAGTGCAGAGCAGATTTTGCTTTCATAGGACTGTGAATACCACAGAAGTCTCAAACATCATCATGAGCATAATGTTTCATTTAGACTTCTGGAGGTAGAATGAGTTATTTTTTCAAATAACCCTCCTACAAGAAATAAGAGTGTTCCACTTTCTGCGTTTTGGTGGAGAAAATGTAAATGAGTTAACATTATTCTTCCCAAATATCCACGTTTTTCATGCAATGGGACTTATTATGGATGCAGACCACAACAGCAGATCTCCTGTGTTCATTTTTGAGGCAAATTTCCGTTGAGATAAAATAAAATTGAGACCACCTGCCACTACACAAAGCCTTGCCATGTGTGCAGGGGGAAAAAATTACCAATCTGAGGAATAATTTCATTACAAGCTGCTGTTTTTCTTTCTTAAGCTCTGCTGACAGGTCCAGCTAAAACTATCACATCTACTCCCAGAGCCAATTTAGTTTGCAGTGAATTAGGCAGAGCTACAGTGGCCTACATACTCACTACCGGTCTACAACAGTCCTTCCTGCGCACGCACACACACACACACACACACACACACACACACACACACACACACACGGTGCAGCTAGTCTGAACACAGCTGTCACATGTACTCAGTGTAGTTGTCGCCATGGCCTCTATTTCTGTCCTGTACCAGGTGTGTGAGAGCTGAGAACAATCTCCTCGCTTTCATTATCCTGAAATGACCAATCATACATGCATGTATCCATACATGCAAGTAATCCCACATGGGCTTAAAGACATGCTTTGTGATTCTGAGCACATTATAACCTCAAGACTTTCACACTTCATTTGTTAATTAATTTGTTAATGTGATCTCTGCCTGCCAGCTTTTTTTATTACCCAAGCACACATATTTAGTTCTTTATGCTTGGGTTACAATGTAGCTATTCTTGACATCTAAAAAGTTTAATTATTCTTTCAGGTTCTACAGTTTCTATGAGACTTGTTAATTTCTTAACAACCACAAAGCTGTTGAAAACAAATTCAGGGTTAAATTTAATTCTAGCCCCATTTAAGCAAACATAGGTTTGAAAAAAAAATACCTGCAGTACAAGGTGATTTTCAGAAAAGCTGACCTCCGACCTTGAGCTCCAGATCACAGACATTTGAACTTCATCCATCCTCCACTTATCGAGGGGGAGATTTGAACTCAACCGATTTTTAGTAGATGCACATATGGTAGGAATTTGTAAATCCAAGCTAACAGCGTTCTTTAGCTATGACATTTACAAGATTTTTTAAAAGACTGACCTCTGACCTTGAGGTTGAGCACACTGAGAGTCTAACTCTTCCAAGATTTTAAGTAGATGCACTGATAGTATAAATTTGAAAATCATAGGCTACTTTTTTCTCGAGTTATCGCGCATTCACAGATTGGGTGTCCACGCCATATGCCCGCCCAGCATGGTGACAGCAATCAGCCTTTTAACATGGCAATGAAAAAATACAAAAAAATATTAAAACATTTGCATTTCAGTGGAACAGTTGTTGAGCTCTAAGAGGAGGCGAGAGTCTTTGCCCTATGACTCTTTGCAGGAAACCTTTTCAGATCTGAATGCAGGATTTAAGGCTTAACCCTCATAGGTCTAAGTGACGCCCTATCACTATAACTCTTTTACATTTTTTCGTCTTGGCAATCAGACACCCACCAAAAGTAGTTACATTATCTCTGTAAGTCTGTTTTTCCTTTCTTCTTTATTAAGGTTATGGTTGGTTTGGCATCTACGATGACTTAGATCTCAGAATGTTAGTAAACATCGCCCTTCTCTTTCTGGCAACAGTGGAGCCTGGATTAGAAAAAAACAGGCAGGCAGTTCAGCAGAGTTTGCAAAAGCACACACATTCTGTACTTAAGTAGTAATACCAATACTAGTGTTAAAAACTACTCCAGTAAAAGTACTGATTCAGCTTCTGTGCTCAAATAAGAAAGTAAAAAGTAGCTCTTTGGAGGAAGTTTCTATTTTTGTGCAAAGCTAACTGAACATTTGCTAAAACAGAAACATAATGATAAAATTCACTGGATAGGAATACAAACTGTAGTCTGACTTTTTTCATTCTAATCATACTCAGCTTGAATCTGAAGAAAAAGAAGGAAAATAAAAAGTATATTTGCTGTTGCCGACATTGTAGAGGGTGACTTTGCCTCTAAACAGGTAAGTGGGATTCAGCAGGTGGAGGAACCCTGGAATTGTTTGTAATGGCTCAATGTGGGGAAAATAACTCATAACTCACAATCATCTCTAATGTGAGCTCCAGTAAATCATCTTAGTGTGCGGGCTGTGATCAGCTGACCTGCTGCACTCTGTGGATGTAAATAACTTAATTAAAGCAGATGTGGGCAGATGTTTCATGAGTTGTCCTGGCTGATTTCCATCCTCTACACTGACAGTACCCTGTTTATGCTGTCTGTTTTCTAGATGGTATAAAGTTGCTATGAAGGTGGAATTCAGTCAGTGGATCTCAGCACCATCAGCTAAAATTCATTTGAATCTCTGCTACACTTGATCTAACGTAACTCTGACCATGAACCCACGGCCACTGTGCACCACACACTGCTCTTAAATCACATGTACACACCCAATATCTGATTTAAAAACATGGGGACTTATATGTAAGCTTCAAATTTCCAGTTTATCAAACCCCACTGAGCAGTCCTTCCTTTACATCTGACCTCTCTTCTTTCTCTCCCGTCCTGTCTTTCTTATCTTTGAAGTTAGCTCTTTCTTTTCTCTCCCTGTGAAATACAGCAGCTGGACCTTTAGCTGCAACACACTGTGTGACAAACTTCACACAAACAGTTTGTGTGTTTGCTGATGTTTGTTGAGCTGACAGAAACACTGCCTTTGAAATTACCTGATGCCCTTTATGTTCACTCCTGTTCAGCGGGGTTAGCTAGATGCTGAAGTGTAACTTATGGTCATCTGCAGTCATTCCGGTGTTGTGGCAAAAAAACCCACCCTTCCACAGTAACCCTTTTATTTGGGACACGTTGTGTCTTTTTTTGTGACACTGATTCATAAACAAACTAAACTGCCTTTCATGTGTTTCTGTTTGATGTTTGGAGCTTCCCAGTCATGATGTAATAACTCGACCCAAACGCTAAAATCAAAAGTGACGAGTCTGTTTTGAAAATGTAAGAAGAAGAAAGTACAGAAACTACTCGAGTAAAGTACAGATACCTGAAAATTGTACTTAAGTACAGTAACAAAGTATTTGTACTTTATTACTTCACACCTCTGCAGTTCAGGCAACCCAGGAAATCAGCCTCAGTCATGATTGATCACAGTGCCAGCCTACATTAACTAATAACAGCTGATACCCTTCTACAGATCCACCTGACAAATCTCATACAGGGCATGTTACAGTATGTCAACAAAACTACTGTGACACCTACACATACACCTGTGGAACTGCTCAGACACAACGATCCTTGCCATGAAACTCCAGGTGAACAACTGTTGTGCTGTTGTTAATACCAGAGGAGGTTATGAACTCCAGCTGTAGATCCTAACTTTACAGTAAGGTATACACAGTTGATCATAAAATATCTAAGTTTACAAACTGCCTCTTGTAATGATGGCATCCTATTAAAAAGTCTCAGAAACAGCAGAAAAATCTACATGTCAAATATCCTTTGAAAATACATCCATCAGAGTATGAATGTGTGCGAATGTCAGATAGAAAACACAAGTTGTGGTTTGAGTGCTCGGATAGAGCAGAAAAGCGCTATATATGAACCAGTCCATTTACCGTTAGTGAGCTCGGTCACAGATGTTTTAAAGGTAGATGCATGGTAATGGAACTCTCAGTGCTCTTGCATTTTAGCTGATTTCCACGGCACATCTGTAATCCACTTTTCAATCCTTTTTCTACTCCAGGTCTCTCTTTCATTATGTGTCTGCCATTACAAATGTCACTGAAGCCTGTTCTGTTTGTTATATGCATGGAGCTCCTACAACAGAGTTATACCATCAAATCTAAGTTACTGCAGTGTCCTGGTCCTAGTGGAACTCATGTTTGAGTTAATCGTGTGGACATGACAGCACTGATGCTTTCTCATTACTGGGTGATTTATCAAAAAGTGATTAATATTGTCACAGGTTAACTGGATGGTTCATCTCAATGAATGTGTGCATGCAGTTTGTGTGAATGCTTCCCTGAAAGTGGTACAAGTGTCCCTTCAAGTCTGGAAATAGGTGAGAAGGGCATCACATTTTACCAAGATGTTGCCAAGTATGGATTTCTTGCATGGGAAAAGCATATTAATCTGGCAGCCTGGAGCAAAGCATGAAGAACACAAGACCCCTACTGAAAGGGGGGGTTCTCTGACTTTCCTGCTCATTCATTCTCTTTCAGATTCGACTTGCATGGCACGTTCTCAGCCTCTTAATATTTAAACACTCCACTTAGCTAGACGAGCATATATTATTCACATAGAGGTGGTCCCAATTAAGGACCCTGCCAATCAGTGGAGCAACGAGGGACCCAGGCGTCATGTTAAATCTGCTCACTGACCACGGAGAAGAGATTTGAAAAGAGGATCCATGAGTACAGAAGACATTAACTTGTTTCTTGGCTCTTGTTAAAAGATAGGATGTCTGTACAAATGAAGCATGTGGAAGCAGAACAAAGCTGCAGCATGAAGATCGTTTCCTGTAGGATCGAGATATCAAAGCAGCTGAAACATCACTCAAGAGGACACAGACGCTAATACTGTGTCTAGATTTAATACAGCCATGTGCACACACACACACACACACACACACACAGAAACACGCACATGCAAACACAAACACAGACTGGGGTCTACAGACCGCCACAGCTGACCTAAATTAACAATATTGGTAATTACAAAATTATTCTTTATTTCTCTAATAAGTGATCCACCACTGTGCTCAAGCTCTTTGACCCAAATTATATTTTTAATGCTAATATATATTTCTGTTGTTACTGTTACAATGTACTATTTTAAAAACAGCAGAAAAAATGGCAAAGCGTATGTTATTTTCTGAGTTCAGTTCCATTTTTGATAGATTTCGAAAATATTTGCGTGTTCTTGTTTCTCGGTGGTCTGATAAATTTGTTTAGCTCTGCATATACTGGAAAATTAAATAATAAATGAGACAACATTGCCCTCTGTCAGGGACCAAGCAGTAAGGCATAGAGGACACAGGTGTTTAATTCAAAAATGGGGTTTTAAATGACCCAAAAATATGAAAGACAATTAACAAAGCCAAAAACAGGCAGACCAATAAAAGAGGTCAGCTCAATAAACTAAGCTCAACATAACAACTAACAAAACCTCCAACAAACAGAAAACAAACTGACACGAGGGAACTTAAATACTGGCTTGGCTAAACCAAATAACACACAAAAGGGAAACAAAATAGCAGCCATATAACCAATTAATACAAAACAATTAAATAAATTCCAATACCCCCCAGGAAATGAAGCATGTGGTTTAGTCCAATGAGGCTGTCAGCAGCTACACCTTTTGCCAACGAGGAAGGAGAAGCCTAACCCCCCAGGTACCTCAGACAAAGAAAGATTAATATAAAATAAAACAGAACTTTGACCTTGCAGTGTTGATATGTGTGCACTCCATATAAAAACTGGAAGGTTGATGGGAAAAAAAATAAATTTAGTAAAGAAACAATATATTGGACAATAAGTAAAATATCTTTAAAGTAGTAAGTAGAAACTTATGGAACACCATTAGTCTATACAGACATCAGCTGCCTCCAGTTCCCTTCACCCCCATTGTCCACCATCTAGTTTGGGGATTTCTGCCAAAAGAAGCTCCAACCATCATTCTGCCCCAGCTCTGCACAGGAAATAAGGAACATGATCAGGTTCACTGTCCCCAGCCTCCCTTGGAACACCCTTTAAGCTCTACAGGTCAGATGCCTCAGATCTCACGATACAGTTACCACTAGGGATGGGTACCGGTATCCAGTGCCATGATGGCTTTTCGGTCTGGTAGTACCAGATGCCTGGCACTGAAACTGCATTCATTGCATTGAAACAGGACCTGTCACAATCCACGGACCTGGCCACACCCAATTATGACGAGCCATTCTAGTTAGATGTTTCTGAAACACACGGAGTCGTAAACGGTGTTTTGTTTCAGAAGAAAGAGGGAGGAAGGGATGTACTCATGTAGGTCAGTATAAGACTGAACATGACAGAAGCAAGACATCCTATATGCACACAACACGCAGCAGGGGTCGCCAAAATAATTCAGAAAACAGCACATATAGTGACAGAACATCCCCTAAAAGTATTGACCACACATAGTGTAGTGGCATATGTGAACTCACAAGCATTCACTATGACACCACTGACACAAGAGAGGTTGAGTAAAGTGTTAGATGCTCCAAATCTGACATTTACACATGAAGGAATCAATATGGCAGATTTAATGGGGTCAGGAGAACCACATGACTGCATCAAGAAAGCTGAAGCTGAAGAAACAGTCAGAGAAGACTTGAAGGCAGAACCTATTCCTGGAGCCGAGGACTGGTTCACAGATGGTTGCTGCCATCCTGATGAAGAAGGACTGAAAGCAGGCTATGCTGTAGTCTGCAGAAAAGGAGCTGAATTTGAGATAAGAGAGGCCAGGAGACTCGAAGGGCAACAGTCAGCCCAGAGAGCAGAAGTAATTGTGCTGAGCCAGGCCCTGAGACTGGCTAAAAACAGAAGAGTGAACATATACACAGGCTCAGTCTATGCATTTGGGGCAGCACACGTGGAGCTCGCTCAGTGGAAGAGAGCAGGATTCAGAACGACAACGAACGCTCCCATTTCCCACAAGAAAGAAACGGAGGATCTGGAAAAGCCCTGGATGCCCCAGACGAGGTGAGTATCATAAAAGGCAAAGGACACTCTCAAGCAAACACAATGGTGGCAAGGGGAAACCAGAAAGCAGATGAAGCTGCCAAGGAAGCAGCAGGGTACAAAGGAAAACAGCAAATGGTGCAAGTAATTGCTGAAGAAGAAACAAGCACTAACGGGCTAGAAGAAGCCCGACAGGCTCAAGAAGAGGCATCCCCAGAGGAAAAGGGGGTGTGGTGGCAAAGCCATGGAGCTTGGAAAATGGAAGCCTATGGAAAGGTATGATAAAGGAAAAGTCAGAACGTGCCTAATTTGCGGGGCACACAATCCGAAGCCCGGAGTAAAACCGGAAGCAGGTAAGTTTCTCCTGCCTGAGAGGCCGGGAGAAGAGATTGTTATTGATTTCACAGACATGATTGAAACGGGCCCGGGGGGAGTCAGGTACCTGCAGGTGTGTGTAGATGCTCTGACCGGTTGGCCAGAAGCATGGGCTACTAAAAGGGAGGATGTTGGGGGTTCAGCATAAGTTTGGGACAGTGTATGTTCCTCAGTCTCAAGGGAAAGTAGGAAGAATGAATCTAAATTTGAAAAACAAATTAGGCAAAATCTGCGCGCAGACGGGGCTAAAATTGGGTTGCAGCCCTGCCAAATTGCTTTAATGACCATAAGATGTTCTGTTAACCAATCCACAGGTTTCACGCCATATGAGCTGCTGACTGGGAGGCAGTTTCCAGCACCCTGGACAGCGGTCCCGGGGAAGTCACAGGTCTCATGCAGAATATTGGGATGAATTAAAAGCTCTTGTAAATGGTAAATGGCCTGTATTTATATAGCGCTTTACTAGTCCCTAAGGACCCCAAAGCGCTTTACATATCCAGTCATCCACCCATTCACACACACATTCGCACACCGGTGATGGCAGCTACATTGTAGCCACAGCCACCCTGGGGCGCACTGACAGAGGCGAGGCTGCCGGACACTGGCGCCACCAGGCCCTCTGACCACCACCAGACACCACTTGTCTCGAGTTTCACAAAGCAGGTGACATCTGGAGTACATTCTGCAGACGGGACCAGTCCGTACGAGGTGACTGCCAGAACCACAACAGCCGTCCAACTGAAAGGGCGGGGCAACACCTGGTACCACTGGACGCAGTGCGCAGCCGTGGACGAGAGCTTGGTGGGGGAAAATCAATCTCCACCCAACACAGGTGAAAATAAAGAGAGGCAGAATAAACCCTCTCACCTGTGCAACGGGCCGGCCAGTAGTCCACCTGGAAGGGTGAAGTAAGAAGTGGAGCAACGTAGGAGATCACCACACCAGCAGAAAGGAGTGGTAACAAATTGAAAACTCACAAAAGGGAGTGAAAGTTTTATTAAAATACAAAATTCACCCAGCACAATGCCATTATGTCTGTAATGCTTTCTGTTGCCTGTTTCTTGGGAATTTTGGTCATTTGTGGTTGTTGTCTCATTCCTTGTGCCAGAGGACTGCTGGAGAAGGTAATAATAAGGGCTGTGCACTCTGAACTGGTGAGTTTGGTGTCCATGATGCCCTTAATGGAGCTGGAGGTGGCCGAATGGGACGAGGAGTGACCCAAAGAAGTGTGATGACCCTGTTTGAGAACAGGCCTACACACCACATATAATATATATAATCTAGAAATCTTCTTCAAGATCAATACTGGCGTCCGACAAGGATGCGTGCTATCCCCTTTCCTCTTCCTGTTGGTAATTGACTTCATCATGCGACGATCAGTTGACCAAGCTGGCATCGGTGTGCCCTGGCACGAAGCGCGTAATCTCACTGACTTGGACTTCGCAGATGACATCGCCCTGCTGGCCTCGACTCAGGAAGACCTCCAAAAGTTGACCGCGGCCCTGCAGAGGGAGGCAACAAAAGTTGGATTAAGAATCAGCGCCAAAAAAACCAAGGTACTCTGAGTTGGCTATGCACGTGCCCGCATTCCTGTCATGATCAACCAACAACGTGCTGAAGAGGTGGAGAATTTTACATATCTTGGCAGCATCATCTCGAATGACGGGGTCTCTGATCGGGATGTCGACGCCAGAGTAGGGAAGGCAGTTGGTGTCCTGCGACGTCTCCAACCTATTTGGAACTCGACCTCCCTGAATGTAAGGGTCAAGATCAGACTACTGAACTCTATCGTCTTCCCTACTGCACTTTACGCTAGTGAAACCTGGCACTCAACAAGTGCAATTATTCAACACCTGAACGTGCTTCAACAACGTGGCTTGCGGCGAATCCTGAGAATTTCCTACCGGGACCGAATAACAAATGAGGAGGTCCTACGAAGAGCAGGCACCCGCCCATTAGCCGATGTTGTTGCAGAAAGGCGCTTTCGCTTTGCGGGACATATTTTACGCCTACCCTCTCATCGCCCAGCTAAGATTGCCATGACATGGCGTCCACGCACTGGCAAGCGAAAGCAAGGCCGACCAAAGACCACATGGCGTCGAACATTTATGGACGATCTGAGAACTGTCGACATTGCCTGGGACGAAGCTGAAGCAGTCGCTGCTGACCGACATCGATGGAGATCACTAGCTGTCCGATGCGCCGCTCGGCGTAGGAGGAACTAAGTTCTAAGTAAGTAAGTAATCTAGAAACAGGCTTGAGTGAAGATCTGAATGTATTCAGCTTCTTGTTGCATTGGAGTTTGCTTAGTAACAGGTGACCGACGATGGGCTAAAGAAGATGTCGAGTCCTGGGGGACCTTCAGGCCCTGAATTCATCGCCATATTTGGAAGAAGATGCTAGAGAGGGGAACTTCCATGTCTGCATTTATCTCTTAAAATTTATTATGTCTGTAAAAATTGCAAATAATGTTCTTAAGATGCAAATGATATTCTTGTAAACGCATGAGGGGGCGTTAACCCTGATGAATCAAAAGCAAGCTGAAGTGTCTGTTTGGGCGGAGATCTACATCTGATGTTTGGCAGTGTGCATCTCTCCACGTGTGTGTTCAATAAACTGTTTGATTGCATTCTCTTGGGCCCTTGGTATTTTGTTTTGGATCTCAATATTTCGAATCGGGACAGATTCTAGCCAATCATTTTACCTTTCCAAGGATAGTAGGCGGGCCCAGGTACGTACGTTCTTTTAGAGCAGAGCTACAGATTAAAAATGCCCAAGGCAAAGCGGTCAAAAGTCTGGCTGTACATCACAGCGAAAGATGCAAACTCAGCAGCCTGCAACAAGTGCTTTAAGGTGATACTGTGCAAAGGGGGTAACTCCTCGAATCTGATGAAACGCCTGGCGAAGCATAGCGGGGGTTTTTTAAGCCAAGAAATGCGCCGTATTTGATAGCTTGCTGCGAGAGCTCACACCGAGCACATCTGCTGCGGGTGGGTTGCCTGTTATCTGACTCGGAGTTAGGAACATCCCCCAAGAACCCGAAGAGGAGAGTCCTGGCCCCTAGCCCTGCCAGTGTAGCAGAAATGATGAGGATGATGATGCAGCAGCAGCCGTTCTTCTCTGCGTGAGTAGCTTAATGTTGTTCGTGTATAATTTACGTTGAGTACGCTAACCACGTTATTACATTAATGCATGTAAGGTGAACTAGCAAACACCGTCGTAGTTACATGCGGCTGTCTTCTTGTTTGATGGCAGATGCTCCCTTCACCCTGGCCAAAAAGGCTAAAATGACCAAAGAAAAAGTGGGAAACAGTTAAACATGAGAGGTTTTTGGACAAAGTTTGTGTTTTTTCAATAGTTTAAGCACTGCTTCCAGCCAAGAGTGATACCATATATGCCCTATAGCTGCAGAAAAAACACTTTTCTACTCTCCCAGAGCTCTATACAACATGCCACATTCACCCAATCACAAGCACTTTATCTATACTCAGTGCTTTCTAAATACATTCATACTCCGATGGATGCATCGGGGAGCAATTTGGGGTTAGTATCTTGCCTGAGGACGCTTGACATGCAGACTGGAGGAGCCAGGGATCGAATCACCAACCTTCCAATCAGTAGGTGACCTGCTTTACCTCCTGAGCAACAGCCACCCCTAGAAGAGCAGGCTGTAAGCAAAATACAAAATAAAAGAAATGCTCTGAATATTGTTTTTGTGTGACTTGCGCATGAATGCCACTAAGCAAAATACAAAATAAAATATGAATCCTATCATGGTGCAAAATGCAAAGACAGAAGAAACTACCATCAACTGTCTTCTTTCAGAAGGTTCACTAAACACTCCATTTTCAAAATATTATATTCTGTCTTTAAAGGGTTAAATCATTACAGTTACGTGACTGACTGATGTCAACAATAGTGGTAGTGATGTAGGGCTGCAAAATTTTAAAAAACAAAACCAAATAATGCTTTGAAAACTTTTATCAGCTGACTGAAAGTGACTGAGTCATAACCTGCAGTTATGATAAACACACACACACACACACACACACAGTAATCATTATTACATTACTCAATGCGTTCAGCAGAGCTGAAGTGTTTTTTGCAGGAAAACAGTTCATTTGACACGAGTCATTAACGAGCTCACTTACTGTGGAAAAAATACTAAAACATTATGTCACAGCTGGGTAACAGACACCAAATTATAATGTAAGCTTTATGAGTTCTTTGTTTACCTGCAAAAACATATTCAGCCTCTTCAACATAAGTCAGTACTTTATTGCTCAGCAAAAAGACACCAACAGAATGACGACCAATAAAATCAGCATTTTCCAAACTACGCAAATTACCTCCACTAATCTGAAATTCACACAATTAGTTAAAAGCTGCTTTTTGACATGCAGGCAGACACATACGTGAGTTATTCTGGCCGGATGAACCATTTTGTGCTGTGTAATAGTGTGAGAAATGGGTAGAATAAATAAAAGAGATGAGGTGTCTGGGCACTGATCCACACAAAAACACAGCAGAGCTGATATCTGATGTAGGAGCCAGACAGGCACATTCACAGATAACCCTCAGATCCAAAGTCAGCCTGCTGAGAAAAACCTGGGAGCTGCTCTGAAAACAACAGACTCCAACTGATGTTTTCTCGACACTGTACGTCTCTTTCAGTTTGTACAGTACTTCTGTTATCAAGGAAGTTAGACGGACAGTTTCTGGTTTGTTCTTTGCATTTAAATTAGAAGCAGTAAAAATAAGGTAACACACCAGCGGAACACATCCCGTCAGTGTAATGTAATAAACTACCTGCTCAGTTATGTCAGTTTCACTGGCGTCCAGTAGCGATCCTAGAGTACTGTTGGGGCCCTGAGCAAAACCTTACTGGAGACCCCCTAAGACCAGTGCTCATTATGACATTAATATTATGTTTTAAATAATCTGACACCACCATCTCCAGTCCTTTAAAACAGGTGAAACATTATCCTAGAAATGGTTTCAACATCAAAGTGAGGCATGGATTTAAACCCACCCCGAGGGATTTACTGCAAATCTTCCCCCTGCTTTCCTGTATCCTTTCCACTGTTTGACATCAACGTAAACAAAGGAAATGATGCAATCCTACTGGAAGTTTCATCATTCAGTTGTATCACCCCGACATTTAAGGCTGGAGTAGCAGTATTTAGTTATTCAGCTTTATAGTTAACAGTTATCCTCTGGTTTCCTTATAACTATCTTACTTTTTTCAGTCCCAGAAGAACATCTCCTCTTTGTTTTTGTTTTATTGCTTGTTTAAACAGAATTATGCACCTCACTCTCAGCTGTCATGTATGAATTTCTCAGAGACTCAAAGCAGACACACTGAAACTGCTAATTTAAAAGTCACATTCAGACTTTTCCACAGATCCACAGAAAAATTTCTAGTTCAAATAAGAATGACAAGCACGACTTATTAGTCACTCAACTCAAGTCCCAAGTTAGTTTATACACATATTCCAACTGCAAACTGCCATCATGCTTTGTATGCGAATTACAACAACTTCAGATTTATGGTGAAACACAGACATTGCCATGCCACGGCCTTAAAAAATAAATAAACAGATAGAAAAACAGAAAGTTTCACTCTTTAGTACAGTGCTACCTAATTTCATACTTTCATGGGTAAAGTGTTGAACAGCGCCAGGACTACTTTGTTGAATGTCTTTATCCTGTTTTCCTTCTCTCACCCCAACCAATCACAGCAGACGGCCCCGCCCCTCCCTGAGCCTGGTTCTGCTGGAGGTTTCTTCCTGTTAAAAGGGAGTTTTTCCTTCCCACTGTCGCCAAAGTGCTTGCTCATAGGGGGTCATATGATTGTTGGTTTTTTCTCTGTATGTATTATTGTAGGGTTTACTGTGCAATATAAAGCACCTTGAGGCGACTGTTGTTGTGATTTGGCGCTGTATAAATAAAATTGAATTGATTTATTGCAGGTGGTGATGCAGAGCCATTTTACTTCACCAACATGTGTTACCCCCAAAGTATGAACAGAATACCATGACTTTTGTATTCACCAAGTTTTATCCATTTCATAAGAACAACTTCCTCCTGTGTTGATTCACCGTGCTATCAGGTTGTCGCCATTTGACAAAAAGCTCAAAGTTCTCACAATAAAATATATCAACTTGTTCGGGCTTTCCTAACGAGGGTGGCACGGGTCAATCAGCCGGGAGCAATATATCAAAGTATTGTCATTTCGTTTCATGTCATTTATGTCAGTAGGTGGCACTGTGGCTCTCATTAAATATTAGCACGTAGATTTGTATTACACATGTGAACATATACTGTTTGCACCAACACTAAAATCACTGCAGTGCCACACACACACACACACACACACACACACACACACACACACACACAGCCACACAGCTTTGCAATTTAGCACCATGCAGGTCTCACCAAATATCAGTGTCTGTGAGGAGTTTGTTAAAGTATTGCATTTTTGAGACACTCGGCGTCAGCATAATTCAACTAAATAATAACCAGGAGTTTTCCCAAACTTAGCTTAGAGACATGCTGCTCATAAACAGTACTGATAAAAAGCCAGATGGAGTTCGAGCGTAGCATCCAGTGTGTATGGACCCATAAAATACAGAGAGACACTTTAGTTTTCCAAGTTTAACGAAAGAAATGATGAATGAGAGATTGAAGGTAAACACTCAACACTCAAACACTCTTTAAAATAAGAAACAGAAGAATAATTGCTCCACAATTAACAAGTGTGTGGTGATTGGCTTCTGTACGTTTAACTAAAACATTATTAATCAAGTTGTAAATCTTCCCTCTGTTAATTGAACTGTTTCAGCTTTAGTCAGTCACAGACAGGCTTGACCTGATGACCTCTGAATCCCACTTGTAGTTTAATCTGAAAGGTTTAGAAAGATTAAGGGTGAAATTGCTTCCAATACAAACTCTTTACAGTTAACGCTGGGATTATGCCCACCCTGTCTTTAAATGAAATCCTCTTATGACACACGCCTGTACAAATAAATACGGCCACTGCGATTGGACGAGAGCATTTCCTGAAAGTTTCTGTCCCGGGTGGTGGACTGTGCAAAAACTCGCAGACTAAATGAAAGATGGCAGTGAAGCATTGCACCATCACCACATCTGTCTCCACGGTGGGGGATTTGAAGGAAAGTGTGTGAATCCAGCATGGTCTCAGTGTGTTTATCAGACCTGAAACGATGCAGCATGAACCTGAACTACATTCTTCCACTTGAGTTGAGCGTGGAAACCCAGAAACAGACAGGAGGAGACTCTGGGGAGCTCATGTCTGTACTGTATGCCTGATGCCCCTGTCTTTCTCCCCCTGAACTGTACGGGAGGGCTCAGTGCACACAAACATGTTTAGGTTGTTGTGCTGAAAAGCAGTACCGGGCCTCTTCGTGCCCCCCTCTCTTTCTTCTATAATTGACCAAATCTGCCAGTAGCTGTCTTTGCTGCTCCTTCTGCTGTGAGAGATAGGCCTTTATTATTTTCTTATGAGGGATAAATCTGTCTCCTCCTTCTTGCTTCAACCACTTTAGAAGCACTGATGTCTTTTTTATCTTCAGTAATAAAGTCAGAGGCCTGGGTGAGGCCAGAAAGACATCGTACACAAACCCTAATCTATAAGACGCATGCATCCTCAGAAAAATGGACAACCAAAGTCCTGTGAAACACCTTTAGGTTCTCATCCATCACACAGCACCATCGGGGATACATCTAATGAGTTGGCAACAAGCCCCAAAAAAGGCCAGCACCTTGAAATGAGTATAGTTTGAAAGCCAAAGCATGTTCACTCGAAACATATGTATGTGTTTGTTTTCTATGATGTTCATTTAAAAGTATCCCTGGCATTATATGTTGGTTAGTCACTACTAGCAGGACCCATGGTGCACTGGTCTGTTAAAGGATCTCTCACTGTTTTGGAATTTGTTTGAACACTTAACAGATTAACCCAAAATAAAAACAAATTGTTAGTATTAATAATTAATATACAATCTTTTCTGCAACTCATCTTAGCAATAAACACCGACCCAAAGCGGAGAACTTATCACAAAAGTGGTGAGCTGGTGTTTCCTCACTGACGATGGTGCGATATGGCAGCCTCGCTTCTGTCAGTCTGCCCCAGGGCAGCTGTGGCTACAACTGTGGTTTGCCTCCACCAGTGTGTGAATGAATAGTGGAATTGTAAAGCACTTTAAGGGTCTCGAAAAGCGCTATATATATGCAATAATAATTATCATTATTATTATTATTATAACCGATGCAAACAGACTCAAAATGCAGACTCGGGAGGTTCAGTGAGTGTATTCTCCACCATCACCATCTCCCTGTGTCTGTGTAAGAGTTAGGTTAACTGGTGATTCGACATTGCCCACAGGTGTGAATGTGAATGGTTGTCTCTGTGTTGGCCCTGCAAGAGACTGGTGACCTGTCCACGGTGCATCCTACCTCTTGCCTGATTAGGTTCACCCTCCCATCCCCTTATTTTAAAACAATGAGTTTTTACTGTTATTTAAACAATTCTTATCTTAGAAAGTTGGAGATACTGTTACCCTAGCCTGACAGAAAGAAATTTAAAAGGTGAAAGAGACCCAAATACAAAAAAATAAAAAAGGCTGTTGCATCCATTAATTTTAGTGCCTTTAAGGGCGACACTAGTGATGGCAAAACGACTTTTGTTCTTCTACGGTCAAACAACCTTCAGCCCTGAGGTCACTAAACACTTTCTGATGAATTTATGGGCTCAGGCTACGTCCACACTAGCCCAGGTAGATTTGAAAATGGCGTTTTCGGAGTGGTCAAGCAGGCGCAACTCCAGGAAGAGATAAAACTTCTGAGGTGGCCAGCGTATGACCCTGATTTTCTACCTGCTTCCCACGATAGTAGATTTAAACAATGGGTGTGGCATGGAATCACTGCTGGGTGTTTGGTTATTGTAAAATCTAAAATTATGGCTTTTGATACCCTATGCAAGACTTACGATCTCGGGAAACAAGACTTTTTTCGATACTTGCAACTCCGTGACTATATTGGCAAAAGACTGAAGAGCTGTGTCCGTGGAGACTTCTCGATTGTTAATATTTTCATTGATGCTTATGACTCTGGGAGTAACAGAGCCTTGATAAGTAAACTGTATAAATGTCTGACTAAGCTCAAAGGGCACTCAACGATTTACATAAAGCAGAAATGGGAAAAAGAAATGGACATTGTGATTACAGAAGATGGGTGGGCACGGATCTGGGAGACACAGTTTACCACGACTAACTCCAACATGTGGCGGGACTTCTGCTGGAAGAACATTATACGCTATTTCATAACGCCTAAACAGAAGTCTAAATTCAGTGCTACACCTGCGTTTTGCTGGAGGAATTGTGGGGAAGTCATGGCTGATTACGGTCATATATTCTGGTCCTGCCCACTCATACGACCCTTCTGGACGGAAGTTATAAAGATAATTACAGAGGTGTTGGGATTCCACGTGTCTTGTACATTTACCTCATTGTATCTGGGGTATTTTACAGACGATTTAGTTGCAGATGATGTTTACCTTCTGAAAGTTCTCTTGGCTTCTACGAAGAAGGCCATAACAAAACGCTGGCTCTGTAGAGATCCTCCCACTGTAACACTTTTTACCTCTATAGTGGAAGACGTCAAATTGATGGAATGTATGACTTTCACTCTGCGACTGCAGGGAGATTTGGGAAGGAGACGGTGGAGAAAATGGCTGGACTTTACAGCTTGTGGCAGCACCCTTTGATGCATAGAATTAGCGATGCAGACTTGTTGACGTATGTATGTGTGGATGTGCAGATGTATGTACAGGTGTATGTTATCTTCCCATGACCTCATACTGTTTCTGTTTTTTCTTTTTTCTTTTATCTTGTTGCATAAAAATGTTCCTAAACAAATAAAAAGTGTCAAAAAAGAAAATGGCGTTTTCATCTGAAAACACTCCGCGTCCACACTAGCGTTTTCAGTTGTTTTCACAGAGTTGTGCGTCCACATTGAAACGGCCAGAAACGCTTACGTTCCAGTCCTGCACATGTGTGAAATGCAAGAAGATTCGAGCTGCCTCATTTCTGTCTCATTTATTTACTTTCCAGCTCTTTGAAACGTCGCGGCAAAATGTCGAGGAAAAGCACCGAGTTTTTTAAATGGACTAACAATGAGGTGGAGTTGTTGCTGCGAGTAACACAAAAGTACAAAGTTGCAAAAGCGAGTGAGAATTAAAGAATTTGAAGAAAAGCTCTCTGCAGCATGTACAAACTGATATTAATCTTTAATAGGGCTGTCAAAACTGAGAGCAAACAAAACGACTGCTGTGTAATACTGTCCGCCACACTGCGACACAAAAAGGGTGTTTTTTATCCGCTTTGAAGAGCGTTTTCAAAACGCTGCGTTTTCCTTGACTAAAAACGGCGTCTTAGTGTGGACGGAGAGAAAAAGATGCGTTTTCAAACGAAAACGTATTAGTGTGGACACGGCCTCAGTCATTTATTTCGGGTCATATGACATAAGGCACAAAATCCATTTTGCATTTGCTTATTTAAAGTGTCTCAGTGGAGAATTATCCAGGATATAGGCACTGGGGACATTAACTCAAAGACTGAAAGCAGGGGAACTGTTTGTGCCCTAAACCAGTGGTAGCCTATAACTAACCTCAGCACCATATCCAAGTAGGATTTTTACTTCTTTTCCGTGTAAGAATGTTTGATATGTAGTTATTTTGAGTTTTAGGATCTTAGCTGGAGAAATAATCTTACTAACACTTTATTATCCAGATGCGTTCTGTGGTCAGCTTCTATTTGTGTAGAGTGACACAGAAACAAGAATAAGAATAAAAATCCAGATACTATGAATAGACACGACAGAACATCTGTGTGTCCTCTTCAGAGTCGGCTGATCTTGTTGTCGTTTTCACCGCCCTGCTGACAGTCAGAACCCAGGCTGACCTCGGCATGGCACAAACCATGGCTGTGCACCCCCGGGCAACTGAAGATGCACTTTTGTAGTTTGGTATCTTTTAGCAATCGGCTGCTTCAGACAAACAGGGCAGCAGCTGCGCTCCCCTTCCTTGTAATCCTCACACAACCCGACACAAACTGAGCCGTCATGCAGAATCTCAGCTCTGTTATCATCTCTAGACTGAAGAGTTTTCATAACACTGCAGCATAACTGTTGAGCAACACTGTTTGTAGAGCGTTGTTGAATCTTTCTACCTACGGTGGCATTTAGATTTCAGTCTTACTTCTTTTGGAGCATACCCCTCTCGCTGTTGACGAACAACATTTCTGGCAGAAAAATTTGCAAATACCACCGCAGCCTTTTGTTCTTATACCAGGTTTAAGAGAAACGCAACAAACTGCCGGTGTTAATTTTGGCAGGAAATATAAATTGTGTTTTATTCATAGTCTTTTGACTAAAACATCATTTAGTTTTATTCTATTGTTAGTTGACTAAATATAAGACTAAATCTGATTCAGTTGACTTAAAGTGTTAAAGTGTAGATTAAGCAGAAAAGACCAGACCTTCCTCTCCACATCCACCTTCTGCTACTCGAGTCCCCTTCCTGGGAGCATACACCCAGAACTCTTCACCTACGAGGTTCCCAAGAGGCACATCACCACCTACAACCTAGGATTATGTTAAAGAGTAGTGGCTCCATTCTGAGCCCCTCATGACCCAAAGTGGGCACTCCACTGATTTTCCAGCAGAGAGCCGTGGCTTTAAAATTGGAGCTGCTCATTTTCATTTCCAGTACTTCACAATCAGTTGAAAACACCCTCACTGCAAGTGAGAGGTGAGATTCTGAGGCCACCAAAGTGGAAACCTTCCTCCACTTGGCATCACCAGGAAACTACTCTTCAGTATCTTGGCACAGACTTTCCCCTGAGGAGCGTGATCCCCCTTGTGATTGGAACCAACCCTCCACAAGAGTTGTTTAACTACCCATGTGACATCCTTCCTAGTTTACTCTACTTCCTCTAAGGAAGTCGTGTCAGTGGGACTGAGGAGATCATTCAAATAGTTCCTCCACCACCAAACTACATCCTCAGTCAGCAACAGTCCTGTTACTCAGAAGCTAAAGTGGGTCATATATCTGTAGGAAGGTTGGTGGTTCAATCCCTGGCTCCCCTAATGTGTATGTCTGCCCCTGAATCCAGCTTCCTCCCTCCTGACCTTCCAGACCATCTGCTACCTCTCTGTGATAAATCTGCTCTCATGTTGCTACCATGTTATTTAGCATCTCCTCAAGTTAACTTTGTAAACTGTGTGTCTTTACTTATCCATTCCCTGGGCTCAGAATGTGCAACTTACCTGTTTACTCACCTGGTGCTGGCCTTCATATCGAACGCTCACTGCTTGCTCTTCTACTCACCGCCATTCTCCAGATTTAAAACGTTAGACTACTTTCCAAGTAAGATATTCAGCCTTGCTCGCTCTTCCTCCAAACTTATCAACACGGAGCTAGCGGATTAACCCCGTTCTCCTAACTAGATCCACTCACTCCTCCTGATTACCTGTTGACAAAGTCTCCTGTGTTTAACAAAGTCATACCTCTAAATAATCTGTGTCTGCATTTGATTCCAAAACTTGGTGTCAGCCATCTCGACCATTGCCATCAGCTTATAAACACACAGAAAAAAGATGGATGTAACCACTGTGATAGCACTCATCGGTCTTTGAGGTCCAGTTCTGAAGCTTCAGTAAAGTCATAACACTGGCCAGTATTTTCACTCACCAGAACTGAAGCACATCCTTACTGGACTGTCTGTACTGCACAACAAGCCATAATAACATTCAAATAATTCCATTAAAGTCAACAACAGCACAAACATGGTAGCATGGAGTTCAAAGACTCCAAGTATCTATAGGACACCTGTCAATAAAAGCAGCCACGCCTCTAACTCCAGTATCTCGTTAACATAAATCAGCCCCACTTGGAGTTGATAAAGAAAACAATCCACAGAGGCCAAAACTGTCGTAGAAATGCTTTCTAACTGTGCACACTGGACATTTTAACATGGATGTTTTTGAATAATTAAACTGAGAAATACATTTTTATCCAGTTTTGGACAATGATGTGTGCTTTGGCAAATCACAGACCTCTTAGTCTCTTGTGAAAAGGCTGTCTTATCTTTCCTTTCCTCCCCGGTGACACACTGTACGCTCTCGTGTGCATCTGAAGCAGCTGTGGGTGATATTTGGCTCCTAAATCAGTGTAATGATTCTGAAGGTACTGTCAGAGTTTCACTCCAAAGAAGAAAAGAAAGACTTTAATGTCGGCACTGTGCTGTGTTTCTTTTCTCATTTGATTTGGGAGCAATTTCAGCAGTTTGCATCAGAGATTTAAAAGTTCTGTTTTGATAGAGGTTGTTCAAAAATCTTTATGTGGCTCTGATCTGTGGTGTGACTTGTTTACTCTGCAGGCACTCACATTGATCAGCTTCATAAATCAGTAATGTAGTGAGCGGCTTGTGAGAGATTGCTGTGAAACATCAAGGGAAAAAAATTGGTTTACGCTCTGTAAATGACTTGTAATGGTCTCCCCTGAGCAGAGGTGGTGTTCATCAGTGAGTAAGAACAGGAGAAGCACTTGGCAAGTCAGGGACAGACTCAGGCGTGGACAAGTTAAAGCAGACATGTTGACATTTTGCTCACATTTTGAACTTTCAGGGCGTCTGATCACCAGAATTCTATAGAAAAGACGAGCAGCAGGCTGATGCAGTGGTTAGCTGTGAGGTGCTAACTGAACTGATTTGCTGGCCCTCCCTGGAGTCTGCGTGCTCCAGCTGGAGACTCCAGCTTCCTCCCACAGGCCACATACATGTATGTGCGGTTAACTGGTGATTCCAAAATTAATTGCAGGTATCAATGACACCTTTTTTTATTTATTTAACCTTTATTTAACAGGAAGATCCCACTGAGATTAAAAACCTCTTTTTCAAGGGAGACCTGGCCAAGATAGGCAGCAGCAGCAGAAATTACTCAATTAAACACAGGCAGCAACAACACACATGCAAAAAAGAAATGAATACAATAAAAATAAAATTCAAATAAAAATTCAATCAAAATGACAATCTAATTGAAACAGTTGCATGTTATGGACTTGGCCTCAAGGATTCTTAGTTTAGATTTAAAAGCACTTAACGAAATGAATTCAGTCATTTTCCAGTCGTTCTGCAGTTTGTTCCAAGCTGAGGGAGTTAAATGGACAAAAGCTCTTTTGCCAAATTCAGTTCAGGCAAATGGAACAGAAAGCAACAAGTAACCATGCGGACGAACAGAATACCGACCAGCAAGCAGGGAACATATATAAGAAGGCAGCAATCGCCTTATATATATAAAACAGTAGAAATGAGAGTTCGTCCGACTGGCTAAAGCAGGCCGTTCTACCTGAGAGTATAACTCACAGAGGTGAGTCTGAGATTTACAGTTAGTGATGAGAGAAGCACGACACACAGTATCAACCGTTCGAAGATAGTGAGCAGAAGCATTCAGATAGAATATCTCCATAATCCAGCACAGGTAAAAATGTTCCAGCAACAAGCTGCTTCTTTGTATTAAAAGAAAAACTTATTTTGAAAATAAAATCTCAGTTTGAACTTCAGATTTTTCACAAGACTCTACATTTGGTTTGAAAGTGAGCGAGCCCTCAATCAAGATACCCAGATATTTATACGTGTGAACCAACTAGTGATGTGTCGGTCGCGAACGAAATGGCTCTTAGAGCCGGATCTTTGACGTGAGCCGTGGGGAGTTTTTTTTGGTTTTTTTTCCTTTCTCTCACCCTCTCTCTTGCACTTTTTTTCCGCTTCACTCCGCACGTGAGCCTTGTGCTTTGCGCTGGGCAGAGGGGGGAGGGGCGGTAGTTACACTTAGTAGCACAGGAACAGAGCGGGAGGGAGAGAGAGAGAGAAAGAGAGCCTAGAAAGGTATAGTAATCATCCACAACTATTTTCAGTTGCAGATGATAAAGGATTCAGAAAGTTTATTCATGCAGGCCCATATGACAGAGAATGTGCATGTTCTTTTTGTTTTCATATTATAATTTATATTTAATTGTGTTGTGGTTTGCAGTGTTTTGTGTTGTTTCACTTTAAATTTGTTTAAAAGGAAAAAGCTGAAAATTTAAATAGTTAAAAGTTGAACTGTGAATAGTTGTTTTTTGTATTATATGATTTATTTATTACATTTTATGTGGAGTGAATAAATAAAAGTATATTTACGGTGGCCCTTACAGACAAAACACGTACAAAACACAACAGAAGTGCTCCAGGATGCTAGGGGGCAGTGTTGAGCTTTTGTTACCTAGTGGCTACACAAGCCAGCAAGTACCAACGACCGGATTTGGTGTGTGGTAATAACAGGTAAATGAACATTTGTTTAAATTATTTGAATATATATGAGTGCTTGTGTATAAATATGAAAACAATACACATATGCTTTCAATTGTGTAATTTAAGTGATCTAGGTAGCTGTTCTGGAAGTTCAGTTTAAGCTAGAAATGTGTTTTGGAGTTTGTACGTGTTTTGTCTCTAGGGGCCACCGTAAATATTTATATATAAACATATATAAATAAAACCACTTTTTTTTTTACATTAGTAATTCCTTTTGTGAATAATTTTATATTATTGTTAATAATAAATTAATTAAAGCAACAGGTTGGGAGCTGAAAGAGCTGGTTCTCTAAAAAGAGCTGGAAATCCCATCACTAGAACCAACTCTATTTTACTACCTTTAAGAGTGGTTACTGATCACCTTATTGTCTGCGTACAAATGTGGCCCTATGATAAAGTGGTAAAGATAAAGAAACACATTTTTACACACTTATAAAATCAATATTATTTGAAAATGTGAGAAGCTGCAAATCAATAGTAAATATTTAGGTTGTATTACTTTTTGTGACCTGTATTGAAGCTGACACTACACAAAAGAAAGCCTCGCTCACCACACCATCCTCGCCCTTTCATGCCGCCTAATTATATCCTTAAGCAGGAAAAAATGTTTAGAAGAGGAAAAAAGCTCCGTTATTCTAAGATTACTCCAGACCGAAGGAAAAAGGCAAAAAATCTAATTTGGTTGGGCTTTATTTACGTGGACTTGAAGCTCCTGCCAGCGAGGCACACATCAACCAACCAAATCACTACACACACACACAGAAATGGTTCACTGCCATTCATAAGTCACAGTGTAATTCTGGCCTCCTGGCTCACTGCTTTAGATGAATGTTTCTACCCAGAAAGCAAACAAGATTCTGAAACCATGTTAATATTACCCAGCTGAGTGAAACTGAAACCAATCATCCCTCTTTCTCCCAGTCTGCAGCCTTACTGTGCCACCACACTGTCAAGGGAAACAATACTACCAGTAAATAGTATTTGAGGAACAGAAGGCAAACAAGGCCAAATATCTGCATAGATGTAGTAGCACTCATGTTTATTAAACACCAAAAAATGAAATATGCAGAAAAACAGCAGCCTCCAGGGTAGCAAAATGAAACAGAACTACCCAAAACAAACGAATCCTCTAATGGTCACTTACTGCTTGGATTCATCACAAAGTCGGTTCCACAGACTCCAACGTCAAACTCACCAGAGTTACATCAGAAACAAACATGATTACAGCTCTAAACACTGGGTTTGGTTTCTAATGCTAGGTGAAACTATATACAGAACCAAAATTTAGCATCATATTTTATGTCACAGTGAATTATGCATGCACCTTGCTAACCGAGATACACACCCAGCACTAATCGGCCCTGTGCAGTCTGACTCGGCACTATTTTTAGTCCCCTCTGGTGCACTTTTGGAATATTTCAGGATGACATTTCTGTCAAGTCTTGGATAGTGCACTTCTGAGATTAGTGTGTGCGCCTGTGTTCTTTTTAGCTTCCTAATATCCCACTCTCTGTGTGTATTTCACATGAAATAAAATGGCTTTCTTGCACCAACAAAGAGCTATTAGGTAAAACTGAGAAGAAACTTGGTGCATCTTGGACTGAACGACTGAAAGATTAATAGGCTCTGTTTTGAGTTTTGTTCAAAAAAAGAATGACTTCATATAAGAAAAAAATATATCACATATGCAGGACACCTTAAACTAGTTTTTTAATTAAGCAGCAGGGCAGAAAAAAGTCAGGGCTGCATCAAGACACGAGGACTAAACCCCAATTCAACCAGACCCAGAACTGATCCTGAATTAAAACAGGACTACAACAGTTCAAAATCAGGACTACTTAGGACTTAACCAAAACAGACCCAGAATCAGAACTAGATGATAGTAGCACTAAAAATCATCATAGACCTGCACTACACTTGTTTTTTAATTCTACCAAAGTCCACTATTTAGATTCAGAAACGTTTATATAATTATTTAGCCTTGTTGTGCGAACAAGCCTGCAAAACTTAATAAATATAGAATTTGAAAAATAACAAACCTAAAAAGAAACACTAGGTACGAGATACATGAGGACCTATGATACGGTGATACTTTTGGTAAACAACCATTTGACTAACATGTGTGTCTCACCTGCTCTTGTTCCTCTCTCTCCCTCTCTGTTCCGCTCTCTGTGTTCCAACAATGAATCCCATTTGTATTGAAAGCATTAGTTTGCATGTGTTGTTCCCTGTATCACCTTCAGTTTTGATTTGTGGACGTTGTCGTCTGTTAAACTCTAATGAAACATCAAATAACGGTCAGTTTTTGTTTCATCCACTCCACTCTCATCTGCGTTTGAGTTCACATTTCCACCACCAGAGATCATGGCAAATATTATGTTAAAGTCATGTCTTAAGAAACATATGGCCTCTGAGACGATCCATCTGCTCTTCACTGCAGACGTACCAGAAATGGTCTCAATACTGACGTGACTGTCAAAAAGTCGTTCTTAAGGAAGGAAAAACAGCTCAAAATTTCACAAGAACTGGACTAGAAATCAGTGGCAACAGGTGTTATGGAGTGAGGAAATTCAAATTTGAGAAAATCTTTTTGTTCAGATTGGTATTTAAATGGTTGTCTACAGCTGGTGGCTCCATCATAGTTTGGGGGTTCGTTTTATCCAGTGGTACTGGGGATCTAATTATTAACACAGAACTCAATTTTAATCATCTGGAAAGCATCTGTAGCATCAAACACACTGCCAATGCAGTGAAAGCGTACCTGGATAGGAAAACATAGATTGTCCTCCCAACAGCCTGAACATCATCATTATTGAAGCAACGTGGGATCATCATGATTGAACAAATGAAAGGCAACATCGAAAGAAGAACTTTGTCCTCCAAAAAGCCCAGAAAACCTACTGAAGACCGCTTAGAGGAATTATAGGAAAGCCTGACTAAGAGTTCAGGCTGTGCCTAAGAATAAAGGTAGTCGTACCAAATACTGAATTGAACACACTGGATCAAGACTTCAAGACTTTTGAAGAATTAAACAATCATGTTCAACTTCAAGCTAATTATTTCTATAATTCTTATTTATTGTATATCTAATATTTATGTTCATCCCATTATAAAGTATCTTTGTCAGGGACTGTACATACTGTATCTGATCTATTGTACACAGATATAGAGGAGCAGCTGGCAGGGCCTGAATTCTGGCTGGGAAATGGTAGAGCTGGTCTGTTGGAGGCTGGAGCTGAGCTTTGTCAGGTGATAGACATGAAACTGAAGCAGAGGAACAAACATCCCATACACATGAATGGAGAAGCTGAAATCATTTGTCACAGGAACAGTGACACTGAGGTTTATCTGACTGTAGATATTTGAAGTTTTCATTGGTCAGGGAGAAGTGAGACACACTCACAGTATACAAAGAACCTGGTAGCTTTTGCAAAATAATGTTGTTTCTGTGTGCAAAGTAAAAGATAGATTATGATAAGATTAAGATACGATTTTTAATAATTATTATTTTTCGGTATTTTATACAATAAAATAGTAACAACAATTTTCCAAAATAAGCAAAAAGAACATTAAAAAATAACTTGTTCTGATTATCCGCACTGGCAGCTGGAAGTGCAGCAAAATTCTTACTCCCCCTGATGCTAATAGTCAGTTGTGGGGTTTTTGCTAGATAATACCCTGCAGTCATTGGCTGCAGTTTTCAACAACAACAACAACACCTCCCCGTGTGCAATCCCAGCACATTCTTCTTTGGTGAATCGCTCAAGGTCCTCCAGATTTGATGGTCTTCAGTTCGCCCCACAGATTTTCAGTAAATTCACTCTGGTCTTCTGGACATAGTTCTTCAGCAGGAATGATGTAAGTTTTGTTCCTTCATGTTGGAAGACAGCAGTGACTCAGACTGACAGACTGAAACCTGCTCGAGGTTTTCTTTCAGAATCTTCACGTATTCTTCTGTCGTTGTGATTCCTTCCACCTCGATGAAATCCACAGATCCAGAAACACTGTAGGAGCCTTTTTTTTCTTTTGTTTACTGGATGTAAATTGAACAAGATAAGTACAGCTGGATTTATTGGACTTTATCAATAGTTACTAAAGGTTTCATTCACAACAGTGGCATCAACCCATCGAACACCTCAGTGGCTTCGAGCGTAGCCTCTACAAGCACCGACTGCCTTCTTGTAGACTACAATGTGTCGATTAAGTCACTCACTGGAGTCTTTGTAGTTGTTCTGCTAAAAATGCATTTTGAAGTGATATTACACTGGGTGTGTACCTGTACCATTTTATATGCTGTACAAGGGCATAGATTTGGTTTTGGCGTTGGTGGGGACAGATGATTCCACCGCCGAACCCTGCCCTGTTTCTTTTTTTTTCCTTTTTGTCTTTGCTTCTTGATAAAATAAAAAAGGAGAAATACACTAGCCTACATATGCTATTCTACATGCTTTTAAACCATTTAAAATCACAATTCATAGTTTTATATGTGAATTATATAATGTTAAAGTACTATTAAACAAATGACTGAGTATTTTAGACTTTAATTTACTTCAGCCATATTCCATATAAATCAGGTATCATGCTAAAATAAAAATAGCTTCAAATACAGTCATGACAATAAAAGAATATGACTTTAAGGACTTAACAACATTACTTCAGTTATAGTGCACCAACATCTCTTACACATTAGCACTAAGGGAACACTGAATGACCTGCTGGTTTTTGTCCATAAAACTACTCATCTAAGAATACCACAAAATTATCAATTCCACCTGTGATCTTGTGTCACCATTACTCTCTGAGCTTTGTGTTGGTTCTTCTGTCACCTGACAAATAGGACATTGTTGAGTATTGCTGCATCGACAGCGATCAACTCGAAGGAAAATGACGACAGAGGCAAAAATGTCCTTAATATTTTGGGAACTTTATTCCACATCAACACGCGGCAAAACTTTCCTCATGGGTGCCATTTTCGTTGTGGTATACTTTTTTCTTCTTAGGGGCGTGAGCATCCGTGCTCTTACAATGAAACAGTGCCTCCTTGTGGTGACAACTAAAATACTGTCTCTGTTAAACCCCAGTAACCATAATGCAGTTAAACACTGTACAACATGAGTACACACAATGAATATCTTAACAGACATACATGACTAGGGATGGGTACCGGTATCCGGTGCCATGATGGCACCGGTTCTGACATAAACGGTAGTAACCAGACCGAAAAGCAGCGCACATTTCGGTGCTTTATTTCGGTGCTTTTTTTTCCTGAGCTGTGATACACTTTAGATTCTAGCCAATCATTTTACATTTCCGAGGATAGTAGGCGGGGCCAGGTACGTACGTTCTTTTAGAGCAGAGCTACAGATTAAAAATGCCCAAGGCGAAGCGGTCAAAAGTCTGGCTGTACTTCACAGCAAAATATGCAAACTCAGCAGCAACAAGTGCTTTAAGGTGATACTGTGATACTGTCAAAGGAGGTAACACCTCAAATCCGATGAAACACCTGGCGACGCATAGCGTTTTTTGTTTTTTTTTAAAGCCGAGAAATGCGCCGTATTTGATAGCTTGCTGTGAGACCTCACACCGAGCGCATCTACTGTGGGTGGGTTGCCTGTTATCGGACCCGGAGTTAGCAACATCCCCCCAAAAACACGAAGAGTAAAGTCCTGGCCCCTAGCCCTGCCAGTGTAGCAGAAATGATGAGGATGATGATGCAGCAGCAGCCGTTCTTCTCTGCGTGAGTAGCTTAATGTTGTTCGTGTGTAATTTACGTTGAGTAGGCTAACCACGTTATTACATTAATGCAGGTAAGGTGAACTAGCAAACACCGTCGTAGTTACATGCGGCTGTCCTCTTGTTTGATGGCAGATACTCCCTTCACCCTGGCCAAAAAAGGCTAAAATGACCAAAGAAAAAGTGGAAAACAGTTAAACATGAGAGGTTTAGGACAAAGTTTGTGTTTTGTTTTTTTTCCCCCCCATTGTTTAAGCACTGCTTCCAGCCAAGAATGATACCATATATGCCCCATAGCTGCAGAAAAGGCTAACATTGTTATCTTTTTACAAAAAAAACAGCTGAACATGAGAGGTTTTTGGACCAATTTTGTGTTTGAGCACCGTTTAAGCACCGGCACAGTTTCAAAAGTACCGGTTTGGCACCGGTATCGGATAAAACCTAAACGATACCCATCCCTACACATGACAATAAGAATAAAATGTGTTTCTGTCAATTTGTGCAGATCTTGACTCATCAGTAATGTTTGTAGGGTGAGTGCATTTTTAAAACAATTTGTGCAAACTGCACTACAAGGTGGATTATTTGCGAAATCATGACTACCTCATGATATTTTGTCTCAAAAATGAACCCTATGAATATGGCAGTACCATTAGGATGAAATTATTGTGTTACCAACATTTTAACATTAGACATATAATTTTAACTTCCTCTGTAAACTAATATCCTGGCTTGCTCGAGGCTGCCGTTTTCTCTGACAGTTTTAATCAAAATTAGAAATGCTGCTCTGGGAGACTGAGAGAACTAATAGTGCCGCCTGTTGTGCAGTTAGTTTCCAAAACACGTTATTCATGGTTACATACAGTTTTAGACTGATGTGGGCCAAAGCCTAGCATAGCCTGTAACGGTATTACGACGGACACATTTTATGAGTTAATTTGGCTTTAAGTAACTTACAGGTTTCTTTGAAAAATACTTTCTTATATCCAGGTTCTTCCTTTTTGCTGCCATCCTCCTCTCCTCCTCGCAGCGCAGGCTTGCCGCTACTGAAACTAAACAGAGCTCCCTGAAAGGCTCAGCCAATCATATTGGCCATATTTGTCACATGAGGTAGGACTCCAGTAGAGGACGTAATTTAACTCTTTCTGCACCGCTGGGTGAATGAGACGCTGACAGATCGTTTTTTTCTTTCGATCGGGTTTGTTTTTCTTTACTCGAAGAGATCAAATTATTGGTGGGACAATAATCGCTGGATATCGGTGGGGACACGTCCCTTCCGTCCATGCCAAATCTACGCCCTTGATGCTGTATCTAAAAATGGATCCTTAGAGACAACATTTGTTCAAGAATGGTACTGTTGGGTCTGTGCTCCAGCTGGTTCAGAAACGTATTCCCGTTAACAAAGCAAGACGAACAGCTCAACCGGTTTTCACATGCTAGCAAGGGGAACCGGACGGCAGCAGTCGGTGTCAAGCGAGTCCAAAGAACCAGCTTCCCCTGCAGCCTTTTATTTCTGTGACACACAGTTTACACAAACACTCATTGTAAAATCCCCCTATGGTGCATCATAAACCCTAAGGCACTGAGTGTGTATATGTATGTAAGTGCGTGTGTGTGTGTGTGTGTGTGTGTGTGTGTGTGTGTGTGTGTGTGTGTGTGTGTGCGTTTGTGTTTGGGGGTGCGTTTGTGTGACCTCCTGCTCACCAAAGAGTCATAAAGGCAGGAAGTTTACTAAGCAAGAAACCAGAACCTTCACATAGGATGTTCCTATAATAAAACACTACAGCCTCCCCCACCATTCAACAGGCTGGGAGGGGTCAGAAACAAAGGTCTTTGATCCCACCAAGAACCAAGACTTACAAATTTCAGTACAATAATGGCAACATTTAACAACCTAACAGGTACAGTCGTCAACGCTGGTGTTTACAACCTAATAAAAGATACACTTTTAGATATAGAACTTAAATGTTAAGCACTACATCTCACATTTGATGCCCTGCAGATTTTACATTAATATTTCTCACAAAACTTAAAGCTGCCACTCTTTATACATGCAAATGTGTATAAAGACACACAAAAACAGATCCTGTATTCACTCAGCCTGCAGGCCACCAGTGATTTTACAAACTTTGAGCATTACAGAGTTAACCCACAGCCTTGCACAGCAGTGATTTTGTGGCTCAATAAAGAGGCCAGAATCACAATCATTTTCATTTGGCCAATATTTGCACACAAACAAGGAATTTCTCCCAGGTTCACTTTGCAATCTTCGTACAACCCCCCCCCCCCCCCCCCAGAAAGGTTTCATTACTGTATAAAATATATAAAAATATACAAACTATAAATGCAAAACGGAGTTTCTGAGGGCTTGTAATATTGATCCTGGTAATCTTTGTTTTTTCTAAAATGGTTCTGTTATCGTTTGCAAATAGAAAATATTTTTTAATTTTTTTGAGAAAACTATTGAAAATCCTTTGCTCTGTTGAAAAAATGCATTTGGAAAGATTTAGACAAAAACTTTAAATTTGGTAAATGAGGCTAATAATCTTGTCCTCATCTATATTTGCCATGGCCTGCATGATGGTTATTGTTAGTTGCTGTAATTCTTAGGTGGAGTTGTTTGTTTTGTCCTGAAGTTTGAGTGTATGTTTTACTGGTTACTCTGTCTGCTTTGTCCCTGTTACAGTTTTATATTAAAACCGGAGTACTGGCAGCTGGCAGTGCTGTCAAACAAAGCTTTTGGGAAATACTTTCAAAAATTGAAATTTTCATTAGGGGACTAATAATTCTGTCCCCATTTGTACATATCCCGTCCATCATCACATGTTCGAACATGTCATTTCTTCTTCTTGTTGGTTTTGCTGGTTATCCTGTTCCATTTCTCCCTGGCTCTTTACTTGCTTGTTTTCCTTACATCCTTTGTGGATTTATTTGTTTGTGTGGACTCTTCCTTCTTGGAGTTTGCCACTACTTTTGGTTTACTTTGCGTCCCTGCCAGCAAACAACATTTCTTATCTTTACACAGTTTTCCTGCTTTTGCTTCCCTATTGATCCCAACACAGATCAAACTATTAACGAATGCTGAGAACGTGTAGGCGGTCCTCTGTATCGATCCATATTGATTTGACTAATGTGGCTTCTGTTGTATTTGTCGTTATAGAGCCAGCTTTAGGCCCCTGTGTTTGTATCTGTGATATATACTGACTGTAGTAAATAACAACCTCAAAGGCAGAAAGCTGAGCAAAGATCTGGGGAAGGTTGTTGTTTCTTTCTAATTAGACTTGAAACCACCTCAAGAAAACAGCTGATCCCTTTGGACTGAGCAGCGTATCAACAGTGCTATAACAGAATTAACAAATGCTTAATTGGACAGAGTAGCTGTAGTCAGATATTAACCTCTTTCCACACAGATACTGAAATGCAAATTAATTTTGTTTAAAGGGTAACATTTTCTATTTTCTGAAATGTTTTACTTCAACCTAACCCTAAACCTGCCCGAGTGGTTTACTGGTGACCTCGTGGATCTCAAGAAGTTAGTGGTTAGATCGGTGAATTCCAATAACAAACCAAGCTCCCATAATGGACCAGGAGGAGCACAAGACATGGATCAAGTATGAAAAGTGCTTTGAATGTGCATTCTTTCTAATATAGGGGTGAATCCTGTGGTTGTGTTCCAGTCTTATAGAAGTCAGTGGGGAAAACTGTCCACCGTATCTTATCTTATCAGATTCGCACCCCTGTGGTTAAAATCTGTCTTTAAAACACCAAAACAACAACAGCAGAAATGCTCATCGTGAGATTTCATAAATGGGACCAGTGGGTTACATCAGGGTAACTACATTATATATAACTACATTATATATAACTACATTATACAGATGATGGCTCCCACATATGCTCTACCACTTGAGACAGCTGAAAGAGCCTTTACCTGGAAAAGTTCATTCATGGAATTCTGGTTGAGTATTCTTGTTTGTCCTTATGTGACATTAGGAAATCTGCTGCCACCCAGTGGATAACAAATTGCCTTAAAATGGGACTGCTCTCATTTCTAATGATTTTATTTTTTTTGACGTAATATCCCACATGCTCAACTAAGCATCCGTGCACTGTTGCACATTCAGCAGCTGTAGTAGGAAGGTAAGAACATCCTCTCCTTGTATCACTGGCTGCTGAGCACAGGCAGCTGCTGTTCTCTGCTTAGATGTTTTTATTATCATATAACTGCTAATAACCACATACAGTTCTGCCACTTTATTTAAACCTCACTGTATAAATTATTCTTTTTCAGACACTTAGGGTATAATCTTTGTGATGCACTGGATCCTTTTTTTGTGTCCTGATAATTGGCACATAGAGACAAACTTTCTTATTATACTTTAAATCAGCCATTCCCAAAGTCAAGAGTGCTGTGGCCCACTTAAAATCCTATGGAGTCCAAGCGATATTACATCTCCACTAATCAAAATACAAGAAAAATTAATGTATTTCCTTAGGGAACAAAAACTATTCTAAAAACATAAACAGCACATGAACAATGATAACTCACACGCTTTACTGAAGTTGTGTTAGTAAATCATGCAATTCTTTCTGTCCTGTACACAGTTTGCGTTTCTCCACTGCAGTCTCGTCTTTCTTTTTTTGTGTGCAATAAAAATACATGTAATATCCATTTTCCTCGTCCGTGCACAGAAACTGAAATGGTCTGGTTGTAGCACAAGTCAGGCAGAAGAAAAAAGCATGGTTTGATGGTTAACCTTCTATACCTGGTATGTTACTGTAATATATTACTGCATTTAATACAGTTACACATGGTATTGCTGGCCCGCACTAGTAATCAGAAACGATCCTATTAACAAACACCTGTGTGATGATGTGGAAATCCACAGACGGAGTTTGGGGTGTATGTTAGTTTAACCATTGTGATTAGCTAATCAGGGCCGATTTTAAAATCATTTTATTTATTCATTTATTTATTTATTTTCCCGTATATTCTAAGTTTCGTGTCCCTTTAAATGTCCATGCATGTCCGCGCTCCGCCCACTGGAGAACTAAACGCGTCAACTGTTGAGGTTTTTGGAGAGTTTGTGCTTTCTTGCGTTCTTTGGCAGTTTATAGGACATGGTAAGTTAAGAAACTGCAATGTTAATTTCTTCTGCAGTTATCTGAGGCGTTAGTAATAAATCTGTCGAGCGAGAGGAAGTTTAGATTGAGGGCAGGAACGGTGTTATGCCCAAAAGTCATCGACTGCCATAAAGGGTTTTGTTTTTATGCGTTATTTATGTCACTGTGACACTTTGTACCCGGATTAAAAAAAACAGGGATGCATAAAAGTCACTGCTGAAAACTGATTGCAGGATCTAACCTGTGACACGAATGTTGTTTGAGGCTTAATCCTGAGAAACAAGTTTGACAGATTTCAGCCCAACAAGTTGTTTATAACATTTGAACAACTTGTTTGCAGCTGAGGGAAAAGTGCATTGTGGCGAAAAGCGCTGACAGCATATTAACGTCAGACAAAACGATTTCGCTCTTTTAGCTTCTCGTCTTCTTTTTGGGTTAATTGTGAGAGAAATCTGTGACCCGAGCAGCTGAAACGCTGAGCCTACACGTTGAAGTCGCTGTAACCTGTTGGCAGCTCTGATTTATTGCTGGTACGTCCGGTTATTGTTCCCGCACAGTTTTTTTCGTTTTCCCGTTTTGTGTGTTTGTATTTTCGGCACACGTCTGCGGTGGTGTCGGACAGCCGCTCCTCGTGTCTTCATATTCTTCTGTTTCGTGTTTGTTTAATGTTCAGCAGTAGTTCTCGAGGCTTTCGCGTGTTTCTTTGGGAATTGGCTGCTTTTTCACTCATTTTCACTTCAACCAGTCAAACCAAGTTGTTATCGTGTCTTTAGGCACTTACTAGACTGTTGTTACTAGAAGCCTGTCACAAAGTAGAAGTTCTTCTCATTATTTGAACGTATGAAAAATACCGGCGATAACAAAGTTTTGATGGATATAAAATCTTATTTTTGATTTGAGCAGTCTGTATTCTGCATTTCAGTCAACTCCAGCTGCTGTCTGTTCTGTCTGTTGGTCATTTTGGAGTTTGTGTAGAAGTAGTTCTGTTCATCGGCACATTTCTTCCTGATGTTTCTTGTTATTTTGTAAACTGGTGGGAACAAATGTGGAATGGGGGGAATGTGGAGGGAACGTTGTACAGCTGGTCCTGAGGTAAACTGAACAGATTGGTTAGAATTCGCAGCGGGACACAAAGAACAATACACAAGGTGCCACAATTCACACTGCATATCAGTAAAATCAGCTGTTCCCTCTGTAGCACAGCTGCTGACCCTGATGTATGCATAGACTGTACATAAAAGAAGGATTGGGGCCACTGTGACATCACTCATTTGTTTCTGGCTTCCAAGTTTTAAGCTCCACCCTTCATGTGTGTTTTTATTTTTTTCAGTTATTTGGAGTCTTAATTGGATGAAAGCATGGACTGCCAAGTTATCGATTCATGCCTTGAGGCGACTTTTGTTGTGATTTGGCGCTAAAATATAAATAAAATTGAATGGAATTGAATGTTAACTACCCTGATTAGCAAGCTCCAGCCATAAACTGTGCTTGAATACTGTAAGTGCTGAGTGACAGACTAATAAAACACTGACCACAACCGAAGTACAGATGTCTTGGGTTGTCTGTACCACACAGCAGATCAGTCTGATAATTACATTAAAAGGCTCCAACGGGCACCAGCAGCACAAACAGCGAGTTCCAGTTCAATGACCTCGTTTACCTCGTTTACAGCTGCTGTGAACAGAATAAACAGTTTGTATTTTTGTAGCAGGCTGTAAACTTTCTCTGTAGTGCTTTATAGTCGGGTATTTTTACATGGGAGTCTCATTTTTAGAGCCATAAATGGAGGCTTCAGCTTGTTTATGAGGCAGTGAGAGTGAGGGTATAAACAAAAAGTTTAGAAATGGTTTTTAAAGCTAAGAATGTCATCCACCCCGATGGGTAACTTCGTAATCAGGTTCTAAATCAAGAGCTTGACAAAAGCCTGGAAGAATGTTTCAGAAGTTCTCTGCAGCGATGTTGGGTCAGCTGGACCGGAGCTACTTTATATAGAAGATATACAACAGCTGGTTTTCAATTAAAGGCTTCTGATCAAGCTGCTCTTTATTTTTTGTGGAGAACTAAAGCACATATTTGTTATACAGCAGGCACTGCTCATTACATGACTAATATCATCCCAGTGACTGTGGTGCTGGAAGCATCAGATAGAAATCTTCCTGATGTGTGAGGAGTGTGTTTTGGTGATGTCTAACCTGTAAACATGCATTTTGGACGGACCATAATTCCCGTGTCCCCCTCATGCAGACGAGATCTGATCTGGTCTGAGGTGAAGTCATTATCATTTTCCGTTTCCTGACCCAGAGTGAAGATGAATGAGGATGCATTCGAGGTTCCAGAGAGGACCGAGTACCGCTACTTGGTACAGGAGGAGGATGAGGAGGAGGTGCAGTATGTGCGTCACAGACACTACATCAGCCCCTTCCTGGTCCTGTCCAAACGCTGCATCTTCCTCATCTGCCTCGGCGTGCTCGCTCTGCTCGCTCTGGCCGCCTACCTGGGTTACATAGCCCAGACGCTGCCACCGGGACTCGCCCAGGTGTCAACTGACTGTGGCGACTTTAGAGGAAGATATGTGAGTTTGTACTCTTCATAATATCAGATCTAAAATGTATTGCAACCACTTTTCAAAAACTACTTTTTAATTCATTTAACCCTCATTTCCTGAAGTCTGTAACTGTAATCTTGTACCAAATGTAATCGTTAACCGAGCTTAGCCTTGCTTTCACTTCCCCAGGATGCTGCAACACACAAGATTTGTGCTTCATCTGCAGAAATAACAAAGTAGAGCTCGTGATCGAATTTGTGTCTTTTTTTCTGTGAACACGAGCTGGCTGCTGCAGGATGAGTTTCATGCAGTCAGCGCTCAGCTCAGTTTATTTACATTCAGTTATTTTTAATGATCATTTTCGCACACTGAGTATTTTTTTATGTTTCTCAAAAAAAAAAGAAGAAGTTTGTTTAATAAACTGCTTAAAAGCAGTAAAGGAACATCAGCCTGACTGTTTGATGGTGGGTCAGGGACACACAGACGTCTATATTCTAGACAACAGCACCCGGATCAGCTTCGAGTATTGGGGTGAAATCCAGAACCGGGTCTCAGACCCTGCACTGGTGCTGTGGTCGCAAATTTTGAAGCCATCCTGATAACCTTCTCCCACCAACGATGTGGAGATCCAACCCTTTTAGATCCAATTAAAATCAAGACACTTAACTCATTCACTGCCATTGACGTCTATAGCCGTCAATTGCAGTGAATGAGTCAATGGGTTTAACTCATTCACTGCCAATGGCTGGCAGTGAATGAGTTAAAAAGATGCTCTGGAAAAGAGTAGAATTCTTGGAACAGAGTTTAATACAATGAATCATATGAACAGCAGGAAAAATACATACAGACATTTAGCAAGAGAATACATAGCAGAAAGCAAGCAAAGCAAAACCCCGGGGTGTACAGCCTTAAGCACAGACAAAAGAGCAACACAGAGACGGACAGAGAGAAACAGCAGAGGGGAAAAACGAGCTGGGGGTGTCCTCTGGTCATCTAATATATAGGGACCAGTATCCCCACCCCCTGCTGCTGGGTAACTTTCCCACCCATCCAAACACAGCTGCAGGGGTCAGGTAGCGGCCAAGGTCTTGGCCAAAGGCCAGTCAGGACTCTGACTACCCCTTGCTCTGGCTTATCACAATAGGTATGACACGGTCAAACATCACACATTAATCCTAATTATTAAATCTTACACAGCAAGTGGCACAATCTTATAACATATAATCTTATAACTACATAGGTTACATGCTTTCTCATATATAAAACCACTTCAGTGTGGGTTCAAAGTGTGTGTGTGTGTGTGTGTGTGTGTGTGTGTGTGTGTGTGTGTGTGTGTGTGTGTGTGTGTGTGTGATTATATCGTATGATATTTTATTGTGATGTGTTCAGGATCTCTGTTACATTGTTAATGTTTTGGTTGTGCTGCATGAAAGACGTTGAGTGTGTATTAGAGAAGGTTAGTTAGCTGGAGAGTGAGTTATTCAGGCGAACTCTCAACAACATCAACTGCCCTGTTACTGTAAAACCTTAATAAACCTTGGTGAAGCAAAATGTATTGCTCTTAAGACTCTACATGAAAGTTAAAATATATATGTTCAGTGCACATAGATATATAGTGTATCAGGGCTCTAGACTAACTTTTTGCCATGGACGAACCGGTACGCCTAACTTTAAAAAGTTAGGCTTACCGGCACAAAAGTTAGGCGCACACAAATTTTATAATAATTTATATAATATAATGTGTTTTTCTGGATACACTGTGCTTTTTCAGCATTCAAAGATTGATGACACCGTGTCAGAGCACTGGCTATGAATTTCAGAAGGATCAGGCCTTAACAGAAAAGTTAGCAATAGTTCTTTTCCTATTACAGCTACATCCACTTCTGTCGTGCCTAGGCTGCTCACTAGGGCTGGGTATCATCACTGATTTCTATAATCCATTCGATTCCGGTTTTCAAAGTCCCGATTCGATTCAACTTAGCCTCAGACAGTCAGAAATATTATAATTCTGATCATTTATCAGTACTGACTTCATCAGAATTGTGAACATCACAGCAGATGCCTTTGTGTGAAAGTAACTGAGAATAAAACACAGAAAAACATGAAGGAGATTTTCCTGGTCTGGCTTTTTATAGCAGATAACCTTAAAAATATTCTACAATGTTCTGCACATAAAGTTTAAATTTCTTCAGTATTGAATAACAGAAAAAACAGGCTTTCTTGTCCGAGGTCATTTAAGTGAAAAAAAGAAAAGAAAAAGACAGCAGCCACAGCGCTGTAAACAACGGTAGACTGGTGGGTAATAAGCGAATGAATAATACAGAAAACAGAGATTGGAGACGGGAAACTGTTCTTGAAGTACAGAGAGAGATAGAGAGAGAGCTAGCTGTGCATGGAGTGTGATTTTAATAGTCGTGGAAGCAAAACATTGATCAAATGTGAAGCGCAGTTTGCTGCTTCTTTTGCTGCTGGCTCGGTGAATTTTGGCTGGAGAGACAAAACCTGCAGCTCAGAATCAGCGCAAAAAGACGTAATCACAGCGCGGACCGGACGCATCAGGATCGCTAAGCTCCGACAGCGTGTCCGTCTACGGGCCAAAAGACAAAGTTGATTCTGATGCGTCGGGTCCGCTCTGTGTTTACGTCTTTGTGTGGAGTCCGTGTACCTGCTCTCATTTGCTGTTTGGTTGTTGTTGAAATGGTTTTGTGAGCTTTAATCTGAGAATCTGGCGTTTCTGGCAAAACACAGTTATATTTAAAAGTCGATTCAGGATTTAATGAATTGATATCGCTTTATTCAAGCTACTCACCTCCCACTTCCACCTGCACTTTCAACTGGACCACGGCCAATCAGAGAGGTCCCGCCCCTTACTATCTCTGATTGGTTTAGTCCACGATAGGGGCATAATGTGTCTGTTGTTGACCACAAGGAAGGTTGCAGATTTTTTTTTTTTTTTTGCTACCCGAACATTTGGTCGCACAGGTGCAACCAAATGTTTTTTTTTAGTCGCACCACTGAAAAATTTGGTCACATTTGTGACCAAATTGGTCGCACTCTAGAGCCCTGTGTATATAGTTACATAGTTATACATATCACACAAAAATCCACCACAGTGCAGTGGGTCCTGGGATCCTCCTCCAAAACTCAGATCTTCAGGAAAGTACAACAAGTATGCTCTGACAGTTTTAATCTTTTCTTTGTAGAAAAATGGAGCCTACTCCTTTAAAGGCATGTCCTACGCTGCTCCACCTGTTGGTGGCCTGCGCTGGGCTCCTCCAGTTGAACCGGTATGCAAGAGTGGGGTTATCGATGCGGGCCACTTTCGCAGCATGTGTCCTCAGGTGAGGCCCTTGTCGAGCACGGGGAAGGTGATGGGCCAGGAGGACTGCCTGTTCATCAACGTTTGGACCCCCACCCTGCAGCCTGACGCCAAGCTTCCTGTCATGGTGTGGATCCACGGAGGATACCTGCACATGCTCAGCGGAGGAGAGAAGGGATACTCGCCTACGGAGAAGCTCGCCGCCGACACAAAAGTGGTTTACGTCAGCTTCAACTACAGACTCAATGCCTTTGGCTTTCTCGCCCTACAGATGCTGAGAGAAGGTTCTCCAAGAAACACCTCAGGTTAGTCGGTGATGCACAGCAGGACGAATGTGGAGTGTTTTACTGCAGCCTGCAAACAACTGGCTGCATGATATTTGTAGCCTGAAGCCTTAGCTGAAACAAGCTAATGAATATACATGTTCTGTAAGACATTTGTTAGATATCAGGAAAGGTTAAAGGAGACCTGTTCAACTCTTCCAATTTTCTGACCCTTATGTAACCTGTTGCAATGGATTTTGACATGATTAATGTCTCAAATAATGAGGTCACTGTGCATACAACTCTCCCCTGTGAGCCTAAAGGCTTCACACTAAACAAGCTTTTCCTACGTTTGCCTCTGTATGTTGTCAGTGACAGAGATCTCAGCACCACAATTATGTCAGCGCACAAGCCCCGCCCACTGGCTTTTCATACCTTTTATTAGTTTTTTCAATGATCTGTAATATCAATGACCTAAAATGAAGCTACGACACAGATTAAATGTCACGATCTGCGAGGCAAATTGTCGGGATATGAGCGGAGCGTGGACCCAAGTGCAGGCAAACGGAGACCAGAACGGATAATGACAAAAAGTGAGTCTTTATTTTGGCTGCTACCAAACTACAAACAGGTGGAACAGGGAAAGCTAAGAAAACCTAAACTGGGAAAAACTAAGCATGGAATAACACCTGAAACTAGAAACAAGAAACTTGAAAACCTGGAAACGGGATGGAGAGCAGAGGTAATCCGGGGGTAACACAAACTATATATACACAGAGAGAAACGAGGAAATGGCGTACAGGAGGGAGACACAGCTGATCCTCCATAAACATTACGACACAGGGAGGAAGCAAAACAGAATACACTGACATAAGACACAGACCTTCAAAGTAAAACAGGAAACACGACACAATACGCAGCCGTGGGACACGGGAAAAGTACAGAGTAGACACGGGAACAGAGACTAACACAGGCGAAGATAAACACAAAGAGAGGAAGGACTATAATCACTAAGAACTAAAGGAAACCAAAACTATGAACAATATATCAAATTGTAAAGTCAGAAATACAAGTACTGGGTTGCAGCCCAGTACAGTGACATTAGAATAAAGTGATAACACAACAGCTAACACTTCTGAAAAAATGTAGTTCTTACAGAAGAAGAACTTTATGAAAAGTTGAAAATTAAGTTTGGCATTATTTGCACTGAAATATAGACGGTATAAAAACAGACTGCTGTGAAATAGACTGAACAGCTATTGCCTAAATTTTAAACTCGACCTTGCAGCTCAATACAAAATCATAGAAATGCATTTAACCTCTGGGGGGTCCTAGAAAAATGCATACACTATTGGGCTTAGAGCCACAAATCGACCACGCCATGAAAAGTGCCATAAAATATCTATATATTAATATTTTTTTCCACTTTAAATTAGCCAATCTTTTAGACCTACTTCTCCTTGAAATATTCATATCAAGTTTTAATTACATTTCGCGGATTTTAACCCTTTATATCCCGGTTTCGTCACATGGCCGCACTGTTTTTTTAGCCCCAAAAAACAAAGAAATCAAATATTTCCCAAAAGATACAATTCCAAGGCCCGGACTCCCGAGTACCACCAACATTCGGAAGATGGCCCATTATTTGGTTGTAATGACCGTGGAATGGGAAATAGCGTTTATAATGGGTTTCAATGGGGCACAAATCGACCACTAGGACCAATAGTGTAAGTTTATCTGTAGCTCAGCCACTGAAGCTAATTTAAGGGAGTCAGACTGGAATTTTGAAATATATGTAACCAGACTTTTTTTTGGAAAAGTTGGCTATATTCCGTTCAACACAGTACAAATGGCGTGTATACGAACAATGAAAAATGGCACAAATCGACCCAAGACCACCCAGAGGTTAAAAAAATATTGTAATAGTAGATCAGTCCAAGTTCATTATCTTGTCCACCTCTGCCTGAGCGCTCCGCACAGTCCTGAAACCTTGGCTACCGGGCTGTGGATTTCACTTCGTTTTTAAGCATCATATCAGTTCTCCACAGTCTGGGCTCCCTGCTCAGTTTAGCTACGTTCCCCTGCTGCTCTGTACAGACAGCAACCTGCTTGGTTTTCCACACGCTTGGTCACACACTGCCCGCTCTGCTCTGCATCCTCAGCCCGGCATTAATTATTCATATTTTACCTAGCTACGCTGCCTTAAATTCATTTATCAATCAGCTGTTGCTAGCTGTGAAAGGAAGAGCAGCCTTGTGTTGTTGTGTAAACGGGCGTGTTGCTAGGCAACCCAGCATGCCATAGTAATGGTTTTGCAATAATTTCTGTGGGGTAAAGATGACATCCTCTGCAGTTCTAGGTATAAGTGGTCATGTTTTCTTTTCGCAGCCCAAAACTCCATATTTGATAAATGAGCCTGAAAATACGAGCTTATTCCAGTATTTTCAAAATGCACAAATCTCCAGTTTAAGATGAGTAAAAATTATTTGACCTGTCAAAGTAACTTAAGGAGACCAAGAGTAGAATATAAAGGTGTAGCTGATAATTATTCATCGACTTTAAATATAATCTGAAACTATAAAAATGGAACGTGTATCATTGTACTGTCTTTGCCTCGCAAAGTGGCTTGAAGTAACTGTTGTGATTCGGCGCTATATAAATAAAACTGATTTGAGAAGCCTGCAGTGAGATGACCAAACGTTGGGTATTTATAACACGTAACAAAGATCTGAATATTAGAATTTTGAGGTAACACTGAAATATGATGCGTGATAGATTATACGAATCAACATATTTAAATCAGATATCTGTCCGACTGACTTGGAAAGCTAGATCGGGTCATTTCGGTGCTTTTGTGACAGCAGACTGATGAGAACACAAAGAGATGGAGAGTGTGAGTTTACCAACAGCAACACATGACAAGTCTGTCCACTTGGTCAGAGTGGTACTTTCACCTCATTCACTCTGCTGTCTGTGCTTACTAATGACGTTTTAAAACCACTCCATCGCTCACACAGTCTGGCTAACAGCCTCTAAACTACAAAGCCTTTCCCTGTCACCATCGACCGCACGGTTAGCGTACGCAGCTGGCATGCGATGTGGAACCGAGACACAGCTTGCGCTCCGTCTTCAGGCCCGTTCTCATTATTGTTTGGTTCCCTCAGAGGTGAACCGTGAGCCATTTACTAAACAAATAAAGTGGAATAAAATGCAGCCGAATTTGAACAAACAAACCTTTTTACATGCTCAGTTAAAGACCCTAATTAGCGTCGTGGAGTTTCAGAAGTAGTGACACTTGCAGGGAGCTTTTAACGGCTTCTGTTAGGTCGCTGCAGTGCATCGTGTGGAGTTAAAGAAGTTCTAATGGCTGTAGTGTATTTTCTTACAAGCCATTTACCACTTAAACCGACCCTTTTAATATTTATGGTGTTTACATTGTGCTCCCAGTTAGAGGGAATGCTGAGAAGTCCATAGCCTTCCATTAAGATGTGTATACTTAATGAATGCTAATGCGATCTTTATAAATGGAGCTCTTTCCTAGGCTTCCTCCTGCTTGTTTGCATTTTTGCGCTGTGAGTCAAGTGGGTCATTTCTGTTACGCAACCCGAATAAGCCCACTGTGACCTTGATGTGACAGAGCCTTGCGTGACACGATGGTGTGATGGCAGGGCACACGACTCCTTTTCGGCATTCCAGAGCCTCCTCTCTGTCCTCTTCACTATCACTGCTCATTTTTAATAGTTGTAATCATCCCCTGCCCCATTTCCTCGCTCCCTCAGCTTGAGATGAGTTAAATTTAGTTCATGCTGCCAGAACACCACAGAAAGCTGGTTTCTGATTGAGAAAATAGGACATCAGAAAAAAGGCTGCATCAAAACCTGACTAATCGATCTCTTCTCAACTCTCCCCTTCCCTCCTCTGCAGGGAATTATGGCTTCCTGGATCAGATCGCAGCTCTGAAGTGGGTTCAGAAGAACATCCGTGTGTTTGGAGGAGATCCTGGCAAAGTTACCATATTTGGACAGAGCTCAGGTATAAACAGTATTAAAAAAAATCATTAAAAGTGTCATCGGGACATGCTGTGACACATGCAGTCTCAAACTTACCCTAAAGGATTGAATGTTTTATGTCTGTGTCCTAGAAAAGATTCGATCTAATTAAAAGAAGAGATAAAATATATTAACAGGAACACAGATTAGATCTGTCATGTGGTGTTGTGATTATAAAATATAACACTCACTTATGTTTTCGAAGTTACAGCAGTAACTCACTTGCTAGTAGAGAATGTGCACATTAAAGTTATTTATAGTGAATGCCCAAAGCAGTTACAGCGATTTGATCAAATCTACAGAAGCATTAAAGACACTGCCAGAGTCGTATAACAGTTATTTAAAAGACAAATCATGTTAAGCACTGATGTGCTGGTAGTATTTTGGTCAGTATTGTACTGCGAATGAACGCAGTGTATACTGACATAAAGAAAACTGTCATTTGAAGTAAAAACAAAAAACTGATAAAAAGAGATGGGTGTGGCGTCAGTGTTTTCCACAGTATTATATTGTATTAATGGCAGTAGCAAGTATACTTTGTATACCTTATGACCATATCATTTAAACAGGGCGATAATCAAACCGTCTGCAGTGGTAGACATTAGAGTCCTGTGGAAGTACATGGTCACTGCTTAAATTTGATTGAAGAGGCTAACTGGCAGCTAGGTGATGCTAATGAAATGCCCTTGATTAACTGATCATTGCTAAAGTATCTATAAAAACAGAAGCTGTGGCAGTTTACTGGTTTGGAGTATTCAGGCGGATGTTACCAGTGTCAGAGTCTTAGCACCCCAGCAAATTTATCCCTGGGTCAAACCCTCTGCCAAAGCTCAGAGAAACTGTAGAACACCAAAGAGCTACACTTCAGACTCAGTTGGCTTCACGAAGTTTGTGACAGAAGAATTAGAAAAATATTGAACAAAATGGCCTTTTTAGAAGGGAAAACGGCAGCAAACCACTGAACAAGAGCTCTAGAACAATTTACTAACTGCGGTAACGTATTTTCCGCACTATAAGGCGCACTTAAAATCCTTTAATTTTCTCAATAATCTACAGAGTGCCTTATGTATGAATTCTGGTTGTGCTTACTGACCTCGAACTGATTTTATGTGCTACACGGCGCTCAAAAATCTGTCAAAAATGTTTTAGTGCGACTTTGGTAAGCTACGAAGCCGCACCGCTTGATCAGTGTTGCCAACTCCTCAGGAAGGAAAATCGCTATTGGTTGTCCTAAAAGTCGCCAGATTTGTCGCTAGTTGCGTTTTAGAAAAAAAGTCGCTAAGGGGGTCTGAAAACTCGCTAAATATAGCGACAAAGTCGCTAAGTTGGCAACACTGCGCTTGATGGATTGTTGGAGCATCGTCAGGTGCCTCGCGGAGTAATCAGTGTCCTAAACTCCATCTTCTTCAGGGCCCAAAGTCAAACGAACCCTGCAGCATCACTGAGAGTTAAAAACTGTCTAAATTCTTTCATCTTTAATAAAATCATCAGCGTTGCTGCTTTACCAGGTGTAACAATTAAGTTTAACATCCAGGCATTTAACGGAGTTAGAAGTTAGCAGGAAGTTAGCTCGCTGGTTTCCACCTAAACATGATATAGCATGTTCTGACTGAGAGATTTCTGAAAAAATTCAAACGTACACCTCTGCTATCACTTCCAACATAAATGAAGACAGAAAACTAAACAGCAGTGACGTTTGTAGGGTCACTGAAGTTGGGCTAGCTGGTATATAAGGATGTGCTACGTGATCGCTAGCGACACAGCTATGTTAGCATAACATAAACACAGTGGAGGTGGAACGTTAACTCTTTCGACTCGATAAAAGTTAACGTGAGGGTTCCCAATGGTTAGGATGCTGTAAACGGACCAAACTTCAGTGAGGAGAACAACTGAGATAATCCATCCACAATATGAGATTAGGTTATAATCCGGTGCACCTTATGGTCCGAAACATACGGTATATGCACCAATCTGTGTGTGAATGGTGCAGATGCACAAATCAGCAATTTATGACTATGTTCATACCAGAAATTTCAAAATGCCTTTTGCAGTGCAGCCTGATGGAAATGCTATCACAGAACCTAATAAGAACTGCAGAATGCCACAAACCTCAATGAACTGAAGCGATCTGTAAACAAGAGTGGGCCAAAATTCTTCCACAACCACATGAAAGATAATTACTTGCTCCTAAAAGTCCTGAAAACATAAGTGTACACTTCACATCTTTTGGGAGAGTTTGAACGTGCAGGTGCTTGCTATGTTGTCTATGTATTTAATAATAAGGCAAACCAGTAGAACCGCTCCATCACCTGCAACCAGCTGCTGCTCCCATTTTTGTACTTTGCTCTCCTAAAGGTGGAACGTCAGTGTGGACCCTGATGATGTCACCATTAGCCAAGGGTCTCTTTCATGCAGCAGTGGACATGAGCGGCTCGTACATTTACAATGCGACCCTGGAACAAGCCGAGGTGGACAACCTGGCGTTCCTGAATAAGACGGGCTGCGGAGATCTGGCCTGCCTGAGGCGCCTCTCTATCGGACAGGTCCTGCAGGTAGGGGGAGGAGGAGGCAGACAATCCATCCTAACTGGAGAGCCTTGCTGTAAAAAATCTGTGAAAGGCAACGAAGCTATCACAGTAATAAAAAATCTAATAACAGAAAAACGTTAATTTCTGTAATATTCTCCTTAATGTCTAAAGATATCAGGAAATATCTCATTCGTAGCTCATCTATCCAAACGGTTCTGACATTTTGATCAAAATTAAAATTACATTTTTCATTTTGATGGCTCATAATGTCACGTCCAGGTGCCAAAAGACCTGGACATCTCTAATTTTCCTATGCAGTTGATGAATAAATGGGACACTAAATATAATTTGCAGCCATGATTACAGGCAGCTTTCCCTCAAACACCACTGAGCTTCATTAAACTGAGGATCCTCTGATGAGAAGAGAACCTGTAGGTACATGAAGAGCTTCATTTCAACATGACGATGACCCCGGGAGGAATTATGAATAATGTATGTCATGAAATGATGATGACAGCTGAACTTTTAAAACTGTGACAGTCATCAGACTGCAGGTTACTGTTATTAGGTTTTTAAAATGTCAAAGTAAGTGATTCAAGATGCCACTCAGGAGACTGGAAAAAGAGCAGTTTCCGTCTTATTTTACCCCGTAATTCTGTTAAATACAAATTAAAAAATAGTCGTGTTTTATGAAAGCGAAACCTAAACTCACTGTGGACCAGTCGTCTTTACATACATTGTGCTCCTCTCCTGTCCAAAAGAACCATTAAGATGAATATAAGTTTGTTTCCTTCGTCTTGAATCTTATGCTAAAAACAACAAGCATGTATTCCTAGGCCATCCCATGGCAGGAGTACCCCTCCTGGGCAGCAGATGAGATGACTGACCTCCCCACCAAAGGGAAATCCATCGGCCCGGTTGCAGTAGTGGACGGCTACGTCCTCAAAGCGCCCCCTTTTGAGCTGTGGGAGAAGAAAGGAGAGCACAGTGACGTCCCTTTCCTTGTCGGAACAACAGAGCAAGAGGCTGACTTCGCGTGAGTTCACCTGCTTCCGTTTCTCCACATTCAGCTTGTGCTGAGATGAGTCTCCACTTCAGTGCTGTGTTTCCTCCACAGTCCTCCATCTACAAACATCTCCGAGTGGACCTGGGGGGACTACACGTGGTTCGTAACAGGTAACGGCTTTAAAGGGGGTGTAACCCAGGTTTTTTTTTGTAGACGTCTTCTAAATTTATCGCATGCAAGCAACCATGGAGCCACTGTGCTGGAAGAAATGACTGCTATGGTAAAATGGTACATGGCCTGTATTTGTATAGCGCTTTTCTAGTCCCTAAGGACCCCAAAGCGCTTTACACAACCAGTCATCCACCCATTGGTGATAGCAGCTACATTGTAGCCACAGCCACCCTGGGGCGCACTGACAGAGGCGAGGCCGCCGGACACTGGCGCCACCTGGCCCTCTGACCACCACCAGTAGGCAACGGGTGAAGTGTCTTGCCCAAGGACACAACGACCGAGACTGTCCAAGCCGGGGCTCGAACCGGCAACCTTCCGATTACAAGGCGAACTCCCAACTCTTGAGCCACGATCAAGGATTCTCTCAGAGATTGTAGCCACTTGGCTTCAGGGAATTAGACCAAGATCAGGGTTAGTGCTTTGTAGTTTGTAGTGATGGTTGAATGAAGTCACAGGAGGCTTGGGAATTTGATTGAGAATATTTGAATCATTAATGAATCAATATCTTTACAAACATGGCCCAATAAACATGCCTGTGTGTGTGTATTGGTTGCACCATAGAGCAGCGGTCCCCAACCCCCGGGACACAGTCTGGTACCGGTCCGTGAGTCATTTGGTACCGGGCCGCAAGAGTTGAGGCTCCGGTGTGAAATTTATGGTTTTCAGGGTCTTTTCCCGTGATGAAGCTGTGTGTCTTGTTTTGAAAGAAATATTTACGCGTTACCATAGCGACCAGAGAGCATTAAGGTGCAGAGAGGAGGATGTTACTCTCAGTGTTGTTGGCGCATTTCAGGAGGACGCTGCTAATAAAGTTACACAATTACACAGTGAATTCGCGTTTATTATTATATTTACAAAATACCACAGTTTTTGTCTCGGTCATATCATTTTATTTTGTTGTATTTTGTTGCACCTTAATGGCCGGTCTGTGAAAATATTGTCTGACATTAAACTGGTCCGTGGCGCAAAAAAGGTTGGGGCCCGCTGCCATAGAGTACCCTATGGCTGCAACCTGCAACCAAGGAAATTTTGAGCATCGTATACTTCTCAGGAATCCATTTCACCTTGCTACTGCTGGGCGTCTCCAGCAGCTACTCATGGAATACAGAATTTTGCGTAGTGATTAGCCACGCCCCCTCTCTAGGTCTGTGTGACTGGGGCTTCAGGGAAACGCTGGTAACAGAACCTTTATCCTAAATATGAGAATCATTCATTCAAACAAGGTCAGTCTCACTTACACTCTGGGTTTCCTAGCAACACATCTAAAAGATGTGAATCACATGATCACATGAAAGGTTGTCAGGATAGGCAAAGAACAAACAGACTGAAAGAAATTTCCTAAAATATTAGTAAGATATTGGGCCTTAAAGCAGACCCAGGCTTTCTACTGTCTCTACTTGTTAAAAAGGAGTTCTTCCTCCTTACTGTTGCCATGTGCTTAACATTCAAGGTTTTTTTACTGTATATTTTTTACCTGATCAGGTAAAATTATTAGCGTGGAGGAAAAAGATTTTAGAAAATAAGGTTAGGTGTGCTCTATAAAGTACCATGACAGTGTAGCCCATTAAGAAGTCAACCACGCTCTTGACACTGAAAACTAGGCTTTACCTCACTAAGCCCAAATCCAGTTTCATAGTTCAGGCCACTGTTCTGTTTGATTGCATCCTGCTCACTGACGTATGATGCCAGGGACTGAAACTGAGTTTAAACAGGAAAATCTGTGTAAGCACTTCACATGATAACATATTATGTGTGGACTGTATATGTCTGTGTCGTTTTCCTCTCAGCTAAACTTAAGTCATTCGGCGACGGTCTCGTCAAGGAGGCGTTGCGGCTGTATCCATCTTCAGCCTGGTGTCCAACCAAAGACCGCTGCCCAGAGAGGTCCTATACCACCATGGTGTCTGACATCAGGGTCACCTGTCCCAACAACGACCTGGCCCAGAGGGCTGCAGGTAAACTCATGGATCACTGAATAATATCATGATTATAATAATAAAATTGATAATAGGTTCTCCCATAATAAGAGCTTTAACCCAGATGTGCAGTGCTCAGTGATGATTAAGTGGCAGCTGGAAAACCAGCAGGGTGGATCATCTAAGTGTTTTGAAGTGGAGGCCTCACCATGGTTACTGCAACTGGTTGAATAAAGTTTGACCAATTTCTGACTGAATTGTTATTTCACAACACCCAATTTCCATCTTAGGCTTCACTTTGTCTCCACTCTAACCAGTATATGTGGGGGATTAGAGTTGAGTCTCTCTAACCCAGACCTTCCCAAAGTGTGGGGCCCGCCCCCTAGGGGGGGTGCAGAGCCATGGCAGGGGGGGTGCAGGATGAAAGGGGGGGGAGGGGGGAACAAAACGCTTGGACACTGCTAGCACAGGCGCCTACAGAAACGCAAAGCAGGAGATGAAGCATCGCTGAATATGTTTCCAAACCAACTTCATTCTAAGCCAAAGACTAGAAAATATGGTGAAGCATGTCTGCCCTTTGGCTTCACCTGCACAAGTGCCGAGGTAGGTCTCCCTGCAGAATTGGTTTTCCCTTCGTCGGGAGCAGCGCTGGGCTGTTTAAATCACGGACGCGGGGGGGGGGGGCAAACATTTTTCTGTAAAACAAAGGGGGGCCCAGCAAAAAAAGTTTGGGAACCACTGCTCTAACCAATCACCACATCAGTCAAGATTCAGTCAGCACGCTTAGTCAGCATACTGGTTTATACCCTTATTGTAAGAGGCAGAGGAAGTAAAAGCTGTCTACCTTTCCTTGGCTGCAGTGCTCAGCTTTAGTCTTGGCCATGGCCCTGGTAGCTGCCCTCTTGCAGCACACTGTCTTTTCATTTATTCTAGTTTGGAGATGATGATGATGGATCCCCACACACATTCATTTAGAAGCAAAGATGTGGCTATATTAAACTTTATCAAAGTGTAACATATACAGTACCTCATATTGATAATATTGATCCATCACCCAGAGCAACCCTACTCTGACATGTAGTTGAGTAGAAGAAAATCTAAATATTACAGTAAAAGTATCTGAGAACAGAAGTTATTTGCTTTCTTTGTTTCTTTGCTTTGTAATCTTTACTTTATAATACTTTCTGATATATTTATTGGTTCTTAGTGAGAGCGACAAAAGCTGAGTGTTTTTCTCTGCTGATACCAAAAGTGAAGTGATCTCCGACATATTAGTATAATGTAACACAAATATATGTTACAAGTCGTTTTCTTTTCACAGTAGCAAGCCCCCTTCCTTCCTTTGCAGTATGGCACCATTGTGCTTCGTGTAGGTTTGGTGTCAGCGGTGAAACTCTGAGTAAAGTGACATTTAGCTGTTGTGTGAGGCGACTGCAGGGCATCCTGGGTGATTTTTCTTCCACTTGCTTCATTGGGTTTTTTATCTTGTGCAGCTTGGTTTTTTTTGTTTGTTTTTTTGTCTTTTTTTTCATCTCTCGCTGAGTCACAGTCAATCTGGGCTCGAAATGACTGATAAATGGGAGATTCAAAAGGAACCTACATGTTGGTTTCAGCAAGAAATGAAACATTGCTTGTGGCTGAAATAATAGAAAAAAGCTTTTCAAATAACATTTGACTCTAAAAATGTACGTAACACCAAAAAAACACAGTTAGGTAGGTTTTATGTTTCTTAGAACAGAAATATACCGACTGTATGTACTCACATTACACTTTCATTGCATATTAACATTTTTTGTTGCTATATACTTATTTTCCAACAATTTTCACACGCCCTAATTTGCCAAAAGTATTCAGTCACCCAACCAAATCCCTGAAGGTTCAGGTGGTCTAATCACCTCCGTGGCCACAGGTGCATACACCCGTGCATGGTACCACGATAATACACCACCTGTGCAATAAGCCCAGTCAGGAAATTTCCAGTCAACCTTTAGTGGTATTATAACACAGTGGAAGACCACATGAAATCTTCGAGTGGATGTGCAGAGGTTGTTAACTTTCTGCAGAGCCAATCACTACAGACCTCCAAACTTCATGTGCTCGTCCGATTAGCTGAAGAACAGTTCATGGAATGGGTTTCCTATGCTGAGCAACTGCGTCTAAGCCTTACGTTACGGGATGTAACGCCACTGGACTGTAGAGCAGTGGAGACATGATCTCTGAAGTGATGAATGACACTTCTGTCTAGGATGTCACAGGGTGAGAAGCTGGGTCCTTCACAGATGGCCGTTCACTCTCACAGCCTTGTTAGCTAGTTAAGCTAACATGCACGTCTTTGGATTAAGGGAGGAAACTGGAGTACAAGAACTTAACTTCAGCCCCTAAATGTGTCACATGCAGGCAATTTGAAGTTTTAGCTTTAAAAACATGAATATTTCACAGTTCCAGCTGTTTTAAATCTTTGCTGCTTTTCAGGAAGGTTTGGACTGCTGCCCCAAGATTTCACAAGTGAGGGATCAGCAACAGTGTAGCTAAGCTTTTTATTTCATCCTGTCATGAGTGTCGAGAAAGAACAAAAAGTATGAGATGTCATTGGATGTCAAAGATCAACTTTTTTTGCATATAGTTCGGATCTCTGGAGGGAACTTCTATCCAGCTGGTCTTCCATCCTCGCTGACTTGCATCAGAGGTTTTGCAGACACATCGAATTGCTGCTAAAATAATCTCCCAAAAAATGTGTAATTTGAACACTCCAGTGAAAACTCCCCCCCAGACTTGCGCACTAAACGTTTGATCGTATTCGTGAATGTCAAGCATTAAAATATAAATCCAAACTAGAGTCGCTTCAACAAAGGCCCAATTAATTAATAAGCCAGAGGACAGATGGGTAATCTAAAACTATTTTTCCATTTAAGTTACTTTTAAAGTCCACGACTCAAACATTCCACTCGTATTCGCTTTAGTGTGTTGGTACATTTATTTCTCATTATATTGAGGAATGATGGTAAAAAGAATGTGGTGACTTTGCCTTTGGCTTCAAGAGACTATTGCAGACATTTTCAGTTTTCTGACACTGTGGAAGCAAAGAAATCATAAAAAAGATGTGAGGTCGCTTCCACCTGTGTAATGTCAGCAATGCTTGCGTAATTCAAAGTTTCTTTTGTCGTAAGTGTTTGAAACAAATGTCAAAAGTGTTTTTCACATTTGACATTTGGTTGAAGATTCTTTTTCTTCAGGTGACAAGAGTAATTTTAATAACAACAATTAATAAAGAGGCATTGATGCTGCAACTGCAGGATTTGTTTTCTTTTGTGTTTATGAAGATAGAAAGTGGAACATTTACAGCAGGATACATTTGGTTTTTTGTCATTTTTGACAGTCTAATAAGCTCTTTTGTAACCATTTCTCAGCTGCTCTCAAAAGTCCGGTGTATCGCTACGTGGTGAGGCACACGCCATCCGGACCTGTCAACACGTCCAGCGACCTGCTGCCATTCCCCAGCCGCTTCTCCTTCCACTGTCTGGATGCCGTGGCGTTCTTTGGAGGGCTGGAGTTCATTTTAGGGAAACCTCTCTCCGATAAGGACCGGCGCTTTCAGGATCTCATCACACGCAATCTCGTCAGCTTTGCCAAAACAGGTGAGGGCTGTTTGTAAATCATAGATAAGAGAAGTTATTGTGTGTGTGGAGTTAAAATAGTGGATTCAGGGCTTCAAATAAGTCTTTGCAAGTAATTGCTGTGAGCCAAAACTTCAGGCTAATAGACAAGTTCAGATATCTCTGTGCTTGAGAATGAACAAAATGCCACCTGCCTAAACCTTCTGTTTGCGAGGTGCAGCCAATCAGAAGAAGAGGAATAAAAACAGTTAACTGAGGTGCTACACTTTGTGTTTTAAAAAAAATCAAAGTGAGCAAACCCTACTTTATCAGATGTGATGTGATGATGGCAAGAACCCGTCTTTTTGTATTTGTATTACACATCAGTGTTTGTGCTGCTCGCCCATCTCACTGCTGCCACTCAGGACCAGAAAATGACCCCTAAAATTCCTCTAAGGAGCAGAAGAGAACAATAAGAGAATAGGGTTGCTCTTAGCATCCGAGATAAAAGCAGGTTCCTAACACTAAATGGTGTTTCTCCTTCTGCACATCTCTATCAGCTGACCTCTGTGCCCTTTGTTAAGCAGTGCTCGGAGCTTGCTGATGTTCCTTTGTTCAGAGTACCTGTGAGTTAACTTATAGCTCAGGAGGTACTTTGAACAAATTCAGCAGAAACAATCCTCATCCATCGAAAAATGTGATGTAAAAGACTTTTAGCCTTATGAAGGGCTCATAAGGAACTACCTTGGATTTCTCATTTGATGACTCAGTGTATTAGTGTGACGTGTTTTTTTTTTTTCTTTGCCTTTGTACATTGAAATTCATGTCATCACGGCGTGTCTTTATTAAGCAGCAGCCTCCAATGCTGAAAATGAAACTGCATTACACCGATGGCAATTTGAGGCTGGCTCCCAAAGATTTTGGACTCCGTCGATAGTTTGCCGTTTTGTAACAAATGTAAGGTGGTGAGATTTTGTGTAGCTGATCCACTTGCTTGCTTTGAAGGGTTAAAGCCTGTTTGTGGCTGATTGCCAGCACATGGCTTTTACCCATCGGCTGTGTGCGTGTGCTGCAGACTGTGCCGTATCATATTGTGCACAATTTTACATGAAAGTGTCATATTGTCACATCATTGCTACAAGCACACCATGTGTTTATATTTTTCAGTGTGGACTACAACAAGAAAAACCCAGGCGTGTCATACCACGTGTCCAATGATTGATTTAGTAAAACCGAAGCTACTCCAACAACCTCCAGCAAAGCACAACGCTTTGAAAAATATCCATGAAAACTGTTCTCACCAAAGGTGGGAGACACAAGCAGGTGGTGACTGAAAAGTTAAAAAATGACTCAAACTAATTCACTTGCTAGTCGCACTCCATATGACACGAAGAGCAAATGCTGGGTTGAAATGATGGATCCAGTTATATGATGGTAAAGGAGAGCTTCGAGTATTTTCTTTTTCTATATCATCAGTTGTTATCACACGTTTTCTCCAGATATTGACATGATTTTGAGGTTATATCGCTCACCCCTTAGCACACTGGTGGACAGTAAATGGTCGGACACACAGAGATGTGGGTTCATCTGAAATTCTGATGGATATAACGTCCACTACTGAGACCCAAGCACACCCTCACAAGAGTGGCTGATACAACAGTGGTGACAGATGGCTACAAAGGGAGCGGGACACACGTTGACTCCACTAATTTCCTTTTTGCATATCACTTTCAGAGGCAGCCAAAAAGGATAAGGAACTGGCCAGATGCAGATTTAAAAAGGAAAACATACTGTACACTAGACTGTGTGCTGGACGAGGGGATTTGACCTTGTCCACCTCCCGCCTTGATACTTTTGTGCCTTCAAGTTACACTGTTTCTCTTTACTCCTTGCAGGTAAGGTGGAGACAAAGTGGTCCGAGTACCCATCAGCCATTGCTTTCTTGTCCGACATCCTTGAGGTGGACAGTAACTACACCTCTCCTCAGTGTGATCTGTGGAGGAAGAACGGCCTGTATGCCTACGCCTGGATGAACTGAGCACAGACGGCAGCTGGAAGTCACTTTGCAGTTTCTCTGCTTTGTCTCTCATCCAGCTCAAATCCCACAGCAGCCGCTGTTAGTTTGAATCCTCAACAGAGATGAAACGTTTGTTTGAGGCAGCGTTTGATTGCTCAATCTTAAATCTATTATTTTAAAGTCCAGCAACGAGCCATATTTGTGTTTTAAATAATTTCTCACTTCATTCCTAGTTTAAGTTTGTGTGGTTTTTTTTCCAGTTACATTTCCTATCTTGGCCAGGTCTCCCTTGAAAAAGAGGTTTTTAATCTCAATGGGATCTTCCTGGTTAAATAAAGGTTAATAAATAAATTTCAGTTAGAGGTGCAGGGAATTCTGGCTGATCCACAGGATGTCGCTATGGACCGTTTTAAAACTAACAGCTTTATATTCAAGGAAGCTTATCTTGTTTGCATTAGAGCGAGGTGAGAAAGACTTAACAGACTCTGGGTCTGCATAAAGTAACTGTACATTAAACTAGGTGTGTAAGTGTAATGGAGCAGACCAATGGGAGCTGCAGTGAACTTGGGTTGTTATGGGTTTCAAAGAAAACATGTTTGTGCCAAATCAATCTGAAACATGAAATGAAGTCCCCTTTATCTGGGTGCAGTCATGTAACATTACTTTAAAACACACAGGAAGTTAAACTTCGCTGATCTGCTGAACATGTTTATAGATCAAAAACAAGTTAGAACCCTCTTCAAAAACCTCGTGAAATCCACTCGACCGAGGGAAAGTTCTTCAAGTCTGGCTCCTCAGAGCAGTTTTGGAAATATACAAAAGAAAGTTTTTCTTTCCTCAAATTAAGCTTTAAAAAGGTAAAACATTTGGATAAAGGCAGGAATGCTGTTTTCCTCCTCTTTATATGTAATATGATGAAACATTTCTAAACCTGGAGTCTCTAAGAAGAAGTCCCTGTTTGACCGCTCACGCTGTGCAGCAGCTTCTGTTTCTGACCTTTGAATGGTCATCACTGGGATGAGAGCGGGTCTGCAGCTGAAACTCAGCAGCCGTGTCAGCCAAGTCGGACATGAAGCGAGACCAAATTGAAAACAGAGGAAACACTTTGGCCACACCAACACAATCTCCTCTTATCAACTGTGCTAACTGAAAGATTTGCCTTCCTGCAACTTCATCCACTCACAAAAATGAAAATGAAAGTGAAGTGTCTTTCAAGGTTTTTAGAAACTGAAGAGAATCCAGTGCACTCTGCAGATGAATAAGTGTAAGTGGGGACTGGGTCTTTCAGAAAGTACCAGCTGCTCTGAGGGCAGTTCAGAGGCGTACAAGGAGACACATTTGATTTCTTCTTTTTTATAAGCCAGAACATTTCTTCTCCAGCTGATATAAAGCAATAATAACCTTAACGAAGGCTCAGTGTGTCTCTCATCTTTGCAGATTGTTGCTGCTAAAGCCTTTAACTGCTTCTAATGTTTTTAAAGAAGTGCAAGGGTTCTTCAGATCATTTGTTTTCTAAAGACGTGCAAAGTCTTGTTAAATATATTTGAGAATACAAAGGAAGGATATCATTTCACTATCATTTCTGTCAACCTGGAATTTCGGGGTTTGCCAGGACACATCCAGTCCTGATGACTAAAAGGCTTTTCGAGGATTTACTTTGTGTCCTTTATTCAGATTTTAAATGAAAGACTGCAGTTACATTCCTCCTGCTTCACAAAGTTTAGTGAAATCGCAAAATAAGTTAAAAAGAAATGATCTTAATAAGAAGCTTAACGCGACTTTGTAACCATTTGTCTAATGTCCAAAGTCCACTCAGACAGAGACACAAACATAGTTGTTACAGCTGTAAAAGTATGTAAGTACACCCAGGTCATTTTCACACGGACTCTTTGTCTGTATTTACAGAGGAAATATTAAGGTATGAAGGGAATATTTTTAAAAAAGAGATTTTTGCTTTATAATTTCAAGACAAATGTGTCCGTGTTATTGTCAACTGTGAATGTGCTGTTGAGTCACGGGATGTTAGTTTTGAATTTTGTCACTTTCTGCTGTTTGCACTGATTTCAAGCTTGGCCACTGCGAACATGTGAACACGTTTCGTTCTTTGTATATTTGATTTAATTTGTTTTGATTGGTTTTAAATGCTCGCTTCCTTTTGCTCCTCATTTGTTGTGTTGTTATGTGAATCCAATCAGCAGACAGTATGTATTTAAAGATGTACCACATTTCCATTTTAATCAAACGACACTAATCATTGCCATCAGTTTGTTTCTATCTGCTTTGGTTTTGCATCGTGTTTCTGTTGTTTTTGGAAACAGCACTTTGATGATTATATTTGGCTGTGTGTTCATGTGTTGATGTTCACTTTTGTATGTTCAATAAAACTGCATCATGCTGACTGTTGTTAACCTGCTAAACTTGAGGATTAGTATTAGTAAATTAGTATCGTTCTCTTGGTTGGAAGGATGTAAACGTTTTGTTCGTTTGTTTGTTTTTTACAGTTTAATGAATTTCCTGTATTAACTGTCCAGTTTTGTTGATCAATACAATAAGAGTAGCACAAATTACCAAGTCAGAAATAAGTAGACTTAGTAAGGAACCAAGTAAGAAAAAATATAGCACAAGCTAAGGTTTTACATGTGTTTCTTTCTAGAAGCAGAGCAGGAATTTATCTAAAGAGATGCAGCTGAAATAAAATCAATATGTCTTTGATATAAAGGTCTGTTAGAAATTGTCACAGTTGGTGTGCGGTTGGGTAGGTTGAGAGCCATTCACTGGCTAAATCGTGAAAGTTAAGATGGAATACTATTAAAAACCTCTGTCAAGATTCAAGATTTGTATTTGCCATTTGCGCACAGGACAGGAAATGCACAACAGTCCATCCACACTGGAATTGTTGTGCAGAGCTCTCTAGGTCAAGTCACATTTTTAAAAGGTAGAAACAGCAAATAAAGGAAAGTAGAGATCAAGCAAAGAGTGGAGCAATCTTCTAGTAGTATTCATGATATAAAAAGATTTTTTTTTTAAAAAGTCCGGGAAGTTAGGTCTCCCGTGTTAACTCACAAAGTCCTGACAACGCGAGTACGAACTCGCATACTTGAATATTTAGAAACGGCTTAACAGTCTGCAGTCTATGAACAAGCTAACAATGTTAGCTCGGTGGCGAGTAGCCTTCAGTAATAGTAATAAAAATCACACAGCAATAGTACATCGAAGATACTGAAGTTTCGTCCGTCCCATTCTTATGAAGTGGTGTCGGAAACGCATTCCTGCCTGTGCACTGCTGCCTCTGTTGTGCTGCCTCTGGGTCCATTGTGTAACTGACGCCGCCAACATTAACAGGACGCTTACATTAGAGCCTCTTATTGCGTGTTTTGTTTGGGTGTCCTGCAATCAGAATCAGAGAAACTGAATTAATCCCAGGTGGAAATAGAGTTATCCAACTGAACTGTTTATCCCATCGTACATTTGAAATGAGGTAAAGTAGTGCTGTGTTCTTTTAAGTGTTCAGTGTCTTTTGCTTGCCATCAGTCTGACAGTTGCAGGGAAGAAGCTGTTGAAAAGCTGCTGTTGTTCTGTGTGTGATGATGCTGTCCGCTCTGTTGTGTCTGAGCAGAGAGTGAGCTGGATGGTGTGAGTCCCTGATTATTCTCTGCTCTTTTTCAGCAGCGTTGTTGTGTACAGAGAGTACATGGAAGGAGGCTTTGTGACCCTTTGCAGAGCCTTCCTCTCTGCCTGTGTGGTGGTCCCGTACCAGACAGTGATGCCTGTGGTGAGGATGCTCTCTACAAGTCCTCTGTAGGCCTGGGTGAGACGGCGATGATTCATGCCAGCTTTCCTGAGATAGAAATAAAGCCTTTGCTGGGCATTTTTCACTGTTGCTGTGGTGTTGAGAGTCCAGCTCAGGTCTGATGTAACCTGCAGGCCCAGGAATCTGTGGCCGTTGGCCCTCTCCACCTCTGTCCCTTTGATGATAAGAGGCTGCAGGGGACGGGGGGTTCTTCCTGAAATCCAGTATTACTTCCTTAGTCTTGTCCGTGTTGAGGATGAGGTCATTTTCCTCTCCATAGGCAAGAACACTGTCTACCACAGTCCTGTACCCAGACTCGTTCCCCCCCCTTGATGAGCCCCAGGATGGTGGTGTCACCAGCATATTTGATGACGATGGAGTTTTCCTGGGTGGAGACACAGTCATGGGTGTACAGGAGTTTGGGGCTGAGGCAGCGGCCCTGTCGAGATCCAGTGCTGACGGTGAGCTCAGCAGAAACGTGCCCTCCCATTCTCACCACCTGTGGTCTGTCTGTCAAAAAGTCCAGAATCCAGTTGCAAGTGGGAGTTGGGATGCCGAGGTCTGTCAGCTTCTCCATCAGCTTGCCCGGGTGGATGGTGTTTAAAGCTGAGCTCTAGTCCAGCATCTGCTGCTCTCCAGGTGTTGCAGAGTAGCTATTGCTGTTGCATCATCTACTGATCGATTGGGACGGTATGCAAACTGGATGGGGGTCTATGGTGTCCAGGACCCTGTGGTTGATGTGTGTGAGAACCAGTTTTTTTAGACACTTCATAACGACTGGTGTGAGGGCCACTGGCCTGAAGTCGTTCAGGGAGAAGCTGTCAAGTTTTTGGGAACTGGTATAATGATGGAGGATTCAAAAATACATGGGACTACTGCCTGGGATAGTGACAGGTTGAAGATATCAGTGCACACAGCTAGTTGTTCCCCACAGGCCTTCAAAACTCTGGGAGGAACTCCATCGGGTCCCACAGCCTTGTGGGGATTCACTTTTTTCAGAGCTATGTGATAATAAAGATGACGTGGAAAATGCAAAGGAACACAAAACATTACTTACCGACAGGTTGCTACCCCACCGCAGTGTTAAGGAAGATACTTTTACTGTGCCACATTCATAAATAAGCACATTACTCATTTGCACTTCAGATGTCCCATTAGTAACTTCTTATTGTTGTTTTTTAAGCTACTTAACATGGACCTATGGATCTTTGAAGCTAAAATAAACAACTCAATGAAGCAGTGTTGTGTTTACACAGAACATATAACACACAACAGCGAAGAACCATTTCAAATAGTATCTTTACTAATTTGTTACTGGCAGTCTGTCACAAAAACTGATATTTTGTTCATATTTCATTGGTTTCCCAGGTTAGTTTCCCTCTCAGACTTTTTTATATTTAGTTGAATCTATGTAAAAAATAAATGAAAGATTTAAAAAAAAGTCTGAAAGGCATAAAATAACATTTTGCACCAACAAAAATGCTCAAGAATGGTTTTGTGGTAAATGGATTGGTTCCTATAGAGTGCTTTTCTAATCTACCTGAGCACTCAAAACACGTTATACATTTTATCTGAGTGCTTTCTATCTAACATTCCTGCTACAATGGATGCATCAGAGAGCAACTTGGAGTTAGTCTCTTGCCCAAGGATACTTGACATACAGACTAGAGCACCGATTAGTAGATGACCTGCTCTACCTCCTTGGCAGCAACCCCATTTTTCAGCATGATAATGATCCCAAACACTTTGCCAGTGCAGTCAAAGCATACCTGGATAGAAAAACAAACACTGGAACAGTATCAGTCATGGATTGTTCTCTCCAAAGCCCAGACCTAAACATTACTAAAGCAGTGTGGGAAAATCTGGACAGAGAATGGAACAAAAGGCAGCCAACGTCCAAAGAAGAGCATTGAATGTCCTTCAGGAACCCTGCAGAACTATTTCTGAAGACTACTTAAATAAATTGCAAGAGTTCTAAGAGAGTTCAGGCTGCATTGAAGAATGGATGTAGCCATACAAAAAATCTAATTTAGTATTTCCATTCATGCTTGCATGTTTCAGTAAAGTGCTGCACCTCATTCCCATTCTCCTCGAAAAATATTAAGAAATGAAGGGCATGGAAGAATGGAAGAAAAGCTTGCTCCGTGCACTGCTGAAACAATCTGCAGAGGTTTCCATCGTGGGCTTATCTCTCTGTGAGGAAAAGCTATAAATGTGCCTGAAAAAGCCTGAAACACTTGAAACCCATCACTCACAAACGTCAGCTGACTGACCCTTGGAATCAGCAAAGAGCTGTGGAGCGATAGTATCAGAGCAATCCCTCGGACTGCATTCTTCTGGACAGAGAACTCTGATATTGTCCACTGGGATTGCCATACCTATCACAGCTGCAGTCTTCTGCTTCTTCTCAACCACCATTATGTCTGGCTAGTTGGCCAGTATGTCTGACTGGAACTTAAAGTCCCACAGGACCTTAGCCCTGTTCTTCTTAACCACTTTTGGCGGTGCCTCCCATCAGGAATTGGAGAACTGGCCTATTCTGTGCTTCTCTGATGTTGGCTTCCAGCCTCCTTCTCCATGGAGAGAAGTCCTGTCCCATTTTTTTTTAACATGTTATTGCCATGTAATTCAAAATGAGCTAATATCTGTCTCAAAATGACACTTTTTTTCAGTTAATCATTTTGATCATTTTGTATGTTTTTCTGTATTGTGTTGTGAATAAAATATAAGTTAACAAGATTTGCAAGTCATTGAATTTTTACTTACATTTAACAGTTTCCCAACTTTATTAAAGTTGGGTTTATATACATATAGAACTGTACTCGATCTAAAATATGATGACCATTTGAAATTTACATCCTGGCTGTAGGTGAGTGAGTGCTCCCAAAAAATCCCCCCCCCCCCCCCCCCCAAAAAAAAAAAGTCTTGAAAGTGGAAGTTCTTGATTGTTATTATATTAGTGGTATTATATTCTACTGTGCTATTCAGGAAAGTGAGGCAGAGACAGAGGTCATCCATGGCAAAGACTAAGTAAAGTCTAAGTGGTGCCATGACACCAGTCAGTCAGAAGTGCCAGCTTAATGCCAGATCAATATATATATATCTGACCTTTTACCAGACCAGAGGCTCATCCTTATGTGTAATAACCTAACTGAAACTACATGTACTATGTTGAATAAATGTTCTAATCAAGAACCTCTACTAAAAGCTTAATAATAGAATATAAAAGTATAACAGACAATTTGAATAACCTAGTAATTCAAATAGCCTCGTCTAACCTGCTCCTCAGAATAACTTTCGGTTTCAGTTCTGCAAAGCCTGCAACTTCCTGTCAACTGCAACTTAGTCTTTCTGAAAGACACACACACACTGTTTAAACATCTGAATGCAATATCAATGCTGCAGATTATATTATTAATGCAATAGTAATGATGATGATTATTTAACAATAGCAGTAAAATAATTTCCCTGCTCCACAATATACACTGAACAAAAATATAAACGCAACACTTTTGTTTTTGCTCCCATTCCCCATGGGATGGACGTAGAGACCTAAAATTCATTCCAGATACACAATATAACCATCCCTCCCAAACAGTGGTCACAAATCAGTCCAAATGTGTGGTAGTGGGCACATCTGCCATATTGCGATAATCCATCCCACCTCACAGGTGTGCCACATCAGGATGCTGATCTGACATCATGAGTAGTGCACAGGTGTACCTCAGACTGCCCACAACAAAAGGCCACCCTGGAATGTGCAGTTTTGTCTCACAGCAAAATGCCACAGATGCCACAAGCAATGAGGGAGCGTGCAATTGGCATGCTGACAGCAGGAATGTCAACCAGATCTGTCGCCCGTGCATTGAATGTTCATTTCTCAACCATAAGCCGTCTCCACAGGTGTTTCAGAGAATATGGCAGCACATCCAACCGGCCTCACAACCGCAGACCTCGTGTAACCACACCAGCCCAGGACCTCCACATCCAGCAGGTTCACCTCCAAGATCGTCTGAGACCAGCCACCCAGACAGCTGCTGGAACAATTGGTTTGCACAACCAAACAATTTATGCACAAACTGTCAGAAACCGTCTCAGGGATGCTCAACTGCATGCCTGTCGTCCTCATCGGGGTCTTGACCTGGCGTATACGACAGCGTGTACCAGTTCCCACGAATATCCAACAACCTCGCACAGCCATTGAAGTGGAGTGGACCAACATTCCACAGGCCACAATTGACAATCTGATAGACTCCATGCGACGATGTGTTGCACTGCATGAGGCAAATGGTGGTCACACCAGATACTGACCGGTTCTGGGTCCCCAGACCCCCAATAGCGCAAAAAACTGCACATTCCAGGGTGGCCTTTTGTTGTGGGCAGTCTGAGGTACACCTGTGCACTACTCATGATGTCAGATCAGCATCCTGATGTGGCACACCTGTGAGGTGGGATGGATTATCTCAATATAGCAGATGTGCCCACTACCACACATTTGGACTGATTTGTGACCACTGTTTGGGAGGGATGGTTATATTGTGTATCTGGAATGAATTTTAGGTCTCTACGTCCATCCCATGGGGAATGGGAGCAGTAACAAAGGTGTTGCGTTTATATTTTTGTTGAGTGTATATATATATATATATATATAAAGAAATATATGTACATACATTTTTACAGCGTATTGTGTTCTGTATCCTGATTGGCTGTAGACCATTGTCACTCAGTCTCGTGCCGTGTCTCCTGTACAGTACAGAACTCGTTCAGTTTGTCAAATTTACATAAATCTTTGATCCTAGCAGTGTGACTCTGCTGTACTGTAAGTTTGTAAGTTTTCTCCCCAACAAACACAACAATGTTGACGAAGCGTTTTGCACCGTCAAAGGCAGCTGCGGGTGCCTTTGGTTTAATTCTATAATACTGGACTTATTTTTCTACAAAGGTTTGAACTTTGAGGGTGTTTAAACAACAGAGAAAAGTGTGAAAATGTTCATGTCTGTCTGAGAAAAGTGTATAAAGTGTGTAAAGAGGAGTCTTGGAGTCTTCTCTCACCCCCATTCTCTGCGGCCTGCTGGAGCGGGGGGGCTAGGAGGAGTTGGCCGTCCGACTGCGGTCTGGAGTGTGGGGCCTCCCTGCTGCTGCGGAGTCGGGGCGGTCTGCCTCTCCCCACCGCAGGGAAAAGGGTAACACCACCTGGGTCTGGGTGCAGTTCCCCCCTCCATGGGCAAGGGTACCTAGACCCGGTTTGTAGAGTACGCTTGGGGAGTGTGATCGTGTGTACAGCGTCTCTTTATGTCTGTCTCCACGTTGGTTGAGTGTGGAGTAAGTGCATATGAGAGCATGAGGGTGGGAATGGATGTTTGTGTCTGTGTGTGCCTGTATGTCTGTGTCTATATGTCAGGTTGGGTATCAGACGCCACCTCTCTGGGGACATCTCAGGCCCTCCAAGGTTTGGAGGCCTATCTCCACCCACCACCACTTCCCCTGCCAGTGGCGGACTCCCTCAGGTGTCGGTGCGTTGGTGGTTCTTTGTGTCTGGGGGTGGGCGTCCGGGTACACACCGGCTCACTCCTTGGCGGCCGCTTATCGGGGCCTGGAGCCTGGGGCTCGCTCGGGCCACTTCGGAGGTGGGGTGCCCCCAGCCTCTCGGCCTGGGGCTCGGTCACTCAGGCACGGCTGGCTGCCGGCGGAGCTCACGGGCGCGTCACTGCAACTCCTCCTGGATTCTGCTCCGCGGCTGCTGAGTGAGCCCTCATCTGGGACTCTCCTCAGCTCTTACTGGGACAGTGGCGCGGCTGCCCCTCTGTTGGTCTTCCTTGGTCTCTTGTGTTCTGGGGGCCTCTGGATGTCTGGAGTTTTGATCTCCTCCACACTCCCTAGCAGATCGTTACATGGAGAAACCTTTGGAATGCAAGCATGCTGATCCACACAGGTATGCACACAGGTGTACACACGGGTATTCACAGACGCAGACTACAGCTTTCTTGGCTGCTGCCTCAAAGCACATTGTGCGCTGTCTATCTTGCGTGCTGCACAGTATCGTTTATTATTTAGTATCTACTGTTATCTACTGCTAGCTAGTTTATTGTGATGGTGCTGTTTTTTTTATTATGTTGCTCTTTGTTTTTTGCTTTCTCTTCTGTTTTTTTTTCTCCATACAGGTGACCCAGGTGTTTTGTTTTTTTTTGTTGTTTGGTTTTTTTTTTCTTTCTTCCCCCCCTTCTCACCGTCTCTTCTCCCCTCTAGTTTTCTTTCTCTCCCTCTCTTTCTTTCATTCTTTCCCCCTGTCCTATCCCCCAGTCATGTCTGTCCCGTTTGTAGCAACTGAAAATAAAATAAATTCATAATTATAATAAAGGTCAATCAAATGGACCAATATGGCAAGGCCATGATGATCCACTTGGTAAAATAAATCTGCTTGGCATCTTTCTTGGCCTTAAGACAACAATTCTGATGGCTAAAGATCCAAACGGGACACAAAAAAAAAAAAAAAAAAAAAAAAAGTGTGTAAAGAGGAGTTTTACAGCCCCCGGATCCAGGGAGGGCCTGTTTTGTATGAGCCTGGGCCACATAAAGCATATAAACCAAACCATAATCAGGCCAGATATGGCATGCCATCACATAAATAGTGCCATCATTGCCAGGCCTAGCCAACATCTGGTTGACATGCACCCTGCCATGACGCCAGTCAGTCAGAAGTATCAGCTTGACACCAGATCTGGGCCAGACCTGTCTGCTATGTGGGCAGAGGCTACAGAATGTGAATGACGTTCAGCAGCTTCAAGCAACTATAGTAGAAACTTTACTTCCAGGTGAGTGATTGAAGCGACTGCTAATGAGAGACTCTGTTGATGACCTGCAGTAAATAATTTAGAGGGTTAACTAAACAACCAGAGCCTGAAATGTCCAAGCAACCAGCCACCAGCTCCAAAGAAATGTGAATCGCATAAAAGTCCTCCTGCGATATTTCTGACTTCCACACTCTTCTGGTGTTTTGTGGCACCATTCTTAAGCCAGTTGTGATAACATTTAATAATCTTCTCCCACTAGAAGTTTATTAAAAGAAAAAGTTTTAGGCCTAATTTTAAAGTTAGTGTCTGAAAACTGAAACAGACATAGGAAATGTTTCTGTAGGGAATTCTGATAGCTGAGGAGTCCCTATCTGTAGGAGGACTCTGGGAAGTGCTCCGTCGGGATAATATGGTGTTAGGATTCCTTTGAGATATTCACATTTTATTAAAATCACTTCAGGAGTTAACATGGAGGCAGTATTGTAAGCAAATTTCCAGTTGTTTTCTGATACAACTGAACAAGCCAGTTAACTGTTTTTTGCTGCTCTGAATTTATATTCGAATATCAGCTGTGAAGGACCTTTTTGCAAACCTCTAACTCAATCATCATTTCATCTTTTCAGTCTTACAGATGTACTCAAAATAAAAAAAGCTCTTTTCACATTTGGTCGAGACGTGTTTCTTCAAACTGAAATGCTGTGAGTTGTGTCTTTACAAGTTCTGGTTGCCATAGAAACAAGGTTGTTAGAGCCTGGAGATGCACATTTTTAGAAAGTTTGAAAACATAATAAGCGAAGAAGAAGAAGAAAAAGATAACATAAGAAAAGTGAACCAATAACTCTTTTTGAAAAGTCTTCAACAGACAGCCATGTCTTCAAGGCCCAGAAGCCAGAAGCAGTTTTCACAGTAAGTTTTTGTGGAGTGTTTCTACTGTTTTTCTCTGTGAAGCCCGATTCGGTAAATGATGTATGCTAATTACTTTTTACTGTTCTTGCAGGAACACGTGTGGTTTGGGGGAAAAGAAGAAAATCCATGATCAGAGTGTTGTCCTGTGTGAAATGCTGAAGGGAGAAAGACAGCTCGCAGGGCTTAAAGCCAAGGATGAGGAAGGCACACAGGTGTGAATTTGTCACTGGCATTTCTGGCAGTTTAAGGTTTATCAGGTAGCCAGTGTTAATGGTCAGTGTTGGGACTAACGCGTTATTAAGTAACGCGTTACAGTAACTACGTTATTATTGTGGTAACGAGCACGGTAACTAGTTATTATGCCAAAATCAGGAACGCGTTACTCGTTACTGGGATTTAGATAGGCTCGTTATTCGTTACTTCATGTGGTGGCTCTCGCGGAGCTTCCACAGATTCAATAACATTAGCAAGTGATGGAAGCCAGCAGGTGGATGAAGGAAAGGGGAGGCAAGAGGAGGAGAGACCCGAAGCGGCCACCCGTCCGAGTATCAGGTGAACTGACCTTCAGGTAAGAAGTTATGACCTGCAGTCTATCTGGGTCAGATATAAACCAAGTTTAGTTGGAGTTTATTTTCGTTGTGTTGACTTTTTCGTACTGCGTGCTAGCTAGCATGACGGGGTTTCTATAGAGATTGACAGACCACGTGACTTTCGCGCATTGCATGCCGGGAACTCGTGGCAAAACAATCCAAGTACCGCATCAAATGCGAGCATTTGCAGCACCGCAAAACGTTCATTCTCCGGTTCCAAAACCTTCTTGCTTTTTCTTTGCCCCCCAAAAAAGTTATGTTCAAAACGAAGGAGAACAATGCCGGTCCGTACAAAGACAGACTCGACGAAAAGTCAAAGAAAAGATAAGAGGAAAAAATCAAAGGAGTGAAAGGGTCAGACCCTTACGAGCACACAGAGGGACCAAAGATGTTAGCGTGCTGCCCAACTTCCCACGCTCATATTTATAATTATACGGTTCTTGGAGTGAGTGCATACACTCGTGAAGTTTAGTAACTTCAGGTCACTGCAACAAGCCCAGGTACAGTTTACCGACGGATGGGTGCAGGACCTTGAAATGCACCGTGTAGAAAGTAAAGACCATCGTACGAACAAAGGTAAGTTTACCAGTCTCACAAATCGTCTTCATAAATACACATTCCTTAACCGTTTATTAATAGGACCTTTGCGCTCAACGTTAATTAATTAGCAGTGGAAATAATTTCTGGTACGCATCACAGAAATGTAGCAGTGACAATAATATTGTATGCTGTAATCGCACTGGACAATTAGTGATAGAAAACAACAGTTTTATCCTGTGAATAAAAGTATATGTTTTTGTCAATGTAACATGGTAATAACAGAAGCGAAACACAATATTGAGTCAGGACAATTTACTATTTATGCACAATAAACAAAGGAGCATAGCGCGACAATTTCTGTTCAGCGCCAGACTTGCTTGTAACCTATATCACCAATTATGTTATGAAAAATGACGCATTAACTACTACAAAACACTGACCTTCGTGTAAATGCTTGGAGCAGACTAACCTGTGAGCTGGAGGGTTCTGGGACGTTATATTTGCTCTTTGAATGGCTGCAATCCAGGCCATCCGTTGCCTCTTTGTTACTTCAGAAACATGGCTCGAACAATTTCTCTTCAACGACGTAATCCGATAACAACCGATCTCTTTACCCGTCGGCTTCCCGTGGCTGTCATGCGACCGGCTATTGCAGTTAATAATACAACAGCTTCTTGACATTTTTGTGTTTCTTTTTATCGCTGTGTAACTGATTTCAATTGAAAGCCTGCGTGCGCTAGTACCTCTTGCCACGAGTTCCCAGAATCCTTTGCGGTTTTACCCCTGAATGACGTCACATTTTCAATCTCTATACAGCTGGGTGGTGCTATGTTACTGATGTTGAACTTTATTTTGTTTATACGGTTAATTATTAGAGTTTCCAACCGTCCTGTAAAAAACGGAATTGTCTCATATTCAGAGAAATTATTACGCGTTTCGTATTGAGGTGAAAAGGAACAATTTGTCCCAGACTTCAGCTACAATGAAAAAGACACAAAGCTGGAGTTATTCTGTGTTTACGCTGCACAGCTGCCTCTTCTTCTCTCATCCTCTCCCCTCCCTCTCCTGTTTCTACTTCAATCATGAAACTGATCAATGATCAGCTGATCTGCTTTTCCCTCTTGTTTATTTATCGTCCGCTTTGCACCAGAAAGAGGAAACCACCGGATGTCACGTTAAACAACAGCAGCACGTTTGATCAGCTGTTGTTAGAATTTATTTAATATTACTTTCTAGTATCAGCTGATGTTTGCTGGAGCCATAAAGCTGGATATGTGGTGGTTTTGTCCCAGTCCAGCCCTGTATGCAGCTCATCTGCAGTCTGGTGTTACCTACATCTTCCTATTCAGAAGGCAGAATTTCCGAGTTCTGAGTACAATCAAAAAGCGCCACGACTGCAGTTTTTGTGTTGGATGTAAAAAGCGCACATGACGCTGTAACGTAGGCTAGAATCATGGCGGTGGTCAACGACGGTCCAGGCGTGGGATTTCTCTGTGTTCCCCGGGCCATCTTGTTGATTTTCACGTTTTGTTGCTTCCTGTTTTATTTTGTTAATCTGTCTCCATCTTGTTTTCTCTTGGTTAGTTTCAGCTGTTTTCCCCAGTGTTTTCATTTCCCCCGATTACCCCAATGTGTAATTAAACCTCTGTTTGCATTTGTTCGTTGCTGCCTTGTACTGTTTACCCGCCTGTGTGGCCTGGCCCTAGTTCAGCTTCACTTGATATCTCTTCAACACAGATGTTTTGGATACGAAGCAGTTGTTTCTTGAGAGTCTGTTGATAGCTTTATGTCCTCAGTTTTAAGCTCTTTTCAAACACACGGTTTCACCATAAGTACCCTTGAGGCCTACTGTCCTGAAAGTCATCACAAGTATTCCCTTAGTAACGTAAACCTTTTCTACTTTGTGTGCATTTCTGTAGGAGCTAAAAAGTTTGAAGGACCAGACAAAGGAGCTGCAGGATGACATTAATAAAATACAGGAGCGCTTTCATGAAGCCTTTGTTGAGGTACTGTAGAAGACCATTTCACACAAGCTGAATTTCAGTTTTATGGTTGGAACGAAACTCAAATTGGACCTGAAACTGTGTAGGATGAAGATGCTGATGATGCTCTGGAGGAAGCGAAGGCAGACAGCAAAGAGTTCATTCAAAAGGAGGCAGAGTTAGAGAGATTAAAGAAAGAGTATGCTGAACTGATGGAGAGGAGAGAGGAGCTACAGCATCAAGTTCAGAGGCACTCAATGTACAAGCACTTCATGGAGCGTGTGCTTAAAATAACAAAGGTACAGTATTTTTATTTCATGCTAACAGTAATCAGTTCATTTAAATAATGTCTTTATTGTCAGTGCACATGCATATCATGTGTGTATATATATATATTATTTTTTGACTTTTGGATCCAAATCATTTTCACCCCTCAGCTGTTCCAGGCTAATGGTGGGCGGCGTGGACAACTTGGTGAATGTAATAACTTGGCGACAAGTATGAGGAGACATATGATTTTGAAATTCATACCATAGCTGATCTACTACGTCATTTTTTTTTTTACCCTTATCTGTGTTTCTATTGTCCTGAACCGTCTGCCAGAGGACAGACTTTCAAACAAAGTGACCAGGGTGGGATGAACGTCTCATTGTGGTGTTTTAATTTTACTTTAATGTTATTAATGTCCTACTTTGAGGCAATAGGAATTGTCAAAGACTTTACAGGCGAGAGACAGGCATCTGATGATCTTCTGGGTGATGATGAGGACCCTTTAGAGCACTTTCTTCTCTGATGCTGTGCAGCTGTCAAATCTCATACAGATTAAATATGTCAATCTGCACTTTATGGAGCAGCAAGAGAAGGACACCAGTTGTTTTTTAGTTGACTTGGTTCTTTCAGAGGATCCTCGGGACAAGAGCAGGGACATAGAGACTGGCCCCGGTGTGGTAGAGGGTTAGCCCTGATGCTGGGGGAGACGTTGTCCAGTGTATCTGCTCTCCTTGTAGCTGATGGAATTTAGGATTAACTGCTATTAAATCAGCGTGGCTGAAGTCCTTGCTATGATGTGAACAGCCTTAGGATACATCCTGTGACTGTGTGATGCAGATGAACAAGAGCCAAGTTAGCGTCAGCATCTGGTGGAATATACACAGCAGTTATCACAACAGTACCAAACACTGTTTCAGAAATATCTCAGATATCAAATATCAATATTTGACTATTTATCCATCCATCCATTCATGACTCCCATGTTAAAATACCAGCTTTACAGTATTAAAAAGCATACAGTTAGAGTCTGCAGGAAAATGTAGTCCCAGTGCTGTGTTGAGACAAGCACAGGTGAACTATTATCAGTCTAATAGCAGAACCCACAAGCTAAACAAAATACCAAAAGGGGAACACTGGAAGCTAACGAGGAAGAGGAACAAGAAGCAAAAGCAGACAATGAGATGAAAAAATAGGGGAAGACAGAGGGGTGAGTGAAGGAACCGCTGAAAGTCAAAGGGGAAAATGAGACTGGGAAAAGTAAAACTAACAGTAACCATGCAGAACAGGGAATACCGAAATAAAACAGAGCCAATCAAAGGTTGCTTTTTGTATGAAAACGTGTGGGGGAAAACCTGCTGTGTGTCAAACTCCAGCACAGAGAGCACAGAGCACCATCCATAAGTATTGTATCAATTATTAATGATGATAATAATGATGTTAAACAGTGATTCCTCCACCGAAAACACTGAAGATAAAGCTGCAAGCAAAGCTGTGTGTATGTCTGTGTGTTACAGTTTGGGGATACTGAGGCTCTCGCAGACTACACAGAGAGTCTGCTCCATTTTCAAGATCAGTTCTACCAGAAGGAGATGAAGTTGCAGGATGAGGTCGACCAGCAGAAGAAAGCACTGTTAACCCTGCAGGACCAGCACAACTTGGTGGTAATGCAGAAAAACAGTCTGCTGTCTCAGCTCCAGACCGAGCTAGAGAAGACTCAGGCCGAAGCTCTCACATGGGTACCGGACACAATCCTGGATCACATCCCTGCAGCAGAACTAAGGCTAGGTCAAATATACACTGTGAATGGCATTATGTGTTGCTGTCTTCATACAGGAACAAAAGTGGAACCACATTCAGGAAACAGCTGCAAAGAAGACACTACAACTGGGAAAGATTAAGATGGCGATCCTAAACCTCTATGAAATGACAGCAGGTGCCATAGGAGAAAAGGAAGGAGTTGATATGAATGACACAGAGACGCAGCTGAACAAGGTAAACTCGCAGATCAGTTACTGACAAAGAGCTAGAGCAGCAGGAAATGATCAACATAACCGCCTGTTCTTCTTCTTATAGCTGCAGGTGTTCTCTGAGGATGAAAATGACATAGTGAAACAATATGAAGCCAGACTTCATGCAGCCAGTGATGGAAAGAAGCCAAACAAGGACAAAGGGAACACAAAACCCAGAAAAAAATGAACGCATATTCAGTTTCTTGGCATACCGAATCATTTATTACTTCAAATAAAGGTTGAAAATATTGAGGTTTTTGAGCTGTTTTCAAACTGAATATAACTGAATAGTTAATATTTTAGCTAGGACAGGTAACTTCAATAATACCTGAAAACTCAATTCCATGTGCAATCAGCAGCTGATTAGTTACTTTGGAAAGGCTCCTTAGTTTGTCTTCCTGGCTGTATTTATTCAGTTAGCAGTGGTGGAGCATTCGAGTGGAGCTACTGCGACTGGTTTTAATTTATTTATTTTGTTTTTCAATCCAGTGCCTGTTTTATTAAACAGTAGAATCAGGACATATATGTGAACCCAGCTGTCATCCTTAGTAGGCTGACACCTCAGACACACACTCCACGTCTTAATGTTACAGTATTTAGGATGTGCACTCTCAGTGACATTAAAAGGAGGCAAAACCTCATTATGTAGTCCTCATAATAAAGCAACTTGAGGCAATTGTAGTTGTGAAGTGGCATTGCATACATATACATACATATACATACAATACTGTATATCCAGAAAGCCTACATGCAGATGGTTTTGGGTGTCCACGTGACTGTTATGCAAATCATTGAAAACACAGAGGACAACACTGCCACCCTGTGGACATCAAAGAGTATTTTATTTACTCAGTGAACGAGCCCATTTATTTTCTTGGGCTGGTTAGATGTGCTTCTAATTAATAGTTAGGTAGAAGCATGTTGGATATTTGCTGAGGTTGTTGCATCTCTTAATCACAAGATGTTTACTCAGAATGCAGCAAAGCTCACACACAAAGGCACAGCCATGTGAATACAGTCCAGTGCAGTTGTGAGTAACACATCAGTGTAGATGTCTGTTGAACTAATAAAAATGTGACATGAGATTGTTTTTGGTGTCATTTCTAAAGCTCCCTGTCAGCAGAACTACACAAAAACCAAGAACAAAAATCAATGAACTCAGCTGAGAGGTGGAGCATGTGCAAAAGAAGAAGCTGCTACATTTTGGTGCTGGTGGACATTTGTGACATGGCTTTGGCCTTACTGGCCTTAAAGATTCCTTCTTGTCTGCTGCTGTTGTTTCATTAACAACCTCAGATATTTACAACACATATTTGATTTTGCTCTCAGAGTGAACACAAAGCACCAAAGACTCATTCAAGAACAGGAAAGAATGAATGAAAACCTGATTCTGTGTCATGTAGCAGAAACTCAGTGCCACTAGGGATACAAACGTGTTCAAGGTAACCTGCTGAAGAACAAAATAAGCATCAGTATGAGAAAGAAGAGTGATTTAAGTGACTTTGAGTGTGAAACTGCTGATCTACTGAGTTTTTCCACATGACCTCTGTAGGGTTTACAGAGAATGATCTGAGAAGGAGGAAATATCCAGTGAGCAGCAGTTCTCTGGGTGAAAACGGCTTTTTGATGCCAGAGGTCAAAGGAGAGGGCTCGGCTGCATCAAGCTGATAAGAAGGCAACAGTAACTCAGAAATGCCTCTGTACATCCAAGCTATGCAGAAGAGCATCTCTGAACACATTGAACCTTGAAACGGATGGGCTACAGCAGCCAGAGACCATATCTGGTGCCACTCCTTTCAGTTAAGGACAGGAAACCCAGGCTACAGCTCTCAGGGGCTCAGCAGAATATTGCAAAAACATTGCCTGGTCTGAGGAGTCCTGATGTCTGCTGTGACATTTATGGCAGGGCCAGAATTTAGTGTAAACAGCGTGACTCCTTCCTGCTGCTCCTGGTGTAATGATGGACATTTTCTTGACATAATTTGGATCTCTTAGTACCACTGAGCACAGCTTACCTGAGTATCGTTGCTGACTGTGTCCATCCCTTTATGACCACCCACACAGTCTCTATGCCCGGTGCTGTATGAGCAGTGTTGGGTAAGTTACTTTAAATTAGTAACTTAGTTACATTACTAGTTACTCCTATCAAAAGTAACTCAGTTACTTCAAGTTACTCGTTACTTTCAGAGTAACTAGTTACTAGGGAAAGTAACTTTGGTTTTACTCAGAATTCTCTTGTTAATGTGTTGCTTCCGTAACTGGATACCCAGCAAGATTGCCAGTCTTCTACTTGCCACAAGTGCACTGTGCCACCTACCAATAGAAAGGAAAAAATAATGTGCACATTTCCACGAGAGAAATCCAGCGCCTGGTTCTATCCTAGCCTGCTTTTTACATCCAACACAAAAAATGCAGTCGTGGTGCTTTCGATTGTACTCAGAACTCGGAAATTCTGCCTTCTGAATAGGAAGATGTAGGTAACACCAGACTGCAGATGAGCTGCATACAGGGCTGGACTGGGACAAAAAAATCGTCCCGGGCATTTTGACTAGAGACCAGCCCACCATTATAGGAAAAATCATAAAGCCTTTGAATGAAAATAAACACACAGTGATGTACACTGTTCTGATGGTATATATGCATCAATCTATCCATTGTTTGTTGCAAGACTCAGATAATTATTTTTTTAAAAGCGAGACATTTTAAATGAGAATAAGAAAGTATTTCCTTGTGCCCCCCTCTCCCTTTTAATGCCCTACATGGACCCCTGGCAACACTTTGCTAGACCCGCACCTGCACAGTTACCAGCTGTCAGCTGCTTAGAAAAGGATCCTGGTGTTATTTGTCTCTCAGAAACAGTTCATAACTTCCCTTCAACTCATTCATGTCACCTAAAAGGTAAACCTGTTTCTCCATCACAGCTCTGATGATCCAGTAAGGACATCTCCTGGTTTCATCTTCATGTTTCCCTCTCACCAGATAACCAAACCATATCATGACCAGCAGCTTTTACAGCTGTGGCTCCAGCAAACATCAGCTGATACTAGAAATTAATATTAAATAAATTCTAACAACAGCTGATCAAGCTTAAAAGTGCTGCTGTTGTTTAGCGCGACATCCGCTGGTTTCCTCTTTCTGGCACGAAGTGGGCGATAAATAAACAAGAGAGAAAAGCCGATCAGCTGATCATTGATCAGTTTCATGATTGAAGTAGAAACAGGAGAGGGAGGGTGAGAGGATGAGAGAAGAAGAGACAGCTGCAGCGTAAACACAGAATAACTCCAGCTTTGTGTCTTTGTCATTGTAGCTGAAGTCCAGGACAAAATGTTCCTTTTCACCTCAATAAGAAACGCGTAATATTTTCTCTGAACAAAATAAAGTTCAACATTAGTAACATAGCACCCACCCAGCTGTATAGAAACTCCGTCATGCTAGCTAGCACGCAGTACGAAAAAGTCAGCATAACGAAAATAAACTCCACCTAAACTTGGTTCATATCTGACCCAGATAGACTGCAGGTCATAACTTCTTACCTGAAGTTCAGTTCACCTGACACTCTCGGACCAGCAGCTGCTTCGGGTCTCTCCTCCTCCTGCGTCCCTTTTCCTTCATCCACCTGCTGGCCTCCACCACTTGCTAATGTTATTGAATCTGTGGAAGCTCCGCGATAGCCACCACACGAAGTAACGAGTAACGAGCCTATCTAAATCCCAGTAACGACTAACGCGTTCCCGGTTTTGGCATAATAACTAGTTACCGTGCTCGTTACCACAATAATAACGTAGTTACTGTAACGTGTTACTTAATAACGCGTTAGTCCCAACACTGTGTATGAGTAAAACTCTCTGGACTCGAGATGGGTAGAGCTCAGGCGTGGTTTATTCCCCTTTTGTGGGTCTCTGCAATAACATGGGACATGAGTAACCATGGGTTTCCAGCAACAGGATTCCGCCCAAACTATCAAGAGAAGTTTCAAATTATTAGACACGACAGTCTCCTCTAGCTGTTAGCCGCTAGCTCAGCGTGTCCATTTTTCCTACCGTCTAACCCATTAATTTCAAAACAAGATCATAAAACTGAAATCTACTCAGATGCTACTGTATGGGCAGTTCATGCTGTTAATGCACTGCCATGTTAACCTCAATGAGGATTTTCAAATATGTTTTAAACTCATGTTCAGTCAGGGCGGACTGAGGAAGAACTTACCACAGCAAAAGCTTCATTGCCACTAACGGGATAAGATTAGGGAAAACCAGTTTACCAGTAGCAGACTTTTAAAATCGAATCTTTCAAAATAAACCCATGGTTGCGATCCCAAGTTTAACAGGAATTTAACCACGACAAAACCATGTTCATTCTTTTACATCATTACATTAGCAAGTACAACCTTCAGGTGGAGACCCAAACGCATGATTTGTGTAACTGTGTATTTAGGCTGTATGTGTGATGATGTTCGTGCAACGTTTAAATGAGATTGGTCCACGTGTTGGGGAGGAGAGAGGGTACATATGCAACAAGAATATTATTTTTATTATTAATATTTTATATTGTATTTTTATTAGTACATTTCCAAAACTTTCAATTCCAGTTGAGAAAAATTAAAAACGGGCATTTTAATCATTTCTCGGCTTGACGTTGCTCTTCAGCATATCAATGAACAGCATCAACACACTGCTCTAAATGTTTCTGTCCGGTCAGGCACTAAAACTATCCAGTCATGAAGCTTCAGGAACAAACAAATCAAACCAGTTAGATACGGCCCGAGTGAATCTGAGTGAGTCTGTCTTGCGTTTCTGTGCAGGGTAGCCAATCAGATTTTAGGTATCATCTGATGATGAGCAATAAAAAATATTATTTATTAATTATTTTATGATGCAGATGCAGGCACCATCAAATAATTATGTTAAGTTAAATTAATTATGCATTTAATATTTTTATTTTAATTAATTAATAATGTGTATTTATTGTTTATGTATTTCCAACTTGACTAGATCAATGACACTTTTGATGAACTGCACGCAGTTATTTCATTCTGGCACTCTCGGCGCTCCATACCTCTCTGGCTCCATCCCTGCACTGCAGTGTTTTTCCAGCAGATGTCGGCAGCAGAAAGCCCAGTTACTGCTTCTATGCTGGTGTTTGCGTCTCCACCGGGACAGCTGTTGTCAGAGGTTCTGTTGCTTTAAGGCCGGATGGTTTACAGCTCACACACGGCTGACGATCGGCGCCTGCTCAGTGCGTCTTCTCCGCTGCCGCTGCTTGGATCGCGGACCTGGAGGGTTTCTGTCCCGTCCGTGTGCTCCTGTGTGTGCGTATGTGTGCGCTGTGTCTGATGGTAACCCATGGATTGACGGAGGGGGAGGCTATTGTTACCAGCCCGGTGGCTTGTTCTGCTGCAGCTGCACTTTCAGCAGAGAATGCCCAAAGCAAACGGAGCGGTAACTGCACGGATAGCGCAGGAATACACCAGAGGATCAAGGTAATTACAAGCGTATTTGTTTCTTTGTAGCCATGCCCCAGATTTGTTTCTTATTCTCTGTGGAGTAATAATAATGAATAAAAACGAGGTCTCGCGCGAGGCTGTAGAATGGTGTCAAATCACAGCATCGCGCGCGGCTCGTACTATCGGAGGCTGTGGGTTTGTTTACCAGCGCTAAATGACACTTTGAGCCGCTACAAAGGTCCTGATGTCGGCGAAACACGTCCACACCGTGGGCAGCATCCTTCAGCAGCCTGGCCCTGCGTGTGTCTGGGATGGAGACACTGAAGGCAGCGGCAGCAGCTCTCGGGCCTGCTGGGGGAGCTTCGAGAATACAGCGAAGTTATTCAACATTTTTCCTGACAGCTGAAAGCAGAAGCACTGCTCAGATATTCATTACGCTTTATTATACTGGCGTGTTTCTGCTACTCCTGTTTGTCCTGAAATGATAACCCGTAACATTGTACTCTCTGAGTCTCACATAGTTTTCGCAACATTTGTGGGTCTTATTAAGTCTTTATTGGCTTAATAACTGCCTCACTCACTGATACACATTCTGCGCAGTAACTCACATGTGATACATATTAGTAAGCACAAACACAACACAGCGGTTAGGTCTTAAATTGAACCAATGTATGCCAGTTCTTGAATACTGAGTACATGAATATTTTTTCTAATCATTGTACATGTTTTAATTTTTCTGAAGCACAGAAAAAAAGAGATTCTGTTTGTGAGGTTTCGCTGGGAAGATGTAAAAGTTTTATTTATCCAGTTTGAAACCAATGAAAAAGATCAACAAAGTGCAACGATTCCATTGTACTTGATTAGCTAATGTTTTACAGTCTTCAGAGAGAATCATCGAGAGTAGGCTCCAGACCACCAAGGGCTAAAAAAAAAAATCCCTAATTCACTGGGTGTTCTTTATCTTTAGTAATTCAAGTAACTGCACAGGAACCTGAGTCATTCAGTTACAAAACATTTAAGTATGTCCTGCTGTACTCACTTTGTGTTGGAATTCTCTCTCACACTCTCTCCTTCTCTTTAGAGCTCCAATGATGCTTACTCCTAAATTAAATGGCATTTGATCAAATTCCCAGGCTTGTGGTCCACCAGGAAGTTTTTAACCACAGGGCTCCCAGTCAACATAAAGTACCCGGGGACGGATGGATATTCAGTTTATGTAAAAGTCCAAACCTCAGATTTTGGCAGTGACCATTACAGTTCAAACTCTATGTGCTTAACACAGGAAACACAAACATTAGACCTGTGTAGGTTTGTATTGTTTTAAGGCAGGGAAAAAACCCAAAGTAAACTTTACAAAGAAATAAAATGCAAGTTAACACACACACACACACACACTTCCAAAGAACAGGACCACACTTACCGAAATCAACGTCTGCACACTTTGATCTAGAAATAGTTAAAAGATCTGCAGTTTAGAATATTACAGAACATTTGTTACATTTTGGTTGGAACTTGTCCTGGTGACCTTATTGCTATCATTATCAAAAGTGAGATCGCTGTCCAAATGACACTAAGGTTTCTGACTTGAAACTTTGTCTCAAGTTTGCCTTCAGTTCTAAATGTCTCAGGTTTTGAGACATCCAGACATCAGCACAGATAATTAGTGAACAGAGGTTAGATCATCAGAAAAAAAAAATTAGTAGTAGTTTATAGCTAATAGTTTTCTGTATAATATGAAGTGAAAGTTGAATAAATATGATTGTAGGTTGAGAAAAAAATATATAAACTAGACAAGCGAATCTAGAGGAATCCAAGGAAGAAGCACGACACTCTAAACAGGAATAACAGCTCCGTGTTAAACCTGTGAGATTGAAGTCGTCATCAGTTACAAGCCTAATCCAATCAGAATATGTCATTTTTTTATATTGTTGTCTAAAGATTTGGAGGTCAGAATAAAAAAAAATTCAATTTGACTAAAAAGAGTTTAAACTCCTCCACATGATATTAAATGAACACACCACTTCTTTAATAATGAATATGACTTAATGTGTTAATATGTTTTGATTCAGTACGTATCCTGATAGAGTAATCTTAGCTAGTTTCATTTGTGAAACTGGGCTTATGACATTAAAATTAGCCGATGCAACCAAACACTTTATGCACCCGCAGTAACTTAAATGTGCAGAGGGCAAAATGTGACTCATTTCCCACTTTCAACAATCCTACCTCCGACCATGAACCACTTCAGCAAAAAACTTGGTTCAAGTCCAGCTCCCAAGTCTCCACTCGGAGGTTTATTAAATAAAGCTCAGCGTGTATTCCGAGAGTAAAACACAGCCTGCAAAGGCAGAGTACATGTTCATCAGTCAGGTAGTGTGAAAGGGTGCAGTCCCGTCTCTGTTCCCTCTCCTAGGTTGGGTCTCCACCCTTTGTGCTGGGTCTCCTGCCAGAGCTCGTCTGTGATTTAGTACGCTGACCACATGCAGCCGCTGCCATATGTTTCAGAGGACAGCTCATATTTAAAGCTTCAGTGCCCATTCCTTGGTAGCCTCTAGATGAAAGTCGTTAAACGTTTTTTGGTTACAAGCCACCATCTTAGAACAGACGGGAAAGATTTGTCTTCAGACAACAGCAACACAGCAGAAAGGTAGCATCCTGCTACCTACTGGGTAAAAACATACATTCAGTTCACTTTGCATAGTCAGACGCTCAGTTTGCTCTCTGTGTCATTTGTTTATAGAAACTCAACAGGACACAAGGAGGTCAAATGGACTCAAATATAAAGTAAAGTAAATTCTGTTGCTACAGTGTGACACTACAGTGTGGCATTTTGTCTAAATATCAGAGCTACACTCTTAAGGTGGATCCTTTTTGTGGACTTTTTAAACCAAGAAGGAGCCATCAGTGTTACGTGTCCGCACTTCTGCACGTCTGCTGTTTGGCTCCTCAAAGCTCTTTGTTTCTCTTTGTTCAGGCTTTGACAAACACAGATTTTCACTGCATAATCCCGCTTTGGGGTTTTCCCTAATCCAGATGATTTGCGTTGTCCTGCAATGTGTCCGGATCATCACTCCAGGTCTGTCACTGGTGTAGAGCCAAACAGAGGATGCAGATTAAGCTGGATTAATACCTCTGCTGCTTTGTTTGATGATGAACATCAGTATATAGTCATGCTCCACCTCAGCGTGAGACCCCGAGAGAGTCAGGTGTGACTTTGCACAGTTTGGTCAGTGTGGGTGAAATTCTCTCTGATTCACGGTGCAAGATGGAGCTCCTCCCCGATCCACCAATGAAACCATTTAAAACAGAGGTGGCCTTCGCTTTTACCAATGAGAAAAACCACTGATCAATAAAGCAATTTTAGAAAGGCAGGCTCTCGCTTCAGCCACTAAGGACGGTTTTGATCTGACCAATGAGCTGTATTTACGGCCTTCTGACGAGTAAAGCGCGTTTTTTTTTAAAACCAACCAAGACAGCTTTGCAGATGCTGCAGAAAGTCCTTACCAGCTGCCCCACAACTTTACCAGTGTTGTTGGTCTCCTCACCACATTCAGGCATTTTTCCACATAAAACATCGCTCTCGCTTCGGTACGACGGTCTCACGCTGAGGCGGAGCGTTTGTAAGTCTAACTTTTTTGGATTAAACAAACAAAATGTATCCATCGGGGCACGCAGCCTCCAACTCTCCCCATCTTTACAAAAGCACTGGCTTTACCAAAAACAACCTTTTTACTGTGGTTTAACACAGTTTCACAGACGCACACACACACACACAGGTTTCTGCCAAGGGAACATTTTTTTGTCTAAAAAAGTAAACTTTTTGGCTTAAAATGACAACAGCACAAAAATATGAATATTCCACAGTTTTCGTTTCTGTCTCAAACCACCTCTTCATCATCCTCATCCATCGCCATATTTTCATGATCACATATTTTTGGGCATCGGATTATTGATTATTACTGAGTTATAAAATATCATAATTTTATGATAGTCATCAAAATGATAACTGCCATTAACTTTTATTACTTCCTAAATCATTCGACGGGGGGCCATAAATCACTGACCTGCAGATAAGCGTGACTTTGTTATGCTCAGTTTCATGAAACAGAGAGGGAACATTTTCTCGGTGGCTCCCGTTTATTGGATTTAAGTCAAATTATGAAATGTACTGTATTGTTTTCTTATTACTATTACTTATTAGTACTAGAGGCTGTATAAGTTAGAAGAGTATGTATTGCTCTTTAAACAGGCCTTGTCATGTCACAGTTTGGCACAGGGCCTTGGTGCGCCTGTATATGAGCACTTATACTTTTACACCTACAGCTCTTCAATCCAGCTGACAGACAAATGCACAGTACACTCACCAGAACCTGTTTTCAGATCACTAAATTAATTACCACGTCTTTACCGAGCTTGTTCAGTCCTATAGACCAGCGTTCCCCAACCCCCAGGCCAGGGACCGGTACCAAACAACTCACGGACCGGTACCAGGCCACGAGACTTGAGAAATGTATGGTTTTCAGGGGTTTTATCTGTTTTTATGATTATTTTAGCATTTTTATTGTTAACTCTGTTTCCCTGGGTCTTTTCTTGTGTGTTATGAATAAATCTTCTTTTTTCTGGTACTGGTTTTATTTTATTGTATTCATCCGCGACTCCGTGGTGCAAAAAAGTTTGGGGACCGCTGCTTTAGTACGTTTCTGGTGCAGTTTTGCAGCTGATATTTTAAAGCCCCACTATGATATTGTTCTACTAAATCCAAGGCAACCATCTACTGATGTGTTTATTCGCTTTAAAACCAAAGCATGCTTCAGGTATACCAGCTCATCGTGCTGTTAGTCACATCTAGCCGTGTTATTTTTTTCATCGTCAGTTGTTGTTTTCTCTAGTTTATGCAAATCTTGCTCTTCCTTTTTTCCGTAGATATTGACATGAAGAAAGACATCGAGAGTCTAATCGCAGAAGAACGAGCTGATATCATCTTGAAGTATGCTACGGTGAGTTTACATTGTCACTTGTGTTTTCGTTCGTGTCTTGGAAGAAGAGTTCTCACATGGTTCATTTTGGGCTTAACAAAAACACAAAAGGACAAAAATTCAAATGTCTTCTTGTGTTTGCTTTGTGTGCAGCACATTTCTGCATGTGTGGAGGACAACAAGCGTGTATGTGTGTGGGTGGATGTGAGTATGCTGGCAAAGTGCATTAATAACATGTTGTGTAATAATATGTTTATGCCTGCGGTGCGATGTCTCGGAGAACGAAGACCACAGATATTGATTGTGACTGCAGTGGAAACTAACATTAAAAGCAGCCATTAAAAACTAAACAGACATGATTCATTACATCCTTTCCTCTTGATTAGTCTTCAATGGACTGAGAAGAAAGCCATCCACTGTGCACATGTAGTACAGGTTTTAGAGTCCTGCTAATGATCCAGATACCTCGGCTTTGGGAATTTAATGATCCACCTATTCTTCAGTCTGAGCAAGAAACTGGAAATCATTCTTTTATCCAGGAAGCAAAATCAGGCTTCAGGTCTACAGTAAAAAGTCTTGACCATGGACTTTCATATGAACGACCGGTGTAGCCACCTAAATGTTATCTATCGAGTCGCTGACTAGGGCTGGGCCATATTATACCGTTCACGGTAGTACCGGTACAATGTTAAGAAAGATAAGAAAATGAAATATCGCGATAGAATATGGGTAAAATGCGCATGCGCAGTGGCTTTGTTTTCATACACACCTGGCAGAACACGTTTCATCATTTGAAACAGAAGCGCTTGTTGGAGTACAACAAAGCTGTTAAAGCACGTGAAGAGGCGTCCGCTTCAACTAGCGTGGTGGTGAGACCAAAGAAGCTGACTCAACAAATAATCAGCGTAGCTTTAAATAGCTGCATGCCTTATGACACAAGTAGCAAACGTTGGGGGGAACTAACTAATGAACTAAACTAATATAAACAGCTGCTTGTTTAAGTGAAAATAAATCAATGTTTTAGGGTTTTTTGCACTAATAAAGTTGTGGAGTTGTAAAGTACTTCGTCTCGCGTCAATTATATCGTCAGTTATATTGTTATCGCAAGTTTTCAAATATATATCGTGACAAATATATTTTGCCATATTGCGCTGCCCTATCGCTGACTACAGTTTTGAGTTTAGCTTTTTGCATGTAGCCATCTTGGTTTTTTTCTGAGCGAAAAGTTAACATATTTGGAGCTAGCTAGTAGAGGTGGGAATCACCATACAACTCACGATACGATATTATCACAATACTTAACGCACGATACGATATTATTGCAATTTTTTAAAATATTTTGCGATATTCAAATTCTGTATATAAAGGTAAACTTTATCAATATTAATTTTATCTAATATCAAAGTCTCGCACTCAGTCTTTCTCTCATTTCAGTCAGTTTTATTGTTGACAAACTGAACGGTTTGTATTACAGTCTAGTCCAACTTAACTGAATGCAACCATCTGGTACAATTATAGCTATTCTGAACTATGCAATTTATGAAAACTATGCAGCTCCTTCAGCAACTGAAGAATTTGAAAGTAAATTAAAACAAAATATAATTTTATACTAAATAAAAAAGTTTTAAACTTAATTAAAATAAAACATGTCTTAAATTAAAATAAGTCAACTGTCATGTTTATTGCTGCCATAAAAAAGTTAAACACATTTGGACAGTGAAGGAATGTCAGGATTCTTGCTCAGAAAAAGGATCAACATGCTCTGAAGTCGGAGCATGTTCCAGTCCACGAAAAAATTGTTTGTAACAAAATATCGATTTCTGCTGTCCCTGTATCGATACATTATTAGCAAACAAAATATCACGATACTAAACAGTATCGATTTTTTCCCCCCACCCCTACTAGCTAGCTTGTTAATAATGTATTGAAATGTAAAACAGTCACTGCAGAGGTGCATGTTTGTGGCAATCCTCAGCACTCTGTCACCATGGTTCTTAAAAAAATCAAAAAAACACTACTTTCTCTCACCATTACTGGGAAATATAACTCCTCATGACCACATCATCATAGGTGGTAACCATAACCCTACCTTAGCCTAAAGCGTTGGAGCAAGGCAAAACTGACTTTTTTTTAAAAAACATATCAATGCTTTGATTTTCTCAGTTTGAATAATTGTTTTATTATGATTGCACAAGTGTTCGTGCTTTAAAAAAAGCTGTTGTAAGTAGGAAAGCTTCTCAAGCTGTAACATAGAAAAGGAGCTTTGGTCAGAGTGGTAAATGTGCTGATGCAGAGCTGAGCTGGGGCCGGGTGGGGTTGGTGATGCCACAGGTTAAATTTAGCTCAGCGGCTTGCAGTGAAAGGATGGCAATGGAGGGGTTTGAGCTTTTTAGCCATAGCAACATCTGTGACAAACTGTGCAGTAATTGAGTTGACACTGACCTGCAGGGACAGCATTTTCCACACAGTGTTTGCCACTCGACAACCCCAGGCGATACTCTAATTTAGCTATTGTGCTAATCTGAATTGCAGTAATTTGTTGCTTTTAAGAGATTTAGTGTTTCTCTGTCAAACCTGGCTGCAGCAGAATGTGGGAACGATTTCAAAATTCTTTTGATTTCATCAGGAGGCAGCTCTGAAGTTCGAAAACACAACTAATATTTGTCTATGTTCTTCATTATTCTATCCATGGTTTGAAAGCCTAACCTTTATTCTTCTAAACATATCTCTTGTCATTGTGGTTGAATAGCTCAGTCTTAAAGCTTTTCCCCAGAAGGCTTTTGGCTTGTCCATGTGGACAACTGCAAATTTCAGTTGAACCTGAAGTTATTAATTTCATAAGCATGGACTTTTTCTTTGGTCGACACTCTTTCTTAGTCCGTGGTAGCGTAAACAGCTGGAAGGTCAGTGGACTGTGGACAGCGACACTGGCCTTCCAGCAGTTTCCAGCTCTTGGTAGGCTTGATCTTGTTGGTTCCTGGTTTGTTCCTGAACATCCTAATCAATTTTGTCTTTACATACAATTCTTTGAACCGATGATCTGCACCTGTTTAGAAATGGCCCATTGAGTTTCTGGAATGGTCTTCCCAATGCCCCAAACTCAACCCTATTTTAAATTTGTGGGCTGTGCTTAAACGCCAGTTCTGTGCCAGGAAAACAACAATTTTTATATACCAATTCTGCCAACAAGGGTCATTAAATATCCAGCCAAAATAATGCAGAAGCTAGTTGATGACTACCAAAAACATATATTTGAGGGGCAGGTTTCTAAGGGGCATTAAACCAAATAATAATGTACAGATATATTTGAAAATGTGGGTTTACTTGGATTAGAGAAAAGTCAAAATAAGTTCAAACTTGTGGGCCTAATTCTTGTTTTATTTTTTAAAAGATTAAAGATGTACCCTGGACAGTCAAACTGGAAAAGAACAGTTCAAATAAATGACACTGTGTATGATCATCTTGAAAAAGAATATATGGATAACAAAATTATTCTTCTTTTGATGCCAAAAGAAGCCATTATTTTCAAAAGAAGCCAGAGCTCCAAAATGATGCTCTAAACATTATCAGTACGGTAAGTATAAAATTAAGAACATTAAAAATGAGAAATTAGTGAAACATTAGGAATAACACTGATTATCTCTTCTTCGTGGAATCTGTTAGTGGGTGCATTTAAGAAGTGAACATTTTGTCTTTAAAAGCAGGAAAAACTGGTGAATGTAAGGATTTGAGAGAGTTTGACTAAGGCTGAACTGTGCCGGCTCAATAACGAAGTCAGAGTATCTCCAATGCCTGCAGTGGTCAGCATCTATCAAAAGTAGTCCAAGGAAGGAAATGGGGTGAACCAGAGACAGGGACATGGGCAGCCAAGGCTCACTGATGTACACAGGTAACAAAAGCTGGCCCATATGGTCTGATCCAACATCTACTAAAGCATATATAGAATACACAGTGCATCACAGTTTGTTGCGAATGGGGCTGAATAGATGCAGACCAGTCAGGCTGCCCATCCTGACTCCTGTCCACTGCCCAAAGTGCCAGCAATGGGCAAGTGAGCATCGGAACTGGACCCCAGCACAATGGAAGAAGATCGGCCTCATCTGATGAATCACTTGTACATCACATGGATGGCTGGGTGTGTGTTGTTTGTTGTGTTGGAGGAAGCAAGCAGTGTGATGCTTTGGGCGATGTTCAGCTGGGAAACCTTCATCATTGTGGATGTTACTTCAACTCGTACCGCCTAGCTAAGCTTTTTTGCAGACCATGTACACCCTTTCATGGAAACAATATTCAGCTGGATAATGCAACCTGTCAGAAAGCAAAAGTGTTCAGGAAGCTTTGAGGAGCACAGCGAGGTGTTGATTTGGACTCCAGATTTCCCTCAATCCATTCGAGCATCTCTGGGATGTGCTGGACAAACAAGTCCACGGGGGCCCCACCTCACAGCTTACAGGACTCTGTTGCTAACATCTTGGTGTCAGATACCACAGCACACCTACAGGGGTCTAGTGGAGTCAATGCCTCAATGGGACAGTGCTATTTTAGCAGCAAAAAGGGGACCAACACAATGTTAAGCAGGCGGTCATAGTGCTAATCGCTAGCTCTTACCACTTGACTTCTGTAAGTAAATGCTACCACTAAGTACGATCAGGGTAAGATCGGCTGTCTGTTTGTTGGCACCTGTAACTCACAGTAGCTGTGTAATTCAGAAAAGATGAAAGAAAACAAGGCAGAGTAGTTGGGTTGTGTCGAATGGTTTAAAGTGGCCTGACAGTCATTAGTGCTGTGAAATAAGGCAGCCGTAGACACTGGTGCTCTTGTGTTTTGATGCACTCCATCAAATCTTATTGTGTCTTACAAATGATGTGAGTCATTCATTTAGTGAATTCGATTCAGTTGTAGTGAATCAGCGTAGCAAAATTTAAATGAGTGCGATTCAAATAGAGCCATCTCTCTGGCTTTAATGTCTTTCTGTAACACACTGTGTGTCTCCAAACGCCCTCGGTGTAAAATTATTTTTAGTCCTCTCACTCTGATGACGCCGACATCACATGCAGGGCCTCTGAGGCTCAGAGAGCCGACTCAGCCATGGTGAAGCTTTACACTTTCTTTGGGTTCGCTGATTGGCTGCTTTCCAGTTAGGCAGCCAACCACAGTCGAGTGGAGTGAGAAGCCTCTCAGGCTGTCTGTCTGAGGATTAGTTCCCTCTGTGTTATGTCAACACTGGGATCAAATTGTTGCTCAAATGGATTTTCCATGATAAAAGCATTACTTCTAAACTTTGTGCAGGTTTAAGGAGATTCTAAATGCATGTCATGTACAGTTGTACTATGGAGCACTCCACACTGTATATAAATGCCACTTGTTTTGCACATATTCAACTCTGTATATTTTATATATTTTATTATTATTATTATTATTATTATTTTATTTTATTTTTTTACTATTTAATTTGTAAAAATGTGTATACACACACACACACACACACACACACACACACACACGTAGGAAAATATTTAGTATACACATCCAGAAATGCATACACTATTATATATTGTACATATATTTATTAGTTTCAGGTTGGCCATTCTTGTATTTTGCTCGTTTGTGTTGTTGTGTTTGCACATCTCTGTTGCTTGTGGGGCTCGCACACAAGAATTTCACTCGCATGTGCTGTGCCAGTGTGCCTGCACACGTGATGTGACAATAAAAGTGATTTGATTTGATTTGATTTGAGAGAGACTGAGTGCTTACTTGATTAGGGGAGGAGGTTTGTGTGTGGAGCTTTCTGTCCATGTTCATACTGTGCTTTTATTCATTTAGTTAGTCACATGTGTACTTTTTGGCTTTTGACTGCGATGTAAAGCTTAAATATTTAAATAGATGTATTTTAAAAAATGTCCAACTGGCAACTAGTGATATCACGAAGTACCAATGCAAACTGTAAATGTAGAGGATTTACAGTATGGCAATGTGGCTTATGTGAACCCTAATGAACATGATCATGACATGCTTGGTCCTCAAGCATTGATTCCAAGGGGCAAAGCCCTACTCCAAAAGTAAGCTCTAAAAAAATACTGTACAGTCGTCCCTCGTTTATCGCGTTATTAAAAATAACCCACGATAGGTGAAATCCCCAAAATAGCCAACTTTATTTTTTACAATTATTATAGATGTTTTAAAGCTGTAAAACCCCTCACTACTCCCTTTATACACTTTTCTCAGACAGACATTTTCACACTTTTCTCTCTTGTTTAAACACAAAGTTCAAACCATCCATCCATCTTCTTCCGCTTTATCCGGGGCCGGGTCGCGGGGGCAGCAGCCTAAGCAGAGTAGCCCAGACCTCCCTCTCCCCAGCCACCTCCTCCAGCTTGTCTGGGACCAGCCGAGAGATATAATCTCTCCAGCATGTCCTGGGTCTGCCCCGGGGCCTCCTCATGGTGGGACATGCCCGGAACACCTCACCCAGGAGGCGCCCAGCAGGCGTCCTTGTCAGATGCCCGAACCACCTCAGGTGGCTCCTTTCGATGTGGAAGAGAAGTTCAAACCTTCATAGAAAAAAAAGCCCATTATTATAGAATGAAGCCAAAGATCAAACCCTGTTTTCAGGTCCAGAACATGGGAATAGAGCAGCTGCCAGAGAATTCAACATAATGAATCAATGGTACAGAAGTGGAGGAAGCGAGAAGAATGAGCATGTCTTTTTGTGCGATGGTTAGCAGCTTCCTCTGCCTGTTGGGTGCTACCGCAGAAGCCTTTGACGGTGCAAAACGTTTCGTCGACATTGTCGTGTTTGTTGGGGAGAAAACTTACAAACTTACAGTACAGCAGAGTCACACTGCTAGGATCAAAGATTTATGTAAATTTGACAAACTGAACACGTTCTGTACTGTACAGGAGACACGGCACAAGATTGATTACAATGGTCTACAGCCAATCAGGACGCAGAACACAATGTGTTGTTTAAAAAAAAAAAGGATGCAAAATTGCACCAAAAAAATCAGCGAAACAGCGAAAGGTGAAGTGCGTTATAGCGAGGGAGCACTGTATATCAAAGATTTCTGGACTCAAACTATGATTTATTTTAAGGCAGAAGTGATGATTTGTGGATGAGAGGGTGCAATTCTAGTGATCAGTCAGTGTCACGTCAGTCTAACTGACTGTTTTTGGAGACAGCCTGAAGTGGCCCCAGGAGGAACTAGTTTCTGCTACTTCTACAGTACTTCAGCTTATCAACCCCAGACCTTACTGCTAGTTCTGTAATACCTGTAATAATAATAACTGTAGCATTAAAGAGGAAGAGGAGCATCACAATATGCCTTTCGTCGTCCCTAACTAACGACAAACACGATTGTGTGCAAAGGTTTGTGCATGGACCCAGATAGAAGACACATGGGGGCCTAATCTGGACTTCTTTTGGCACAGCACTCGCAAGTCCTGTATCCAGGCCAGGCACAGGCCAAAAGCAATGAGGCAGGCTTTACATGGGTTACATGTGTTATATGGGCCAGATGCAGGCCAGATGTAGAACTGACCCATGTAAGGAGCACCTATATCCATACTGTAGGACCTTGGGCTCATCAAGAGTCTTTAAACTCCATTTTGGGGCCTTTGTAGTTCCTCCTTTAGGGCAGGTGCGCTTCAGCACAATAAGATCCTTTTGTTTATGTAAGTAATTGTACACATGTGCGTATCTATTTGTCTAGACTGTAGTTTGTAAGTTTATACCTGTTACTGTTTCCAGGGCAGGCAGGGCGGGGTGGAGATCTACCCCTGGGAGGATGCTGATTACAGCATCTACAAAGTCATCGACCGTTTCGGCTTCATGCAGTAAGTCTGTCTTCAAAGTAAAGTCATGCCGGTTGGTACCACTCTGCCCTGTTTTGTTGCATCTCATCATTTGTTTCTCTTCATTCTTCCAGTGAAGATGAGCTGCCGGCACCAACTGCACATGAAGAGAAGGTAAAGAGGCAAATGCCACATTTCTTTCAGGACAAATGCATGAGTAGGTTGTTTTTGTTCACCAGCTTCTTTTACTTTCATAGCTGAAGCAGCAGGAGATTGAGAGAGCAGAGAAATGGCTGAAGATGGTGAAGAAGTGGGATAAATACAAGAACAGTGACAGGGTGAGTAACAGTTTGCACACGGAGCACATGGAAAATTCAGAACAGATTTATAATGACTTCATTGCTGGAGACAATTGCTGACAAACATGTAAAACTGCAGCTGGTTTCTCTGATGTCAGCGAGTTTTGTAACACAGATTGAATCACAGCAAGTGTCGGTGTTGAGTCCAGAACATATTCAGCTCAAATGTACTCCCTCATTAAGAATTCTGAATCAAAGCTTCTCACCAGAATATAAATCACACTAGGAGAGGAAAAGGTGGAAAATTAGCTTGACTGGTTCCGACCCTCTGGACAAACACCTACATTAGTGAGAGAGTTGCTGCTATGCTTATTGATCGTTGTTACTGTGGCTGGAAAATCAATAGACTCAACCAGAGCAGCTGAGTGTACATCCACCGTTAGCTTGGTCTCCACTAGTGTCAGTAAGTCATCCATCCGCTTCCAGTTATCCTTTTCAGGGCTGCAGGGGGTGCTGGAGCCTGTCCCAGCTGTCATAGGGAGAGAGGCGGGGCACACCCTGGACAGGTCGCCAGTCTGTCGCAGGGCTGACACAGACAGACCATTCACGCTCACATTCGCACCTGTGGGCAATTTGGATTAATCAATTAACCTATCCCCACTAACTGCATGTCTTTGGGGAGGAAGCCGGAGTACCCGGAGGGAACCCACGCAAACAGGGGAGAACATGCAAACTCCACACAGAAAGACCCCGGCCTGATGGTGGAATTGAACTCAGGACCTTCTTGCTGTGCGGCAACAGTGCTAACCACCGTGTCACCGTGCTGCCTAAATTGTTCATAAATAATAAATCTCTGTGTTATTCTAAGGTCTTTACCATAAAATATAAAGCATCTTGCAGTAACTGTTTTGGTATTTGGTGCTATATAAATAAAACTGAACTGAGTTCAGTTCAGTTTGATCCATCATTGAGCATTTCTGTCATCTGTCTTTGTTAAAAACATGAAACATTATCGTGCTCGAAGCATGAATTTGAGCTCTTTGTTAGCCTAACGCTCTTTTTTAAAGTCGTCATTGAGCTCGTTCTAGTTGTAATTCTAGTTTCCTTTTCCAAATGACTGAATAAATAATACAATATGTACAGTTCCACCTGACTAAAGCTGCTGACAGTAGTCTCTGTTCTGCTCTGCAGCTGTGGTGAACTCTGTGTAGTGGCAGCAGATCTCTGACTGCTGTGGATTCTGGTTCAAAGAGCCACCAGTTTACAGCAGATCCCTAAAGCAGAACAAGCACTTCTGTCACCAGCTGAAGTCTACAAACTCAACAAAACTGTGCTATACACCAGCATAACACCAAGCTGACCAGTTTACTCAGAGGCAGCACATTAGTGTATAAGGACCAGAGTTAGTTGGTTAGCAGTGACTGAACAAAGTCAGGGCTGGGAGGCTGCAGGAGTAAATATCATGTTGCTGTCTCGGAAAGATGGAAAAATAATAATAAATCATTAAAAAATATAGTTGTGCAGCCTGTCTAAGTAAAAAAAACAGAGTAATCAGAAAATTGTAAAAATCTGTAGCTAGAAGTGTAAAGTGCTTTATGAATGTGTGGCTAAAATGTGACTTGTAGTCTAAAGCACTTTGAGTGGTCAGTGAGCTGAGAAAAGCACAAGTACATCAAATACATACACAGCAATGAGAGCAAGCAAGGTGGATGAACTGTGCGTGGCAGGCAGGACTGGACCCGAACGCAGACTCACAGACACAGAGGAAAAAAGCAAAACAACAGACAGACTAAAACTCACGCTGAATACAATTAAGCATTAAGTCCAAAAGACAAAGCACTTGGCCCAAGACAAAGGATTTGGGGGGGTGTTTCCATGTTGATGAGTGGAGGTACTTGAGGTAGAAGTTGCAAAGCCAACCAAGTTAACAGAAACTGTACGACAGAGAGATACTTACAAACCTGCTTCGAGTGCTCACGGAAAATGTTTTCAAACTTTTGGCTTTACTGTGAACGGGGTCGTAGGCGATCGGTAGGTGGTTTAACTTTCTGATGATTCAGTCTTTGTAGCTTCTGTTCTCTAAACTTTGTGGCGTTTTATTCACTCAGTGTTTATGATTCCCTCTGTTCTCTGCTGCCAGATGGTAAAACGAGTATACAAAGGCATCCCCCTGCAGCTCAGAGGCCGGGCCTGGGCACTGATGCTGGACGTGGACAGGGCCAAGAAGGAGAACGAGGGCAAATATGAGGTATTTATTCACGTCTGAAATGAGTCTCTTTGCAAATCTGTTCTGAGCATAAAAATAAGTTGGACATATAAATACGTTTTTTAAAAAGCTGAGAGAAAAACATTGTTATAACTGTTATAAACTGTAGCTATGTTGTAAATGTTACAAGTCTAATGTAATAAAGTAAAAGTATAAAGTAGCATGTTTTAAAAAAAGTTAAAGCTATGAAATATCAAAGCTGACAGTCTTATCACCTGGCAGACTGATCTTAACTGACACATATTTGTAAAGGATAAGATGGTCCACCAACCTGTAATCACATTTTCAGCACATTCATAGATGCAATCACATTTTCTCTGATAGACGAGATGTTTCAGAAAACTGATGACACACATAAACAGTTAGCATAATCAATAATAGATTCATTCTGACTGAATTTACAATATATATTCCCTGATATGTAAAACTTGTTTTTGTAGCTCTACTGAATGACACATTTGTCTTTCAGCACAGGTACCTCCACATGTCCTTGTTGACTTTTGTCTGTTTTTCACTCAGAAAATGAAGGAGCAGGCCAGGCTGTGCTCATCTGAGATCAAACAGATTGACTTGGACATCAACAGGACATTTCGAAACCATATCATGTTCATGGATCGCTTTGGAGTCAAGTAAGTTTCACTGTTGAGTCGGATTTTGCAGCTGAAATGGATTTCAGACGGATAAACGGCTCGGACTTTCTGTTCTCAAAGAATATTTATAACCGCCAAGCTCAGTGGTGGAATCCAAAGTTACAGAGACATAGTTTCAAAGTACTGAGCAAACAGTGTTGGGAAGGTTACTTTTAAAATGTATTCCGTTACAGAATACAGAATACATGCCCCAAAATGTATTCTGTAACGTATTCCGTTACGTTACTCAATGACAGTAACATATTCTGAATACTTTGGATTACTTAACATATTATCATGCTTTTTACAACAACGTGAATGTACTATTGCTGTGTGATTTATTACTATTACTGAAGGTCCGCGACTCCGAACTGTAGTAAAGGGACCTCTGACTAATACGGCGGGGTCCCTGTCGGCTCGTAGCCGAAAAATAGCTTTACTTTGTTGTGTGGGTCAACTTTTCTTGCGAGAGACAGAGAGAGGCGTTGAAAGGCTGCTCCAACGGAACTTATTGTTTTTGGAGGAAAACACGAACACGGTGTACAGTCGAGTCTTAATAGCTTACTTACAACTGGGCTCGTCAGGCACTCTTCTTGGCTGCAGTGGTTATTATTATATTTACATGCTTCCAGCTCCCGTTTTTCCTCAATGACAACTCGTACCTTTCCATTATCCTTTTTTCTCCCTCCTCGCGCTCACAGACACATAACGTGTATGGCAGTCCATTCTCCCTGCAACACGGACTACACTGCCCATGATGCTACATTCTTTTGAGCTATTCTTGTAGCATTCTGCCTGTTAGCTTAGCACAACAACAACAACAACAAAAAGGCGCTCTCTCACCCAGGAAACACACAGCCGCGCGAGAGATAGAGCGTCGCCCTGTAACCATGGCAACCGTAACGCTGCCGCCTGGAACAACAGAATGTAGCTGTCAAACAAAACCCAAACAGTCCTGACCCGCGACAAAATGAAACAGGAAAGTACCGCAGTGTAATCCATTTATTTCAACAAAGTATTCTGAATACCACCTTTTTAAACGGTAACTGTAACGGAATACAGTTACTCATATTTTGTATTTTAAATACGTAACGGCGGTACATGTATTCCGTTACTCCCCAACACTGTGAGCAAATGATGTAACTTGCACATTAAAGAGGAATACAGTGTGAAAGCATACAGTTATCATATGCTTTCAGCAAAGTGTTAAGATTGTTAGGTCGCAGTGCTAATTATTAGGGCTGGGTATCGTCACTGATTTCTAGAATCGATTCAATTCCGATTCACAAGGTCCCGAATCGATTCGATCCACGATTCGATTTAATTCGATTCGATTTGAATCTGGGAAATTTTGACAGTCAGAAATATTATAATTCAGATCAGTACATTTACATATTTTTGTATCAATAAAAAGGAAGCTGACACACGCAAGACTTTATCACAGGTGTGAGCGTCACAGCAGATGCCTTTGTGTCAAAGTAGCTGAAGATAAAACACAGAAAAACATGAAGGTGATTTTCCTGGCCTGGGATTTTATAAAAATATTCTGCAGTACATCAAAAACGAAAGAAAACCATTAATCAACATATGAACATCACCTCTGACGTTACAGCGGTTTTATTAGAGACACGGTTAAGCGTTTTACATTTTGCTTAATTTAAAAAAATTTAAATTTGTTCAATATTGAACGGCAGAAATTAGGTTTACTTTTCGGAAGTAAGTAAAAGGGAAAAAAAAACGTCGGCCGACAGCGCTGTAAACAACGGTAGACTTGTGCGTAACAAGCAAGCGAATAATGAAGAAAAGAGAGAGAGAGAGAGCTGTGCATGAAGTGTGATTTTTATCCTGAAAAGTCAGCAAAAGTCAGAGGGAATTCATGATGATGTTTATGTGAAGCGTAGTTTGGATCTTCTTTTGCTGCTGGTTCGGTCAATATTGTTTGGAGAGAGATGAAACTAACAGCTTTAGAATCGGCTCATAAAGGGCGTAAACAAAAAGCGCGGACCCACGGATCAGAATCGGCAAGCTGTCGGCTTTCAGCCCCGACCATCAGCTGAGAAAGGCGACATCTCACTGATTCTGATCCGCGGGTCGCGCTGTGTGTTTACGTCTTTGTGCAGAAGCCGTGTTCCTGCTCTCATTTACTGTCTTAGCTGTTTGGTGGTTCTTGAAATTTTGTGATCTTTCACCTGAGATTCTGGCATTTCGGGCAAAATAAATTAATATTAAAAAATCGATTCAGGATTTTAATGAATCGATTTTACGTTATCCAAGCCAGAATCGATTTTAATCGATAAATCGATTATAAAAACCCACCCCTACTAATTATAGGACAACATTTAGCAAACAACTGTATGAATTGTATGAATGGGTGTGATTGGGTGAATAAGGTAAGTTGTATGAAGCACTCTATAAGAGTCAGCCCATTTACCATTTACACTAGTGCGACATGAAACATAATAAACTAATAAACTTTAGACCAATATCTAAGCTGCCCTTTTTATCTAAAGTCTTGGAAAAAGTAGCATATAACCAATTGATCCTGTACTTGATGCACAAAATGTTCAGGAGATTTTCCAATCTGGTTTTAAAGTAATGCATAGCACTGAATCAGCACTTTTAAGAATTTTTAATGATATATTTTTATCATGTGATTCTGGTGAAAGTGTCATTCTTATCTTATTCGATTTAACTGCTGCATTTGACACTGTAGACCATGAAATCTCCCGTTTGGAGCAGTGTGTCGGTGTAACAGATGTGACTCTGAAATGGTTCAGGTCTTACTTAACAGATCAAACCTTTTCAGTTCACTTAGGAAACTGTGAGTCCTCCCGTGCTCCGCTGTCTCACGGAGTACCACACGGTTCCTTTCTGGGCTCTATCCTGTTTTCGCTTTATTTACTTCCCTTGGGTTTAATTTTTAGGAGACACAGACTCTCTTTTCACTGTTATGGAGATGACTGCCAGATTTATGTTCCTCTTAAAAAGAAAGATGGATCGTCTGTAAATCGTTTGCAAACATGTCCGGACGACGTCAAGTCGTGATTGGCGATAAACTTTCTTTGTTTTAATGATTCTAAGACTGAAGTAATGGTGTTCAGACCTGCCTCCACTGCTGTTCCGTGTGTTGATTTGCAAACCCTGAAATCATTCTGTAAACCAGAGATTGTTAATCTGGGTTTTAAAATTGATCCTGAACTCCAGATCGGTCGGTTGTACGGTCTAGTTTCTTTCATCTGAGGCAGCTAGCCAAAATCAAGCACTTTCTTGCGAGACAGCAATTTGAAACAGTAATCCATGCCTTTGTAACCGTTCGGCGGGATTACTGTAATTCTCTTTATTTTAGGGTGAGTCGATCTTCTGCTTTTCGACTGCAGCTAGTTCAGGCTGCACTCGTAGATGCGAGCAGATCACCCAGTTTTATATTCACTTCATTGGCTGCCCGTGCATTTTAGGATCCATTTTAAGCTGCTTGTATTTGTTTTTAAATGCTTGTCCAATGCTGCCCCTCTGTACCTCTCTGAGCTTCTTCATCCATACATACCTTCCCGGTCCCTCAGGTGGGCAGACCAGCTCCTCCTGAGCGTGCCCAGGACTAATCGTAAGCTCAGAGGGGATCGGGCGTTTGCTGTGGCAGCACCAAAATTGTGGAATAAGTTGCCTTTACATGTTAGACAGGCACCTTCCTTATCTGTTTTTAAAACATATTTATTTACCTTGGCTTTCAGCACAGCAGGACTTGTTGATGTCTCTTAATCTGTTTCTTATTAATTATATTATTTTTTAATTTTTAAGGTATTCTATATGTAATTTAACAGTTTTCTCTTTTGTTTTGTATTTGTAGCACTTTGGCCAACATTGTTGGATGTAAAGTGCGTTATAAATAAAGATGCTACCATATTCCCCTCTGTTTCTCGAGAACTACCAGATCCGCACGTTTTTGGCCTTTAGTTGTGTAGCTTCAGAATTAGTTAAGTGAAAAAGAGTAAACATAGCTGAGCAAGATGAATATACCAGCTCAAGTTAAAGGAAGAAAAAGAAAAGGTTGAATAAAAATGTTCCCTTCCTAGTACACACAAAAGCAAACTGGTAGGCTGGCTGAAAAGGGGAAAAACCACAGTTACCAGTATGCTGTAACAGGAATGTTGCGATACCAGAAATATAGTAGTTGGGACCAATAGAAGTCCACGATTCTTCAAACCTATCTCGACACCTAAACAAAATGATTTTTGGGGGGATGGTAACGTGCAGTTCAGGATAAAACGAGGACGATAATAATTATTTGTTGTTAGCTGTCAGATTGAAGCTCATTCACCTTGAATTCTTTGAACAGATCTGGATCTTTTATGTGCTTTAAACTGACAGTGATGGAGAGACGGGGTTATTTTGCTGCATTCGCTTTTAAGATGCCTTTAAATGTGGGACACCTACAGAATATTTACTGTGCAATTAGCATTTAAACTAAGCACAATGGACTATTAGGATAAGGAGTATTCCAGTATTGGGATACTGGAATACTCCTTATTCACAGTGGGAATGAGAATCAGCACCTCCAAATCTGAGGCCATGGTGGAGTGCCCACTCTGGGTCAGGGACGAGTTTCTGCCCCAAGTGGAGGAGCTTAAGTATCTCGGGGTCTTGTTCACAAGTGACGAGAGAAGGGGGTGGGACATCGACAGATGGATTGGTGCTGCGGCTGCAGTGATGCGGACGCTGTACTGGTCTGTTGTGGTGAAGAGAGAGCTGAGTGTAAAAGCGAAGCTCTCAATTTACCAGTCGATCTACGTCCCTACCCTCACTTATGGTCACGAGCTGTGGATACAAGCAGCAGAAATGTGGCTGGACTCTCCCTTTTAGATAGGGTAAGTTCAGGGGTGCGTGAGGGGCTCAGAGTAGAGCTGCTGCTTCACCACATGGAAAGGAGCAGGTTGAGGTGGTTCGGGCATCTGACAAGGATGCCTCCTGGGCGTCTCCTGGGTGAGGTGTTCTGGGCATGTCCCACCGGGAGGAGGCCCCAGGGCAGCCCCAGGACACGCTGGAGAGATTATATCTCTCGGCTGGCCTGGGAACACCTTGGTGTTCCCCTGGATAAGCTGGAGGAGGTGGCTGGGGAGAGGGAGGTCTGGGCTTCTCTGTTTACTCTGCTGCCTCCATGACCCGGCCCCGGATAAGCGGAAAAAGATGGATGGATGGATGGATGGATGGATGGATATTTTAAATAAAAATCCAAATAGGTTTATGAGTTTTCTTACCTCTGAAAGGAACCAGCAGTTGTGGTTTCACTGCAGTGTAGGCTGGATTCAGAGTAGGCTGAAATGAGTAGCGCTGAGCACTGAAATCCCTGCATCCAGGTTCCCGTCAGAGGGAAAACCTGAGACAAGACTAATTAAGGTTGTTGTAGAAGGACATTGATGCACATGGCTTGGATGTCCACATACTTTGGGTCATGTAGTGTGTGTTACATATCATTTTCCAGGTTGTAACTGTTACCATATTCAAACAGATTAAAAAAGTGCGAGAGGAAAAAAATCTGTGTCTGCAGCAGAGAGACCTCAGGGTGAACTTGGACTGAGTGTGAGAGAGAGGTGGGCAGGCTGAGCTCTGGATGGCGTGGGTTTATGTGTAACCTGATCCTGTAACAGAGTGATGTCAGTGTAATGGTCCTGTTCAGAAGCAGCAGTGGAAAGTGTGGAGCTGGAGAACATTTCAGTATCTAACAGATGTTCAGGATACAAAAAGGATTTTTAAAGAGCAGAGACTGTAGTCTCTCTGTGTTACTGTTATTTTTTCCTTTCCTCTCACTTCTGGTTTGTAATTGTGTGTCCAGCACACTGTTTGCTGTGGGGTTTGCTTACAGCTTCACATACAGTGTCAGGATTCATGACACTCATTTTTTCATTTCCTCTCCTTCTCACTCCCTTCCTTGTTTCCTTTTGTTGCTTCTTCTCCTTTCCTATCCTTTCCTTCCTGTTTCTTTGATTTACAGGCAGCAGGCTCTCTTTCATGTCCTCTCTGCATATTCAGTCTACAACACAGTAAGTAGCTGATTTCTCTAAATTACATGAAACATTAAAACACCAGCAACTCAAGTGAACTGATAAAAATCTGCAGTCACGTCTAAATTTTCTTTTCGTGGGCAGAGACTTCATTTTCCACTGTGGTTTCTTGTCCCCCCCCACACACACACACCCCACACACAGTACTGCATGCTTTTGACATGATATGCATTGAGTGCTTTAAGTGGACAGCAGCTGATACAGCACTGATGGTTGTCTTACTGAGCTGCTTTTATTATTTGCAGAAACAGGGTTTTTACTAGACGTGCCACTGAAACATGTGGATTGCAAAAATTGCTGAAACTGCAGCACTCATACAGGGAGTGCAGAATTATTAGGCAAATGAGTATTTTGTCCACATCATCCTCTTCATGCATGTTGTCTTACTCCAAGCTGTATAGGCTCGAAAGCCTACTACCAATTAAGCATATTAGGTGATGTGCATCTCTGTAATGAGAAGGGGTGTGGTCTAATGACATCAACACTCTATATCTGGTGTGCATAATTATTAGGCAACGTCCTTTCCTTTGGCAAAATGGGTCAAAAGAAGGACTTGACAGGCTCAGAAAAGTCAAAAATAGTGAGATATCTTGCAGAGGGATGCAGCAGTCTCAAAATTGCAAAGCTTCTGAAGCGTGTGGAAAAACCAAGGCGCAAAATAACTGCCCATGAACTGAGAAAAGTCAAGCGTGCAGCTGCCAAGATGCCACTTGCCACCAGTTTGGCCATATTTCAGAGCTGCAACATCACTGGAGTGCCCAAAAGCACAAGGTGTGCAATACTCAGAGACATGGCCAAGGTAAGAAAGGCTGAAAGACGACCACCACTGAACAAGACACACAAGCTGAAACGTCAAGACTGGGCCAAGAAATATCTCAAGACTGGTTTTTCTAAGGTTTTATGGACTGATGAAATGAGAGTGAGTCTTGATGGGCCAGATGGATGGGCCCGTGGCTGGATTGGTAAAGGGCAGAGAGCTCCAGTCCGACTCAGACACCAGCAAGGTGGAGGTGGAGTACTGGTTTGGGCTGGTATCATCAAAGATGAGCTTGTGGGGCCTTTTCGGGTTGAGGATGGAGTCAAGCTCAACTCCCAGTCCTACTGCCAGTTTCTGGAAGACACCTTCTTCAAGCAGTGGTACAGGAAGAAGTCTGCATCCTTCAAGAAAAACATGATTTTCATGCAGGACAATGCTCCATCACACGCGTCCAAGTACTCCACAGCGTGGCTGGCAAGAAAGGGTCTAAAAGAAGAAAAACTAATGACATGGCCTCCTTGTTCACCTGATCTGAACCCCATTGAGAACTCATCAAATGTGAGATTTACAAGGAGGGAAAACAGTACACCTCTCTGAACAGTGTCTGGGAGGCTGTGGTTGCTGCTGCACGCAACGTTGATGGTGAACAGATCAAAACACTGACAGAATCCATGGATGGCAGGCTTTTGAGTGTCCTTGCAAAGAAAGGTGGCTATATTGGTCGCTGATTTGTTTTTGTTTTGTTTTTGAATGTCAGAAATGTATATTTGTGAATGTGGAGATGTTATATTGGTGTCACTGGTAAAAATAAATCATTGAAATGGGTATATATTTGTTTTTTGTTAAGTTGCCTAATAATTATGCACAGTAATAGTCACCTGCACACACAGATATCCCCCTAAAATAGCTAAAACTAAAAACAAACTAAAAACTACTTCCAAAAACATTCAGCTTTGATATTAATGAGTTTTTTGGGTTCATTGAGAACATGGTTGTTGTTCAATAATAAAATTATTCCTCAAAAATACAACTTGCCTAATAATTCTGCACTCCCTATAGAATAGTGTTGCAATGTACTATGTCAAATACAGTTGCCCACACCAAACAAACATATTTGCAATATACTATTAAGACAATATCACCATTGCTTCTTCTGTACATATGAATAAAATCATGTAGCATTGTGTCTGTAGTGTGCTTGCTGCAGCTGGGGTCCTTCTCTCATGTTCTCCTAGTGCCTGTGTGGGTCCTCGTCCACAGCCAGAGACATGCATCTTAAAGTTTTAGGAGTGCATACAAGTTTGCATGGCTGTCTGTCTTTCATTGTTGATCCTGCGATGGCCTTTGCCCAGGGTGCACCCTGCCTCTCACCTTGCACTTGCTAAGATAGACTCCACTCCCCTCAGTGACCAAAGCTCCGTGCTTTTGTTTTTTGCTTTGCATGATTAACATTTCAAAATAGGAATGACTAAGTAATTGAAAATTTGCCCATGTTTAATATATTCTGGGGTTTTTAATTCGTTTTGATCATGGCCCATCTGCTTTATTCCTACTGACTATTAAGGCACTATAGAATATACAAATACAACAATAACACTACTGCTGATAATAATAAAACTAATATCCGTGGTGGAGAATGGTCCCACAGGATGATGACAAAAAGTTAATAATTGTTTGATAGCCTTGTGTTAACTTGTGTTAACCTAGTGTCAGTTACAGTTACCACAACAGCGGAAAGCCCATTATTGGGGTCTTTTTGCACGTTTCCTGCAGGAGGTGAGCTACTGCCAGGGCATGAGTCAGATTGCCGCCCTGCTGCTCATGTACATGAATGAGGAAGACGCTTTCTGGGCCCTGTCACAGCTGCTCACCAACCAGAAACACGCCATGCATGGTGAGACATCCCAGAGGATTCATTCATTCGTCTGAACATTAACAGCAAACGTGTTCTCTGCAAGATACGATGAAGCTAAACACTGAAATCATTTTCCTGCAGCTGCACCAACCGTGCAGATGACAGTCTTTGGCTCTGCGGGTGGTGGAACTGATTACAAACTGTACTGCTTGTCAGATTTGGTTTGGACTGACATGAAATTAGATTAAAAAGTTCTCACTTCCCTTCTTCCCTGTTAAGGCTTTTTTGTTCCAGGCTTTCCAAAACTTCAGAGATTCCAGGCACATCATGATCAGATTATTTCCAAGCTCGTTCCCAAACTGAAGAAACATCTGGTGAGATCAGTTTTTTCTGTTTTTGAAAAACTTGGAGTAACGCTCTAGCAAGCAGGATACGTGCTAGTTCTGACTCGTGTTCTCTATTTCAAGGACAAAGAGCAGATGTCTGCAGGCATTTACAGCACCAAATGGTTCCTGCAGTGTTTCATTGACAGGGTGAGTCATTATCTTGGGGTAAACGAGTAAGATCATCTTTTTCTGCCTGTTAAACGTTGAATAAAAGGTCATCTGATTATTTTCTCACTGTGTGAAGAGGTTGCTTTCCCCTCTTCTTGTTTTATGTCATATCATTTCCATGTATCTTCTCTATTTTGCTTGGGAAGTTTTAAAGCAGTTCAATTCAATTTTGCTATAGTGCCAGTTCACAACAACAGTCAACACACAGTGCTTAATATTATAAGGTGGAACCCTGCATCAGAGCCTGAAACATACTAAACTAAAGCGAATAACGATCTTGCACCTGCAACAGTGGAGAAAAAGAACTCCCAACAGGAAGCTATCACCAACAGACTCTGGCAGCACCTGCTGTGATTGGTTGGGGTGTGAGGGGAAGGAAATGAAAGAATACAGAGAAGAAAAAGTGTTCAGCAGCCTGAGCGTGTGGCAGCATAACGAGTCACCTGATCCAGCCGTCACTACAAGCTTTATCAGAGAGGAACGTTTTAATCCTGACCTTCAAAGAAAAGATGCTTCATGTCTCCTAAACTGAGAGCTGGTTCTGGAGGAACCTGGTATCTCAGTGCTCTGAATGATAATTATTATTCATTAAATAGCCAGATTACACATTCAATTCAATTCAGTTCAATTTTATTTATATAGCGCCAAATCACAACAAAAGTCGCCTCAAGGCGCTTCATAGATACAGAGAAAAACCCAACAATCATATGACCCCCTATGAGCAAGCACTTTGGCGACAGTGGGAAGGAAAAACTCTCTTTTAACAGGAAGAAACCTCCGACAGAACCAGGCTCAGGGAGGGGCGGGGCCATCTGCTGCGACCGGTTGGGGTGAGAGAAGGAATGCTGCTCATATGCTGCTCGTTACAATGTGAATTTATGAATATAGCCAACTGCATGTTTAATAAAACTGGAAAGTTAAGCCTGTGTAAATATAGCAGTTAGCATTAGCAGATGCTAATCTCTGTAACATAAAAACACTGAATCGCCTTTCACACAGTTATACTGTACATGATTTCAGCAGAGCTCGGGTGCATCGCATTAGAGGAGAGCATTAAGACCTGTCAGCCTAAACTGTTATTAGCCTTCTACTTGCATGCCCACAATCCTGTGGTAGTGGTCTGGCAGCGTTTGGCTGTTGTCAGCACTTCTCCATCCCGCTGAGTTGCCGGGCTCAGAGGGGCCTCGGGGCCTCTGAGGTCTGAGAAGGAACCAAACAAACTTCCTGACTCCAGCCAGCAGGAGAACAGCACATACATGAACCCACTGGCACAAACAAATCCAGCTAAGCTGCAGTGATTCTCTAACTTTTTGTGTTTGTGATCCGGCAGACACCGTTCACCCTAACGCTCCGCCTGTGGGACATTTTCATCCTGGAGGGAGAGCGGCTCCTCACCGCCATGTCTTACACTATCCTCAAGATACACAAGAGTAAGGAGATGATGGATGGGTCGCCACGAAACAATAAATCACTCTCTGCTCAGTTTCCTCACTGAGCCTTCTACACAACAACCACATTGTGTTAACTTTAGCCTCTTATTAACCTCCTGAAATCAAGTGATTTTGAAGTTTTCCAGTTTTTGTTTGCTTTCCTAAAGTCTGCAAAAGTGAAACTTCGCAAGGCCACACTTTGCAATTTAAGTACTACTTACTGGTGTCTGGTCTCGAGACATCTTTATGATTTTTGCATAAATGTCTGTATACTTGTGTGATTCAGGGTTTCTGTGTTGATGTTTATAGATGTTTATAATTAATGTGCTCATTACAAAATCATATGTGGGATTACACAACTCAGTTTACACAAACATTTTTTATTGTCAGTTTTTTAAAACAGGGGTTAAATGTCATCTGAATACAGCTCCAATACAAGACAGATGAGACGTGACTGCACGTTTCTGTGAGTTTAACATCTGGTTTGTGAACAGAGCGCCTCTTGAAGATGTCTCTGGAGGAGCTGAGAGAGTTCCTGCAGGAGCGCATCGCTCAGACTTTTTTCTACAGCGACGACATGATCGTTGAGCAGCTTCAGGCCTCCATGGCTGAGCTGCGAAAGATGAAGCTGGATCTCCCGCCTCCAGGTACGCGGCTGTCCTTTTAGGAGTCTCCAGTACTCCAGTACATTATTCGGTGTCAATAATGTGCACTTAAAGAAAATAAACAGTTCTTAATGGCTCGTTTTTAGGGAAGCCTGAGGAGCTGCCCCGTAAGCCGCTGGGCCAAGAGCTACCCGTGCTGCTGAGTCCAGTGCGGCCCTCTGAAGGGAAGCCAACGTCAGCTAGCGGGTTCCCCAAAGCCGGCCTGTGCCTCCGCATCATCTCCCACCAGCCAGACTCCATATCCCCAGACCAGAGTCCCTCCAAGGACCTTGTGAATCTTGAAGGTGTGGACAAAGAGGAGACTCCGTTGCCTTCCCCAGATCCCATCATCATCCACAGCCAAGCCCCACTCACCCCTGACAGCTCCCCACTAGCAGGGCCTCCGCCTTACCAACCCCCATGGAGTCAAACTGTGGTTGCAGCAGATCAGCCGTCACCACGGTCCAACCCGGAGAGGGTTGGAATAGAAGCTGACACAGATGTCCCGGTAGGACCTCCCTCACCTTCAGAAATAACCAGCGCCCCGCACTCGGCCTCTACTAACGACCTCACTGCAGACGCGCATTCGGCCGTCACCGGTCAGTTCTGCTGCAAAGTCCCGCGGACTCTTTCAGCGCCCGTGTCTCAGGTAGCCTCGCCGGCTTTGGGCATGGCCCAGTCTGAGAGTCTGCCTGCAGCAGAGAGGCTTCAGCTGCCGGAGCAGGCCTCAGCACTGAGCAGGGACGTGAACCTGGACTCGAGTGCAGAATCAGAGGACACATCGGCTGCCGATGTTTCATGAGAAGAGCAGAAAAGTGTAGATCGCTAATTTATTTATGACGCTTTTACATGTAAAAAGGTTAAGTCTGTGATTAATGTTCTGGTGTGATTTATTAGTCAGATTTACAGTGTTAAGCAACAGTTGCTTCAAAATGTGCTTTCAGTTTCGGGACCAGTATTTATAAAAGTTTTGTATTTGCCAATTTTCAAACTGACTTTCTAAAGACTTTTGGCTACAAGAAGCTGTTTCCTCCTTCGGACTTTTCAGCCCTTTTTCATGTTAGGTAACATTTTAACTGGTAGATTTTTGCCCTTTATGTGGCTGAAAGTTCCAGATGTAGGTTACAAAGACAATATGTCGACATAGTGAAAGGCAGATGGGTTTGTTTGGTCCTGAAGCAGTGAACAGGACGATGTATGTGCTGTTCTGTTAGATCCAGTTGTGGGAGAAGGACATGCTAGCTAGCTGTCATTCTGGCTTTTAAATGTCTTAATTAGAAGATGTCTGTCTTAATACAACCCTCACATGCTTTGCTGAATAAGCAAATGTCCCAAGCCATTTATAAGCCTTAAATGGCTTGGGCCTGTAACTGATAAGAAATATATCAGCATATTCTGAGAGGATCAGCTGAGAACTTTTGTCAGATTTAATTGATTTTCAGTTCAGTTCTTTTCTCCAGTTGAGCAGAAGCTTCAGTAGTTTGGGGGGTTTTTTTGTGGGCACCGATCTTTCCACTTTAACCGAACATTAAAAAACACCTGAGTACCTGCTAAAATCGCTGATCTGTGGAAAACACGTCACTTCATCGTTCAACTTTGGGCACAAAGCATTTTTGCCCAGAATGGACTGATTCTTATAGAGCGCTTTTCTATTCTCAAAGCGCTCTATGCAACATGCCTCATTCACCCAATCACACCCATTCTCACAAGCACTTTATCTATACTCAGTGCTTTCTAAGTACACTCATACTCCGATGGATGCATCGGAGAGCAAGTTGGGGTTAGTATCTTGCCCAAGGATACTTGACATGCAGACTGGAGGAGCCAGGGATCGAACCACCAACCTTCCAATCAGTAGGTGAGCTGCTCTACCTCCTGAGCAACAGCCACCCCAATCATACTGACTGACTAAAACTGCCGTCGCCTGCTTTAATCAAGACATCATATTCTAGGTCTGGATTGGCGGGAAAGTGATTTCCAAGGACTCCAAGTCTGAAGCATCATCCTTTACAACAGACGAAACACGTTTGTAGTTTTTTAACTTTTTGTGTGTTCAGTCTAGGCCTTTGTAAAGTGTTTGCTAGGAGAGTTACAGGTTTATTTTTTGTAATAACGTCGCGATGCCTTATTTGGATTGGCTTCAGTTCTGCATTGGACCCCGTTGAACCTAACCTGACTCTACATCAGGAAACAGAAGCAGCTTCCTGGCGCTGTACTGATTGTGCAGATCTCTGACGTGGTGAGCAGGCTCACTGTTGCGATGATACGTACTGAAACCTGTTGAGCTCATTTCAAAGAAGTGCTTTTTTCTAGCTCTGTAATTTATTGTTTGTATCATCTCAGAAAAGGCATCTTGTGTGTTTCCTCCTTAAACGGTGAAAATACGCAAAATACGAATGTGTATGTATCAGATGATTTGAACATGTGTTTAATATTGTACAGTGCTGTAGAACCAGTAGGTAGACACAGCTGGGACTAGTTTGTTCATCTGAAGGAAGAAAAACTTCAGTTCTGTTCTTAGAAATAATGAAACGCTGACATCTTGTGGTTAGTTTAGATTAAGAGTTTCTCTCCAGTTATAGACGAGCCAGGAAGGAGAGAAGTGTTCTAGAAAGGTCTTCATTTTTTCCAAATAAATCTAGTCATATTTTACAATGTAATGCCATTGTTTTGAATGATGTAAATATGTTTTATGGTATTTGACTATATTTACATCCTGAAAATCCTCCAGGGTTGGAGAAATGATGTGCCAAAGTCCAGTAGCTACAGTCCAACCAATTAGCTGATTGAAGCCTTGGAGGTGAAACAATAAACTTTAATTTTGATTTTCTTTGTCTTCCTTGACTCTTGCAAAGTAAAAATCATGTCGGGGAAATAGTAGATTATGGGTCTAAGATGTTTTTAAACTGAAAGGGACAGAACGAGGCAACGATATGACCGATGTGGTGGTGCTGGGTAAAGACCAGCAGGAGAATTCAAACATGTATTATTAAACCTAAAAAAATAACTACTATTCAAAAGAGATTCTTCGCCTGCGCGTTACCCCGGTAACACGGTCGGCAACCTAACATCAGTGTGTTGAGTCGTACTAACATAAAGTTAACATACAATAAATACACACAGCATACAAATAAATGTTAACATTGGACACTAACACTGTTTTTATTTTGTCTTTGTCTGCGGGGACTTTTACAGTAAGGCAAGCAGAGACAATAAAGTAGTAAATGTACTGGTTTTTATACATCGTGCTTTTCTACTGTACCTGAGCACTCAAAGCCTCTTTAAAGAAGGAAAGAAAGAGAAACCTTTATAGTCCCACACGTGGGAAATCTTTGGTCACGGCAGGAAGTACAAGAGAGAAAAAACAATAGAATAAGATAAACAGAATAACATACTACACAAAACGGACAGAACACCATATACAATAGAAAAAGTACAAATAGAATAAAATACTTTGTTACACTGGGAAAATTGCTCTTAGTGCCATTGCAAAACAAGGAGACAGGGCGAGAGTTACAGTTGTGTATGGGATGGTTGTGTGTGTCTGTCTGCACGTGTGTGATCCTCTGCAGAGACCATGTTGTGGAGTCTGACAGCAGTAGGAAGGAAAGACCTGCGGAGTCTCTCCGTCCCACTCGTGGGTGCCGCAGCTGCCACTGAAGGAGCTGCTCAGTGATGTCAGAGTCTCCTGCATGGGCTGGGAGATGCTGACCAACAGCGATGACAGCTTCTCCTGTCACTCACCACCTCCACAGGGTCCAGAGAGCGTCCTAGAACAGAGCTGGCCCTCCAGCCTCTTCGTTCTCTTCCTGTCCCCTGCAAAGACGTTGCCGCCCCAGCAGACCACACCGTAAAAGATGGCTGAGGCCACCACAGAGTCATAGAAGGTCTTCAGGAGAAACAGGAACAACATACCTCATTTGCCTATTCAAACGAGCTCTTTTTTCTTGCGTCATATCTAACATTCATGCTCCCATGGCGCATCAGAGACCAACTTGGTGTTATTCCCAGGATATTTGGCATGCAGACTGGAGCAGCCAGAGATTAAACCGCTAAACGTCCGACTGGTAGATGACCCGGTCTACTTCCTGAGTAACAGTCATCCCAAGTGAGGTAAAGTGAAGGTTACTAATGACTTGTGGCCTCTGACAGTGGGCTTATTTTTGTGTGTGTCCTCTTAGACCTCAGAACAACATTTAATGCTACTGAACAAAATATTTAACTCAGACAGCAAAACTCTTCTATTGACTTATTCTGTGAAGGCAAATTACTCTGGGGCAAATCTTTGTACCTCGGTTATTGTTTGAAAGAAGGAGGGAAACAAGGCTCTGAAGTCTCACTGGCTGAGAGCTATGATGTGGGCTGGACTGGATAATTATTTTAAATTTTTAAAAAATCCTTAATGGCAGAGGCCCACAAAAGATATTAAAGACAATTCAATTTTATTTTATTTTATTTATACAGCACCAAATCACAACAACAGCTGCCTCAAGGTGCTTGACACCCTCTCTGCTTCTAAGATTAGGCTTCAACTTTCTGCTAGAGCATATCGTTAGGGCAGGATCAGGTCACATGAGCCATCCCTTAGGCACGCTGCAATAGGCCTAGGCTGCTGGGGTCTTCCCATGATGCACTGAGCTTTTCTTTTTCATTCCTCTTTTCACTCTCCGTGTGTTTTTAGACTTTAATCATTATTCATTCTTTTTAATCGACGGCTCTCTTCCGTGTTGTCTTTTTTCCTGCCTCTCACTCCCAACCAGTCGTGGCAGATGGCTGGTCTTCCCTGAGCCTGTGTTTTTGCAGTTAAAAGGGAATTTTTCTCTTACTGTTGCAAAGTGCTTGCTTATAGGGTGTTGTTTGATTGCACCATAAGTTACAATGGTGGTGTACCCCAGAGAGCCACATTCGTTGTATAGAAAGCTCGTGGTTAACAATGAATTTACCTGAATATGGTGAAATCTTGCATCATATCAGAGGCCTCAGGTTTCGTAGCTTTGAATAAGGTCTTTGCTTGTCTCAGAGGACAAATTTAATTACATTTTTGAAAATACAATTCAGCTTCCGTGTTGTTCATGCTGGCTTTTAACAAAATATGTCTCATCTGGGCTTTTCCAACTTGGAAAGTAAAAACAGCTGAGGTGAAAAGGAGTTCTAGTCCAGCGTAGTTTTTAATGTGAACGTCATACACCAGACTTTTTTTCCCAATGACTTTAACACACCCACAGATAATCACGCGTAGTTATAGCCGCAGGGAGGTGCTGACGAGCAGGGTGAAAAGGATGTTGTGGCAGTACTGTGAGTTCGAGTTTGATTGGTCGCTTGTGCGTAAAACACTCCGTCCCTCTTTAAACTGCGGTCAGGTTTGGTATAGCCTCTCCTACAGCTGTGTGTTTCTGGCAACTGGATGTAGGAGCCTCTCTTCTTTAAACTGGGGCTCAAAATTGGAATGGTAAACACTAGCTGGGTTCTTTATTGTGCGTAAAGAGCTCCACATCATGTCCAACAATGTGTTGATTAAAACCCTAGAGGGCCTGTGCCTGGACTCAGGTTATATGGCGGGGGAGAACTGCCCGTCACTCAGCCTGTCCTCGGGCAGGTCGGGGCACTCGCAGCCAAATTTGAACACACCTCACCGGGGTCCTTGCTGGCAGCACGCCGGCTCCCTGTACAGCAGAAACGGTAGCTGGGACACTGTGAGCACGCTGCCGGAGGACGTGATAGATATCCTAACGAAATGCCCCTTTCTGCCCGAGCTGGAGGAGTATCCCTGGATCGAACAGGAGCTGCTGGAAGTTGTGCGTAAAGTTGCCCGCACGCGTGCGTCATACACGAGGGAAGCGGTCCACCGGCTCTCTGTCCTGCTCCGGAGAGCTTTGGTGCGCATCTCCCGGGAGGCTCAGCGGCTGAGTGAGCTGCACAGGCGGTGCACACGGCTGGAAGTGCAGAGCGCAGTGAGGCTGGTGTTGAGTTGGGGTCTCGCAGAGAAGTGCATCTCATCTGCTGTGAAGGCGGTGTCCCTGTACTGCATGAACTCAGGCAACACCGCGCGTCAGCGCGGCAAGTCCTCGCGCTGCGGCCTCACGCTCTCCGCGGGCCGTTTCTTTAGGTGGATGGTGGAGACGCGGGTGTCGGTTCGTGTGCACGAGTACGCTGCAGTGTGCCTAACAGCCTGTGTCGAAACTTTGGCAGAGGAAGTGGCAGGACGTGGGCTGCAGGCGGCGAGGCTGACCGCTGAAGAGGAGGGAGGGCAGATCGACGGGGTCATCTGCGGTCCGGTGACCACCGAGCTGCTGGATGGAGCTGTGAGCAACGACGCAGAGCTGTGGGGGCTGCTGCAGGTCTACGAGCATCTCATATGTGGCAAAAATGCCAGTGGTGAGTTCAGTGACCTCATGACGAGATTTTGAAGCTTACTTTTAATAAAGTATAGATCTTTAAAAATTCTGATCTAAATAAAAAGACAAAAAAGGATCAAAATGCAAATGTTATTAATTTATCGCTTAAGTTTAAAGCAGGTATTATATGCACATGTACAGGCTGTTTTTCTCTCCCCTGTCAAGAACCTTAGATTAAAAAATGACAACTACAGAAAATCCAAAATAAGAAATAGCTTTACAACAACCAACTCATCCAAGTTACCTTCCAGCAGATCCACAAACGGTGCTTCAGAAAGTTCAAAAAAGGTTCTGACACCTTTTTTTCTGATACGGTGGATACAATGTGTTCTTTGTGCAACATTCCAATCTAATGTTCACTTTTATTATAATTATGTTCATCTGGTTACAAAACGATTTGTCCATTAGGACTTATTTGTTTTGGAGCTCTTACTTCACTGTCAGTCACAGTGAAGCAGTGTTCTTTTGACCTCTGCTGTTATAGGAGTCATATATATATACTGTATATATGTCATATATAGAGACAACAACACTATGTCCAGCTGTAGCATGCTAGTCTGAGGCTAGTCTGAGGCTCTGCTGAGATTTCTCTTTCCAAATTTTTGTCACATTTATCTTATAATATGTGATATTTCCTCTTCTTTCTCTGTTACACTTTCACATCACAGCTTGTGAGAAAGAGGAAGATGTCTGGATGAAAACCTGCCAGCTTTTGTTATTTCAATCAGTCTTTGAAAAAAAACTCTTCTTCAGTACAGTGCCAGGACTTGCATACATGCATACATGCATACATGCATACATGCATCTGTGACTGACGGTTGTGGGCTACATCTTCACAGGCTGACCTCACTACAGAGGGGAAAAACCTTGACTTCCTACTCGGTCCTCTGTTGAACTGGGTAGTGTTACAGATTAGACGAGTTGATGATGGCATTAAATTGCTGAGAACTCTCCAGAGTCCCGATAATAAGAACCAGAAGCTTAAGAAGTCTACAAACACCACAGAGAGAGCAATTAGAAAATCCTTCAGACAGGAAAGAGGCATTTTGGGTAGTAAGTAGGAAACACTGTCTGTTAGACTCACTGAGGTCAGCTTTGTTCTTCTTAAACATATTTTGCCTTTGAATAATCACAGCATGGACAATGAGCAACTGAGGAAGTGTTACAGAGCAAAGTTTGCATGAATCTTATGTCACAAAATTGACAAAAGATGCTTTCGGCCTTGAGTTTGAAGGGCAGATTAATTCCTTGGGCTCTTTATTGTATTCTTGAGCAGTCTTTGTGGCCTTGCTCCTGCTGTGGGAGGGTGCTGCTGATGGAGAGTGTTGTTGCCATCATTAGGTGTGCTTGATCGGCTGCAGCTTTTAAGTGGGAGGTACATGTTAAAGCAAGATCCACATGAATGCTAGGACTGAGGCTTGACAGCTTCATGTTTGAATTCGGGAGACAGATGGTTACGTTTTTACAGATTTGGATTAGAACTTTGTTTCTTTTGATAAAGCATATAGTTAGGGCTGGATCAGGTGACCCTGAATCCTCCCTTGGTTGTGCCAAGGCTGGTGAGGGCTTCCCATGATGCACTGTCTTTTTTTTCTCTTCACTTACCTTTTTTTCACCCACTGTGTGTTTATACACCACCCTGCGTTTCATCATTAGTTATCATTCATCTTGTCGTGAAATCGATCAATGTAGAGCAGTGTCGCAAACCACGGAGGCCCCAGAAAAGTGCAATCAAACGTTGAGTTTATTAACAGCCCGGAGAAAACATCAACATATGTCTTCTGACCAAAATACATGTTGTGGACACTTATAAAGCAGTGGGGTTACACCCCCCCCCCCCCCCCCCCCCCCCCATGGCGTCAATGACAGATTAAAATAGGTACCAGACATTAGTCACAGTTAATCGTACATCTTGTACATCTTTGATAGCTATAAGCAGACATAGAACTTCTCTTTTCTATAACACCTTCCATGCAAGGTAATAAACTTCAAGCCCTCAGGGTCTCTGGGGCTAATTATTGACTCTGGTCATCTGTTGCCAGAAAGTAAAATGCAACAGGTTTGCAACAAGAAGCTGGGAACATTTGGGCCTCTGCTCAGGCCTATTCCTAGATTATATGTGTTGTAAGCATGCATTGCAGTTATCCTTCTATGTTCTAGTTTCCCTCAGCATGTATCACCTGGACAGTCACGCCAGTGAAGCTTAAGACCCTTAATGAACCGAACATCAACTCAAAATAAGCACAGATATGCAGTATGTATAAAATACTTAATGGAAGGGTCCTCAAATGCAATATCAATACTGTAAGAAATATTATTAAATGAAATAATGCTGTAAAGAATGTTATTAATGCAATTATAATGATGCAGATTATATGGCAGCAATAAAAGAATTATTTCTGTATCTCCACAATCTCTACTCTTCTCCCCTTATCCCAAGCGGATGGTCACCCTTACCTGAGCCTGGTTCTGTCAGGTTTCTTCCTGTTAAAAGGGAGTTTTTCTTTCCCACCGTCACCGGTCTTTACCTCTTTGCCTCAAGGCAACTGTTGTTCTCTTCAGTTCAATGTATTTATATAGCACTCTTCACAGGATAAAAACCACAAAGTGCTTCACAGTAATATAAAAACAGATATACATAAAAAAAAAAACAGCACAATCAAACTTACAGCAGAAATCTAATTAAAAGCTAGTCTAAATAAATGAGTCTTAAGCTGCCTTTTAAAAGAATAAATACAATTAAAGCAACGCAATGATGGAGTTAGAGCATTCCTCAACCTGGGGGCCACCGCTCTAAAAGATCTATCACCTCTGGTCTTAAAACGAGTTCGTGGGACTACCAACAGCCTTTGATTAGATGATCTCAGGCTGCGAGAGGGAGTGTGGGGTTGATGTTGAGAAATGTGGGCAGAGGCATCACAATTCAAAGCTTTAAAAATCAGTACCAAGATTTTAAAATGAATTCTGAAATGTACTGGAATCCAGTGTAATGAGCGTAACACTGGTGTAATGTGCTCCGTTTTTCGTGTCTTAGTTAAAAGCCTTGCAGCAGCATTCTGGACTAACTGGAGACGGTCAAGATTCCTTTTGCTCAAACAAAGATACAGACTGTTACAATAATCTGAGCGAGATGAAATAAAAGCATGAATAACCATTTCTAACTCAGATTTAGACAAAGTTTGCAGTTTGGAGATGTTTCTTAGCTGAAAAGGCAGTTCCTAATGAACTGTCGAGAGTGTTGTTTTGGGGACATGGCAGAATTTTAAAAAAAAAGGTACCTGAGGCTCGGGTGAACAGATGAGCCAAGAGAACCAAGATGCTGTTTGATTAGAGATATCTGGTTGTTGGGGGCAATAATTAATGTTTCTGACTTCTCAGAGTTCAACTGTAAGTAGTTGTCACCAAGCCACTGCTCAAGGGAAGCTAAACATTTAATTAAAGAGGACAGTTTATGGACTTCCATCGGCTTAAAAGAGCAGTAGAGTTGAATGTCATCAGCATAGAAGTGATAAGACCCCTCAGGGAACTGCCTGATTATAAGTTCTAGAGGTAACATGTACAGCAGAAAAAGAATCGGTCCCAGAACTGAACCCTGTGGTACCCCACATGTCAGATCCTTAGAATGTGACATAAACTGATTTGCAAAAACACTAAAAGATCTGTTGGAGAGGTGTGACTGAAACCACTCCAGAGCCAGACCGGATACAGCGACTATGTCCCGGAGCCTGTTAATCAGGATGGTATGGTCAACGGTGTCAAAGGCAGATGTTAAGTCCAACAAAACCATGACTGAGGATGCTCCGGAGTCAGCTGACATCATAATGTCACTAGAGACTTTAATTTTGCGGTTTCTGTTGAGTGACTTTTATGGAAACCCGACTGAAATTTGTCATAAATTTCATGTTTTTCTAAAAAAAAGTGGTAAGTTGATCTGCAACTAGTTTTTCCAGAATTTTTGACAATAATGAAAGCTTAGAGATAAGCCTATAATTCTTAAGCTGTGTTGGATCCAAACCGCTCTTTTTAATATTGGCTCAACAACAGCATGCTTACAGAACCTAGTGACCACACCTGGTGAAACAGAGTTGTGATTTGGGACTATATAAATGACACTGAATTGAATCGTTTCCCTTATATGTTCAAACTGCCTGCAACACGCTGGGATACTACAGGTCCCAACCCTCAAATGAGGACGAACAGGGAAAGTAAATGAATGAGTGCTGTTAGCCTCTGACCCATACACACACACACACACACACACACACACACACACACACACAGCCACAGTGTTCTTCCTGATCTGGCAAGAAAAGCAGTGAAACCTGAGCAAATATTTCCACTTTGTTTGCAGACAGCTTGCTGATAGCATCCACAGACACAGCTCATAATAAATACAACAGAAAGCAGATTTAGGCTAACACTGCAACACACATGGTTGTCAGATCAGCTCAGAGCGAACTCCTTACATGAGGCTTTTTTTGTCTTCCTTTGTGACATCTGTAGTTTTCATCTGCTTCTGTGTAGGTTAAAAAAATCAGTGAACTATTTTTACTCCTGAGCATCCTTCAGTAACTCTCCTCTTTCCTCCAAATATATTTGAATAACTCTGACGTCCTTCAACACGATGCACTGATGAGGCTGATTTCTGGGTCATGAGCAGGATGACAGAGAACAGAAAAAGAGGCGCAGATGAATTACTCTGCAGCAAATACAGTGGTTACAGTTGTTCTGCTGCAAACTGGTAATGGCTCAGAGAGCAGACGCACCCGGTCATGATGGTGTTTGCCGTGTCACCAACAAAGATGGCTTACCTGAAGAACGCTTTGGTTATGTGAAAGCTGACTTAGATTTATTTACTGTGTCAGCTCTACAGGCAGGATCTCAACAACCAAATATTACTGTAATCAGTACTATTAGTGATGTCACAATCCTTTGTGCAAGGTCGTGGGAGCTATCTTTGGGCAGATATTTTGAAGCATTATCCAACAACAACAACAAACTTTATTTATATAGCACATTTAAAAACCAGTGGTGTACCAGCTCACTCCTGGTGGCCGATTGGTGGGGCCTGGCGCCTGTGGCCCGGCTGGGCCCCTTCCGGGGGGGTGGGATGCTCGCAGGCCTCTGGCCTCTGGGCCTGAAGCTCGGTCCTCTCTGGCACAGCTGGCTGCCGGCAGAACCCACGGGCACGCCACTGCAACCCCCTCTGGCCTCTGCTCCGTAGCTGCTGGGTGACCTCTCGTTTGGGGCTCTCCTCAGCTCTTCCCAGGAGGGTGGCACGGTTCCCCCCCTTTTGGTGGTCCTCCTCGGGTCCTTGTACTCTGGGGCCTGGATCTCCTCCATACCTGCTTCATACCCTGGAGGACGGGGCTATTGCTCCCCACACTCCCTAGCAGATCGTTACATGGAGAAACCTTTGGAATACAAGCATGCTGATCCACACAGGTATGCACACAGGTGTACACACGGGTATTCACAGACGCGGACTACAGCTTTCTTGGCTGCTGCCTCAAAGCACATTGTGCGCTGTCTATCTTGCGTGCTGCACAATATCGTTTATTATTTAGTATCTACTGTTATCTACTGCTAGCTAGTTTATTGTGATGGTGCTGTTTTTTATTATGTTGCTCTTTGTTGTTTGCTTTCTCTTCTGTTTTTTTCCTCCATACAGGTGATCCAGGTGTTTTGTTTGTTTGGTTTTTCTTTCTTCCCCCTTTCTCACCGTCTCTTCTCCCCTTTGGTTTTCTTTCTCTCCCTCTCTTTCTTTCATTCTTTCTCCCTGTCCTATCCCCCAGTCATGTCTGTCCCGTTTGTAGCAACCGAAAATAAAATAAATTCATAATTATAATAAAGGTCAATCAAATGGACCAATATGGCACAGCCATGATGATCCACTTGGTAAAATAAATCCGCTTGGCATCTTTCTTGGCCTTAAGACAACAATTCTGACGGCTAAAGATCCAAACGGGACACAAAAAAACAAAAAAAACAAAAAAACAGTGGTGTACCAAAGTGCTTAACATGCAAGAGAATAGGATGAAGTAACAGGGAAGGATGAGGGCTATGGCAAGGTACCAAAACAGCTAGCAAGTTGAATGGCATTAAAACACAAAAGCAAAAGAAATTGCATATGAAAGCATAAAAGAAAACTAAGTGTAAAGGATAAAACAGTCAAAAAAAAAGTTTACTAATGAACACTTGAAATGTTTGGTAAACTTGGTGTGTGTGTGTGTGTGTGTGTGTGTGTGTGTGTGTGTGTGTGTGTGTGTGTGTGTGTGTGTGTGTGTGTGTGTGTGTGTGTGTCAGCTATGACTGAGGAGGACGTGGATGCAGCCAGCTGGAGACAGTATCTGATGCTGGGTCAGATTACATGGAGTAATCCAACACTCATTGGCTACCAAATGTCACTTAATGTCATCTCCATCTGGCCTTTATGTGAAACTATAAAACAGAAGGAAAATGTGGTTTAATGTTTAATGGCTTGGCTACTTTGGGTTGTATTAGCAGGAGGATACAATCTGTGAGCTCCACCACAGAGGAAGGCTCCAGCAGGAGCATTTTATGGACAACTGCACCAAAGTAAATGGTTAACCAGAGGTCGAGCACATTGGACGGCTCTGTCCTGACCAGCTTTAATCAAACTGTAAACTTCTTTGTGACAGGAGGCCGTTTGGATGTTGGAGCTCTGCTCTGCTGTTAACAGCATCTCATGGCTGCTGATTCCTGGCTCTGTGCGCTCATTGCCCCAAGCCAACACAGAATCGCTCCAGACATGCGGCCTGCAGGTTTTAACCAGATTATACGACGAAAACAACATCTTCTGCCTGTGTGTTTGACATTTCTCTGAGCGGAGGCTTTATTTAATCCCACCCAAGTAGGAGCACAGGATTCTCTGTTTCTGTGCCATTTGGCACTTCATGTTTCTTCATGTTTGCTCCATTAGTGTTGTCATGTTGGCTCCATGTGAAACAGAGATCGTATCATAAAAGCCCTGATACGGATTGTTTCTACCATAAGTTGACTTTAAACAGTCTGTTCAGGTTCCTTGATGTTATGAACACTGAGCTAACCCCTGCTCTGACTGACCTTCTGACCTCCGCTTAAAACACTGAGATTGTTTAGGATCATACTGTATTGTACTGTACTGTATTATCATACTGTATACTACACAAACAAGTGACTTACTGGTGCTTTTGGGTGAACTGTGTGAATTCAAAAATCCCTTTTTCATGGTTATAATATTTCTGTAGCTGCAGGCTCTTGTCTACATTGTTGGGTTAAGCATCCATCTCTCTAATATTCTGACCAACAGGTCAAGGTAAAAAAGGCAGTGCTATAGTGGAGACACTGACACCATGGATACCACAGCTAGTTATTAACTTTTATTTAAACTGGGGTACAGGTTTTGGCTAATTAAATTGAGAAAAGTCAGAAGAAATGAAACGCCATGTCCTTAGTAGAATGAAAGCCAAATAAGTGAGGGATGCATCTTACATCCAAAGCATGCCTAATGGTCTGGTTACAATTTGTCAGTCGCAAAAAGCATGCTCTGCCTTTATCATCTATTTTAACGAACCAAAGTATGAACAGGGAGATATACTTAAGAAGGCCTTTATGCAATAAATTATTTAAAATGATTAATAAGATCATTTTCTTAAACTTGACCCTGATGACCATTAGAAAGAATTCGAGACTACTGACTCAGTTTTTAGATGCAGAGGCTCGACTGCATCCACAGTTTTGCTGGTTGAAGATGTGATCACCAGGTAACCTTTTGTTCCCAGCTAGTTGACATCCTATTTTTACTCTAGTGTGATGTAGTCCCAAAATATTAGAACAGCAACAGGTTATAAATGACTTTAACAGAAGTTCAAAAAAGCCTTAATTTATTTGATTAGCAACAATCTGTGATTCCCCGTTTTCTCAAATCAGAACAACAGTTGCCTCAATGTGCTTTATGTTGTAAGGTAAAGATCACACAATAATACAACAGACAAAACCCTGAAAATCATGTGACCCCGTATGAGCAAGCACTTTGGCGCAGGTGGGAAGGAAAAACTCCCTTTTAACAGGAAGAAACCTCCTGCAGAACCAGGCTAAGGGAGGGGCGGGGCCATCTGCTGCGATTGGTTGGAGTGAGAGAAGGAAGACAGGATAAAGACCCTCTGTTAAAGAGAGCCAGAGATTAATAATAACTCATGACTAAATGGGGAGTGGTGAATAAACACAGTGAGAAGGTGACAGAGGTCTGCCTACATGATTCCAGTTGGATGTTGTTGAGTTTCTATTGCTTTGATGCCATGAGCATTACTCTTACTCTTGTTACTAGTCTTTACTCTAAATTATTTTTGTAGCAATAATAAAACCTTCTGCATGTAAATGTTCCATGTTGTCACTATCTGACCCGTTTTCACAGCACTGCAGAGGTTTTCTTTCTTTTTAATGTATTTCCTTCTCTCCTGGTTTAGTCTGGATCGGGACTGAGATTGTAACCTTAAACCCTTACACACAAACACACACTGAAACACGCACACAACCTTTGACTCTCTGGTTCTGTTGTCTCAGCCAAACACTTGCAGTATTATACCATGCAGCAGAAAAGAGCTGTTGTTTTCGGGGCCGGGGACTGAGCCTCTCTCTCCATTTGGGACACACACACACATACACTCAGTCTTTCTCACAGTGTGTGCTTGCAGGCTCGAGGGTTGTTGAGCACTGTTTTCACTGAGCCGCAGGTACACACAAGGAGACCGTCAAAGGAAATGACTTAATCACTCATGATTCTGGATGTAAGCAGGGCAGTGTTGGGAACAGGAGCTCAGGCGTGTCTTTAGGGGGGGTCGGTCCTACACGGGTCGGTATTAGAGAACAGTGATTTGTGCTTTGTCCACTGCAGACTGGTCCCCTGTTGTGCACCAGTGAATAGATGCCTGTTCACCCTGTCTCCTGTCTGTAAACATAGCAGGGTAATGAGCATCGATTATCACCTACACAAGTCCGTTTTTTAACCAAAGATTTCTTTATTTCTGGCCAGGCCTGGTTTTAGAAAGCAGAGATGTTTTTTCAGTAGAGAGGAATGAATCAGCTCAGGCTGATAAACAGTCTGATTAACATTGGTATATCCCAGAGGTGTTGGATGAGGTTTGGGCCACACCGTACGGTGAATATTGTTTCTAATACACTGAGCTGTATACTGCCTCAAGTGTCCTGTAGGTTTTAGATTTCACCCTGGGTGAAAATACCTGAATCAAATGATGAGTTCATTACCAGGCCTCTGGAGAACTTCAACACATGTTGAGGAGGTCATTTAGCCATTTGAATCAGCTGTGTTGGATCAAGGCCACATCTAAACCCTGCAGGACACCGGCCCTCGACACCTGTGGTTTATGGTCATGTCAAGGCTAAAGATCTGACCATAGAGAGAACCAGTGGAATTACATGATTCACAGTGAGCAAGGACTTGGCAACGGTGGGGAGAAAAAGACCCCCAAAACCTCTTTTTGCAAAACCAGGTTCAGGGAGGGGCCGCCATCTGCAGGGAAGGCATCAAAGAGGATGAAGATCTGTCTGTCTTCTGACTGTGAAATCTGCTGGATCTTAAGTTTTAAAAACACTGGAGTATAGTAAGGATGCAGAAAATGCTAGCTTACTCTAGCTAGCTCTTACAATTATTGTACAATCTACTCTACAATATAGAGGTGACTGTTGTTGTGATTTGGCACTATATACATAAAACTGAATTGAATTGAACTTGAAAACTAAGTACCTGTAAACGCTCCAGTGGTTACAACCACTTCACCATCCCCATCTGTCCTGGCTGGTGAGTCATGTTCATGTCTCCATACATGATCACTGTGAATGCCTCACTAAAGCTGGATTTGTATTCTGTTGGGCTTTAGGTTTTGCAGATTGTCATCAGTGATGTGGCTTCCATTGTGCGTAAGATTACGAGTCAGCAAATCCCCGATTCAAAAGCACACAATGGTCAGGGATCTACGAGTGTGTGTGTGTGTGTGTGTGTGTGTGTGTGTGTGTGTGTGTGTGTGTGTGTGTGTGTGTTGGCGTATATCTGTATGGGCTTTTCTAAAGTGGCTGCTTGGCTTTGAGAGTGAGTGCATCGCATCGTACTAGCAGATGGCCTGAAGTGGTGGTGCATCATGTCAATAACATGAGAGAGCTTTTGTGCTGCAGTGCATTCAGAACTGTTGTATCCATGATGTTCTGTGTGTTTGTGAGATACTTTTGTAATGCTACGTTGCAGTGATGAGTTTAAAACTGGCAAAGAGTTTCTGAAGACAGAACCTTCTCCAACCACGTACATAGGCCAAAGTGATGCAACAAACCAACTCCCACCTTTATGCAGGAAACTTGGCTAAAAACTTACAGCTTCATAAATGTTCTTTGTTTTTGTAGGTGAGCTGTCACTCCCAGCCCACATCAGCCCATACACAGAGAGCAGGGAAGATGCCTACATCCAGCTGGAGCTGCGGATGTTGGAGCAGGCGCTCCTTGCCACCTGCGTTGGCAGCATTGGAGAGCTGAGTACGTGTGTGTTGTGTCAGTCAGCACAGTAGGCTCCTGTGTTTTGTGTGTGTTTATTTAAACTGTGACCGACGTCGGACTCCTGGGACACAGTGTTTCCACTTGGTTCCATAACCTGTGGCTTGTGTCCAAATAACAAGAGCACTTTCAGACCCTGCAGCCCACCGCACCTCATTATCTGGCACATAACCTAGGTAGCTACCACAACTAAAACAAGCTAGCTGCAGTAGGCTAACGTTAGCTTTTAAAAAGAACTTATTTCCAGATGTTTCTTTAGGTTGGAGTCTTTTGACGCTGAGAGCAGCTTGGCTGCACGGTCAATAAGAAATGCATTCCTGCCTGTGCACTGCTGGCTCTGTTGTGCTGGCGCCGGGTCCATTGTGTAACTGACGCCACCAACATTAACAGGACGCTTACATTAGAGCCTCTTATTGCGTGTTTTGTTTGGGCTTCCTGCAATGCGTGGAATTACCACAATTAGAGAGGGGATGGGCTAACATATGAAACAGGAAATGACCGCCATGTAATGCATTTAACAAAGTAACTGTATTCTAATTATCACTTATTTAAGTGGTAACTGTAACAGAATACAGTTACTCATATTTTGTGTTTTTAAATACATTATGCTGGTACATGTACTCTGTTACTCCAGAACTCTGACTATTACAGACCCACTGTGATCCACTATGTCAACAAAACTGGAAGGTTCATAACTCAAAAACACTGGATCAGCAGGTAAATGGCAGATCAGAGGGAAAAATAATGCAAATTAAATTGTAACTGTATGAGCTTTATGGCAAATAATCTCAGCCTCATTATTGCTGTTGTTTTTCTTTTTTTTTTACATTATTTCTTTGTCCATAAAACAGACATAACTACAAATATATTAAGTTTATAAACTTTCTGAAATTTCTGAAATATGACAGCCTGTGGTGGTGGGAAATGATGGTTCCTGTCTTTTTGCAGGTGATCTGGTGTGTCGAGCAATGCACCACATGCAGCGTCTAAGAAGCTCGAGTGCCTCCATCAGCCACTCTTCTTCAGCCAATCAAATGCCAGTATCCTGGGCTCCAGATGCCCTCCGCACACTCTACTACTTCCTGTCCAGCCCACAGATGGAATCACTGGAGAATCCCAACCTTGACCCTCCAACCATGACACTGAGCAGAGAGAGGTGTGTGTGTGTGTGTGTGTGTGTGTGTGTGTGTGTGTGTGTGTGTGTGTGTGTGGCCATCTCTATACTGTCTTATGTTAAACTTTTTTCAGGCCATTCTTGCTCCTCCCTCCTCTCATGGAGTGGATCCGTGTTGCCGTGGTGCACGCTGAACATCGCCGTAGCCTATTGGTTGATAGTGATGATGTCAGACAGGCGGCCAGACAGCTTTTGCCAGGACTGGACTGTGAGCCCAGGCAGCTGAGGTAGGACACCAAAGAATAAAACCACTGATCGTGTATACTGTCAAAGCTGGAGTTGACTGATTACCAACCTGTCTGGCATTATTCAACCTTCTCAACTAGACTGTATTGAAAGGATGCCTTAGATCCTCCAGGTACAGAAAGACTGCCTAGTGACCACAAAAAAGAAAAGGAAATCGAGCCTCCAATCAGGAACCCTGAATATCAAAACAAGCTGTATGGATATCAGTATGAGCAGCATCTAGTCCTCTAATAGGTGGATGTTCTCTAAAAATGCCGTGCAGATAGGAGTTAAATTGATATGACCTGTTTTTTTACTGTGTTACTCTGCAGGCCAGAGTGCTGTTTCCAGTTGTTTAAATGTCTGGATGCAGAAGCTGCTTCGGCTAAATTCCAGTTGGATTTAGGATTCAGGATGCTCTCGTGTGGCCGAGCAGACCTGCTCCACCACGCCGCCCGGCTTCTAGGAGCTGAAGGTGTCAACACTATAGACGATCAGGTGAGTGCAGCTGTGTTTCAGTGACTGGAACAGATACTAGGTTGATGTTTATACGTTTAAAATGTAATTCAGAAAACTGCTTAAAAATTTACTGAGAAGACTCCAATCAGAGTAAGGTCAGAAGAGCTCTGCTGGATAAATGTGATACCTTTGTCAGTATACAGATAGATTCATAGGAGACAGAGTCTAATATTGGCAGCTGTGGGACAGCTATGAATAATTTGTTTTCTAATGGTTACAATTTTATTTGCGAAGAAATTCATCAAGTCATTGCTAGTTAAGGTTAAAGGAATAATTGGTTCAACAAAGCTGTGACTCTTTGTCAGTCTGACTGCACTGACATGATGATGTCTCTGCTCTCAGATCTCTTTTTTATAGATTTATAGAGTTTGAAGTGTGTCTGATTTGTTGGCTTCTTCTTCAGAGTAGTCACATTATCATATGCTAGATAACAGTAACCGTAATAATAGGATCATGGACCTCTGTCGTAGCAGAGTTTAGGTAGCTGCTCTGCATTGTCTCGGCACATGGATGGAAGAAGATAACAGTGGCGGTATCACTTCCTTAAAGTTAGTTCCAGCCCTTTGAGAAAGACATCTACTGTAATGACATGTATTGTCCAGTGCTCATTATTGCAAAATTAAAATGATTATGTGTTTTTATATGTGATCTGCTCATTTTAGCTGACTCTACGAGCCAAACGATGCATTAGTCCGTTTGTTTTGTCTTGCATTGATTTACGATCTACAAATGTAAAAATGTAGATTCTTCTTTTGTGCACAAATAATGAGATACAACTGTATCTATTTTCACGATGCAAAATCATTAACATTTTAAAAATCTTAAATACATCTTACATATCATGTGTACATAGTTGCACTGGTGGATGTCATTCTGTTCCTCTGTCTCCTGATGTGTTTTCCATTGTATTACTTTGTATCTAAATTATGTACATAAATAAAAAGAAACAAAACCTACTATGTGTTCTTGCAGGGAATGAGCCCTCTAATGTACGCCTCAGCAGCAGGAGATGAGGCACTAGTGCAGATGCTCATTGAAGCCGGAGCTCACCTGGACATGCAGGTAAAGAGTGATGGTGGTGTAGGTAAAACCTCATTGCATAACAACAGGTTGTGAAGTATGTGTGTGCTTTATGTTCAGGTCCCTGGCAGCTCTGCCAGACATCCGTCTGTTTACCCAGGCAGTCGGCACTGGGTGGCCTTAACATTTGCTGTGCTTCACAGTCACCTGTCCGTGGCTCAGGTGAGTCCTTCAAACAGACTCCATCAGCAGAAAAACATTTCACTGGACTACTGAAATTAGCATTTTAATTGCTGCAGTGGTCTGACTGAATGAGTCTCTCACAGTATCGTGTTTCTCATGCTGGCAGCTGCTTTTGGAGGCCGGTGCAGACGTGGAGGGTGGAGCCTTGCTGGACAGTCAGGAGAGCTCAGCTGAGACACCACTACAGCTAGCTGCTGCAGCAGGTATCATTCTGCTGAACATTTTAGCGTATGTAATCTGAAGTTAACTGACAAAACTGTAGCTTTACCAAAGTGGACCTTTTTGATCAGAAACACATTGTTAATAAGAATAAATTACAATGGTGTAAATAAAAACTGGTTACAATATAACATCTATTTTGAGGTTTTCGCGTGGTTGACTGTTTGGTGAAAACTATTTGTATGAATAGATGTTTTAGCAGAATAATGACTTGTATACTGACAGCGCTGCCAGTTTAGGCTCTATGAGGGGCCATGTGACCACGAGTCACACATGTCACATGTCACATGTTTCGAATGGATCCACCAATAGAACATCCGATCTTCTCAGGTTACTACGACATGGTTAGCCTGCTGCTCGCTCACGGAGCAGACCCTCTGATCAAAGTGCATCATGGGAATTCACCGCTGTATGAAGACATGAACTGCTTTAGCTATGCAGCAGCACATGGGCACAGGTGAGACTTAAAGTTCCACATTTTCCAGTTCCTGTTTTACCTTGCTCTTTCACACATATATAGCAACACATTTGCCCTTTCCACCTGCAGAAACATCCTCAGGAGGCTTCTGCAGCAGCCACAGCACAGGAAGGAGGACATCCTCTCTCTGGAAGAGATCCTGGCTGAAGGAGTGGAGGATGAGGAGGAAGAGGAACTAAAATTTTCAACACAGCCTCTAGCTCCTGACTCCCCAAGCATTATTCCGAGTTTGTGTAAGAACAGGATGAAGGCCCTGCAGCAGGCAGCCTACTACAGCGCGGAGCACGGCTACCTGGACGTCACCATGGAGCTCAGAGACATGGGTAAGCACGTGATGTCAAACTGAGGAACTCTGAACTGGGGTAATCGACTTTTAATTAAGAAGTAAATACATATGCACTGCAGGCTCCTGGTATAATTTTGAAATGTGCGTAATTAATTGTAAACTTGTGACAGATAAAAACAAAATTTCATGCTGAAGAAATCAGAGGAGAGCAAAATGTGAGATTTACAGTCCTTTATTACAAAGCTCAGGATGAAAATATCCATGAATATCAGACAGAGCTTCATCATGAGCTTCATAATGAGCCCAGTTACACCTTATTTGTTACTTTAATTGGCTCGAATGAAATCAAATTGATTGAAAAATTAGTTCATTTAAAAACACACGTCCAGTGAAGTGAACACATTGAAACTATTAGCCTAGTGTGCAGCCCTAGCACAGTACCAAGAAGCAGGCACAGAGGTGTATTTATGAAGCTCATTGCTGGGACATGAAAATCTACCTCAAGTGTTCACTGCTTGATAGAGTTATTATAATCTGACAGGAGGGTGTGTCGACATATAGAACAATCTGGAAAACAAAGAAAACATGTTTCAACAGCGAGCGTTTAAAACTGTGATCTAGTATTTTTATATACACTCAACAAAAATATAAACGCAACACCTTTGTTACTGCTCCCATTCCCCATGGGATGGACGTAGAGACCTAAAATTCATTCCAGATACACAATATAACCATCCCTCCCAAACAGTGGTCACAAATCAGTCCAAATGTGTGGTAGTGGGCACATCTGCTATATTGAGATAATCCATCCCACCTCACAGGTGTGCCACATCAGGATGCTGATCTGACATCATGAGTAGTGCACAGGTGTACCTCAGACTGCCCACAACAAAAGGCCACCCTGGAATGTGCAGTTTTTTGGGCTATTGGGGGTCTGGGGACCCAGAACCGGTCAGTATCTGGTGTGACCACCATTTGCCTCATGCAGTGCAACACATCGTCGCATGGAGTCTATCAGATTGTCAATTGTGGCCTGTGGAATGTTGGTCCACTCCACTTCAATGGCTGTGCGAGGTTGTTGGATATTCGTGGGAACTGGTACACGCTGTCGTATACGCCGGTCAAGCACATCCCGAACATGCTCAATGGGTGACATGTCCGGTGAGTATGCTGGCCATGCAAGAACTGGGACATTCTCAGCTGCCATCTGCCCTGAACAATGTGAACCATGATTCATCCGTGAAGCGCACACCTCTCCAACGTGCCAGACGCCATCGAATGTGAGCATTTGCCCACACAAGTCTGTTACGGCGACGAGCTGGAGTCAGGTCAAGACCCCGATGAGGACGACGGGCATGCAGTTGAGCGTCCCTGAGACGGTTTCTGACAGTTTGTGCAGAAATTGTTTGGTTGTGCAAACCAATTGTTCCAGCAGCTGTCTGGGTGGCTGGTCTCAGACGATCTTGGAGGTGAACCTGCTGGATGTGGAGGTCCTGGGCTGGTGTGGTTACACGAGGTCTGCGGTTGTGAGGCCGGTTGGATGTGCTGCCATATTCTCTGAAACGCCTGTGGAGACGGCTTATGGTTGAGAAATGAACATTCAACGCACGGGCGACAGATCTGGTTGACATTCAAGTCAAGTCAAGTCAACTTTATTTGTCAATTCTGCCACATGTACAGGACATACAGAGAATAGAAATTTCGTTACTAGGGGAGAGGGGGCAGAATCGGGAGGGAGTTAAGCTTCCTGACAGCCTGATGGATGAAGCTGTCCTTCAGCCTGCTGGTCCTGGCCTGGAGACTCCGCAGTCTCCTCCCTGACGGCAGCAGCTTGAAGAAGCTTTGCATTGGGTGCGTGGGATCAGCCGCTATGCAAAGGGCTTTTTTAGTGAGACGGGTGCTGTAAATGTCCTGGAGGGAGGGGAGAGAGACACCAATGATCCTCTCTGCAGCCCTCACTATGCGTTGGAGGGTTCTATGGCAGGACGCATTGCAGGCTCCAAACCACACAGTGATGCAGCTCGACAGGATGCTCTCGATGGTGCCTCTGTAGAAAGTGTACATGATGGGGGCTGGTGCTCCTGCTCTTCTTAGTTTGCGGAGAAAGAAGAGACGCTGCTGTGATTTCTTGGCCAGTGCTGTGGTGTTGTACGTCCAGGAGAGATCCTCTGTGATGTGCACAACCAAGAACTTGGTGCTGCTCACTCTCTCCACAGACGCTCCGTCAATGGTCAGAGGAGCATGTTGGGTGTGCATTCTCCTGAAGTCCACAACAATCTCCTTCGTCTTCTCCACATTCAGAGAGAGATTGTTGTCAGCACACCACGTGGCCAGGCGTCTCACCTCACTTCTGTAGTCGGTCTCATCCCTGTTGCTAATGAGACCCACCACCGTTGTGTCGTCCGCAAACTTGATGAAGAGGTTGGAGCTATATGATGGAGTGCAGTCATGGGTCAGCAGAGTGAAGAGGAGGGGGCTCAGAACACATCCCTGCGGGGCCCCCGTGTTTAAAATGATGGTGCTGGGTGTATTACTGCCGACATTCCTGCTGTCAGCATGCCAATTGCACGCTCCCTCATTGCTTGTGGCATCTGTGGCATTTTACTGTGAGACAAAACTGCACATTCCAGGGTGGCCTTTTGTTGTGGGCAGTCTGAGGTACACCTGTGCACTACTCATGATGTCAGATCAGCATCCTGATGTGGCACACCTGTGAGGTGGGATGGATTATCTCAATATGGCAGATGTGCCCACTACCACACATTTGGACTGATTTGTGACCACTGTTTGGGAGGGATGGTTATATTGTGTATCTGGAATGAATTTTAGGTCTCTACGTCCATCCCATGGGGAATGGGAGCAGTAACAAAGGTGTTGCGTTTATATTTTTGTTGAGTGTATATAAAAATACTAGATCACTGAGAGACGTAAAAGAAGTTGAGGATGTGACAGCTAGTGCTGTCAGCGTTAAACGCGTTAGCACGGTTAGCTCGTTAACGCGTTTAATGCTGACAGCACAAATTTCAATATAAATTTGAACCCTTTTTTTTGTTGTCCATGAGGTGTGCACGTTCTCTTTGTATTTGTGTGCTTCAACAAATGAAAGTGAAATAAACTGAATGAACTAACAAAAGCATTCAAAATCCAAACTTTGTATGATGCCAGGAAACTTGGTGGTTTTCCATATATTGCATTGAAAGCGTCTTTATAAAAGGAACATTTGCAATCACCTGCCTGCAGCTTCCTATTTCCTTTGGCTTTGATGAGCAGCAATCCAGAGAGCGGCGGGGAAAAACACAGTAGTTTAACAGCTTGTTGCTTCTGGCTCCAACTGCACAAAGACCTCAAACACGTTCCCTGGTTCCCTCTCGCTGATCTCTCCAGGTGTCCCCTGGAGGCTGCACATCTGGTTAGAGTCTCTGCTCAGAGCCCAACAGCTGTGTAGGGACGATGTCATCATTTCCCTCCTCACAGAGTTCACCTCTATCAGGACGGAGGACTACAGCCCCGGGCTTCTCTCCACGGGCATCCCGCTCATGTTCAGCATGTTGGAGACCACCAAGGTACAACTCAGCACCTCTGCATCTCTGATTATGTGGATTTTCCTGTCTTTCCATAATTTCATGGAAATGCGGATAAAGGGTTTGAGGCAGAGCAGCTAAACAAAAGAAACAGAAATGATGATTCCTGACCTGTCTTGAAAAATAGCGATGGTACATTTTTATTGTTAAACAGATTTTAGAGAGTGGTGTCACACTCTGTGCCCAGTACAACAAACATCTACTAGCTCTACAAGGTGGCGGATGTTCAGTTGGTTTTTTGCTCCCATGCATGAAAGACAAACTGTGTGTCACAATGATACTGCTGCAGAACGTGACGAAGCGTAGTTCCCGACCACTCCCACACTTTTGAAAAGGTACACAGAGCCAACCATTTGGGGACATTTATACCTGCACTGGGGACTATTCTGAAATTCAAACCTGTTCAAACTATGACACCATATTATAAAAATATTTTCTCATTTATTTACATACTTGTTTGTTCTTTGGTAATTTCTCAGTAAAGTTCATCACAGCACTCAGCAGTGGCATTAGTGTGAGCCACGTTCACACATCCATCAGTGTCATTCTCACATGCTGATGGATGCTTCGGGGAAAATTTCCCGCAGATGCTTCACCACTGGAGGAGTCAGAGTTTGGATCATCAGTCTTCTTATATAATACAGCATATATAAAGGACTGTGTGTGTGGATGTGTGCTGCTGAATGTGCAGAGGTCAGTGCTACGATGATCTCCTGTTCTGTTTTATTCTATGTAGGACTACGTGGTAACAAAGCGTCTGGCGACTGTCTTTTCTCTCTGCTACGGCTCGTCTCCCGTTCCTCCGGTCCCACCTTTGGACGTCACTCTGTCCACACAGCTGGGTAACACTCCCCTCCTGCCAGTGTCAATGTTTAACATGTTACATTTGACCAACTTATGAAGGATTACATGGTTGTCTCTGCTCAGATATTCATTTTCTGAACAACAAAGAGATGTCAGATGTGACATTCATGGTGGACGGGCGCCCATTCTTTGCACACCGAGTGCTGCTGATGTCTGCGTCAGACAGGTATCATCTCTCTTCTCTGACTGACATTAGCTGCCTGTTATTATTAACCTATAAGAGGCTGCAGACATGTTCTAGTCAATGCAAACAAAATTAATGTGTAAGGGCATGTGGCAAAAGGACTATACAATGCAAGAATATAGGCTCGTGCACGCAATGCTTGGAGAAATTGCATAACATGTAAATTGTAAGTAGTTAAATTTCCAATAATGAGGTCAGGGTACATGTGTAAATAAGAAGTCTGGGTGAGCTAACGGCTCAAGCTTTTGACTCCTCTAAACGCTACATTTCACAGTTTTTCTACTCTTGGATCTGTATGATGTCACTGAGAGCAGATATTATTAATATGATTAACTCTACAGCTCTAATTCAGACAGAGAAGGACATGAGGGACTGCACATGGCTCTAGTGTAAAGTTATTTTGAGCTCTTATTTAAGCAAAGCTCGTCTAGAAGAGTTATGATAAGTGAAATCCCCCAACAGACTCTCCAAACATGCTGCTGACTCAAAAACACTTAAGCACACTATAAAGTGCTGACAGTGTGAAATTAACCTAAGATGTGAAGCAGCTTTGTATGATTCATAACAGAGGAACCTGTCCACTACACTAAATATTCTGATGTACGTATGTATTGGAGTAGGCGTGTTCAGATCCAGTAAAGTGGGATTTGGCAGGTTGGACCAGTGTGAGGGAAGAAAATAATTTAGAAATAAGACAAATACGCCTGAGCAGTTTTTTTGTCTTTGCATACAGGCTGTGATCAGCTGACCTGTTTGTGGTTGCTGCTTGCCGCCCTTGATTCTAACACTGCACTGCCGTAAGCTTCACCACAGTACTGCTCGCTAAGCAGTTTAACCTGCACCAAACTGTATTTTCATGAAACCTTTGAGTAATACAAAATAATTATACCTTAATTGTTTCTTCTCACAATATGTGAGATCAATTTCAAAATATCAACATTGTGAAATGGATCCAATATTATTATTTTTTAAATAGCACGTGTAACTTCACTGAGTGACCCGACACGGCTCCGTGGGTGTGTTTTTGCCTTTTTCTTTTATTTTGATACAATCCGTTTTTATTATTCGTGGCACTTTCCGGCGCACGCTGCTCCAGCAGCTCCTCTCTCTCCAGCCCGGCTGCTACTGAAATAGGGAAGACCTACACAGCACACCCTGAACCTGCTGCTCCACTCCTCCCCTGCAGCCGAGCCACCAACCACACCCGGACACATCATGATTTAGAACCAAACTTTAAATGTTCATTTTATCAAATGGCGCTGAGCACTGCTTACCTAGAAATGAACCTTTCATCCACTAATAGGAGGCATTCCTCAGTGAGCTTCCGTGTGCTATGATAACCAATGAGAGAAAGTATCCATTTTAATGTGATTATTGATCATTAATTCTTTCAGAACAGCTCTTACACTTTATTTAGAAAGTTTATGTGAACAAGTGGCCTCGAATGTCACCGCCTTTTTAAAGAATGAAATGTGTCCTGATGTGCGTTCTGTCCTGGCAGGTTTCGCCAGCTGCTCGCAGATTCCCCCGATAACATCGTCCACATCAATCACATGACCTACGGCACCTTCCAGGTGAGGAACTAGCTTACTCCTTGTGCTTCGGTGCAGATGTGACTGAGACCTTTAGGTGGATGAAGGCTGTTTGTTTCCCTGCAGATGATGATGAAGTCTCTGTACTGTGGAGGAACTGAGGGGCTGTCTGTGTCTCCCTCTGAAGCTTTGAAGGTAAACGTCCCACAGACTGTGAGTCAATGCCTGCTCCAGTCTGGGCCTTTTTTAGGATTTCCAGCTTGTTGTGGATTGTACTGGTTTGTGTTTCATTAGATGAATCTCTTTAAGCCACTGACTGTGAGGTAGGTTTAAACTATTTATGACTTACTTCTGTCACCGGGGCAAATATTTTAGACGGCATCTGTTATTTTCTGTTGTTTCTGCTGGCAAATCAGTCAAACATTTCTTTTTGGTAACGTGCTTTTTTGGACAGGAGCAGCAATCGTGGCTCAAGAGTTGGGCGTTCGCCTTGTAATTGGAAGGTTGCCGGTTCGAGCCCTGGCTCCGACAGTCTCAGTCGTTGTGTCCTTGGGCAAGACACTTCACCTGTTGCCTTCTGGTGGTGGTCAGTGCGCCCCAGGGTGGCTGTAGCTACAATGTTGCTGCCATCACCAATGTGAATGGGTGGATGACTGGATGTGTAAAGTGCTTTGGGGTCCTTAGGGACTAGTTAAGCGCTATACAAATACAGGCCATTTTTACCATCAGGTTATTACTATGGCAGAAGTACACATCCACAAATGATTTTAACGTGTATTCACCACTCGTGTGTGCATATCCAGCTTTGTAAATAGTGTAAAGTACACTGATGGTTTACTCTTTGGTATCTGTCTCATAGCTGTTGCCAGTGGCCACTTTCTACCAGCTCCGAGGTCTGCAAAGACGCTGTGAAATGTCACTGTCGCAAAGCCTTACTCTGGACAATACTGTCAGCATATACAAGGCTGCTAAGGTAAAAACACACAAGCTGACATGTAAGACAGTTAGATATCTGGGACACAGCTTTTATTCAAACCATAGACTGCATATGAAAGCACTGTCATGAAAAGTAGCAGTAGTAGTAGCCACGGCAAATCTAAATATCCCAAAAAAGATGAAATTGAAGGGGAGACTGATCAAACATAACTCAGGTAAAGTTTTGGATTGTTGCCTTTTGATGGGCAGTTACAGAACCTGATGATAGGACTCGTATAAACTCCACCACAAACTGTTTCTCTCACTTTATTACTTTAGATTACAGAGAAAATAAAGAATAGGCAGAATTTGTGATTTCTCATATTACATTTGATTGATTGGACCATGTTCTATTTAGACCTTCATGCTTCAGGCTGTGAAACTAAAAACTCGAGCCTTATTTTCTTTTAGGTGTAAAAATTATTGTATTTTTTAATGGTGACTCGAATTTCAAGATCATAATAGAAGGAACAACTGTTTGCATAAATGTTGCTGCGAAAAAAATCTCCAAGGAAAAATTTCTTATATCAACATCATATATAAAATGGATTATCGCAGAGACACTGACTCAGCTTCTGCACTTGCAGCACCATGGAGGAGCTGAACTCTGCAGGTTTTGTGAAGGATTCTTCCTGCAGAACATGGATCAGCTCCTGGACAGGGAGGACTTCCACAGCCTGCTGCTAGGAGGTCTCAGTCAAGAGCTGCTATACCCAGGCCTGGGCACCCGATCTGGACTCGACCAAGATCAGGATCTACTGGTCCTCCTAAGGGACTTGGAGAATGTACTTATCCAGAGACTTTATATCCTCCACTCTGCATGTCGAGAGTAGAAATGGTGGAAATGTTGACTGTGTTCGACTTGCTGTCAGATTCAGTCCTGTTTTTGTGGTAATCTGAAAAACTGTTGCTAGCAGATTTTATTAGCTAGCTCAGCGGTCCCCAACCCCCAGGCCACAGATCGGTACCGGTTCGTGAGTCGTTTGGTACCGGGCCGCGAGAGTTGAGGCTCGGGTGTGAAATTTATGTTTTTCAGGGTTTTTAGTGTTATTTTTTTTAATCGTTTTTATCGTTAACTCTGTTTCCCTGGGTCTTTTCCCGTGTGTTATGAATAAATCTTCTTTTTTTTGGTACCAGTACTGGTTATATTTTGTTGTATTTATCCGCGACACCTTAAAGGCCGGTCCGTGAAAATGTTGAAAATGTTGTTGGACATAAACTTGTCTGTGGCGCAAAAAAGGTTAGGGACCGCTGAGCTAGCTAACTGACAGACATAAACGGAGAAGCTGGAACACTATTTTAAAAATACTCCATGAAACTGCTAAATGGTTTGGTGACATTTAAATAAAGATTTATGGTCTGGGGAAATATAAGGAAACTCAGTTTGAAACCATCATAGATGATAGCACTGCTGTCTCAGGATTGACTGGTTAATTGTTTGGTCCATATATTGTTAACAGGACGGACTGTCTGGGAATATTAAGGTGTTACCGTTGATAAGGTGAAAGGTGCTACATCAATAGGCTTTAAGAACAGATTCATTTTTTGAAAGTGGGAGAAAAAGACTGCCTGTAAAGAATACCACCAATGAGCCTGAGTGACTGCGAGCTTCATTTATGGCTACATTTACAGAATATCTTATTAGTGTAGCGAATCCAAGATGGCGCCAGTGTGTACGCCAGGCCGTCTTCATCTCCCCAAGCTCTGAGTACTGCTTGCCGTTTTGCTTTATGTATGCTTCCCGGCTGTTTTTGCACTAATTGCCTATGATCGTCAAGCTCTTTTGAATCTTCGACCATTGAACCATCAAACGCCAGACGTACGCTGGGAACCAGGGACTTTCCCCCCGCTTTCGACGGATATTCTTCCCCTCGTACGCCACCTGTCTTTTGCCTCCTACAGAAAAAACGACCTAGGAGACAGGGTAAACGGAGCGGTATCCGTGAACGCATCAAGGCCTACCTAAAGTCACACGAAGTGATTAACCACTATGTTATCTTGGATATTTTACGTTCCTCCCCATCCTTCCAGGACTGGTCTACCTTTAGGCTGATTCGCCATGTCGGCCAGCATGCTCACTCGGTCTACCTGCTTGGTGTTGGATGCAGACCTCCAGAGGTGGCGTGAAGCACAGCAATCTACGCCTGTTGAGGCGCACTCATAGAAGTGATAATGTGACTACGATCCGGATGGCACTGCTCAACACCAGCTTATTAAAGAACAAGTCCTTAATCCTAAATGACTTTTTTCTCTAATCAAGGTGAGATTTCTTGTTCCTGACGGAGACTTGGGTACGCCCCTGTGAGTCCTTTTCCTTTTTGGAACTTCTTCCCCCAAACTGTGCCTTTCTGAGCTGTCCCAGGACCTCGGGTAGAGGTGGAGGGCTAGCCTTGGTCTTTAAAAACAAATTTCGAGTACGGCAATTGCCTCCTGCCATGTACTCCAAGGCCACACACTTGATCTGGTATTGTCATATGGTCTGGACATGCACATTACGGATATAAGCGACGCTCGGTCCCAGTCATGTTTGATATTGAACTTTGTAATGTGGAATTGAATTGTGCCAAGTGTGCACGATTAATCCTGAGATTACCAGCTTCTCTGTGGCCTTTACTAACTCTACTTTTTATGATACCAACTCTAATTCAGCTATATCGGTTGATGAATTTTCTAACTCCTTTATTTCAATATGCTCCTCGATTTTAAACACTGTGGCTCCATTAAGGGCTTACCAACCATGGCTGAATGAATCCACCCGCGCTCTCAAGCGTGAATGTCACCGAGCCGAGAGGAAATGGAAAAAAGGCAAACTTCAGGTGTCCCTGGAAATCCTGCATAACTGCCGATCAAAATATCAGAAGACTGTCAAAATTGCAAAAGCCTTCTTCCTGACAGAACTTATTACTGACCACAGTCATACGCCACAAGTTCTGTTTAAAATCTTTAATTCAGTTGATAATCCCTGCTCTACGCCTCCCTGGCGCTCTGTGAAAAATTCTTACATTACTTTATAGATAGATAGATAGATTTCAGCACTAAGGGCACCATATCTACCGGCAGTTAACCAAACCCCAGTTTCTGAATGCTCTATGGTTTTTCAACAGTTTGAGCCTGTATCTTTTTCGACTCTGAAAGAAATTATTGATCATATGAGTAACTCTAATACGCTGCATGACATTCTGCCTTCCCACATTAATAAGGAACCTCTGACTACTATCGGTCTCTCTATTTTACTTCTAATGAACTCTTCACTGTCATCAGGCTGTGTTCCGACCAGTGGCGTGTCCAGCGGGGTGGCACAGGCCACCCCAGGTGCCACCCCAAAGCTAAAACAATAAAATTCAATCAAATGTACGATTATGTTTTAACAGTTAAGCTCGGATATCTGAGTGCAAGTGAATGCAGCATCAGCTTCTGCACTATGAGCATCACATTAGGAAAAACTATTTTTCGGCAAAAGATAATGAGGAGAGAATAAATGTCCCTGTAAGTAATATTAAGTTTGTTGAGTTTAGTAAACTTCGGTAAAATTAGAATACCAAGGAAAAAATAACAGTTAAAGAATTATTGCAGCCGTCGCATATTTCAGACAGTAGGCTGCTGGGGGGAGCTAGCATAAGAGTTATGAGTTATAAGATATAATCCAAGTCGTAACATTGCTGTGTGGAGCTGCAGATTTGGTTGCAGGTTAATACTGGCAGTGTCACCATGCCAGCTGACTGTACTTCATCACCAGCCAGTGTTGTTCTTTATACATCAATATTACCAAAGTTGACCATAAGGCAGCACTTACACTACACTGTGCGGTTTAGCTAATTTCTCTCATTACTTATCCTATCTGCCAGCTCCATGTTATGAATAGAGTGTAAATCACCCCTGTGCCATGTTCACTGCAGGGATGTGCAGTTCTGGATCTCAAGGCTCCTGGTCTCCCGGTTTCAGATGTTTCCATACTTCAACACAGCTGATTTAAAGAATCATTTACAGACTTCTGCACAACTAGGTGTTTGGGGATTATTTGATTTGAATTGGCTCTGTTGGTATAGGTAACATCTAAAACGTGCATGATAGGGGTCCATGAGGGCCAGAATTTGACATCCCTGACTTCTAGTCAAGGTCATACATCAGGAAAGTTGTTGTTTGTGACATAAGTTTTTGCTTTATTACTTCAGGGCCAACCAGTAGAGATAAAAGAATAGGAAGAATGAAAAGATCTCAAAATATTGAGAATTTCTTTCTTAAGAAGGCTAAAATACACCCAGAAGCAGAGAGCAATGTCAGGGAAAGGTGGACTGAGCAGCAGTCATCATTGTCACCTGTGAGTTCTACAAATGAAGGTATGTGAGAATGAATAAGGAAAATGCAAGGAAGGGATGTTTATATTGTCAAGTGTTCAACCGATCCTAATATTTGGGGATAAATAATTAACTAAGCAAATATATGTATTGTGGCACATAATTGGAAAGTAAAACAAAATCCTTCTTTAAATAACAGTTTTTTTTTAATTTAATGAAATGTAATATTTGTATATTATCCCACTTGTAGTGTTTAAAATCTCATTCTAATAAGAGTTAAAAGCGCATTCGGTTATTAGGTTTATAGGGTTATTGAATTATGGTTAACGCTTGGTAGAATTTTTTTTTAACATTAGATTACATCTGCCACCCTTCTCCAAATCTGTGCCCCTACCTGGCCCCCCAACAAAAATTTTCTAGACACGCCACTGGTTCCGACTGCCTTCAAACACACAGCAGTACAACCTGTAATCAAGAAAAGCAACGCTGACCCCAACAGTCCTCTAAACTTCCTTTCATGTCTAAAATGTAAAAACAAATAGTCCCTCTTAGAGACGTGGTGTCAGTGACAAATTTCAATCTGGATTCAAACCCTGTCATAGTACCGAGACAGCCTTATTGAGAGGTTTTAATGATCTCCTCCTAACTGCCGCCCTGTGACTCTAGTCTTATTAGATCTAACTTCTGCTTTCAATACGCTAGACCATAATATTCTCCTAACAAGGCTAGAACATGTAGTTGGCCTTAAAGGTAATGTTCTTTCATGGTTTAAATCATATCTATCAGACAGATACTTCTCTGTCACCATGGGGAAATACTCTTCCTCTTCTTCCCCTGTTAATTGTGGTGTGCCTCAGGGGTCCGTATTAAGTCCCACGCTGTTCTCCCTGTACATGCTGCCCTTGGGACTCATCTTTAAAAAACATAACATCTCCTATCACTACTATGCAGATGATATCCAAATTTACTTTCCTCTAAATTTGGATGCCTCGTCCCCGCTCTCGCCTTTGTTCGAATGTCTGCGGGAGGTTAAAGACTGGCTATCCCAGAATTCTCTTAAATGAAAGAAAAACAGAAATTAGTGCTTTTGATAGCCACGTTCCCCTGGGCCAGCTAACTGATACAATGGGGTCTTTTGCCAGCCACTTTTCTCATTCTGCCAGAAACCTCGAAGTACTCATTGATAGTTCTTTTAAATTAAACAAGCAAGTATCCACTGTGTTAAAAACCAGCTTTTATCAATTACGCCAAATTTCCAAAGCTAAGCCCTATTTATCATATAAAGAACTCGAAAAACTTATCCATGCCTTCATCACTTTTAGTTTGGACTATTGCAACTCTCCCTCCTTCAGTGCCTGCAATTAGTCCAAAATGCAGCACCACGCCTCTTAACTGGCACTAGAAGGCATGAGCACATCACCCCTGTCCTCGCTAACCTACACTGGCTTCCCGTCAAATATTGCATTGATTTCAAAATCCTTCTGCTCACTTTTAAAATTCTAAATAACCTGGGCCCTAGCTACTTAACTGATCTCCTTGATCCGTACAACGCAAAGAGAGCACTAAGATCCTTCAGCCAACTGCTCCTAATGCGACCAAGGTCTCGTTTAAAAAACGGAGGTGACCGTGCATTTGCCATCGCTGCCCCTAGACTCTGGAATAACCTCCTAGTCGAAATCCGTACTTCGGAATCGATTCAATTGTTCAAATCCTGTTTAAAAACACACTTGTTTGTACTTAGCTTTTGAAACAAATTAGTTTGACTTTCAAATTAGTTTGCCTGCACTACACCATGTTAATGCAATTTTAAGTATAATTGTACTATTTGTACTTTGCCCTGCCTGCACTGCGGTTTTATTGTGAAGCACTTTGATGTACATTAGTCTTTTAAATGATCTAAGAACTGTAACTTGCAGAATTGATTTCTTTCAACTGACTGCTTTAATATGATGTTTAGTATAATTTAAGTATTTTCTATGCTTGGCTGCAGCATTACTAGGGAGTTATGACCATTACGTTTATGCAGTAGCACTACTTGCAAGAAAGAAACGCTAATTTAAGGAGGTCTTCCCCCAAGTTCTCAACAAAAAGGTATTTCAGGTGAAGAGTCTTACGTCATTTTGATTGGCTGACTGAGGATAAACAACAACCCAATGAAGGTGACGTGCAGATCACAGAAGCAGACTTTCATTTTTGCAACTGATCAGCTCTACTGAACCAACGGGTCACACAGATTTTTCCAGGGTTATCATCAAAACACCAAAGTATGTTTTGGAAGAATGGTGGACCATCAAAGTAGTAATGTAACAAAGACAATGTAAAGGTTCATTCAAGCCATCTTGGTCTATATCAGGGGTGGGCAACTCCAGGCCTCGAGGGCCGGTGTCCTGCAGGTTTAGATGTGTCCTCGAACCAACATAGCTGATTTAAATGGCTAAATGACCTCAACATGTCCTGATGTTCTCCAGAGGCCTGGTAATGAACTAATCAGGCGTGTTGACGCAGGGTGAGATCTAAAACCTGCAGGACACCGGCCATGTTGGACCAGTTATTAGAGCAGCAGAAAGTCTGAAAGGCCAAGATTTGAACAGAAATTGTGCATTTTTCACTACTGGAACTCTGAACATATAAGATTTACTTCTTTACACGAATAAACCTAATAAATAAAATAATAAAAGGCGCAACACAAATACTACTCCAAAGTCAACAGATTTATTTCCTTTAGCACTGAAGTTGTTCACAGTAACATCACAAGGGAATACATTGCAAATGGTTATCCTGCTCAGTAGTAGCGCTCAGTACCGAAGAGTCCATTCTGTGTGCTCTGGATTCCCACAGTAGAAAAAGAGGAAAGCGAATGATGAAAGGTATTGCTTTAATTTTCCTTTCTGACAACTCAACACACACCCAGATGGGCTGAGTGAGTGACCCAATTGCCAGCAAGGTCCCTCTTTGAGAGAATGAGTAAGGAGAATGCATTGCACGGTTACTGTGTGCACACAGTAATCAAAAAAGAGAAAGGACAGCAAATTAAATGAAAATGTAAAAAAACAAAAAGGCAAATTCAAATGAATGCACATAAAGAACTGAAACGTGTAGAGAAAAGGGGAAGAGGAGAACAATTCCAACGACAACATGCAAAGAAAAGACAAATGCTGAACATGCAAACAACCATACAAGGTCAAAGCTAAGAATAGGGATCCCCTTGTTTTTTTGTGGTTTTTTTCTTTTCTTTTTTAAATAAGCTTGCCAGTAAACTCGGCTTATTTACAGAATGAGTGTTTGGTGAGTTCTGAGCCGTCATACGCGCACGGGGCATGGGGAAAAGGACAGTTATCAACAAAGGGTTTGTTCCTCTCAAAGAGGCTAAAACTACATTCTTAAATTACAGTAAATTATTTTCCCAAACATATATTACAAGGTTTCTTGCATCAAAACCCAGGGAAAGCAACAAACAGACACAAATGTTTTCATTTCTCAGTGGTCAAATAAATTAAACATGACAAAAATATCCTTAAATAATCTGACATTAAGAAACATTCTCTACATCTTTCATATAAATAAACAATAATAAATTAAATTAAAAAAATGACAAAATACAGTAAAGTACAAAAATATACACAGCAGTTCAATATTGTCTGAAACCTGCAGATAATCTAAAAGAACTTGGGGAATAAAAGAGAAAATTTAAAACATACTGAAATGGTGTAACTCAAGACAAGTGTTCAAAGTGCAAAATAAAAAGGAGACGACTAAGCAAAAAGGCCTGGTCACACCAGCAAAATTTCCTGGGCAATGTTAACGGTCAACGCGCTAGCTAGCAAGAACTTGCTAGCGCTAAATCCAAGATGGCTTTTTGAGCATTTTCTATTTTTTACCGTAATGGGCTCTTCCGTCTGAAGTGAGAAACTAAGTTTAGCTAGCAAGTCTGCAGCTAGCTAACTAGCTCATTTAGATTACTATTCGTGTACCTCACATTAACAAAGGTTGTTTTGCCGTTATCGCTAGCAGTTGCATTATTTCTTGACTCCCCACGACCTCTGTTGCAGGTCTCTTCCTGTATGTGAGCACCATCTACTGTTACAATGAAACATTTCAAATGCTGGTGTGGCCGTGCCTGTTCGTGAATACAAAAGAAAATATGGCAAAAACTCTAAAACATAATGCCACTACTACACTTTTTGACACTAAGCAGGGACATAGTTTAGTCTGTACAACAGAATAGATCATTCATTTATATAATATTACCACCGCCAACCCTCTTTATCATACTTTTATGGGCAGTCTTTAATTGCAAGAACCCATGTACAGAAACACCACAGAGCGAGCTAAAAGAACCTGCTGCTCACAAAGAAATATGATTTTAAAAAGAATTACAATCCAGCCAGTGTTTGTTGATCCATCCGTCCACCTTTGCTTTCTTCCATCGCTCCTGCATCCCATCTCGATTTCAAGTTCATCACGCGAACAGGTTGTTTATGCTGAGGTGTATGTGTGGGTGCATTTTTTTATGTACATGTAGGAGAAATGGAAGAAAGAGGGAGAGGGTATACATGTGTGCAGACTGACAAACGTCACTGTCTTAAGGCTTTTTTTCTTTTTACAAGTCTTCCAAGACGTGTCTGTGTTTGGTCTGGCGGGGTGAAGTGTACTCTACTGATGCGGCAGCAGGAAGAGACTCAAAGATATAGGGCGGGGGGAGTGGATTCAAGTGGGCTAGGGAAGTGGTCCTCAGTCTTTTCCAGTTTCAAACTCTCGTGGTGCTGGCAGGCCCAGCAGGCCGCTGTCAGCCATCTCGCCAAGGTTAATAGTTATTATGGATGATCCCTGGTGGCAGAGACAAGTCAAGCCATCACACATGTGAGGAGGACACAGAGAGGGACACAAGGTAGGGACGACGAAGCTACATCTGCTACTTATTGTAAAATACTGATCGACCTTTAAACTGAAATAGCCATTCCCATTATTAAGTACAAAATTTATAGGCAAAAAGTAGATCTTCTTGTTTTATTCTTAACTAAAGGGCAAAGTTAGCAGCTCTCCTAATTTCTCTTATTTAATGACCTGATTACTGCTTTCATCTAGTCATGCACAGCTACGGCTCCTTAAGGTTGTTCCTGTGTCCTGCTGCTGGCAGCCATCTTTGTTTTGTCTTTGCCAGGGGGGCATTTAGAGTCATTAGGTGGGGGCTGGTTGGGCTTGCTGCTGGGGGTATGCTTGGTGGGGGAGCTAGGCGTGGCGCCGGGGGAGTGGGACGCTTGGATGTTCTTCTCGTCTGAAAAAAGCTGTTTAATTACGTCAAAGAAGTTACTCAACGGGCTGCCTACACAGACGGGAAGAAAAGAAAAAAGAGAAAGAGAGAGAGAGAGAACAAACAACAAATGAGCAATGGGGTTAACATGAGGAGAGGAAGAGGACGTGATGGAGGAATGAGAGGAGTGGAGCTAGGAAAGGAGACTCTTACGACCGAGACAACTGAAGTCAGAGCTTTTGTTTTCAGGCCAGACGAAGAAGAGGTGGCACCAAAACGACACTGGTTGTATCAGGACTTCCATCACTTTTACTGCGAGAGGTTTTTTTGGTCTCTGAGTCTCAGTTTCCCTGCAACATGGAGAACCAACAGGAGCACTGGAAGACATTTTGAATCTTACCATCAGAACCGCGCCACCAAATCTCAGCTGACACCGCAGAGGGAAGAGATTTTAAACTGGAAGTTTATCATGACCTGACGGATACCTGGGTTCAGCTTTTGGTTTCAACAGCTAGCCTAGAGGGACATTTCTTGCGGGGTTTTTAGAGGGATCAGTAAATTGAAGTCTTTGTTAAAAAAAATAAATGACTAAAAACCCAGGACTCAGTGTTTCCTGTAAAACCATAGTACAACTATGAAGCTGTAAGGGAAAAACCAATAGGAACATATGGCTTAAAAGTTCACTTTTTTGCTTCACTGCTGTACACAAGAATGATTCCAAATGGTATAATTTGTGCTCTTTAAACAGCGTTCAATTACATTTTCATAAACCACCAACACATAGACTGCCACCCTCAACAGATGATAATTTTAGCCATTTGAGTCCAAAAGTGTTTCCCCACAAACATTAAAAAATATGACTTCACAGCACAAACGGCTCAAGAACGTATGTCGACAAACCGAAGGGCGAGATCGCAGTGGCTATGTCTAATAAAATGTTTTTGATAAAAAAGCTTAGTCAGCCTGTCGTAACAGGCTTTGAGCCTGCATTACTTTCTAATTTTGTTAATGCAGCATTAACGTGTTATTTAATAAAAGCCACCGTCTGTACTGTAGATGATCAAATAACTGGTTTATTGTGACAGTGAAAAATTAAAAAATGTCCCGATTCTCAGCAGACTCTAGAGATACAGACTCTAAGAGCACTCTTAGTCTTCCACATCTTCCCTGCAACAGAGTAAAAATAGGACAGCATCCTCCTTGTGAATAGAGGAGATTAAAAAAAATTGGTGGTTTTCCCTACATTGATTTTTTTCACATTTGGTGACTGACTGCAGCTGAAACAAGCACAGTGTTTACACAGGACAGCTGGTGAGGGAAGGTCTGCAAACTGTCCCCTAATTTACAAAAGCAAATTACAATCAATCAGAGTTGGTTTGTGCCAATGACTGCAGCTTCTCTTAGAAGCATCTCGTCAGACATGACTCAGCTGTTTGCATCCTGGTTATATTTCTATATGAAGACAAAGTTGCTGAGTGACTTTGTCATTCTGCAGTTAAATCGCTGTCCTGCAGCAACTACATCAGGAATTTCTGTTTAGATCTCTGAGGTTCTGGCTGGACTCTAATCAGTTAGTATACATTTCTGTCTATTTAGAAGGGCAACAGATCTTTACCAGTTTATTAAACTTAGACCCCCGGAGAGCAGTCATTTTGGTTTTCTACCTTAGACCCCCGCGGAGTCATCATTTTGCGTTTCTACCTTTAAAAGCTGGAGAGCAGTCAGTCAAATGCTGGAGTCATTCATATGTATATTAGGTCGTTACCTAGGAATTCTGGAGGGAGGGGAGTGGGGGTGAGTGATTGAGGGGGTGGGGGAGTGGAGTGTTTCAGTTTGCCATCTTAGGGAGAAATCAACACATGTCCTTTGTATGTCCTTTGTTGCTGACATTTATTGATGAAAACAGTACAAAAAACCAACCATTTGTACACATATTTACAAATTATGATAAAAAGTGAGTGAGTACATTTCAACATTTTCAGCAATCACTCACAATCCTGGCACTGCCACGGTATCTGTCGTCTGCATTTACCACATGTGTACCTGTTGCAGTGAACACATCGCACAGTGGCATGATTTTTTTTGCATCTGTGTTTGACCTGACACGTGGCCCTTTTTCCAGGGCTCGGTGTGGAGGGTTGTGTCCGAAGCAACTGTTCTTTTCTTGCCTTCTTCGCAGCTACATGAGAGCGAGCCAACTCCCTTGCAAGCTCCACCAGGAAGTCCACCCGTCTTTCCTTCGTCCCGGTGCATGCTTGATACAGCACATGTGCATTCAGTGCTGCCATGTCAATCATGTTATAAAACACGGCGACTGGCCAGCGCCGTGTTCCTTTGCGGACAGTGTACTCCCGAACCATCTGGTCCATCACATCCACGCCACACTTTGTTTTGTTGTAAAGGGTGACAGTGTTTGGCTTCCTTTTGGTAGTGTTATCAGTCTGAACCACGCTGTGCATGCTGCTAAGAATATAGACTGTCTTCTTCCGTTTGGCCGCATACGCCGTCAGCGTGGCAGCAGAGGTTGAAAACACCTAAGAAATAAGATAAATTGTTATTTCCATAGCCCTTTTACACACAATGAAACACATAAACATAGAACCACAAAAGACCTGCAACATACCTGAGTGGTGAATTCATTGCGATCTGTCTGTCTAGTGGATTGAGGAATTTCCCTGCGAATCTTGTTGACTGTGCCGAGGATGGTGGTTTTCCGTCCAAGAAGTTTTTGTGCAAGTGAAAGCGATGTGAAGAAATTGTCCGTGGTAACATTTCTGCCCTTGTCTAGGAATGGTTCCATCAGCCTCATTACTACATTTTCAGAAAGTCTCTCCCCACTGGGACGATTGGGGTCCTTGCCAAGATATGGGAAGACATTGCAAATGTACTTGGATTTTAGGTCGCAGGCCACCCAAAACTTGATCCCAAACTTGTCCGGTTTACTTGCAATATACTGCAGGAAACAGCACCGAGTCTTTGATGGGAAAAGCTGTTCATCAACGGTGATATGTAGACCAGGGTTGTAGCACGTGATGCAGTTGGTGACAAATGATCCCCACACACTGGAAATTGCAGCGAACTTATCAGTCTTTGCTCGATCACTGCGGGTGGACTTGTCATCAAAGCGTAGGTGTTGCATGATGTCTTGGAAGCGGTTTCTATCTGTGGGTTTCCCAGGTTTGCTGACCAGCAGTCATTTACCGATGGAACCCTGTAAACCCCCCGCAAGATGACAATTGCAATAAATGCCATTAGTTCAGGCTGGTCAGCAAACCTGGGAAACCCGCAGATAATTGGAACTATGGCACGAAACCGCTTCCAAGACATCATGCAACACCTACGCTTTGATGACAAGTCCACCCGCAGTGATCGAGCAAAGACTGATAAGTTCGCTGCAATTTCCAGTGTGTGGGGATCATTTGTCACCAACTGCATCACGTGCTACAACCCTGGTCTACATATCACCGTTGATGAACAGCTTTTCCCATCAAAGACTCGGTGCAGTTTCCTGCAGTATATTGCAAGTAAGCCGGACAAGTTTGGGATCAAGTTTTGGGTGGCCTGCGACCTAAAATCCAAGTACATTTGCAATGTCTTCCCATATCTTGGCAAGGACCCCAATCGTCCCACTGGGGAGAGACTTTCTGAAAATGTAGTAATGAGGCTGATGGAACCATTCCTAGACAAGGGCAGAAATGTTACCACGGACAATTTCTTCACATCGCTTTCACTTGCGCAAAAACTTCTTGGACGGAAAACCACCATCCTCGGCACAGTCAACAAGATTCGCAGGGAAATTCCTCAATCCACTAGACAGACAGATCGCAATGAATTCACCACTCAGGTATGTTGCAGGTCTTTTGTGGTTCTATGTTTATGTGTTTCATTGTGTGTAAAAGGGCTATGGAAATAACAATTTATCTTATTTCTTAGGTGTTTTCAACCTCTGCTGCCACGCTGACGGCGTATGCGGCCAAACGGAAGAAGACAGTCTATATTCTTAGCAGCATGCACAGCGTGGTTCAGACTGATAACACTACCAAAAGGAAGCCAAACACTGTCACCCTTTACAACAAAACAAAGTGTGGCGTGGATGTGATGGACCAGATGGTTCGGGAGTACACTGTCCGCAAAGGAACACGGCGCTGGCCAGTCGCCGTGTTTTATAACATGATTGACATGGCAGCACTGAATGCACATGTGCTGTATCAAGCATGCACCGGGACGAAGGAAAGACGGGTGGACTTCCTGGTGGAGCTTGCAAGGGAGTTGGCTCGCTCTCATGTAGCTGCGAAGAAGGCAAGAAAAGATCAGTTGCTTCGGACACAACCCTCCACACCGAGCCCTGGAAAAAGGGCCACGTGTCAGGTCAAACACAGATGCAAAAAAAATCATGCCACTGTGCGACGTGTTCACTGCTACAGGTACACATGTGGTAAATGCAGACGACAGATACCGTGGCAGTGCCAGGATTGTGAGTGATTGCTGAAAATGTTGAAATGTACTCACTCACTTTTTATCATAATTTGTAAATATGTGTACAAATAGTTGGTTTTTTGTACTGTTTTCATCAATAAATGTCAGCAACAAAGGACATACAAAGGACATGTGTTGATTTCTCCCTAAGATGGCAAACTGAAACACTCCACTCCCCCACCCCCTCAATCACTCACCCCCACTCCCCTCCCTCCAGAATTCCTAGGTAACGACCTAATATACATATGAATGACTAGCCAATTTAGCTTCCACTTCCAGCATTTGACTGCTCTCCAGCTTTTAAAGGTAGAACGGTAGAAGCCTGGAAATCCCAGTGTTAATCTGGCTATGAATGGATGCAGAAGTGGCAACAATGAGTTCATTGCACACAATCACAATAATCATGATAACCGTGCTGCAGTCTCTAACCATTGTTTTTTATTGTGTTACTTTTGCATTAAGCAGTGAAATAAAGGGCGGTAAACCATGTCAGTGCAAATGTCTTCCAAAGCTCCAGTTAACTCCCCATTATACCAACATCCATCACAACAACATTTGATAAGTCTTTTGATCAGTGCTTTTAAACAGCAATGAATGAATAAAACATGCAACAATACAGCACGGTGCACACATTAATACACATTACAGGGTTAGTTTAAAACGGTACATCCTTCAGTGAGCATCTGTTGGTGTTGGTTTTGAATGTGCGTGAAGAGTGAAGGCGTGTCCTGAGAACTTACCATCGTCCCCCTCTGACAACACGCACACATGTGTTCCATTTGTGTCTGATCTTTTGTTCAAGTGAGGTTAAATATGGAGAGTTATAGAGGAGGGGTGAACAACCTGGTATCAAGCATTATCATGCAAAGGCTTAATCAGGCTAGTAAAGCCCCAATGCCAACCTCCAACCCCAAACACACAGAAATATAGTCATCGTATCAAGTCATTGTGTTCCCTAACTCAGCCAAAACTACCGTGGAAACATCACTGACACTACATAGCCCAGTAACTTTGACCAAGTGGCCAATTAGTGGGCCCCACTACATTTAAAATAATCTTTTACATAAAGAAAGATGCCCATTGCCCCTCAGACTGGAGAATTCACTGCCTTCCATCATCAACTGGATGTCTCTGTGTTTAGAAAGCTTAATGGTCAGTCTGTGTGGCTTTTGAACAAATTATTTTTTATTGTCCGTCAATAAAAAAAAGTTGTTAAACACTAACAATGAGGCCCTTTTAGATTTGTCAGGTGAAAACCTTTTTAATAGTGCTGTCAGCGTTAATCTCATTAAAATGGCGTTAACGCCAAAACCGCATTAACACGGCAAATCTACGTTAGCGTGGATCGCCCCGTGCGTGGGGCTGGACGGGGCTATCGCATTAACGAGCTAACTGCGCTAACACCTTGATGTCCTGCAGCCCCACGCACTAACTCGCTAACGTAACGCGTTAATGCGGTTATGGCGTTAACGTCATTTTAATGAGATTAACGCTGACAGCACTAATTTTTAACACACTGCTGTCATCATACGTTGTTTTCTTATTGTTCATGACTTTCATCAGTCAACAAAAATGATATTTTTTTGTTTCAGAATGATATATTCATCAAATTAAAGAAAATTTGAAAAAGAAAGACTCAGGAACAAATGTGAATAAGCGGCTACACGAGCATTATCTTTCTGGCACAAACTGAAAGAATTTGAATCTAATTTTTAGAAATAATTTCTATACCTTGCTTAATCCTCTTTTTACGATGATTTTTTGGCCTTTATTGGATTCGGACAGTGAAGACAGACAGGAAAACCGGGAGAGAGGGAAGAAGACATGCAGCGGATCGGACTCGAGCTCAGGATCTCCGGCCACACGGTCGCCTGCTCACCCACTGAGATAAACCTGCGCCCAGACTCGCTTGGTCCTAGCTGAAAAGCTAAAACTGACTAGCTAAAATGAGCCATAAGAAATATTAGTTAATTACATTTTTTAAAAAAAGTTCCTATTCAAAGAGCATTATTAAAATCCAATAAAACTTAAACATGCCTGTGTTACTGACACTGGTGGAGCTTGGGTCAGAAATTGGCTCAGTATGTTGATGCATCACATTGGTTTTGTTTGATTAAAAGAAGTCACTGAGTTGCGCACATTCTGGGCATATTTTTTTTAAAGAGACCAAATTTCAAAAGCCCTCATCAACACTAATGTTTGTCTCAGAATAAACAACTGGAAAAATGAAGAGGTGCCTCTAAGAAGCCTTCCTGTGGATTCAGTTTCTTGTAAAAAACCCCCAAAGCACTTTCTACTCCTCATTGAAAATACTCCATTTCTTTCCATTAAAATGACTTGTTACGATGAATTATATTTTATTTGCAGCTCACACGCTCCCAGACACACGTGTTAGTGCAGACAGAGTGTGTTGGTGAAAGGGCCTCCAGGACGTTGCCAGTGTGTTAAAAGCCAGAGTTAAGGTGGTTTGCCGGGAGTTCCCGGACGCTCTGGGCCTTACCACGCTTGGAGGATTTACTGGGCAAAGAAGCTGAGCGCTGAGAGCCATCTGAGAGCAAAGGACAGTGTCAGAAACACCAACCCACGCACTGAGGCCGTGTGCTTCATCAACACATGAGCTGAAGCCCAACATCAGCAGGGCAACACATTACACTCCCTCTTGGCATGAGTGGACTCCAAACACATGAATGTTCAGCTCATTTCTTTCTCCTGTTTGCTATTTTGCGATCCTTCCTTGTTGTGATATTTTCTGTGTTTCAGTCATTGCTAGATTGGTTTAGGTAGAAACACGTCGACTTAATCCAACATCCAACTGAAAAACCTTAATGTTGGGAGTATTGAGCCTACTAACTTATATTCAGCATATTATGGGCGAACCTGCTGCAAACAGTTTAGTCAGCGTGGCGAGCTAGTCTGACGCTCTCGTTCCATTTTTCTATAGGAACCAAACTTTACAGGATGTTGGTGAAATGAGTGAAAATGAAAAAAGACACCTAAAGAAAACTGACAGTTAGAAAGAAAAAATCTCAACATTTGTTGGTCGTGTAAGCAGATACTTTCTTAGCAGGGACAAGTGCTGTAAATAAATGTCCTAAAAATGACATCTTACTGTAATTATGGAGTGGATGGATATCTGCAGATGGTGTAAAGTCTTGCCTGATTTTTCTTTTTATGTCCTCAACTCTTTCAGTCTCAAAACAAATATATATGCAAAAAATAAAGCATTCCTTGGTAATGTGGACCGGTCTCATCAAAAACTGTGAAATAATGAGACTTAAAGGCCCAACTGTGCTACAGAGCGAGCGATTTACAGTCTGATCTCTGTTTGCAAAGACTTTGGGTTTAGGGAAGCAGAGAGCAAAACTTCTCTGTGCTGAACGTTCACAATCCTTCCCGATCTTTTAAAAGATGTTGACATGATTGTACAATGCAAGTACGTCCCTCACGTGTTGGTTTGCCCTCCTAATTCAAACGTACCTGAACCTCTTTGTTGTTGTTTTTTAGAAAGAACAATCGAACACGACTTTCTGACAAAGCTAGCATGGACTGGATTCGAAAAAAGAAGACAAAAAGAAGCTAGTGCACCACTGTGACTGTTCTAAATCTTTGGGTAAGAAGTAAAATCTAAACATCATCATTAGGGCTGGGTTTTGATGATCGATTTATCGATTAAAATCGATTCTAGCTTGGATAACGTGATATCGATTCATTAAAATCCTGAATCCATTTTTAAATAATCTCAGGTTGAACCTCACAAAATTTCTACAACCACCAAACAGCTAAAAGAGTAAATGAGAGCAGGAACACGGATTCTGCTCAAAGACATAAACACAAAACGCGAAGCCGCCAACGCATCAGAATCAGTGAGCTGTCGCCTTTATCCCCCGACGGCACGAACACGGACATGTCGTCGGGGCTGAAAGCCGACAGCTCGCTGGTTTTGAAGCGTCGGCAGCTCGTTTTGTGTTTACGTCCTTTTTGCGCTCGATTCTGAAGCTGCAGGTTTCATCTCTCTCCGAACAATACTGACTGAACCAGCAGCAAAAGACAATCCAAACTACGCTTCACATAAACATAGTCATGAATTTCCTCTGACTTTTGCTGCTTTGCTTCCACCACGATAAAAATCACACTGCATGTAGAGCTCTCTCTCTCTCTCTCTCTCAGGAACAGTTTCCCATCTAAAAATCCGTTTTTTGCATTATTCGCTTACTTATTACCCACAAGTCTACGGTGTTGGCCGCTGGTTTTTTTTACTTACTTCTGACAAGAAAGCCTCATTTCTGCTGTTCAATACTGAACAAATGTAAACTTTTTAAAATTTAAAATTGCAAAATGCTGTGTCTCTAATCAAACCTCTGTAACTTTGCTAAAAACCCCGACCAGGAAAACGCCTTCATGTTTTTCTGTGTTTTATCTTCAGTTACTTTGACACAAAGGCCTCTGCTGTGATGCTCACACCTTTGATAAAGTCTCACAAGTGGCAGCTTTCTTTTTATATATATAAAAATATCGATATGTACTGATAAGTGATCAGAATTATAATATTTCTGACTGTCTGAGGCAAAATTTCCCCGATTCAAAATTGAATCGAATTGAATCGAATCGATTCGGGACCTTGTGAATCGGAATTGAAGCGATTCTAGAAATCAGTGACGACCCAGCCCTAATCATCATCATCATCACAACTGTGGGGCCAAACTAAACAACCACGGGGAGAAACTTGCTCCTCTGTAGCTGTTTATCAGCAAGAAAGTGAGAAATAGGCTGAACATTCACATGGCTGACATTTCTTTACATTCACCTTCCACAACCTTGCATATATACAAATACACACAGAAGCCCAGAAGACTGACGTCTTTACAGCTGTCAGGGGTTTAGCACATTTTATCACACATGCAGATTTGCCTTCTTCCTGCTGCACAGAGATCAACACACACCATATCACATACATGTTTGTTCGACATACACTGTAGAGCATGCTTTCATTTTAGTACCAGACAGTCACGTGTGTGAGTGTGTGTGTGAATGGCAGCTCACCCAGAACCATCAAGACACATTCGTGAGAAACGCGACACAGTATGGAAATGCTGGCTCTCCCCAGTAAAGAGGCCAGTTTGCAAAACTGCGTGTGTGTGTGTGAATGTGCATGGTTCTGGGCTTTCATTCAGCATGCGAGCCATTCAAATCATCCACAAGGCTTTAGAGGAAGCTGTGGATGACAGAAGCTGGGTGACATGGAGAGGCAGGCCAAAGGGAGAGAGACAGAGAGATAAGAAAGAGAGAGAGATGTGGCTCATTGGCACATCTACATAATGGTGGAAGCGACTGAGGCTGTGCATACAGTGCGTGATAGCAGTTCCCATCTGTGGCAGTAACTGTTGATAGTGGGTCCTTTAAGCTGAGTGTGCGATTCCTGCAGGTGGACATCTTTCACAATATCACTAATAATGATCGTGACTGGCTGTTTGGCAGAATCATCCATTTCAAAACTTAGAGTGACTACTTTTACGTGTCAGTGCTCCTGTGTGTGACGCTAAGGTCAGGTTGTAATTTCTCTGCTTCACCACAAGAGGGGACCATTATCAAGTAAATAACCACAGATAAAACAAGAGGAAGACCACCAGGATACCACACTGACAAACAAAACTAACACGGACAGCTGGAGAACACAGACTTTCTTTTCTTCCATATTTTTTTCCCTAATGTTTCCATCTATATATAGGCAGCCCCCAAAATAATGGCAAACGTCCCAATCACATCAAAGGTTTGAAAGAATTGTGGGATTGTTCCAGCGTGTTGACACTAATCAGACAAATGTACTTTTCTCCTTCTTGCAGACGAAAATGCTGCATGCACAAGCAGCTAATCCACAAATGAACAGTTGTAAACATCCATTAGCCGAACCTACAGTTTGCTTGGGTGTGTGTGTGTGTGTGTGTGTGTGTGTGTGTGTGTGTGTGTGAGAGAGAGTGTGTTTCTGCTGAGTCAAGTGTGAGGTCAGAGCCAAGCTGCTCGTCTATGTTGAATTATTTACAGTTTGAGATACACTTCTTAGTGGCTGTAATCAGTCCTGTGAATGTGTATATACATCTCAGTACATAACACTGCCATGTAGACTGTGTGTGTGTGTGCTGGTGTGTTGACGTGCACACCATGGTATGTGGCAGGGACATGCACGTGGAAATGCCGTGTGCTAAAAGCAGTGCGCCGGGCTAAGCTGAGCCGAGGTGGGCCGCAGGTGTGGCTGTGCTGTGATGCGAGGAGGGAGGGAGGTTGTGAGGGCGTGGAGGGTGGGGGTTGTAGGCGTGGTCGAGGACGAGTGGCGAGGGACTCCACTTACCGGATATTTGTGGCTGGATGCCAGGCTGGTCGTTGGAGCTGAGCAACTGGGCCTGGATGGTCTCCACCACACGCTTGAAGCGTCGGCTAGGGCCTGTTGAGAAACCGGGTCCGTGTTATAATCCAGACTTGACACTGTAGCCACAGGGCTGCAAGGAGTACTTAAAAAAAGCAATACTAGGGGTGCACGAGTGGTTTTTGCAAGCATAATTTCAATATTGTGTGTTTCCCACTGAATTCATTTAGTGTTAGCACTAGCAGTCCACGGGTTCAGCTCAGCCAGCAGTCACAGCAGATGTAAGCCCACATCACCTGATACCACAGGCAAATCTCTGATGGCTGTTCTGTTTCCTTTTGGCTTTCTACTAAGTGCAACCCATGATTCAGTATATTGAGCAGCAGTAATCTGAACTATTGTTTGTAAGACTTTCTCAGTCTCTCACACCGGCTTGTTTGGAGCGTTGTCTCAGTTTGTTGTGGTTCCTATGCATTCACCGATGCACGGCTCTCTTAAGGTTCAGCAGCATTTCAGGCTGACTTCTGGATTTGGTTCTTTTTGCTGGCTGTGTTTGGGATCACTTTCCTCCTAAATGACACCATTTTGGCTAAGCTTTAGCAGCTGGCTCCAGATTTAACACTTTAATACTTGGGTACACAGAGAAGTTCATGGTCAACTCAAAAGCTGAAAAGTTCCCGGTCCTGTGGCTGTAAAACAAGCCCAAATCATCACCCCTCCCCCACCAACAGCTGGACTCTGTGCTGTCCAATAACATGCCAAACATCTTGGCCTTGTGTGCCAAAAGGGCATCGTACAGAAGTACTGTGGTCCTTTCAGAACATGCAAACATGAGGGCTTTCTCCTGGAAACTTTCCACTGAACAGTCTTTCTCAGTGCAGAATGATGGGGTCAAGCTGTTTGGAGAGGCCTTTTCCAGATTGATGGACAGCAACAGCAATGTAAGAGACTGCTAAACCTCTTGCGGGTAACCTGTGTTACCTACGTGTGCTATAGATCGCAGGTTTAGCTTCAGATAATAAGCTTTCCCTGGTGTGTGAGTAACACATACATAAACATGCTGTAAGTGGTAGCTACAGTAAGTTACTCCAAATGGTTGTAGATTGTGAGCAGAACAGTCACTGAAAAGCACAGTGCTGTGTTCAGTGTCACAGGAAAGAAGAAAACAGTCCCTGTTCGTGTTGCTGAGGCGTCCCAACGAGTTCTCCAAAGCAGAAATGTGCATGTTTGTTCCTGTTTAATATACCAGCGGTGTCCGACTCCAGTCCTCCAGAGCTACCGTCCTGCAGCTTTTAGATGCGTCCTTGTTCCGACACACTGGAGTTGGACACGCCTGACCTACACTCATTCACCAAACACTTTTTTAGGTACACCTTGCTACGACTGGGTTGGACCTCCTTTGGCCCTCAGGACTGTCACAGATTCACCAAGGTGCTGGAAACATTCCTCAGATCTATGACACCAATCTCTCGCTCCCCCACAGATCTAACAAAAAGACCCCAGAGGGGTAGACTGAACTCCTTGCCATGTTCAAGAAAGCAGTCAGAGATGATCTGAGCTGTGGCAATAATAACTGGTACTACGGTAGGATGGAGTCATGCATTCTTGCTGTTTACATGCAATTCTGACTCCAGCCTCTGAATGCTGCAGCACTCCATGTAAAATTATTAAGCTCTTCAGCATACGCTGGTTGCCATGAGTAGTTATTTGAGTTGCTGCTGGCTTTGCTGTTCCTCTGACTGGGATGATCACCCAGTAAACTGCTGCTCACTGGATATTTTCTCCTTTTCTAGACTGTTCTCTGTAAACTGTAGAGAATCTTGCCATGCTTAAAATCCCCTTTTGCCCCATTCTGATACTCGACTTGAACTTCAGCAGGTCATCCTGACCAAGTCTGCATGCCTCGATGCGCAGTGTTGTTTCCATGGTTTTCTATGTGTTGTGATGTATGTGGTTTACCTGAGAGCAAGGTGAAGGTGACAGAATATATGCCGTTCTCCTTTGTGGCGCTGGTGCTCTCGGTGTAGGTGATGTCCACCTGGAACTTCACCGGCTTCTGGAAAACCGTCGGACCAGCTGTGGACTTGTACTCTGCCCGGAAACTGGTCTGAGAGATGACGCTGTGGCTCAGACTGGGAATCTGGGGAGAAAGACGGTGGGAGAGGGTAGGAGGGTGAGGTTGGTGGAAGAGCAAAGGCGGAGTGCTTCTGAGTCAGCAGCACTGGGCACGCAGACACAAGACAACTTGCACATCAGTTAAAATGGCAGCATGGATGTAAGAGAAAGAGACGGGAGCAGAAGGAGACACTGTTGGATGTGCTACACCCTAACATGTGGTGACATTTTGATGCGTAATCAGCGGAGGCCACGCTAACGCCAAGACGTGAACAGACAGCAAGCTGTTGCACAGAGCTGTTGTGGAGGACCAGCGTGGATCGTCACGATATTAGTCAGGTTTTAATCTCATGGCTGGTTGGTGTACATGAGCGTTTGCATTTTTCTCCTGGACTGCTGGGCTTCTATGGTCCTGCTTGGTGAGTTTCGCGCTCACTATAGCAGGTTTTTATCACGCTCATGAGGGAGCACCTTCACCTTATATTTCAGGCTTTGTAACTTGGGATGAAAATGCAAAATCTATAAGTTAAGGCATCATGTTTTTCAAACGTGTGTATGTGAGAAGAAAAAAATATCACTACTCCTCCTGTTTGATTTGCTTAGTGAGTATTTCCAGGTACCAGCGTGAGTCATAATGAACATAATGTTGGTTTTCATCTGTACTTTATTTTGAAGGTTTACACATACACTGTGAGTAGTGTTGGGAAGTAACACAATACCAGCGTCATGTATTTAAAATACAAAATATGAGTAACTGTATTCCATTACAGTTACCGTTTAAATAGGTGGTAATCAGAATACAGTTACTTTGTTGAAATAAATAGAATACACGGGGGTCACTTCCTGTTTCATGTTAAGCTGTCCCCTTTCTATGCCTTCTCCAATTTTGGAGATTTAATGCTCCGGGTTTGAGTCCGACCCCCCCCCCCCCCTTTTTTTTTTTTGTAATTTAATTTCCATCTGGGAGTAATACAGTTTCTCTGATTCTGATTGCTGGAAACACAAACAAAACATGTAATAAGAGGCTCTAATGTAAGCATTAGAGGTGGGAATCACCATATATCCCACGATACGGTATTATCACAATATTTAACACACGATACGATATTATTGCAATTTCTAAAAATATTTTGCGATATTCAGATTCTGTACATAAAGGTAAACTTTATCAATATTCATTTAATCTAATATCAAAGTCTCGCACTCAGTCTTTCTCTCAGTTCAGTCAGTTTTATTGTTGACAAACTGAACGGTTTGTATTACAGTCTAGTCCAACTTAACTGAATGCAACCATCTGGTACAATTATAGCTATTCTGAACTATGAAATTTATGAAAACTATGCAGCCCATTCAGCAACTGAAGAATTTGAAAGTAAATTAAAACAAAATATAATTTTGCATTAAATAAAAAAGTTTTAAACTTAATTAAAATAAAACATGTCTTAAATGAAAATAAGTAAACTGTCATGTTTATTGCTGCCATAAAAAAGTTAAACACATTTGGACAGTGAAGGAATGTCAGGATCATAATGCTCAGAAAAAGGATCAACATGCTCTGAAGTCAGAGCACAAAAACCTTTTTTGTAACAAAATATCGATTTCTGCTGTCCCTGTATCGATACATTATTAGCAAACAAAATATCACGATACTACACAGTATCGATTTTTTCCCCCACCCCTAGTAAGCGGCCTGTTAATGTTGGTGGTGTCAGTTACACCATGGACCCAGAGGCAGCAGTGCACAGGCAGGAATGCGTTTCCGACACCACTTCATAAGAAGAATGGGACGGACGAAACTTCAGTATCTTCGATGTACTATTGCTGTGTGATTTTTATTACTATTACTGAAGGCTACTCGCCACCGAGCGAACATTGTTAGCTTGTTCATAGACTGCAGACTGTTAGGACATTTTTAAATACTCATGTACACGAGTCCGTACTCGCGTTTTCACTAGTCCGGACTTTGTAAGTTCACACGGGAGTCAGGACGTGTACATGACATCACAGCTGCATCCACTGTTAATTTAACTGTGATTAATATTTGCAATGGAAATTACACATGACATAAAAACATGATGAACAACATGATGTAGGTGATTTCTTTAAGAAAAATTAAAAAGAAATGTTCCAACACTGACTGTAAGACTGTAAAATTATGTACGCAAAAATGCTAACAAAGATTTTATTGTCTTTATTTTTTCTCTGATATCTGAGAATAAGACTTCAGAGACATCAACAAAGTTCAGATGTGGGAGGAAAAAAGGCAGATTGAGGTCAAACTGATGTGAACATGCTCTGTCGGGTCTTCCAGTCTGCTGTGTTGTAGCAATGACTTCTTGTATTAAGGAAGAAAGCTACAACAATAGAACAGTTATTTATCAGATCAGCCTCCATTGTAGCATAGATCATTCAAATCGGGCATAATGTAATCAATAATGAAATGTTACAGGATTAGAAGAACCGAAGAGAGGAGTAAGGAGGGAGACTTACAGAAAGGAAGGCGTGCACAATGTCGGCCTTTATGGAGCTAAGAGGTTTGTCTTTGATGACTATGAAGATCTGCTCCTCCTTCTCCAGATTGATGAAGTTTCCAAACCATGACTTCTTAGCCAGTCTGCAGAAAAGATTCAAAGTTTGGTTCCAGCGTTACAAAGCACACTCAGTATACCCAGGTTATATTTTATTAACAACTAACAACTAGCTAAGAAAAGAGGTGGGATTGTAACAATTACAAAGAAACCCAAACAAATGAGACCGATACCTGACTAATAATTGTAACAGACAGCTCCATCAGCTCCATCACCACTGCTAACTAACGTAGAGTTGTGCAGATGATTACTTTACCTAATTTTAAATTGTTATTATGCTTTTGAAAGATTTGTACTGAAGCATTTTCCCAAAACACAGACCTGATGGGACACACGCGTTTCTCTGTGACTGAGGAGATACTTTCACAGCAAACATGCTTTTCTAGGAAGTGGACAGCTGCACACTCACGCAGCTTGGCTGGTTATTAATCATGGCATAACTGCACAGAATGAGCACATTACTGAGTTCCCTGATAAAATCCCTAATAAAAAAGGGCAATGTCTTACATGCTTATCAATGACTCAGCTAATTAATTAAAAAATAGTTTTCTCCAGCGAAGTAGGCCGAGTGTTTGACTGGGGTAAGATTTGGTTTTGGAGTTTAAAATAACTTGTAGCTGGTGTCGTCTGACTTATGATAACCGTCATTAGCCTGCCTGTTAACAGGGACAAACTGCTAACTGCTAAATAATAAACTACCTAACAACAGGGAGCCTGTTCCTGTGTTTTCTCTGTATTGTTGCAGGATCGTTACCTTACACTATAATACTGTGATTTGGTGTTATATGAATAACATCGAATTGACCTGAAATGAAAAAACGCAGTTCGCTTGCTAACTTAAAATGCTATCACATGGATAAGTCTACCATTCAGATTCCCAATATGCTAAAATAATGTAGCTGCTGCAGGTTCACATTTGAAACACTTGTGCTGCTATTAAATAAACATAATGGACAGGTGAGGTATTCATGTTTGCTGCTGTGGTACTCACTCTGGCGAGGAGTCTGGGGTGAGACTGGACATATCCTCCTGGGTGGGAACTGTGGACACAAACAGAGGCTAAATGTTAGATTCGGCTCTATAACTTATGGAAACGGCACTTGGGGGGATACTTCTGTGTCTTGTTTTTAGCACTACTAAGCAGATATCATCAGTGTAAACGAGTACTGGGCCTCATCATGACTTAATTCGGTTTGTCTGGAGGGGGGTTGGTTCAGCAGCATCAAAGCAGCTGTAAGAAAACTACCCAAACTAATGAAAAAATTAGGGAATTTTGTAAATTTTCCACTTTCTGTAATGAGGCCGTTATCTTCTTTATGACATGGCCTCAGGATGCAGATTCTCACGGTTAGGCTGGCGTCAGGTTAACTGCAGGTAAACGCAGTCATTAAGAGATTATTTGTCCTTGTTATTCCCCTGAGCGATAAGGATGGATTGCATAAACACACTCTGCTGAGTAGATTATCACATGGATAAGAGTAAGAAATTCAATCTGATTAAGCCAAATCATGAGGTTTCATTTCCTGGGCCCTACCTGTCTCCTCCACCATACCTTGCATTTTCCTGCGGTGGAAGCGTGGTGAGCCGAGGAAGCTGTTCTTGATGGAGTTGAGGCGCGTCCTCCAGGGCATGCCACCCATGGAAGGGCTGGGCGGTGGTGTCGGGCTGGGCGTGCCAGCCGGGCTGTCCTTGGGCGTGTGCACTGGGGTGCCTTTGGGGGTTGGGAGAGGGCTCCCTCTGGGGGAGGGGTGGGGAGTCACCTGCGTGATGGGGACAGATTTGGCGTTGTGGTCAGGGTGGAGGTGGTGGCGGCGGAGTGGGGACATCGGAGGCACCGGGGAGAGAGGGATAGAAAGCTTGGGGGGAACGGTAAGGGGAGGGTGGCGCCTCACCCGGGGGCTGTTGGGGATGCAAGGGGCCAGAGGCTGGCTCGGGGTGGAGGGCTCAGATTTAGGGGTGGTGGCAGTCTGGTCCGTGTTAGGGAGTGGGTTGGACCTGGTGGTTTGCAGGGGCTTCTCAGATACTTTGGGCTTAGCAGGGAGGGTCTGTGTGCGGGGGTGCATGATGGGCGAGCCCATCTTTGGCTGGTAGGAGTTATGTGTACGGGGCCCCACCCCATTAAGGCGGACCTCGGGGGAGTGGGTGGGGCTGCAGTTGGGGGACTGGCATAGGTCTGGAGATTGGGGTGGGATAAAAAACCGCCGGATGGGCTGCGATTGTCATGCACCGTCACAGATGACAGCAGGGTCAGCCAATAAAAAAAGCCAGAGGAACACCACGGCCCAATGAAGGTTCATTCCCATTCAACAAAAATAAAAATAAGCAAACACCAGGAAATAAAAAAGGAGTGTGGCAGATGGTTGAGAAGTGGAGCAGGCAGGAAGTGGTGAGAGTGCAAGAAAGAAAGAAAGACAGAACATGCGATTAGCAGAGTGATTAAGCCAATCACGAGGCAGCAGTGGAGCATTCATGATGCATTAACAGAAGGGATGCACCGAGATCAACGTGGTCACTTTGTCCACATTCTCATACTGTGTCGCTTCTGCAGTGTTACAACATACACAATATCACAGTCTAGCTTTGTTCTCCAAGGTTCACCTGGACTCATTACTTTAGTGCATTATAACCATGAAAATCACTGTTTACACGGAGAATAAAGCATCGTACGCTTTATCTATCCTACATATGAGCTAGCAGCGTGTCCACCTCTTTAAAAGCTAAACCCCTCTGTGGTCACTGTGGTCTGTGGTCACACTGAACACGCCGGAATGTTGCAGCAAATCTCCAGAATGTGGAGAAAGCAACAACTTTTAACTGAAAAGATGAAGGTTTGGAGTTTATTTAAATGTTTTGGCCTCTTAATATCAGGGCCAACCATCAGCTGCACTTCCTGAAACTAAGGCTTTCACCTGACAGAATTCCACTACTGTGAGATACATCGGTGCATCCCTAATTACCAGCAAGTGACCCAGCATGAAAGCTAACAGATTTAGCTTCACCCTCCACCTGGGAAAGCAGCCAGAGTGCATGCCCAGTGCTGACGCACAATACTGTGGGATGAATGAGCAGATCACTGATAAGACAGGTCAGAGCAGTGAGAATCCACAGCTGAACAAACTGCAGCAGCACAGCAGACCTCAGCAAATCAAAAACAGCGAGGCTGCAGAGCCTGTGGTGAGCTGTCAGCCCGTTCTTGGAATAGCATGTGTATAAAGTAATACAGTCATGTCTGTGTAAGAGTTTAACACTGAGAGTTCTGCAGTTCTGATTCAGTATTTTCTTATTACCGAAAAAAGAAATGCATCAGAAGACTCAACAGCTACTCATTGATTCTTATCAGTAATTAAAACAGTAACCTTTTTAGGAAGTTTCAAAAGCATCCTCTCTTCAGCATGTATGAAACAGACTGAGCAAATAAACTCAGGTGGGTCTGTTGAACGAATCAGCATCACTTATAGGAAGAGGAGCTGAAGATTACAATCTATCTCCTCTTTAGTTCGCTGTGTCACACATCACAATGTGCGGCTCACAAGGACAAAACATAAAACTTCAGCACGTCCTCACAGGATAGAAAATGTTACGATACCCAGCCTGTGCTCTTTCTGAGCGTTAGTTAGTAAAAATGAATGACTTTAAGGAAACAGCAAAGCAGCACCTGGAGGCTGTGAACTGATTCACACACTTCTCCTCCCTGCTTTGACTCTGCAGCAGGGTTTTCTCAGAGACTGACAGACGTGTTCTTCCACTAATTTGCCACGTCATTAGAATCTCTTCTTCATGGATATTAATCGCCAGATCTCAGTTTGGTCTGCGCTCATAGATGGATCTGGTCCCGCTTCATCTAAAGCTCTGTGTGACGTACAGCGCAGCACACACTGGGTTCAAATGATCCTAAATCAGATCGGCCTGCTGTGAATAACAACGAGAATAAAAAGAATAAGAACAAGAAGGCCTTTATTTATTTCACAGCTGCAGAGCAGTTAGATGACGATATAGATAAAAAAGGGGCATCTTTTATTTTCCACAGATGACCAACTGACTATGATTTGTTTTTCAGTAATTTGGTGGAAACTGTTTTAGTTAGTAATGGAGCGACATCATCATCAACCCAACAAATAGCATCTGTTAAATGTCTTATTACGTTTCCCCTGACGATTTCACCATTCACTTTTTAAACATAAGTTATTACAGTGAATTATACACGTGTTAGTTTGTTTCCAAATATTTGGTTTTAGCCAATATTTAGAGTTTATTCAGAAGAAGAAGTGGTTCATTGGAAAGAAAGGACAAAATGCAAAAAGTATTTGATTGTTTGGTGACCAGCCGGAACCCAAACACACAAAAAAATTTAAATTCAATCAACAGGCAAACACTAATTTATCCTCGTAGCGATGAGGTCGCTGGCGTATTCTAGTGGCTCATTAGGAAAACTGAGCGTTTATGACATATGACTGAAAAAACATTTCTTGAATTCATGTCCTTAACCAAAGTTCAGATAGTTCAGAGCAGCTCAGTCAGTGTTACAACACACACACACACACACACACACACACACACACACACACACACACACACACACACACACCGAACCAGAGAGCTACTGCAAAATTCATTACCATGGTTTCTCTTTTCTGCTTTTTATGAGTGTTTCCATTTACTACAATGGAAGACTCGATAGATACTTTTTAAAACATTTTTCCCTGAAAACTCAAATTATTAAGCTATTAAACTTCGATCAGTTACATAAATTAATTGACTATTTACCGCAGCTGTACTGTTATTTCACCAGAGGACTCGTTTTTTATGGTTAGTGATTTGTTTTGTCGTTACAGTGAGCACTTTGTGGGGATTTTTATGACAGATACTCTAATATCATATGTGCAGAACTTGAAATTTACTCGAGTTCCTCCAGCTAATGTTAGCTGAAGGCCACACTGACCAGCTGTTAGAAAATTACTGACATGTTTTTTCCTTCTGCTTTGACTTTTTCAATAAAACTAAACGAAGTCTTATGAATCTTCAGCAGGCTACAATGAGAGAACTACAAATGGCTCTCAGATGGACTTTGTTAGTTGTATATAGTCAGCTTTGGCCTTTTCATGCTTTAGTTAGTTTAACATTTCCAGATTGGCTTCACTGCAGAGTTCTTCTTTCTTCACCTGCCCGGACATGATGTACAACTCACTCGTTTCCCTCATTTAGGCTGTGCTGTACGTCAAACAGGCTTATGATGAAGTCCACAATGTGAGCTGCTGATGGGAGGCAATGGGAGGGAAATGTGAACAAGTATGTGTGTATGAGCGGAACAATATGCCAGCAGAGCCAGTCAGCCAGCAAGGTGCTTGTGGGGAACCAATCACTTCATGGAAGGGACGTATACTTACCCTGGGACTGCTGAGAGGACTGGTGGACAGACCAGAGGACGCTCCACTGATTGACCGTGACCTACACACACACACACACAAGGTAAAATCAATATTCACAAAGTGGACAGTATGCATGATGCACAATACCACAATGTACAAAGCAGCACACACACACACACACACACACACACACACACACACACACACACACACACACACACACACACACACACACACACACACACTTGTTTTCATATCTTGGTGAGGACATCTCATTGACATAATGCTTTCCCTTGCTGCTTACCCTGAACCTAAACCTAACCATAACCTAACTGTAACCCTGACACTAAAGCCACATTTTGAGCCTCAAAAATGTCTTCAAACTCGTGGGGACGGCACTTTGTCCCCATAAGTGACTGTTGGTCCCCACAAGTGCCAATTTTCTGTCCTCACAGCGATGCCTAAACATGTACACACACTTCATCCAAAGGAGCTGAACCTTTCTGTGTAGCTCTTCCTTTTTTCCCTTCTACAAATACATTTTATTGTCTCCGTCCTGCTGAAACCTTTCCTCTTATCAACATCTGTAAGCTCTCCAAACCAAACTTCTTGAGCTGCCCTCGTGGGGCACTGAACTAAAAATGCATTTGTCAGCGAGGCTGTTTCCCCCCCAGGTCACAGTCACAATAAGCACCATTAAGCTAGCATGCTTTTTTTACAGCTGGCATGAGTTCTGGACCTCAGCAAGTTTCTTTTTTCTTTTTGAAAATGTTTAAATCATTCATTGTTTCATCCAGACAACATTCATCTTCCACATTTCTATATACTCAGCTTCCCCTGAGCTGGTCTGTTCCAAAGTGCAGCCTTTTCTCCTGATCATTGGAGTTAAGGTGCTATCTTTAATATAATATATTCCTATAATATAGCCCTGATGGAAATGTGGGCTATGGTGGAAATCCATCCATCTTCTTCCGCTTATCCAAAATATCCTGACCAAGTAATTTTTTTGTGGTTTTTTGGACTTTTCTGCTCCATTCTCATGATTTCTATCCACAGACTTCACTGACTGCTCTCCTCCCGTCTTTGGGTTGCTCTTTTTCTATTTGATTTAGTGCAATGACCATTACAGATATGGTAGTAAGAGGCTGCTAACCTGGCCGTAAATGGTTAGTTACAGGGGAAGTGGTTAGTGGAGATTTTCACTTCCATTGATTCTGAAGGATATTAGCTTTTGTGTGGCTAATACAACTAGAGGGGAAAGTTATGGTGTGACAGGACAACTTAAGGCTTCAGTAATTCATGTCCTTAACCAAAGTTCAGATAGTTCAGAGCAGCTCAGTCAGTGTTACAACACACACACACACACACACACACACACACACACACACACACACACACACACACACACACACACACACACCGAACCAGAGAGCTACTGCAAAATTCATTACCATGGTTTCTCTTTTCTGCTTTTTATGAGTGTTTCCATTTTTCATTTACGTGTCATTAACTTTTCACCCCCCCTTCTCGCTTTTGCCCGTACGCCACTTTCACCATTCAGACCTGCTGACGTCTTTGAAGACTTTGGGATTTAATTGCCCATAGACGATTTGGCTTTGTTGCCAGTGAAAAATGAAAACACTACATCATAATTAAAAATGCTTGAAGACACAGACAGACTGATAGAAACACAGGCACACACACAAAAATAAGAAAATAAATAAATAAAATTCTCATAAAGGAGAAATGACATTGCCAACTGCAAATTAGATTTTGAAGATGCGCTGTCATCACACGAGGCAGTATTTGGAGCTCACAGCTATGACGCTGCCCCGTCATAATGAAGAAACCATGGTTTCTTCATTATTATTACTATTTTCATTATAACCATAATATTATAACCACGGTGGCACGGTGGTTAGCACTGTTGCCGCACAGCAAGAAGGTCCTGAATTCAATTCCAACATCAGGCCGGGGTCTTTCTGTGTGGAGTTTGCATGTTCTCCCCGTGTTTGCGTGGGTTCTCTCCGGGTACTCCGGCTTCCTCCCACCGTCCAAAGACATGCAGCTTGTGGGGATAGGTTAATTGGTTAATCCAAATTGCCACTAGGTGTGAATGTGAGTGTGAATGGTTGTCTGTCCCTGTGTGTTGGCCCTGCGACAGACTGGCGACCTGTCCAGGGTGTACCCTGCCTCTCGCCCTATGACAGCTGGGATAGGCTCCAGCGCCCCCCGCGACCCTGAAAAAGGATAAGCGGAAGCGAATGGATGGATAATATTATAATAATAATATTATTTAAATAATATAATAATAATATTTACATAATATTTAAAATGCCGATGTTGAAATGTTCTCTCTTTGGCTGCTTTAGCGTCTCTACAGCGATGCAGCTGAAGAAACTTCTAAAACAAATATTAGCAAGTTGTTAGAAATCAATTAGCTTCTTCTGCTTGTGTAAAGCTTTTATAAACAGTATTTTTACATCTGAACTCAACATTCTACTTTAATTGAATTCAGCTGTGAGTGAAATAAAACATCTGCCTAACTGCTGCTGTGCTACTTGATTCATCATCCAGATTTTTTTGTCTTTTTGAAATAGAAAACTACATTAATCTTGTTTTTTTAATGACATGATGAATTAGTCTGACTTAAACATGCTGATGATTTACGTATTTAAGAAGTACAGACGAACATCAAACACCTGATGGTGAGCCTGTGTTAATAAAACCACTTCTAATCTTTCAACTGAAGCAGCTATCATTAATTTAAATATATAGACGCACCTCGTTAAATGTGATCACTGCTTATGTTTCCTACCAGTGAACTGCAACTAAAAACTGATATTATTTCCAAATGAATTAAACAAAGGTCTCTCTCAGAGTCTCATTTTAAAATGCCTAACTTAACAGCATTACAGAGTATATTTAAAGCCTGCTAGCCCAACTATGGGTCGTTTCACACTTTCTGACAGGCCTCATCTTTGCATCTAATCGGAGCCACTGAACTGTGCCTCTCGCCTGTTTGTGCCGTCAGTACCTTTTAGGCTATTTTTTAATGAAAACACCTGACAAACAATGACTTACTAAATGGTACAGATCATCGACGATGTTTGTTTTGGTGAGTGAAATTATATCAATTTGAACTAATTAGCAGATGTGTGTGTCTGTGCACTGCACCAGTGCTCTTTCTGAATGCAGTTTGCTACCTAAGCTTCTTAGAATTACTTGATCGTTTTATCCAAATATGGCGCTTCTGGTTATGCAAAGAAATATACCAGCAGCTAACATTTATAGTTTTAAAGAGTTTTAAAGAAATGATGAAATCACAGTTCATTCATGATGTTTGTTTTTCAACCCAAAAACTGGACCATCAAAGTTATTTAAAATAACCGAAGAGCAAAAACAAATAAATAATTGGAGTTAAGAAATCATTACGTGAGAAGTTGGAAGCATCAAACCTAACTTTTTGAAAATCTGCTAATTGTATCAACTACCTCATGATTTTAAAAGCTCTTTGTTTTCCATTATTGTCTGTAGCCCCGCTGTGATACAGTCCCACAGAGTATAATACTGCAGAATCATACATATTCTATCTGCTCTGCGTCCTCATGCTGAGGAAGCACGCGCTGATGTTACGTTAAATCATGGCGACGGGACTCTCCCGCCAGGGAGAGGAGCTCTTTTGTAACACGCAATTCATCAACGGTGGCGCCCATCCAGGACAAACCCAGGACGCTAACGCTAGCTCATCTCTGAAACGGGAAAATGGATTCCTGGTTTGTTGCTGGTGATGTTTGTTCGTGGGCACAACAAGCTTCATTTTATGGATATTCCCAGTTAGATGACGAGCAAGATAAAAAGCTGTTCATTGGGACTGTGAACCTCATTTTCATCTCGTGTTTATGCTCCATCTGCATTCAAAGCAATTAATTTATGCTAATCTCCATTAAGGCCACAAATCCATAGACAAACTTGTGTTCAGCCGCACAGGGAGGATCCACAAATCATTATACACAACCCTCCCCATGCATCATTGGAAAAACACACTGGCAAAGTGCAAAAAAGTTTGTTTGTTTGCCAGTACTTCCTCCACACACACACACACACACACACGATATGGAGTGAAGATGTTAGGAGGGGAGGAGGCGTTGTTAGACACGGAGGCAGGAAGTTGACCTAAAAATTGTGTTTGCCTCTCAGCGGCTGAGGAAGCAACACCAAAGAGGAAGGGCGTGCAAAACTCATCGTGTGTCATTTTTCAGATTTCAGCGTGAACAGAATACTCTGCTCACACTGATATAGGCTTCTGATAACAGCGTGACCATTTTACATCATGCTACTTGGATCCAAATACTGTTTAGATCCAATACTATCTGACACAATACACCTGAGTTTCCATTTGTATCCACTTTGTCTTATTATGCACTGATGGACACCAGGGCCTTTTGTAGTCTGTCCCTACAATTCTAACATTAGGGCTGTTCGATATAACGATATATATCGGATGACGATATAAAAACGTCTATCGTTTCATTTTACGCTATCGTTTGTTTCGTGGTGTCGCAAAATAAACTGTTTACGGCAATATTTTTTCATGGTTTTGATGGTCACTGTAGTGGCTATATTAATTTCTTAAAGTTCTCTCTTTCTCTTATATTTAATATAACCACACTACGGACGGACAAGCGCCTGTTTTTATGTGTTGTCGTTAGCAACAACGACGGTAACAGCATCGCGTGTCCGCTTGTTTATGTTCCACATAAACCTTTCACAATAAAGCTCAAGATCCTGTTGAGACTTTTCAAAATAAACTGAATCACGTGAAAGAGCAGATTATTTACGGATGAAGTAAAAAAGAGCCGCCAGGTGCTAAAAAATAAACCTTAGACTCAAACGTTAGAACAGGCTTCTCCCCGCAGCACGCCGTGTAATAAATACTCACAAAGAAAACGGCGGCCGTTACAACTTATGTCTAAAAATGTATTGTTTCATGCATCGGTTAAAACACTGGACTCCAGCTACATGACGCCCAGCTGGAAACACTTCACACAAGACGAGATTCACAGAATTGACAGAAAATGTTACATTTTTGTGATTTATATCGTTATCGGACGATAGAATTCTTATATCGGGAGATGAGGTTTTGGTCATATCGCACAGCCCTATCTAACATCATGTAAAAGTTGTTGTTGTCCAGGCACTCTTCACACAGACGGATTCATTTACAGTAAATAAGGGGCACCTACAGTGGCCCTAAAATGAAAAGAAGTCAGAACATATAAGAAGAAAGCTGAAAACTGACTACAGCATTTAGACAAAAACAGAAAAGGTAAACGTGATCCACCAAAATGATTTTAGACTTATTCACCAGGATTGTAATGGAAATATTTGTAACCTGTTTTTTGAAGTAGGGTTGCATTTACCCAAACATAAAATTGATTTTTATTTATTAAAATATGAGGAAAATATGTTGTCAAAGGCAGTAACACTGAGTCACTGCCTTACCTTTATTTGGACCAATGCAATAAGAACAACCCTAGGTTTCTCTTCAGCACTGTAGCCAGGCTGACAAAAAGTCAGAGCTCTTTTGAGCCAACCATCCCTTTAACGTTAACTAGTAATGACTTCATGAACTTCTTCACAAATAAAATTTTTATCATTAGAGAAAAAATTACCAATAATCATCCCACAGATGTAATATTATCTACAGCTACTCTTAGTACCATTGATATTAAGTTAGACTCTTTTTCTCCAATTGATCTTTCTGAGTTAACTTCAATAATTACTTCCTCCAAACCATCAACGTGTCTTTTAGACCCCATTCCTACAAAACTGCTCAAAGAAGTCCTGCCATTAATTAATTCTTCGATCTTAAATATGATCAACCTATCTCTAATAATCGGCTATGTACCACAGGCCTTCAAGCTGGCTGTAGTTAAACCTTTACTCAAAAAGCCATCTCTAGACCCAGCAGTCTTAGCTAATTATAGGCCAATCTCCAACCTTCCTTTCATATCAAAAATCCTTGAAAGAGTAGTTGTCAAACAGCTAACAGATCATCTGCAGAGGAATGGTTTATTTGAAGAGTTTCAGTCAGGTTTCAGAGCTCAGCACAGCACAGAAACAGCTTTAGTGAAGGTTACAAATGATCTTCTTATGGCCTCTGACAGTGGACTCATCTCTGTGCTTGTCCTGCTAGACCTCAGTGCAGCGTTCGATACTGTTGATCATAATATCCTATTAGAGCGATTAGAACATGCTGTAGGTATTACAAGTACTGCGCTGCAGTGGTTTGTATCATATCTATCTAATAGACTCCAATTCGTGCATGTAAATGGAGAGTCCTCTTCACACACTGAGGTTAATTATGGAGTTCCACAGGGTTCAGTGCTAGGACCAATTCTGTTTACATTATACATGCTTCCCTTAGGCAGCATCATTAGAAGACATAGCATACATTTTCACTGCTATGCAGATGACACCCAGCTCTATCTGTCCATGAAGCCAGATAACACACACCAATTAGTTAAACTGCAGGAATGTCTTAAAGACATAAAGACCTGGATGGCCGCTAACTTTCTGCTTCTTAATTCAGATAAAACGGAGGTTATTGTACTCGGCCCTGAAAATCTTAGAAATATGGTATCTAATCAGATTCTTACTCTGGATGGCATTACCTTGGCCTCCAGTAACGCGGTGAGGAACCTTGGAGTCATTTTTGACCAGGACATGTCCTTCAACGCACATATTAAACAAATATGTAAGACTGCTTTCTTCCATTTGCGCAACATCTCTAAAATTAGAAATATCCTGTCTCAGAGTGACGCTGAAAAACTAGTTCATGCATTTATTACTTCCAGGCTGGACTACTGTAATTCATTATTATCAGGATGTCCAAAAAACTCACTGAAAAGCCTTCAGCTAATCCAAAATGCTGCAGCAAGAGTCCTGACAGGGACTAGAAAGAGAGAGCATATTTCTCCTGTTTTGGCTTCCCTTCATTGGCTTCCTGTTAAATCCAGAATTGAATTCAAAATCCTGCTCCTCACATACAAGGTCTTAAATAATCAGGCCCCATCTTATCTTAATGACCTTGTAGTACCATATCACCCTATTAGAGCGCTCCGCTCTCGCTCTGCAGGCCTACTTGTTGTTCCTAGAGTATTTAAAAGTAGAATGGGAGGGAGAGCCTTCAGTTTTCAGGCCCCTCTTCTGTGGAACCAGCTTCCAGTTTGGATTCGGGAGACAGACACTATCTCTACTTTTAAGATTAGGCTTAAAACTTTCCTTTTTTCTAAAGCATATAGTTAGGGCTGGACCAGGTGACCCTGAATCCTCCCTTTGTTATGCTGCAATAGATGTAGGCTGCCGGGGGATTCCCATGATGCATTGAGTTTTTCCTTTCCAGTCACCTTTCTCACTCACTATGTATTAATAGACCTCTCTGCATTGAATCATATCTGTTATTAACCTCTGTCTCTCTTCCACAGCATGTCTTTATCCTGTCTTCCTTCTCTCACCCCAACCGGTCGCAGCAGATGGCCGCCCCTCCCTGAGCCTGGTTCTGCCGGAGGTTTCTTCCTGTTAAAAGGGAGTTTTTCCTTCCCACTGTCGCCAAAGTGCTTGCTCATAGGGGGTCATATGATTGTTGGGTTTTTCTCTGTATCTATGAAGCGCCTTGAGGCGACTTTTGTTGTGATTTGGCGCTATATAAATAAAATTGAATTGAATTGAATTGAATTTATAAGTGATGTCACTCTCCGGAGACCCAAACTCATTACATAAATATCATTCTTCAAAATCTTCAGTTTTCTGTTCCTTCAGTTCAAAGGTAGTAAAAAACGGAGCCAACGACGGTGCTGAGAGAAATGATGCTCGCCTGTCTCCAGAGATTTCAATCCACTAATAACAAAATAAGACTTTCTCCATCTTTGTCCAGAAAATAAAATATTATTGACATTAGCTGTTAAAAATGTTGATTGTGTTTCTTTTTGGGGATGTTTTTGTTTTTCTTAATGTCGTATTTATATTGAGCGTCTGAAGTGATTTGTTAGTAAAGAGAATATCTTGTTGTGGCGTTGCTTTGGTCACAATGTGGGTTTTTTAGATGATCAATTAATGCAAAAATGATGCAAAAGCAATGACAAATATTTGAGTGGCCACAGACAGATTTTCATAACAAAAGGTAAATAAACTTTTTCTATGAGGAACCACATGCTACATCTAAAAGTGAAAGACAAAGGTGTGACGAACTTTCGCAAGCAATAAGAAAAACCAAAGAGATGAGTGGGAAGAAAATAACACAGACAACAACACAGAAACTCAGAAATCCAATACCTTTCCTCCTTGCTGCAGTTAGCGTTTGTGATATCCAAGCTCTTACTGAAAACAGATTTGCTAAAAAGGGGGCAGAAAAGAAAAATCAAGAGATAGACAGAAAGGCAGTCAAGCAAGGGAAAACCTAATGTGCAACATGCGAGCCTGTTAAAAAATAAATCTTGAAACTAATTTATTACTGTGAAACTAAAACAAAACAAGACAAAAATTACCAAGAACCCAAGAACTAAAAAACCTCAAATACATGCAGAGATCGAGAACTAAGGAGTCAAAAATTAAGAGGAGACACACATTCATGGATCATGCTGGAGTCAGTGGGACATTCAACACACTCCCTTACCGTAAACAATCAGTTTCTGTATTTTTGCACCTCTGAAACATTTTTACAAGCTGTAATGTTCAGCTTTATTGTCTGAATCATCCTCAGAAATAGGAGAACGCAGCCAGACGCGCGGGCTTTCTGGCTGTTAAAGCTGCTGAAGTGTAACAAGTCAGACAGCACCTGCTGAGTGCAGCTCATCACGAGCAGAGCAGCGTACAACAATTTGTATGAAAACTCCAGCATAGCATATGTCAGCATTTAGAATATGGTTTTTGAACAAGAAAAATATATACTGCAAATGTACAATTTGCTTTATATGAAGAGAAACAGTTTTTCATGTTCTGACAACAAGAACACAGCAGACCAGGTGATCTCAAAGCTCACGCAGGCTGCACTATTGTGGTTGCCAACATTCGCCATCCCGGTGTCCTGTCATCTTCCTCACCTGCGACGGAGGCAACGGGCACGTCTGCATTATCGCAGTTTAATCCAGAATGCATGAGAGACGTGCTTGTGAAACAACACTGCAATCTTTTGCTGTTTCCCTCTGAAAGGTCCAGTGACGTCAACGCCGGCCCGGGTTCTGCCTTCTGTGTGGAACATGTCCCATTGAACTTGCTCTGAAAAGGACCTGGGTAGAGGCACAGCGGCCCAAGGCCCTAGAGAAGAGCCTTGTCACCTCTCTTTTTCTCCTCACATCTCTTCTGCAATGATATAACAGCCGCGCCGAAGAGTCCTTGAGGGGCGACAGGGGTGTCGAGGAGCTCCTCTTTTTTCTTAGTCAGCAGGTTGGTGAGCCCGAGCCAGAGTGTCGGCTCCTGGATAATCATGAGACCCATGGCTCTCCCAGCAGCCTGTACAGCTACCTTGTGGAGGTGGAGGACGTGGTGAGTTATGACGCAGTTTTCTTCCCACACTGTGGTATCTGATTTAGCTGTCATGTCCTTTTCTAGCTTGGCTTGGTAAGCCATTAGCATAGAGGCGGCGTTGTGGGCTCTTACCCACAGACCTGCTGCCTTTTAGCACTTTATTTGTAAGGCTAGACTGGAAGCGGTCTGTCTTGGAGAGGAGGGATGGGGTGATGAGGACATAGATGTCTTCAGGTGAAGATGGCTCAATATTAACAGTTCCACTTGTGGCATTTGACTCCATCCTCTCACAAACCAGAAGGGAGCTCCCCACGATGGGGTGTTTTTCGCTGTATGTCTTTTCTTTCCCCATCACTTATATCTCATCAAGTAGCTCTGGGGAAACGGGCAACACATGCTTTCCCGTCTTTTTTGCCTTTGGATATTTCTCACCATCAAAACGAGATTTTACAACCTCGCTTTGCACGCCGTGCCACGGGATGTTGAGCCTAGCAGCTGTGCGCTTGCACACGTCCTGCATGTCCAGGGGAGACGGCAGTGCAGATTTTTCTACCTCACCGGTAGCCGAGGGCTTTTCAACCAAGCTGATGCTAGCCAAGGAGTTGGACTCTTCCTCCTCATCGTCAGACTGCAGGAGCTCCGTGTCACCTGACTCATCTCTGTCCTCGTTAGCATCTCCAATCCAGGGTGACTCAAGCATGGGGGAAAAATTCACATATTCCATGTGTCTCCAGTGACGGGAAAGCAGTGACGATGGGGTGAGGGTCTGCATCTGCCCAGCTCGGGCTTGGTGTTGCGGCCAAATCATTGGGCATTTAAATTTCTCCTTGCGCCACAGCAGCCTCACACAGCAAAGGGTCGCCACCCGACAGGTTAGCCTGGTGAGCTAGCCTGTGGCGGAGTAGTTTGTGTGTGAAAGCCGCGCGTTGGATACAGTTGTGTATGGATGTCATGGTAGCTTGTGCATGCGATAAGCAAAGGCATGCCGCACACACGGGGTGTGTATCCCAGGCAGAAATCTACTTGCTGCAAGGACAAAGTTTTGCAACTTTGTTGTCAGTCATAGCCATGGTTAGCTAGAGAGTTGTGAATGTTAGCGAGCTCTACAACTCACTAAAGTCCAGAGAATATTGCTATTCTTCAGCTAGCATGGGGTGAAAAGTACTTTTCTACAGGTATTGCTACCTAATGTGAGAAACCGTTAGCGCCGAAGGGTATTGCTACCTGATGATAAAGCTAGTGGTACCTTTATTAGCAAAGTGTTGCTACTTTGCTTTGGGAAAAGATTGCTACCTCCCGGGGTGAAAGTATTGCTACTTGACACCAACATTAGCCACAGGACAGTATTGCTACTCCTTGTATGCTAGCACCCAATAGCACAGGTGTCTTTCCACTCTTCTGTTAAAAACGAGAAGAAGCAGTGAGCAGATACCAATCCAGCGCCCGGGAGCAGTGTGCAGAGACGGTAACTTGCTCAAGGGTACCTCAAGGTAGCCGTTTGGTGGATTTGAACCCCCGACCTTCCGGTCATGGGGCAAACACTCCACCTACTGAGCTATCCCACTGTCTGGGCATCACGTAGCTGGCATAAAGGCATTTGAGCTTCTGATAAGGTCACACAAGAGACATTCCCATAATGAGACAGGAAACGAATGCTATGAAAGAGAACCACAAAGATCTTCAGCTCCTTCTACTTAACCTCTTCTATGACACCATAAATTACTCAAAACACATCCAGAGCATATATTGAATTAAATGTGTTAGCTTGCTCTCTTTTAAATACACAGATAATATAAAAAACACATACAGCCACCACAGTGTCAACCATTGGCTACAGAAGTCCATCAGGCCAATAAATTGATGCTCCATCAATCGTTTCTACTGCATCTGAATATAAAGTAAGTAATTTAATGTGGTAGATTGATGAAAGCTTGTTTTCACACATAAACCCCCGACAACGACAATACAGTTTGGACATCGTCTGCCGTTTCCTGCAGCATGGGATTGATCCTCAGCTGCATTTTCACTCCTACTCTGGTTTTGGTGAGGGAGCTGCAGAGCCAGGACTGATGAAGACCGCTCACTCGCATTAGATCAGATAATAAGTTAATAAGATATTTTTTATATATATATGTTTTTAGAAGATTTAGAACATTTGTCTCATACTAATACCTCACTCCTCTAGTAAACAACATGCTGTTGCTTCAGCTCGTCATGTAGGGTTTCACATTATCATCTATTTTTTTCTGTTTGTCATACAGTATATGTGTGTACACCCATGTCCATACAAGGTTATTAGGAAGCAGGAAACACATGGATTACAATCTCCTCCATTATTTTGTCACAGCTCGACTACAAAAACATCCACAGATTTCGTGCACGCCCGCTTGCTAAATGGATTTCAGTTCACAGCTTCTCAAACCGGGATGCTTCTTGTCCTGCATGCTCCATGCACACTTTACCCACACCACGCACAAACCTGAGAGACCGGTCCATGCATTTCAACATCTGTGATGAATTTCCGCCAGAGCTAAGAGTGCACCGTTAGTCTCAGGCAGATCTAAACCCAGAGATTACATCAAGCCTTCTGTGATGTGTATTGTATGTCTGACACCACCAGAGAAAGAATAATGCATCATGTATTTAACCACAGTTCACTGAAGCATGGAAGGACTTACAGCTGTTTGAGAGACTTCCCAGTAAACCTGACAGAGCTCAGTGAAACGAAAGATTGAAGTAAAGTCGTACTGAGGGCAAACAGTACACGTGTGAAATTAATATTTTTAAAAGACCAGTCCAATTTTGATAAAGTGCTGTAAACTGTGATTAAATGCATTATTTATCATAACTGATAATCAATTCAAAACTCATCAATGACACTTTAAACAACAGCAAACAGCCTTGATTGACCTGGAGAAACATGTTTGTCCATGCACACGAGCACACGTGCCAATCTCGGTCTTTTACCTCTGTCCGTGTGTGGCCATGTCGATGGCTCGCCGCACCGGTACAGGAGACCCTCCCTCTGTGACGCTCAGCACCTCCATGGACTTTCTCTCCGGCCTCCGCTTGCCGTGACGGCTCAGCATGGGGGAGTCTACACGCTTCCTGGGAGGGTCTGCTGAGCGGGCCCAGGGTGAGCCGAGATGAGAAGGAAAAAGACAAAGGCAAAAACATTAAAAGTGATCATTAAAAAACAAAAAACAGTCAGAAGAATATAAAAATAACACGTTATTCTATATTTATCAAATGGTAGAATCTCATAAAGCTGATATAAAACAGTAAATTAAAGGTGAAATACTAACTGAAAGGTTCAGTTTATCAGAACACTTCAGCCCCCTAAGCTATTCATTATGCTCTTTTTATCCCTCTACATGTAACCTAGGACACCACTTTAAAGGAGCAGAGTAGAAAACAAAATGCGTTCCTGTATTTGGACAAGCATACCAAATTTTGTCATTTGACATACATTTAGTCAGGATTTTCCACTTACTTTTTTCTGTGGAAGGAAGACGCTCATGGATAAAGAAGATAGCAAACAAACACAAAATACCTTTTCTTGGTATCGCAGCTATTATCAGTTTCACATTAAAAAGCTAATCAGTATGTCAAAACATGACTGTATTAGCATATATTTAGCTTTAATTTGGTAAATTAGCTTTTTCCTAAATGGCTAACATTAGCTAAATTTTACTTCAACACATTAAAATACTGATGACACTCCCTGGCAGATCGTTACAAGGAGAAACCCTTTGAATACAAGCATGCTGATCCACACAGGTGTACACACAGGTGTTCACAGACACAATCTACACCTTTCTTGGCTGCTACCTCAAAGCACATTGTGCACTGTCAATCTTGCGTACTGCACAATAACATGTAATATTTAGTATTTACTGTTATCTACTGTTATCTAGTTTATTGTGATGGTGTTGTTTTTATTATGTTGCTCTTTGTTGTTTGTTTTCTCTTCTGGTTTTTTATCGTCATACAGGTGATCCAGGTGTTTTGATTGTTTTTCTTGTTCCCCCCCCCCCTTTCTCACCATCTCTCCTCGCCTCTATTTTTCTTTCTCTCCCTCTCTTTCTTTCATTCTTTCTCCCTGTCCTATCCCCCAGTCATGTCTGTCCCGTCTGTAACAACCAAAAATCAAATCAAATAAATACATAATTATAATAAAGGTCAATCAAATGGACCAATATGGCAAGGCCATGATGATCCACTTGGTAAAGTAAATCCGCTTGGCATCTTTCTTGGCCTTCAGACAACAATTCTGACGGCTAAAGATCCAAACGGGACAGGCAAAAAAAAAATGTGTGTGTATGTATGTCATTTCCAAAAACGTATTTTTAAACTAGTAGTAACAACAAAAATTGATGAAAAAAGGTTCTACATGTAGTACACAAAGACTGTGTAGCTTTGTTAGCTAGCTCACTCTGCACTCTTCCACAAAAAGATAGCTAACCACAGAGCTATACTCATAAAAAGAGTGTATTTAACTAACTATCCAAGCAAAAACCAAAGCAAAAGTCACTAACAGCATGAAAAGTGAAAATGGCAAACCTACATTTATAGAAAATCGGCTAACTAGAGAGACAGTCATAAACTAGCTTACTATAAGTGATGACGTGATTAATCCTGCTTCCGGGTCCAAACTACTCTGCGTTTAATAAGGCTGTTGTGTTTTAAAATGTTTGTATCTTGTTCTACTTAATCTCAACAAACCTCTAAAAACAGTCAGTGATCGCTCTCAGTTTTTATTACCATTGTTCATTTTAAAGCTCGGTTTTTAAACCCTTACATGTAACTACTACAGCCCAGCCCATGCAGCAGTATATTAATGACTAACCTGGTATTGTGGATGGATTATCTCAGTTGTTCTCCTGACTGAAGTTTGGTCCGTTTACAGCATCCTGCCATGCGATTACATTTGTCTCTAACCATCGGGAACCCTCACGTTAACTTTTATCAAGTGGAAAAAAGTTAGCGTTCATCCTCCAGCTTCACTGTGCTAATGTTATGCTAACATAGCTGTGTTGCTAGCCACCACGTAGCACATCATTATATAAAGGCTAGCCCAACTTCAGTAACCCTACAAACGTCACTGCTGTTTAGTTTTCTGTCTTCATTTATGTTGGAAGTGATAGCAGAGCTGTACGTTTGAATTTGTTTCCAAAATCTCTCAGTCAGAACATGCTATATCAGGTTTAGGTGGAAACTAGCAAGCTAACTTCCTGCTAACGTCTAACATCGTTAAATGTAATAAATTCTATTTTCATGGATGCCTGGATGTTAAAATTAATTGTTAAACCTGATAAAGCAGCAACGCTGATTATTTTATTAAAGATGAAAGAATTTAGACAGTTTTTAACTCTCAGTGATGCTGCAGTGTTCATTTGACTTTGGGACCTGAAGCAGAGTTTGGACCCAGACATGGCTAATGACATCAGACTTAAAGACCGGATAGCCATCAGTTTTGATGAACCTGAATGAATTAAATATAAACACCTTTTTTAAGTTGCTAGTTTCTATTAATATTAAAATAAAAATTAGTAGGAACTTACTCAAACAGAAATGCAGATAATACTTAATCTCTATAAGATGGAGTCTGAATGCTACTCCTTAATTAAACTAGTTTAAATTGGCATGGACACTGACAGACAACAGGTTATTGGTAGATTTGAGTTGCTTTCAAAGTTAATAGAGATAGTTCAAAACTGGAATCAAACAACACGTATATTTTTTGTAAAATAGGTTTGTGGCAATCCTGGATGAAATAATTAAAAAAAATCAAAACATATGGGATCAAAAAAAATGTTGGCATTTAAAACCTTCATTGCTTCATTTGCCTTACTCTAGTTTGATTTACTGTATAAACATGCTTAGCATGTTAACAAAACCTGCTGAGCCAAACCCTAAGGGGTTAAGGGGATGACCAAAGGTATTAAAATTCAGTCATGTGGGGCTAATGACCATGCGTTCCAAAGATATTAGCAAAACACCAAATAGTCATTGAGGCATTCATGTATGGACCAATGACAGATATTGGTTAGACTGGCCTACCGATCTCGTTGCGTGGTGGCAGGTTCTGGTCCTCGTGGCTGGGATACCTCTCCTTCCGGTCCAGTAGCAAGAAGTAGATCATCTTTTCCTGGTTGTCCCTGTAGAGACAAAGAGAGATGACCGTGAGCTGAGCACCCAGCAGTTGAGACTGGAACAAAAAGATGGTTGATCATCGCAAGATATTAAATGAAATAATTCATCAAGCTGACAGTTTGTCAAGCAGTCTCTAATATATTTCTCTTCTCCGTCTCAGCGCCTCCCACCCTTTCAATCTGCTTCATGTGTGGTTTTGTAAATGACTTTTTGCTCCCTCGTCCCTTGATTGTCACTCACTCCTCAGACAGCAGATCTTTGGTCAGTTTGTCCTTGTCTCTGAAGCAGCCCAGGGAGTGCATGCTCTCCAGGACGTCGGGGTCGATCTCTTCGACCGAAGCGAGTGTTCTGATGGCCACCTTCCTGGGGATGGGCTGCTCGGGTTCTGGCTCGTTCTTTCCAGCTCTGCAACATAAACCGCACAATCAAACGCTCTGGTGAAGACACTAAAGCTTCCCAACAAAAGAGAAGCTCAGTCCTTAAATTCAATGATCAGAAAAAGCTTTTGAAAAGTTAAATTTGGTGGAAAGTTAGTAAGTAGTAAAGTAATCGAACCAAAGATGCACAGAGGTTTTTCAAGCAGGCCAAAAATCTGGCAAGACTTGCTTTTGATAAGAGGATACATTTATACACAGTAAGAGTTTTAGTGGTGGTGGTGGTGTTTTGGTGGTGACACAAAAATTCAATCTAAAATCTTTAGTAAGATGGCAAAAATCAGTGAAATAAGGTTTTACTGAACTGTGTGACCCTCTGTGTGATTTCAAATCAAAATAATTTGAGTTTTAAAATCCAGAAATATTACATCCATTAGAAATCAGAGGTGCATTAGAGCATCCTGATGATCTGGCCTCTCAACGTTGGAGCAAACACAGCTCTCACTCTCAGGACTAATGGACACGATTCCTCTCTGAGAGGTCTCCATCAGAGAGTTCAAAAAACACTCTTATTATTTTCATTCTGCATTATCTGCTGTGGCGTTTTTCTTTCATCACATCACTTTAAGCGGACATGCACGTACACACTGAACCAAGACAGAAGCAGACGAAAATAAACTCAAGTGTCTGTACTCACATATACCACGTATGCTTCTGGATCTGCTCCAACTGTAAGGACAAATAAACATTAATGAATGATTTCCAAGTGAAACTGACAAAGACGAGCAGGCTCAATGGTCTCTGAAGATCCAGGGAATGGGCGTCTTTATCAAACAGCATTAAGTTGCAGGATCCAGTGTCCACTTCACCACAACGAGGCACACTGGTGAGCATGCTGGTTAACTGCACGCTGCAGCTTTTTCCAGCCTTTTTAAAGCTCAGGAGCAATGAACAGGAGCAGACCCTACAGCCACCGTCCGGCTAACTGCAGTGAAGTAAACCTAGGCTATGACTTAGCTGGAATAAAGGGAAACAGATGCAGGAAGGGAGGTTCGCAGTGTAAAAGTTTAAAAGCCTTTTCTTTCAAATCTTCTTTATAAAACTAGTTTTTAAAAATAGTTTCTCTGTGACTTGTTTATCATTTCTTTGGTGTTTGATTTCGTTTTACACTTTTATGCTGTTCTTACTCTTGAGTTACAGATTTATCAGCTGCGGTATGATGCCTAACACAGCTGCTTAACCTGCAGAAGAAAATGAAGTGAAAGCAGATTATCTAACAGTACTTTTGTTATATTTGCAATGATTGTCTTCTAAACAAATCTTTGGTTTTAGATGAAAGGAAAGAACAGTAGCTGCAAGGTCAGTCACAGTGCAAATGTGCTAAATTTAGCACAAGTGCAGCATGTAGTTCCTAAGGCAGCAGCCGGAGATCATAAAAATGCAAAGCGACCACAGTCACGCTGATGGAGGACCTCAGTCCTCTCCGGGTCTATAACGAATCGGGCCAGGGGGTGATGTGACGTGGGCAGACTGCAGCAGCTTACCGTCAGCCTCTTGATGGGGTCTACTTCAATCATGCCACGCAGAAGGTTCTGACAGTCTGGAGGGATAAAGTGAGGCATGTGGAAAACTCCCAGCTTCACCTTCTCCAGCAGGTTTCTCAGGTTGTCGTCATCAAAAGGAAGAGCACCCTGAGAAAAGGCACAATGGTAACGTCTAAACATTTACACATTTCAATCCCTTATTTTCTGTTATACATCCTGTTGTAGTGGTGGTTACTTTTTAATAACGTGGTCTTAATAAAGGTCAGCATAGCTGTAGATACTCCTTTGGAGTCTAAAGTCTTCCCAATTCTGTAAACGCTCCACTTCAGATTGTTCTGTACTCCCAGATCTTCATAATGTCAGTGAGAGTGGATATCTACAGTTGGTCACATGAAGCACAGAAGCCCCGCCCACTGGCTACTTAAGCTTTCTGTTGATGAGCAGAAGGCAATCAGAGGAAAGTGGTGACAGCCTTAAAGGGGGAGGAGCTAAAGTAGCTTTCAGTTAGTGGATGAGCAGTGATGTCGCCTCTAGGCCTGGTACAACCTAAATAATTACTCAATAATTATTAATAAACTATCATTATTAATATGTGGATTGCTCTGTGAATCATGCAAACTACCAAGAATGAAGATATGGAGCTAAAAACGAGCACAGCAGATCCTGGTTCTTTGTATTTATTTGTTTAAGCAGTTCTGTATTAAAATCACACCAGCAACACGAGATCACATGGCCCAGCGCTGACATCTGCCTGTTGTCATGTAGCCGGCCTGTCAGGTGTGCCCTGAGAGATAATCTGCCGTTTGACAAAGAAGGTGACCAGAGGCAGTTTTGCGAGAGGTATCAGTCATCAGAGTGAGTGATGATGAGGCACTCTGTACTGCAGCCAGCCGGCTCTGCCTCTGCTCTCCAGCTAGGGCGCACGCTCAATAACATGATGACTGATACCGTTTCCTCCTCATAAAAAAAACAAGCAGGATGAAGCTAGATGGTCACTGACACTGCGTGGTAATCAAAACAACACCAGCGGAGAGATTTATCTTCACATGATGACTGTGTTATGTGATCCATCTTCATCAAGAGGATAAAACACTCGTGTGTTCACACGGCACCAAAACAAACAGTCATTTACTCCCTACTATCACGTTACAGAGCTGCTGGTATGAAAAGCCTTCGTATGTGATGTGTCCGCACGAAGCAAAGCTGACATATTCAAATCATTTTGTAGGGGAAAGAAAAAAACAATATTAGGATAAACTGGATTTTCCCCACATAAATATTTTATTTTCCCACAACCTGGAATTTACAAAATCCAGAGTTTTTCAGAGGCCCAGTTTTACCCATGGCCAAACTACATACAAGCTGCCATATTTACCATAATAAAGCCTCGTACACGTGGTCCGGGTCTAAATGTCTATTAGCTTGACAAGAATAAGTTGATTATTTTATGGACGGACAGAATCTCTAACCGCATTTTAAAATTGAGCATCCTTTGATCAAACCAAACAAAGTGAGCTCTCTAACCTGCATTTTCTCATGTTTCAACTAGTACTGTCAGCGTTAACCTCGTTAAAATGACGTTAATGCCATAACCGCATTAACGCGACAAATCTACGTTAGGCGGTTAGCGCGGATCGCTCGTTAACACTGTGCAGCCCCACGCACGGGGCGATCCGTGCTAACTCGCTAACGGAGGTTTGTTGCGTTAATGCGGTTATGGCGTTAACGTCATTTTAACGAGGTTAACGCTGACAGCACTAGTTTCAACAAAACAGTGATTAAAGAACTAAAGTCTCATTTAGATTCAGGGCATCAAGGCTGTACGTGCACATACATATGATATGCTGGTATAATAATATTTAGTAATAACGAATCATTTAAGCTAGCCATTTAAGCAAGAGGGAACAATGAGACAAACCAAGGTCAGAGGTGGACTCTCACTCACAAATGTGCTATTAGCATCTCCTGCAGAGATAAACAGTCACTGCAAACACAAGAAATTCCACAGAGTTCTCCTGAAAAGGCAAAGCTACGGTCGTTACGGCACAGGAACATAATGTGCATGTAGATGTATGCAACCAGCAGCCACATTTGCACACACCAGCCTATGACTGGCCTTAAATGATCGATCACCGTGTTTTGTCACTTATGAAACACAGATTTCTGTTGTGGAAACATTCTTCTGCAGTCGGTCATTTGTCGATTCACAATTTAGAACAAAGAGGCCCGTTACAAAGGAAAGGAGAACATCCTGTCTGTACCCATTTTATTTATAATGTGGTTTTAATATTTTATCAGTACACATTGTGTTTCCAGCAGCCCATCTTTAATTTAATCCTGGCTGGTGGAAACCACAGACTCCAGGTGTACCAAAGGATGCAGAGTGCTCCCATCAGGTGATTTACTTTGTCCAGAAGTAATTCACGATCTTTTTTACTTTATCCCGGCTGCATACAGTATAAATACTTTGCCAAGGAAAAAGCTGAATTAACTCCGCCCCTTTGGTTTTTTTCCCTTGTCATGTTGTATCAGATCAGGAGTTGCCAGATTTAGAAAATGTAACTATTTTAATGTTATGATTCTGTTGTGCTTCCTCGTGGATACGATGCCCCTCTTTTTACAGTTGTTCGCATCCCTCTTCATGAGTTTTTGATTTTGTTTAGCACCTTTTTGTATTTTTGTTCAGTTTGTCATTACATATTATATTTAAACTATTTGGTTTCTTTGTGGGCATTTCGCATCTCTTAGTAATACTTTATGGTCATTTATCACACAATTGTAGCTGTTTTTAATCTCAGTGTTTTGTCTTTTTGCTTCTTTTTTCTGCAATGTTTGCAGCTCTTCAATATTTTGGTTGTGTCTGGAAATGTTATGAATTTCACTGCTGTTGCATGAAGATGCCAAACGCGTGTCAAAATGACTGTAAAAGCACAATGTCCAGGCCATTTTCTGCCATTGCAGTGCAGTAGGAGAAGTCACTTACCACTAAAAGTGCAAACAGGATGACTCCACAGCTCCACGCATCGGCTTTCCTCCCATCATACTTCTCCCCCTGGTGCACACATGCAGACACACACAGAGATGAGCTTCATCCTAAAATGTTTCCCAAACATCACCCTGGCTGCTCTGGGCCTTAACACATTAACTGACCAAAAATCGCAGCCCTCATTTCTCAAAAATGTATAAAATTAGCATCTAAAATCATTTGTAGTCCCAGATTTATAGAAATACAGTGGCTTGCAAAAGTATTCGGCCCCCTTGAACTTTTCCACATTTTGTCACATTACAGCCACAAACATGAATCAATTTTATTGGAATTCCACGTGAAAGACCAACACAAAGTGGTGCACACGTGAGAAGTGGAACGAAAATCATACATGATTCCAAACAATTTTTACAAATAAATAACTGCAAAGTGGGGTATGCGTAATTATTCAGCCCCTTTGGTCTGAGTGCAGTCAGTTGCACATAGACGTTGCCTGATGAGTGCTAATGACTAAATAGAGTGCACCTGTGTGTAACCTAATGTCAGGACAGATACAGCTGCTCTGTGACGGCCTCAGAGGTTGTCTAAGAGAATATTGGGAGCAACAACACCATGAAGTCCAAAGAACACACCAGACAGGTCAGGGATGAAGTTACTGAGAAATTTAAAGCAGGCTTAGGCTACAAAAAGATTTCCCAAGCCTTGAACATCCACGGAGCACTGTTCAAGCCATCATTCAGAAATGGAAGGAGTATGGCACAACTGTAAACCTACCAAGACAAGGCCGTCCACCTAAACTCACAGGCCGAACGAGGAGAGCGCTGATCAGAAATGCAGCCAAGAGGCCCATGGTGACTCTGGACGAGCTGCAGAGATCTACAGCTCAGGTGGGGGAATCTGTCCATAGGACAACTATTAGTCGTGCACTGCACAAAGTTGGCCTTTATGGAAGAGTGGCAAGAAGAAAGCCATTGTTAACAGAAAACCATAAGAAGTCCCGTTTGCAGTTTGCCACAAGCCATGTGGGGACACAGCAAACATGTGGAAGGTGCTCTGGTCAGATGAGACCAAAATGCAAAACGCTATGTGTGACAGAAAACTAACACTGCACATCACTCTGAACACACCATCCCCACTGTCAAATATGGTGGTGGCAGCATCATGCTCTGGGGGTGCTTCTCTTCAGCAGGGACAGGGAAGCTGGTCAGAGTTGATGGGAAGATGGATGGAGCCAAATACAGGGCAATCTTGGAAGAAAACCTCTTGGAGTCTGCAAAAGACTTGAGACTGGGGCGGAGGTTCACCTTCCAGCAGGACAACGACCCTAAACATAAAGCCAGGAAACAATGGGATGGTTTAAAACAAAACACATCCATGTGTTAGAATGGCCCAGTCAAAGTCCAGATCTAAATCCAATCGAGAATCTGTGGCAAGATCTGAAAACTGCTGTTCACAAACGCTGTGCATCTAATCTGACTGAGCTGGAGCTGTTTTGCAAAGAAGAATGGGCAAAGATTCAGTCTGTAGATGTGCAAAGCTGGTAGAGACAAACCCTTAAAGACTGGCAGCTGTAACTGCAGCAAAAGGTGGTTCTACAAAGTATTGACTCAGGGGGCTGAATAATTACGCACACCCCACTTTGCAGTTATTTATTTGTAAAAAATGTTTGGAATCATGTATGATTTTGTTCCACTTCTCACGTGTGCACCACTTTGTGTTGGTCTTTCACGTAGAATTCCAATAAAGTTGATTCATGTTTGTGGCTGTAATGTGACAAAATGTGGGAAAGTTCAAGGGGGCCGAATACTTTTGCATCCACTGTAGAATTGTTAATGAAGAATTATTAGTAAACAACAACACTAAATCACAAATGCTCATAATTAATGATGTTTTGGGGGTTAAACCTTGAAAAGAACCAAAGTACCGCCCTTTGTCGCAGTTTGATTTTACAGTCATGTGTTCAATGCTTAACTATTTTGAATGTTGACAGCATAGAAACACAGCTGGGCTGCTGTCCACTAAAAACAATGTCTATTTCTTACATTTGAAACAGTCATTTTTAAACAGCAACTTTGTGTTTTCGACTTGGGAGAAATATTCAATAAAAAAATAAACCATGCAGATTACAACCCTTTCCCTCAGAGAGTACAGAGCACTCACTCGGGGCATACTGTTGATAGAAGTGCCCCATGATAATCAAAACTAAGACCCTATCACAGAAAAAGGGATCAAACTGAAAAAGTCTTGACTTTATGAAGATGTACAGGTATGGGCAGCTGGAAGTAGGAATAAAAAGAAATATGGCAATAGAGATGCACAAATGAGAGGGAACGAGGAAGCCTGGTGAATGCAGAGAGGATGGAGCAGTGATGTAAGAGCCACTCTGATTCAGAGCTCCTATTATTGAATGAAAGAAAGAGACAGACAAGAAGAGAGCGAGCACTTACCCTGATAACCTCTGGGCAGGCGTAGTGTGGAGATCTGTAAGAAGAGGCGGCCATTCAGGATACAACATGAAGCACAATAAATACACTGGGGAAGTATCAGCTGATGCTCTGGATAGCAGTTCCTTGAAACACGCAAGTCTTTACCTCACATGCATTAAAATAATGACATCAGTCTTTATTGCATGACAGATTTCTTTATGCTTAAAGAGTATTACATAACATCGAACAGCCTCAAAACAGAATCTTGTGCTGTGGTGGCTCGGCTTATTGGATAACGCACGGCAGCATCCAGCACACGGCAAAAAATAATAATAATTTTAAACAAAAGTTATACAAACTCATAAAAAGGTTGTAGTAAGACAGACATCTCTGCTGTGATGGTTGTCAGACTTTGCAAGACAATTTCAAAGAGAAAATCCTCTATAATAGAACAATAATCCTTCAAAATCCACAACAGACGACCTGAAGAGGCACAAAAGTTTTGCCATGTTTCTCACAGTTCACAACCCCCATCAGTGAAAATTTGAGTGTTCAAAGAGCAGTGCAGGAAGATGGATAAAGAATCTCAAGGTCGTAGCAGACACTTGCAGAAGCAATGAGCGAAAATATGCCAGAAAGTGAAAGAATCTGAAGTGCTGCAGAAAGAGCGCCACGAGCTGTGATAGAGTCAAAGGAAGCGTTAAGTACTGACAATGCACGGTGCCAAAATATGGGCTCTGTGCTCTTTGCCTTCCTGTTTAAATATTGCACTTTCTGCTTTTTGAAACATGGTCATTTTTCTCTAGTATTTCCTCTCATGTCTGCATTCTAAATAATCTAATAATTGCACAATTGCAGCAGAACTAACTGTACTCTGGAGCTTCCCTGTGCGGATTCATCATGGAATAAACGAAGCACAGAGCATGACTTCTTCCAGCAGCATCCCATCTAAACTCGCAGAGTAAACACACACTCCATCTTCACTCGCAACATACTTAATTATGATAATGTATGTAAACCCAGTCGATCTGAACTACTCAAACACAGTCATGTCAAAATACACTAACTGCAATCTAATTACACCCGAGCTAATTTTCATCCTTCCTGCTGGAGGCAGCTTGCTCATTTAATGAATTCCATTAACGTCACATGAAGTGAAAGAATCTTTTGACTTACGAGAGATATTTAAAGGATCGCTCAGCGAAAGACTAATCTGACAGACCCCAACACGGACACAGTGTCAGCGTGAGCTTGAAGACTATTAACGACTCGAAAGCCCCACTGAATCCAATCGATGCACGCGTACTGCCAGCTGCACTGAATGCCCAGCAAACAGCCATAAATTACTGAAAATATGCAGATAAAAAATCCATGTGCAGAAGTCTAAACTAGGTCCAGAAGTAAAGGACGCCCTATACTGGTTCAGTTATATGGAAGATTTCCAGTATCCATCCTATCAGACTATGAGGTACGCCCCAAAGAAAGACTCAGCATGTATCGGTACATCACATGTCAGATTTGCCAACATTTCCACATCATATTTTGTTTTATTGGCGATTCGGACACACAGCCAGCACACAACATGTACAGCACAGGGTCAAACTGTCCACATGTTTGTATACTGGAGCACTTGGACTGCAGAGATTTGTCTCCCTCCTGCTTTGTGCAGCATTTCTGAGCCAGAGCAGCCAAGCTTTAGCCGTTCCACATGGCTGACTCTGGGAAATGCTGCTTGGCCTACAGCTGACCAGCACATATCCTGTAGAGCCCACAAAGACTACACAACAAAATACTAGGAAAGGTTTCTACTGCTGGAACAATCATTTTTCATTAGCAACTGGTTCTAACAAGATGCTGGAAAAATGACACTGTGAACCATTATGTCTCTCGAGAGAGTCAGAAACAAAGAGCTAAAGCAGGTTTTCAGCTGAGAGGTAAATGGAAAGACTGGCGAGTTAAAGGGATTTAAAGTCATGCAAATCAAGATGTGCAAATAATAACCATGGATTACATTTAGAACAGTAATAACATCTATTGTTCTGTTCAGCATGTTCATGTTTGGTGCTCGCTATAAAGAACTCAAAGCATAATGTGTCAGACATGCACTTGGTATAATTTGCAAGTCAATAACTTGAATACTAACCCGCAGCTGGTCTCCAGCAGACTGTCCCCGACCTGCAGAGACGCCATGCCAAAGTCTGCTATCCTGATGTTGTTCTTCTCATCTAACAACAAGTTCTCGGGCTTCAAATCTCTGTGGCTGCCAGAGAACAGCAAAGACAGATCCTTACATGAGTCTACTCGTGATACATTTTCTTGGTGGTGGCTTTTCAAGGGACTTGAATTGGTTATATGACTCTGTTCAACAGGACAAACATCACAGGAGGAAATAATAAGAGACAATCTGAGCCCAGCTGGAGCCATGACTCTACATGCACATGGGCCTTATATTTTCAGCTGCAACCCTGGTGGTGCTAAACAGTCTGAGGGCAAGTAAAGAACAAGTAAACACATAATTGAACCTGGAGCGTAGACTGGTTTCTAACCTTTATTCAAGGTCTTATTGTCTGCACGCTGAGGTCCACAGGATCCTTCAGGAATGGTGACATTACAAAGTACTATTGGAAAATGACTCTTCAGTTGCTCTGTGACCTCAGTGAACACGTTACTTATAGAGAGTCGAGTCTACAAATTGATTTTGTAAATTATGGTTCTGATTAAAGTCACGTGGGAGGATGAAGCATGCTATGCTTTAGGACAGGGGTGATGGTGACAGCCAGATCAGCTTGATGCTTTTAAACCAGGGCGGCAGAGAATAACACGTGATGGGACGTCCATCTTTTAAAAATGTAACATTCATTTTCCCATTTTGTGATGTTCCCAGTGTGAACACTGGTGCCTCTACAGTACACCAGGATCATGCACTGTAAGAATCTGTTCCACACTGATCAGTTTAGCAGTTTTAAATTGTCCCGAGAGGCTCGACTCAAAGTAGTGAATACAGAAGGTCATCAGAGCTGTGCCAGCTTTCGCAGTCATGTCCCGACCTCCTCAGGGAAACGGCCTTTAATGTTTTCTGTAATCAAGACAAGGTGATTGCAACTCATCAGCGACTGAAAGAGTCAAATACGAGTCCACAGTTTTACTTAAAACCAGCGAGGGACATAAAACGCAGACATACAGAGCTCGAGTTTTGTGCGTCTTTCTTACAGAAAACACACAGCGGAGAATAAATGTGCTTCTTAAAAGTCGAACACTTGATGTCTAACGCTGAGGCTCAAAGGCAGAACATGTTTGATGTGCAATTGCTCTTGTGTTGCAGTCATGTGTGGAGGAACTAAAGGTGGTCTCAGAGATGAAAAGAGATCGAGAGGAGCTGCAGCCTCTAAAGTCAGCGCCGGCTGCAGCTGATGAGGAAAGAGGCTGCAGGAGGAAACCCGTTCTTCACACATCCGAATGGAGCAAACACTCCAGTGTTTGTAGAAACGATAGAAAAGTCATAAACAATCCCTAGAATATAAACTACAGTAAGAATGCTTTGATCGTTTTATTAGTTCGTTAAGTGCACATTAAACTAAATGCAAATTCTCTCAAAGGTGAAGAAGCAGGCCGGGGCAATGAACTCTGTTAACTATCATTATGACTGCCTCAGTTTTACGATACTGCATTTGGTAAAGAGATTTTTGCCCTCACGCTGCAGTCAGCCTGACCTCAAATCTGCAACATGTCTTTGCAATACGAGACTCAGCTGGACACTGAGCACTTCATTTTGTTTAATTGTGTGGGGTGAGGATGACAAAAGATTTGAAGAAACCGACACAGACTTGCAATTTTTGCAGATTTATCACAGTTAACTGGCGTATTAATACAAACAGATTACATTTACTTGCCCTTTGACCTCATTCAGTCACACTGATAGCAGACTGATGCCTGTCCTATTTTTGCCGTATTAACACACCAAAGTTGCTTTCAAGGCAGCAACTTCCTGAGAGTAGCTGCAGACCTGGTCCCCATCGTTTGAGCAAAGGCAACGAGATCAGTTCATTGTGTATGGTCGCACTTATAATGGCTCAGAGCAGAGCCTGGTCCGTTTGATGTGTGTGGGCGGAGCTACCTGAGACTCACCCACACACTGGTGTAATTTTGAAAATGTATTATTACAAATTGCTGTGATAAATTATCTGTTTTACTGCACCCTGATGTTTGCCCTGTAGAACAGAGTTACATGGAAAGTCCATTTCTCCCCAGCACTCCTAGCTAAAACCCAACCCTCTGATAAAACCCAATATTTGTCTCTGAGTGACAAACCATATGGAGTGGCTGTGGCAGAAGTCCAAAGCGGAGATGATTTGTCTGAAGAACTTTCGAGCCTCTTTCGGTGTTAACCGGCCTTTCTTCACCAGGTAATCAAAAAGCTCCCCACCAGACACATGCTCTAGCACCAGGTATCTGCAAAAGAAGACAGAGGCCAAATACATGTGACGGGAAACCTCTGAAACCTGCAATACCAGTAAAACAAGGAGCAGTTACTGCTGCAGTCATGTCTACAGTGGTCCCTCGCTAAATCGCGGTTCACCTTTCGCGGCTTCGCTGTTTTGCGGGTTTTTTGTGCAATTTTGCATACTTTCTATTTTCTATTTATTTATGTTTACAGCGCGTTGTGTTCTGCGTCCTGATTGGCTGTAGACCACCGTCAATCAATCTTGTGCCGTGTCTCCTGTACAGTACAGAATGTGTTCAGTTTGTCAAATTTACATAAATCTTCGATCCTAGCAGTGCGACTCTGAAGTGCTGCACTGTGTGTTTGTAAGTTTTCTCCCCAACAAACAACAATGTCGACGAAACGTCGTCACCTGCGGGAGCCTTTGGTTTCATTCTATAACACTGGACTTCTTTTTCTACGAAGGTTTGAACTTTGTGAGTAAACAAGAGAGAAAATGTTCACGCCTGTCTGAGAAAAGTGTATAAAGTGTGTAGTGACGGGTTTTACAGCCTTAAAACATCTATAACAATTGTAAAAAACATAAAGTTGGCTACTTCGTGGATTTCACTTATCGTGGGTTATTTTTCGAACGTAACTCCCGCGACAAACGAGGGACTGCTGTACATTAGTATTACAGTTATACATTAGCATTTTAACCCTGTGATGTCATCAGCAGTTTTAACCCTATTAGAAGATGTAAATGTTTTCAATTGTTCTCCCAACACAAAGAGAGTAATCATTCTGCTCGAGGTGACTGTTCATATCAATAAAACTGGATTGAATTGAACTGAAAAACTGGCTTTTTGTGCAGTTAGAGTTGTCACTGATGGTGACTGAGAACCTGGACAGTTAATGTCTGATTGATAATGGAGTTTCCCACATTGTAACAAAAGCCAGTTTTTAGGGCTACTGAGATGCAGTTTGATCACCATAAACACATTTTTAGCCCAATTTTCTTTTTATAATAATATTTTAGAGAAACCTTCAACATGACCACTTTTTGTTGTAATTAATATACTAACCTGTCCTGACAGCTCACTACATATAAGGAACAAAGCCAAAACAACCCACAGCCATAAATTAGTAAGAAGTCTTTGGCCACGTGTCTGCAACGTGGGGTTCTTAAAGAACCGTCTCCTAGAAGAATTCATTGTTTTCTGCTGCTTCCCTCCAAAAGATAAGATCATTATCTTGAAGTGATGAAGTGAAGGTTAATAAATTGTGTTGCAGCTGCAAGTCTTTATCACAACTGTCGCAGAAATGTTTGTGTGACCACTACCACGTGCATGTGACATCGTGCCACTTAGCCAAATGTAGAAGCTGAAAGTGTGAGGGACTTTTAGCCGAACACTTTGAGTGAAGACACACAACCAATGGTTTAGGGTGCGTCTGAACCCCGTCCTCTGCAATGTGTGCGAACATCGGCCTGCTTTCCATTTTTGTTGTGACTCCAAGTAGGGCTGCTCGATTATGGCAAAAATGATAATCACGATTATTTTCACTGAAATTGAGATCTCGATTATTTGACGATATTTATTTAACCCTTTAAGACCTACTATAGAACCAAGTCCGCCAGAGCTTATATTATTTTTTACATGTTGTAGTGCCATTTGTGGGAGCATTTCAAGTTGCTATACAACTGTTATAGCCCATATTTTAATAATATGTATGCATTAAGTCCATAGTAACTACATTAATTGCAAAAAAGTGCAATAAACTACAAAAAAATTGAAAATTGTTTTTGTTTTTTAACATATATTTCTACTTGGAGAAATTTAAGAGGCTTATCCCTCAAAACTTTAAATACAAAAAAGTTGCAAAAAATAGTTTACAACAACAGGAACTTTATTTTGAGTGTCTTCATAGTTTTATTTTGGAGATACACCAATTTTTATATACTGCAGGAAAAACAAAAACAATCCTATGATGCAAATTTGCAAAGAAAAATAAACTATTTCCAGCAGTGCAATTCGAGTTCTAAGCATCCCAGAAACTATTCAGAAAAGTCAAACATGACCAGTATAGGCTTTTAAGGCCTACAAGTAAAAAAAAAAACTACATTTTCCGCGAAAATGACATCACTTCCGGTTTCGGGCAGGAAATGGCGGACATGTGATAGTTAGCGGTGAGTCTGTTTCAATGTGCGAAGTGTTACGAACAGCTGATCGGATCGGCAAAGCGTGTTTCTGGAATATTATGTTTTTGTTCCTGCAAGCGCTTTTTATGCAATTTATGTGGAAGGAAACCGTGACCGAGGAGAAGCTGATGGCATAAGATGTAAGTTTCATATGCAAAACAGATTATTGCGCTAGCTTACACGGTTCAGGTTCTACAGGGATTTAAAAATAGTTACACAAAACAGTGTGCTGCTCTTACCGGCTTTAAAGGGATAACAATTTATTGAATAATGACTTTAAAAAATAATATAAAATAGTGTGCAACACCACTGAAGTTTTTTTTTTTTTTTTTAAACCTCTCTTTTCAACCAACGGCAGTCACTCTCCTCTCTAAATAACTTCTGCTTAGCTTTCTGAGCTTCCCTCGGGTCCTCTTAATCAGCGGTCTCAACCTTTTTTGCGCCACGGACAATATTTTCACGGACCGGCCTTTAAGGTGTCGCGGATAAATGAGGGAGGGGCTAATAATCGGCTCAGTCATTTTTAATGATCGTTGAAAGCCCAGATCGTAATCGTGATTAAAATTCGATTAATTGAGCAGCCCTAACTCCAAGGCAAAGTAAGAAGACGCATAGACATATAAAGGGAATGATTAGTTGTGTGTTGAACTAATCAGTAATGTGTTGAAAACACGCCTCGGATTAGCCAGAATGTTTCTGCAGATAGAAACAATTCGAGAAAAGCGACCTCTCGTGGTCAGTCGCTTTCAGTTTGATTGCTGCCTAGAAATGTAACACAACCTGAGATGACAAACCTTATTTCAGCCGTCGCAATTTTTGCTATAAAATAGTAAAGTAAAACACACGATAACAGAAATCTGTGTAATTTACTGGACCAAAACTAAAAGATCTCCCACAGTTTTGTTAGTAAAGAACCTCCAATCATGTAACATTACATTAAATGTACTTCCCATCCGAGTCCCTACAGATCCTCTGGTTCATGTTCACCTCAAATCGAAAGAAGCATTATTGAAATAATTGGGTTATAAACTAAAGAGTATTTAGCTGTGATGTGTTGCAGTCACCACATTGATGCACAACATAAATCCCTGAGAAAATCCACAACCCATGTGGGTTTGTGGTTTTATCCATCTCCTGTGCTGAGCCGGCTCCTCCTGCAGCCCGTCTTCCCCGGGGCCTGATTTATTAGCAGATTAAGGGATCTGCTCAAGCATTTACCCATCACAGCTATTTAAATTAAAAACACGCTCGGGCGTGATTTGTGAGTGTGAGAATTTCAAACTGTTTGCATCCATGATGACCATTCGTCCCCGTCCTCGCAACATTAAGAAAACAAATTCCCGCTCCATTTGACAGCAGCACCTTTATCAATTATTGAACAACATATTAAGCCACGCCACTGGAGCGCAGCCATCACATGCATGAGATTAATGTATACAATAAAACCCGTACACGAACGCTTGAGTCGCCGGGGGCCGGTTAAAGTGACGGGAACCAAAGAAGCATTTCTAATCAAATCCCGGAGCTCAGATTGCTGCTCGTGTAAACGTTGTACTGTTGTACAGTGCTGCCGACTGTTAGTTAGACGTTTGATTTATCAGTGCTGTTTGTCAGCCGTTAAAGAGCCGTCGCAAAATTACAATTCTCCTAATATGAGAGTGTAGCATCGTTCTCTGTGGATTCACAATAGCAACAGTTTCCAAGCTTGTTTATGGACACCGTGTCTGAATCATCTTTGAGGCCTGAAGTTGAGGATGAATGAATGACTTAATCTAAAAAAATATGAATAAATTTATTACCCATAATTTGAAAATGAATGTGTCTAATAATGACTATATTCATTTTAACAATACACCACATTTACTTACTAGATTAGCATTTTATATATTTATATTTTTATAACTCAACTCTGGATGAATGGGTTCGATTTCTTCAGGTTTAAGCGGACTGATGAAAGGCCTTCGTGCTGTTGTTAATTTGAGTTGGCATCATGCTCATTGTGACAAAGTAGATGAGCAATTGTAATGCTCTCCACGGGTCCCAGATGTGTTGACTTTTCTTGCACGTTATGCACATTATTGTATCAAAGTAACACTGCTGTCCGACTAACCTGAGCTTGTTTGTGCAAGCGTTCTGTTGCTGGCAAATTAAGGTAAATACTCAGTTACACGTTTCTTTATATTTTATTATGTTGCAGATTAAGTCATTTGTTCATACTTTGTTCTTTCTTTCAGTCTTCATGCAGGTCAGGTGTGGGGAAAGGCCCGCCTAGCATTTCCTCATTTTAAAGTGCTGATGATGTCAGATATGACATCAGCAGGTTGAACCAAGAGGAGGGGTTTCTTCTACCATAGAAATGCTTCCTTTTGTTTGTTTCCAGGTCCGAATGGATTTGTTGAATCTTTTGTTTTTATAAATAGAGCCGTTTAGCTGTGTAAATGTGCTAATCAGAAGCGAGAGGAGGTTTTTGTCATTCTTAGTCATCTGTGTAGAGTTTTAGGTCGGTCAGCTCTAGTGAGTGGCACTGGCTGCACTAACTGAAGGGAAATTGATGGGCCTATACACAGCCAGTCTCTGCCAGACTGAGGGAGGAGAGGTGAGCTGTGTTGCTGCATCCATGTACTTTGAGTTTTGTTAATTTAGTTACTTTGGGGGGAAGTTTTGTTAAGTTTCACGTAAGATGGAGTTCACTGTAAATAAATTGCTCACCTCTGGAAACCTAAGTCTGCTTCCCCATCACGTTCCTTGACGTTCGAGTCTGACTACTTCACACTTATCAGTCAGTTTTATTTGAAACTTGTGGCAGCGCGAGTTAAAAAGTTCAAAGCTAAAGTTCTCCTGGATACATTAACATTTGGACGAGCACTTTAATGCAGCGGTCTCCAACCTTTTTTGCGCCACGGACCGGTTTATGCCCGACAATATTTTCACGGACCGGCCTTTAAGGTGTCGTGGATAAATACAACAAAATAAAACTAGTACCGGTACCGAAAAAAAGAAGATTTATTCATAACACAGGTGAAAAGACCCAGGAAAACCGAGTTAACAATAAAAACGATAAAAACGATAAAAATGATAACAAAATAACGCTGAAAACTGATAAAAACCCTGAAAACCATACATTTCACACCTGAGCCTCAACTCTCATGGACCGGTACCAAACGACTCACGGACCGGTACCGGTCCGAGGCCCGGGGGTTGGGGACCGCTGCTTTAACGCAGTACCTGCTATATTCAAAGCCTACAAACTCTCCTAACTCTGTTAAACAATAAAGAAAAACAAAACTGTATTTTCACACATTATATTTTAAAAAAAGAGTGTGTCAACAGTGTTGACTGAGGGAGGGGTATACTCACAGGTATTTCTTGTTTTCGTAGACGTCGTGCAGCTTTAAAACGTGAGGATGCTCTATGAGTTTGAGAATAGCTATCTCCCGCTCCACCTGAAGACAAACACAAGAAAAAGATTCAAAAAGATGGAAGCAGACAGCCCGATGTTCTGAATAACAACACTCATAATGAGGGCTAAAAGTTTCTCACACTTTCAGCTTGTACATTTGTCTAACTTTAAAAGCTGACGTGATACCACAGAGGTGACTGTTAACGTGCCACACAAACAGACACGTTTCTGCGACGGCTGCGATAAACGGCGCCTGCACATCTCAGACACCTGAGGATGTTTCTATATATTTATTTTGAACTGTCAGAGCAGGGATTACTCATCCTGCGTCCAGCTCAGTGTGTGATTACACATCTGAACAGCAAAACGCTCGATGACTCATTTCAGTTTTTGAGTCTCCTGATTTGAAGAGATGGACGAATGTTCGGACAAAAACATGTTTTCGTGTTAGATGAAGGACTCCAGTATTTGACCGATTCACAGGAAGCAGTCTGAATGCAGAATCAACTGGCTGCCTCATTTCAAATATGCACACACATCGCTATGAATGTCTTTATTTTGTTTGAGTGATATTTTATTATCTAAAAAACAAGCCCCACCAAAAAACCTGCAAAACACGTGTTGCAGAAGAGTACATAACAGCAGATTATATGAGAGGAGCTTTAAATCATTGTTGCCAGCAGGTGAGTGTCATGAAATGATACAGTAGTTGCACAGATGTTGCCCAAAGCTGTTTAAGTGCTAACCTGCCTGCTGTGCTCAGGATTTACTGCCAGTTGGCACCTCAGCAGGCCGGAGGGTAAACAGAGTTTAGACCTCTGTGCTGCACAAAGTAAAGTATAGCACTATTTTCTCTGTGGACACCCACAGTCTGATATCTTATTAAGCATCTCGGAGCCATTTATGTCTGCTGCTCTAATGTAAATCCTGTGGACAGATCGCTAAACGGGGAACAAGAGTGATGTCGAGTCAGACAATCCAGTCTGAAAGCAGAAAACATTCAAAGCTTATCACACAGGAAGGAAACCACCAGAGGGCGATGAATGCTGAATCCATAGGGGGACAAAGAAATCACAATCTCTCATTTTTAATGGTAGTTTGATTTATTGCAGTTTTAGACAGAAGATCCAAATCCAGTTTATTTATATAGCACGTTTAAAGACAAAAAGTTTGCCCAAAGTGCTGTACAGAAACAAAACATACAACCACTGACACTCACATAAAACATAATAAAACACATAGAAACCATTTCAACTCAAGCCAGTCTGAACACTATCGAAAAAAGGTGTGTTTTCAAAAGCATTTTAACAGGAAACGAAGGTGCCCGTCTAATATTTAAAGGCAGCGTATTCCAAAGTTTTGGGGTCATAACTGAAAAGGCTCGTTCTCCTCTACGTTTAAGCCTTGATTTTGGGACAACCAACAGCAGCTGGTCAGCTGATCTGAGGGTCCGTGAAGGAATATAAGGCTGAAGTAACTCAGAAAGGTATGGGGGAGCAAGACCATTAAGGCATTTATAAACCAGTGTTAGGACTTTGAAATTAATTCTGTGACGAACAGGAAGCCAATGAAGAGAAGACAGGACAGATGTTACACGTTCATTGCTGTGGGTAACAGTTAAGAGGCGGGCGGCAGCATTTTGAATGAGCTGAAGACGAGCAAGAGATCGTTGGCTGACTCCAGAAAAACAGCATTACAGCAGTCAAGCCATGTTGAAATAAAGGCATGTTTTACCTTCTCCATGTCACCAAAAATACACAAAAAACACTCATTGCATAAAAGTTACACATTGATCTGGACGTGGCACACAGATTACAATCAATCAATTACGGATACTCGGATACGTATTCCTTACCTTCTGGAGGCGACTGCTGTTGTATAAATAAAACTGAACTGTGAGACAGCTCAGTGTGTCACACTCTGACTTGATTACACTGTGAGCGCCTGACCTGTACAACAACTGATGATCAGCTGTCTGTCGAGGCAGATGGCCGTCCCTCCCCGAGCCTGTTATTCCTGTTAAAAAGGAGTTTTTCCTTTCCACTGTCACCGAGTGCTTTCTTAAAGGGGAGTTGCTTGATTGTTGCCGTTTTGAGTGTTGAAGTCAGTGGGGATCTACACTACACCACTGACATCTATTGATTGCAGAGTCTCATCACTGCTGTGCTTTAAGCAGGAGAACACATAAATGCCATCAGTCCGTCATCACTCACTCTGTCCTCGCGACACGCTTCCTGCTCTTTATGTGTCAACAGGCTGGCCTGAGATGGGAGTGATCCTCTGGTGTTCCTGCTTAGGGTGATGTGACAGGTCTGAGAGAGCAGGCAGAGGACGCCTGAAAATGACATTCTGTTTCTATCAAAGCTCGGTCACAGTGAGCTGTGCTGGCTGCAGCAAACAAATAAGAGAAGAATTTCCTTTAATCTTTGGAGTATTTGTTTCCCAGACCACGCCAGCGTTTCCCTTTCTTCTGGTTAACCTGCAACTGTTCTCCCAAAGCTGGTGAGAAAGGTGACGCATTTCTTTATATCATCAGGTTAATTTTTCAGGGTTAAATCCATCTCTGTTGGCTGCAAAGGCATAAAACATTTGATTTTAATCGTTCTGATATAAGAAATTTAAGCTGCATTAACAGAAAATAATAATATTGATCATTTTGCCCTCCCTCTAATCATCACTGTTTCAACAGACACCCTTGCAACATGTCTATGTGTGGTCGAGGTAGAAACGGGAGGCAGTAAAAGAGGCCAAGGATGTACTCAGTGTGTTTTATGCTCGGTCTCTCTCAGCCCTCAAAGCAAACTAAAAATAATTATTAACCTTTTTCTTTTTTTGCACAAATGCAAATAGAGCCCAATGAAGCAAACTCAAGTGAGACCAGCTCTCCAAAAAAAAACTGTCCATGAGTTTAATTAAATGGCTTTTCAAAATACCAGGCGAGCTGCTGTCATATTTGAAAGTCAAGATTAGTAATGAGAAATATCCATGTCAACAGTAATACTGAAAGAATCTGCAAAGATGCTGACATGATGAGGTTAAAATCAGCTGTAAAGCAGTTACTACTGGTCTGCAGTACAGAGCTTTACTGTGTGATAGTAAAAAACAGAAAACAACAGGCTAGCTGTCAAATGCACTCGGAATGACAAAGTTAAGAAATGAGAGAAAAAAAGGTTCTTTTTCCCGCTGGACAACGTTCTGGTCACTTTATGAATGAAGTGTTAAATGTAAAAACTTTTCCTCACAATGGTCACATGGTCTATGGAAGATAATATAAAATGCAATCAAGTTTTTCTACATTTATTTGCATTTCCAATAAAAAAAAAAGAAAGAAAGAAAATGAAAAACAAGTCTTACTTCATATCTGAAGCTGCCTGCGTTGTCAATGCTGGTAATTGTCACGGTGCTGGGTCTGAGTTTCTTATGTTTTGGTTTATTTTTGCATCATGGATTATTTTCTGCGCTTTGTTGATTATTATTAGAATTCTCTGTTTCTGTTTATTCGTTTTTAGGGTTTGTGTCTTATGTTTAGTGTAGGTTCACTTCTGTGTTTAGTCTGCGTCTTTGTGAAGGGGTTTCCTGTTTTATTGCGAAGGTCTGTGTCTCATGTGAGTGTATTCAGATTGTCTCCCTGTGTTTGCTGTTTTGTAGTTTAGTTTTGTCCCAGTACAGTTTAGCTTTAGCTCTGTTTTGCCATTTTCTCCTTGTATTTTATGTTACAATAAACCACCTTCACATGGATCCTCATTTATTTCTCCCACACGGCTCACTCCTTTCCCTGTGACAGAGCTGGAAGTTATGGAATTGTGTGGAAAATATGCAATTTGCACTGCCAACGTTCAAAAATCTTGCCTGCAGGCAGTGTTGGGGAGTAATAGAGTACATGTACCAGCGTTACATATTTAAAACACAAAATATGAGTAACTGTATTCTGTTACAGTTACCGCTTAAATAAGTTATAATTAGAATACAGTTACTTTATTGAAATAAATGCATCACACGGCAGCCATGTCCTGTTTCATATGTTAGCCTATCCCCTCCCTAATTGTGGTAATTCCACACATTGCCAGAAACCCAAACAAAACACACAATAAGCAGCTCTAATGTAAGCGTCCTGCTAATGTTGGTGGCGGTTAACCCTAACCTTACTGCAGATTTTTTGTTGTCGTCATCTCATCGATTTGTCTGTGCAACAATCAGCCATTAAAACTACCAGGATTAAATATTGTGTGCTTCTCATAACAGCTCTGACCAGTTGGAGCGTGAATGAACCCAGGAGCTCTGGGGTTCTCCCGGGAACTTGTTCTGACAAATTCTCCATCAGATCCTTTCCGTTGTCAGGGATATGGAGTGAGGTCCCGGTGGATCAGGCTTGTCCTGGCACATGATGATTGTTTGGATTGCTATCTGATGTGTTGGGAGGCCAATGCCATGAACTCTTTGTTGTTCCTCAGTCTAGTTGCACTTTCCCACAGGACAGTGTAAATGCCACCAGTGTGCTTAGTTTGCGACAATGTTCAGGTAGGAGGTACACGTCTTGGTGTTATACCTTTCACTGGTCAGTATTTTTAACATTATAGCGATGCAATCTATGGTCAGCACACTTTAGGTAACGAGGTGTGCATGTTCCCACCTCCCACAAGCGCTCTCAAAGCAGGATGGCTGCAGGTGCAGCACATCAGCCCAGCCTCCTGCTATCACATCTAATTAGCCTCATTTTCATCTCCTCACACAATCGGGCACACACTGTAGCATGGCAGAGGCTAATTAAACTCATGTACAAGACAAACAGACGTTGAACCCCGGCCGTCCCCGTGCGAGCTACGACGCTGACATTTATTAAGCTCGATTACGACCCATATGGTTTTTTAATGTGTGGTAATAAAGTGTGAAGGCACGTAGAGAAGGCTGGGGGTGGGGTGGGAGTAAAAGCGAGCGGCAGCACAGGTGAAACACTGTTACTGTGATCACGTCGGAGACTCGTCTATCCTTCAACCACCATCTCCACTCAACTTAATTAACTTTGCCTCATCCTCTCCATTGAGGTCTCCAGCTTTGCTCAGTGTCATCAAAAAGGCATTAGCATATCAGCTTTTATCAAGTTAGAGCATGCATAATGCAGCCTATAAGACACAAAGAAGTGTCGGCTTTAAATTGAATTAACATTAATGATGCATTAATGTAAAGCCATTATAGCTTTAGAACACATTCATATCTTGGACACTGTCAGTCAGAGATGGAGTATCTCTAAGCTGAACCCATTCAAAGTCGTTTTCGAGCCTTATCTTTATCTGAAAGACAGAATTTAAAAATATATTGCTGTTGGTATTTCTAACAACCTCTTCTGCTCATTTAAAGCTCTGGATTTTTATTCTGGGACCTGAGCTTTCCATGACTCATCGTTCAAAAATAGTCGCTGTGTATCACACACTGGGCCTTGATGCAGGCTGACAGTTCATCCACTCTGTAAACAAGTGGCTTTAGCTCCTCCTTCTTTAATGCTACTCTTTGAGCCAACTTTATTCGTCTTGGCTGTTTCTCATAAGCAGAAGGTTTGATGAGCTGGGCTTCTGTTGTCAGAGGTGTCTGTGGTCTCAATGACATTATATACAGTGGGGCAAAAAAGTATTTAGTCAGCCACCGATTGTGCAAGTTCCCCCACCTAAAATGATGACAGAGGTCAGTAATTTGCATCAGAGGTACACTTCAACTGTGAGAGACAGAATATAAAAAAAAAATCCATGAATCCACATGGTAGGATTTGTAAAGAATTTATTCGTAAATCAGGGTGGAAAATAAGTATTTGGTCACCTCAAACAAGGAAAATCTCTGGCTCTCACAGACCTGTAACGTCTTCTGTACGAAGCTTTTCTGTCCCCCACTCGTTACCTGTATGAATGGCACCTTGACACGCCATGTCGCAAGTTTTGTGAGGTGCTTTTTTGATATTTAATGGATCGGATTACATTTTTTATTTCTCTCCGATATCCGATCCAGTAATTTATACCAATAGGTAATATCGGATCGGTCCATCTCTACTACTGAGTCCTCAAAGTGCTTTCTGCTGATATCCGATACTTATGTGTTGTACCAAGTGAATCCATATAATAGGTTTTATGATTTTGATGTCCACACTTAACTCAATGTGCAACTTTATTGGCTGACAGTAGACAGTGTGTTGTGGTCCACAGGTGTAAAGTGCACTAAGATTTCAGAATGCAGCCTGAATACAATCATGTCAAAACTCAGTCTGAGCGTTATGGTGATGCCTAATTTTACCAGTTCTTGTCACATGCCAGGTGTCATGTTTCATTAGGGGCTCAGAGCTCCTGACTGATGCCTCCACACCTGATAGATACTCTTAATGAATTATCAGCACTGATGATGCTTCCAAATCTCTATTTAACTGAAACATGATGCCGGGCTGAGGGGCACAAGTGGCAATAGATTGGAACATCTACTCGGTAATCAAACCGCCATCTGTTGCTATGATGTCTCGGTGATCTTGGAACCACGAAAAGCCCAGTCCACTCCAGTATCCAATCACAATCCCACAATCAAACCGCTAGTCCTGACGATGACTGTTTTGTGTGAACCAACAGAAGAGACAGAACAATGAAGCAGTTTATGAAGCAATGCAGATGTATTCCATAAAAACGACAGACAGAACATCTTTGTGCAAATCTAATACAACAAAGATGTAAGAAGGAAAGAGAGAAGTGCAAAACTGGAGAAGAGTATGGAAAGATAAAAGGACAAGATAAAAGGGAAAGAATGCAGAAAAAATGGAAAGGAAGCGGGAAAAGATCGGAATGGAGGAGGAAAGAAGAGTAAAAAGTAAAGAATAACAGAAGAAAAGCAATAAAGTCAGAGGAGATGTCTGCATCTCAGTGATCACCAGGGAGCGTCTCCCACCCTGCTGCCAGAGCTGCTGGATAACTATCAGGCGGTGTGCCCAGTTGTTTCCCTGCAGATATCTTCGTGATAAGTGAGACGAAGCCAGCAGCCTTCACAGCCTCCTCACTGTGCAGCGGCATCAATCAGAATACATGAGCAACAATCATGCGGAGCGCAGGCTGGCTGATGTGACAGTGAGCGGATGAAGGTCAGTGGTTAATCACAGTTAAAGGGTAGACGCTGTCCTATGCGGAGGACTACAGTCAGAACAATTCCACGTATCTGCTGTCCGCTCCATCGCTGCCGTGTCACTCGAGAGGTTCAGTCATTCTGAATGATGACAGGCTAAAGGTCGCGCAGGTACAAAAGCACCATCACAGTAAAAGAGCCTAATTTACCTAAGAATTAAGGGTGGGCGATATAAATGATATAAACAATATAAATTTGGCCAACGATAGAAATTTTGACTATATCGCTCTATCGCATGTTGATGATGTCATCAAGCTGCGCCTGTTTTGGTCCAAAGCACTGCAGCAGCTAAAAACATTATCATCTGCAAATTATGGCGGGCGACAGTCATAGCAAAGAGATGAAGCACTTTTGAAATATGGGGAAAGCCAAAAACTGCGCTTCCTCCACTTCTGTAACATTGATTCATTAATGTTGAATTCTCTCGCAGCTGCTCTATTCCCATGTTGTTGCAGTATATTAATAACTAACCTCGTATTGTGGATGAATGATCTCAGTTGTTCTCCTGACTGAAGTTTGGCCCGTGTACAGCATCCTGCTATGCGATTGCATTTGTCCCTGACCACCAGAATCCCTCACGTTAACTTTTATCGAGTGGAAAAAAAGTTGGCGTTCATCCTCCAGCTTCACTGTGCTAATGTTATGCTAACATAGCTGTGTCGCTAGCAATCACGTAGCACATCATTATATAGCAGCTAGCCCAACTTCAGTAACCCTGCAAACGCCACTGCTGTTTAGTTTTCTGTCTTCATTTATGTTGGAAGTTGGAAGTGGTAGCAGAGCTGTACGTTTTAATTAGTTTCAAAAATCTCTCTGTCAGAACATGGTATGAAATGTTTAGGTGTAAACTAGCGAGCTAACTTCCTGCTAACTTCTAACTCCGTTAAATTTAATAAATTCTGTTTTCATGGATGTTAAACTTAATTGTTACACCTGGTAACGCAGCAACGCTGATGATTTAATTAAAGATGAAAGAATTTAGACCGTTTTTAACTCTTAGTGTTCGTTTGACTTTGGGACCTGAAGCGGACGGAGTTTTGGACCCAGATTACTCCGCAAAGCGCCTCACTACAGCAGCCGTAATGCTCTGACAATCCATCAAGCAGTGCGGCTTACTAAAGTTGTACTAAAACATTTTTTAACAGATTTCTGCACGCCCAAATCTGTTCGAGGTCAGTAAGCACAACCACAATTCATACATAAGGCACACTCTCGATTTTTGAGAAAATTAAAGGATTTTTAGTGTAGAAAATACGTTATACAGAAGAAAAGAATATATCGTGATATATATCGTTAGCGTACATGCTTCAAATTATATTGCGATATGAATTTTAGGCCATATCGCCCAGCCCTACTAAGAATGTTTGGTCTTCACTTCTTAAAATGCAATTTTTGTTGTAATTCAAATCTCTAAAAATAGCTTTTCTTACTTACCGACATAAGACAGACGGGGGGAATCTGACATACACATAAATTGTTATATGAATTTACGAGCATTTCAATCAATATTACCTAAAGATGACTTTGTTTTGTACCACTTGCACTGGCCAGCACCATCTCCAGGTCAGACAAACTTAGTTTCCTTGTTTCTTAACAACTAATATATTCGTTTAGGCTTAATCCCTTTGGTGTGTTTCAGTTGTGCAGAAGGCATCCTTTGGCAGAGCTGCATGACGTGCTTCCAATTCATAATTTTTCAATGAAATAAATGTATTTCAAATAAAACCATGATATTTTCTATATATAAAGGTGCTATAAGTACTGTTTAATGCCCCACATCAACCAAGCAAAACCCAAAAGTTCAAGTGGGACACAAACCAGGGTCTCCTATCTGTTACACCTACTTATTCCACAGACACCACTCTAACCTTCATTCATGAACATTATGGGCTTATATCTTGACATCCACCATTAGGGCTGTTCGATATAACGATATATATCAGATGACGATACGTCTATCGTTGCATTTTACGCTATCGTTTGTTTCGTGGTGTCGCAAAATAAACTGTTTACGGCAATATTTTTTCATGGTTTTGATGGTCACTGTAGTGGCTATATTAATTTATTAAAGTTCTCTCTTTCTCTTATATTTAATATAACCACACTACGGACGGACAAGCGCCTGTTTTTATGCGTTGTCGTTAGCAACAACGACGGTAACAGCATCGCGTGTCCGCTTGTTTATTTTCCACATAAACCTTTCACAATAAAGCTCAAGACGCCCAGCTGGAAACACTTCACGCAAGTCGAGCTGCCCGAGATTCACAGAATTTACAGAAAATGTTACATTTTTGTGATTTATATCGTTATCGGACGATAGATGTCTTAATATCGGGATATGAGATTTTGGTCATATCGCACAGCCCTATCCACCATCACTATCCCTAGTTCATCAAGGCAGTGACACAGAAAGACAAAAAGACACCTTGTGCATAATGGTGACATTCAGAAATGGCATAATATGTTGTCTATGAATGAGATTATTTTCATTATTTGGGAGAGAACCAGTGGTTAGAGCTACAACAGCCAAATCCAAGTTATAAAACTAATTACATGATTGATAAGGAGTTGTGAAAAGTGCATTAGTTTGGCCGGGATCATATCATCTGAAATGTCAGACACTTATTTTCAGCTGTGAAGTTTTCAGTTCCCTTTGGAAATGTTGGGTTGGGCTTGACATACGGGAAGAATAAGGTTCATGCCCTTACATAAAAAACAAACAAACAAACATTAAAACTGTTCAAGAAAGGCCCAGTTAGCCTACTCCCACACTGAAGAAATAATAGTGAATAAAGTAAGAATAATTACAATCATCTTCTTCATATAAAACATACCCCAACGCCCTCACACTTTCTTTTTCCCCTTTTTTGTTTTCCTTTTAATTTCGGGGGGAGGGGGGCATTTTGGTCCCAATGCAAAAGGTGAGCCACTGACTTTTCAGACCCCATAAGTATGGTAAAATCAGCCTAACACACACACACACAGACACACACACACACACACATGCAACAGCGGCTGTGTGCAGCATAAACACACTTTAAGACAGTATTGGTAAATGGCCTGCATTTGTATAGCGCTTTTCTAGTCCATAGGACCCCAAAGCGCTTTACACTACATTCAGTCATTCACCCATTCACACACACATTCACACACTGGCGATAGCAAGCTACATTGTAGCCACAGCTGCCCTGGGGCGCGCTGACAGAGGCGAGGCTGCCGGACACTGACCACCACCAGTAGGCAAACACGGGGTTAGTATCTTGCCCAAGGATATTTGGCATGCAGCCAGGATGCAGCCTGGGATCGAACCACCGAAAAAGAGATTTAATCCACACACACACAATCACCCTCCCTGTCCACATGCTGTTTCTGTATTTTCACGCTTACAACACGAGTGCTCCCACAGGACAAGAGGCAGCGCATGAAGCAGAGACAGAAAAAGCACTTGGTAAAAATTTCTAAATTGTACGCTACCATTGTTGGATACCAGCTGGACCAGAGGATAGGCGATGGACTAAATGGATTAAACAGATTTAGCTGTAATGAACTGATTCAAATATCACCAAAACAACATAATTCTAAAGTGTCATTGCTACGTATTGTTGCAATGAATTGAACAAGACATTCATGAAAGTTGCATTTTCAGGTGGTTCGATTATGTTTTTCCCCCCAAACACAATCGTTTCAGTGTAGCAAATGCAATAGAGAAGTTGTTCAAAACAAATGAATCATATTTTATAAATTTGCAATGTCAATAAACTGTTTCTATTTCTAAAATCCTGGACCTTCACCCACTCTTCCCCATGCTCCCAGAGACAACAGCATAATCTCATGGACAAACATGACAGCAACATCATGTGACTGGTAAATATGCAAACAGGTGACAGTAATGTTAATGTGCCTTCAAACACCTCACCTTTACAACGTAGCAACATGTAATGACTATTTGTCTTCATTCATTCAATTTATATACACTGTTAAAAAATACAAGAAAAAAGTTTAATCAGCATCGAGTCAAATTAACTTCTGAGATATTGACATGTGATCTGGTCAGTTAAGGGAGTTGTTGATCCATCTTAGCTGCTTTGGTGTTAATGAAGTTATTAACAGGTGCACTGGAGGACTCACAATGAGACAACTATCTTTCCCTGGTGCGCTGGTCTCCCATCATCTTTCCTGTTTTTTGAATGGTTTTGCGTTTGGCTAGGATCAGTGGTACCACTGCTAGCACGAGATCATACCTGGACCCTTCAGAGGTTGCACAGGTAGTTCAACGACTCCAAAATGCTGCAACGTGCCAAAGCCAGAAGGTGTCCTGTTGCCTTCCAGCACAGTCTCAAGAGCATGGAGATTTCAGGAGACACGCAGTTACACTACAAGAGCTGGACCTATAACCCATCAGCATGATCAGTATCTGCTCCTTTGTAGAAGGAGGAACAGGATGAGTACTGCCAGAGCCCCACACCTCCAGCAGGCTACTGGTGTCAATGTCTTTGACCAAACAATCAGAAACAGACTTCCTAAAGGGTGGACTGAGAGCCCAACACTCTCTAGTGCAGTGTTTCCCAACCTTTTGGAGCCACGGCACATATTTCACATTACAAAAATCACACGACACCAAACAAAAATGTCCCGAAAAGCATATTGATCATTTTTCTCCACGCACCAGATATAGCAGAATTGGCTGGTTTCTTCTGACCACTACTCATGGTAGGGCCCTCATCTGGATCAGAGTTTTCTCCAGGACCAGGTCAGGCGGACTACTTCCTCTTTTCAAATATTTATCTATTGCTATTCATGCTGCATCATCTCACAGCATGACTATTATGTCATTTCTTCTTCGTCTTCTTCTGTTTTACTGGCATTTAGCAACCCATTGAATTAGAGCAGGTAGTTTTACTGCCCTCTAGTGGAAGACAATGTGATTGTTTTGCCTGTTACTCACGCTGGTCGCTTAGAGTACTAATCAGGTGGAACCAGATAATCTTCCACAGCACACCTGAACACTTCTCACGGCACAAGTATGTGCCACGGGTGGGTCCTGTGCTCACTGCCCAGCACTGTGGAGCCCGACTGACATTTTCCATAGAATACCAGAATTGGCAGGTACACCAGCGGCTCCCTGTGCTGTTCACAGATGAGAGCAAGTTCACCCTGAGCACATGTCACATGTGACAGGACGTTATGCTGCCTTCTCAGTATTACCAAGTTGATGGTGGGTCAGTGATAGTCTGGGGAGGCACACACAGACATCTCCGGGCCACAGAACCCTGAGTGCTGTTAGGTAATGAGGCAACAGTAAAGGTAGTAGACCACAGCACACAGCTATACTGTCAAAGTCTGTGTGAGTGTGAGATTGGCATGCACTATTATTGCTTCAATTATGCTGTCCTGAGCAGTTTCTGTCCTCCATCTCTTAGTAACCTGTGCTTCCTGTACAACACGCTCCTTTAAAACCAGCGTGACGCCAGTGTAAAGCCAGGGCAGACATGTGGGTGCTAGGCGGGACGATGGTAAGTCTTGTGTAAGGTGTTGATCTCCGAAGCATTGCTATAAATGTCAGGCTGCTCATCCCACCAGAACCATGCATTGGTGGTAGATATACACACTATAGCATCTTTGCATGAAGTGCATGTTAGTTCACAACAAAGGCCACTAAGGACTATGAGGTAGATATGGGAAAAGGTTGAGGGTGAAAACACAGGTGAAAGGACTGAGTTACCAGTGATCAGCAGAATGAATGACAGAACAGATGATTCTGAAGGTTATGTTGATCAAGCACTAAATCCTGAAGTTGTCCTTTACATCTCAGTTATAATTCAACATTTTTTTGCAACCATGACCTCATCGGCTTAAATCACTTTTTGTTTTTAATGGTTTCAATTATTCCAACTTATTACAAATTAGAGCAGGGCGATATGGCCAAAAATATTTATCACGAAATATATATCTGAAAATTTGTGATAACGATATAACTGACGATATAATTGATGCGAGACAAAATACAACTCCACAACTTTACTAGCACAAAAAAAAACACCATCCATTTATTTTCACTTAAACAAGAAGCTGGTTTTTATGTGCATTAAAGCTATATAAAAATTTAACAGTACAAATGTAAATTCCTTGCTGAAAGTTTAACCAAAAGGCATTTCCAGTAGAAATGGGCTGACATATCCTGAGCATAACCATGTATAATATCCACTGAAGTTAAAAAGAGGTGCTTTGCAACATTAAACTGCAGTGTGCCAAATAAAAAAGTCAAATACGTATTTTTCAGACCATAAGGTGCACGGGATTATAAGACACATTAAGCAAAACAAAGCAGTCAGATAAATAAAACTTTATTCAACTCATTCTTCTTGCTTCCTCCACTTCTGTACCATTGATTCATTAATGCTGTATTCTATCACAGCTGGTCTATTCCCATGTTGTTGAAGTATATTAATGACTAACCTCGTATTGTGGATGGATTATCTCAGTTGTTCTCCTGACTGAAGTTTGCTCCGTTTACAGCATCCTGCCATGCGATTGCATTTGTCTCTAACCATCAGGAATCTTCACGTTAACTTTTATCGAGTGGAAAAGTGTTAGCGTTCATCCTGCAGCTTCACTGTTTATGTTATGCTAACATAGCTGTGTCGCTAGCGATCACGTAGCACATCATTATATATCAACTAGCCCAACTTCAGTAACGCTACAAACGTCACTGCTGTTTAGTTTTCTGTCTTCATTTATGTTGGAAGTGATAGCAGAGCTGTACGTTTGAATTTTTTCAGAAATCTCTCAGTCAGGACATGCTATCCGGTCGTTCAGTCTGACGTCACTAGCCGTGTCTGGGCCTAAACTCCGCTGCAGGTCCACATATCAAACGATCACTATGGCATTACTGAGAGTTGAAAAACTGTCTAAAGTCTTTCATCTTTAATAAAATGATCAGCGTTCTGCTCTACCAGGTGTCACAATTGAGTTTAACATCCATGAAAACAGAATTTATGACATTTAACGGAGTTAAAAGTTAGCAGGAAGTTAGCTCGCTAGCTTCTATCTAAATACAATATAGCATGTCCTGACTGCGGGGTTTTGGAAACAAAGTAAAACATACAGCTCTGTTATTCACTTCCAACATAAATGAAGACAGAAAACTAAACCGCAGTGACGTTTGTAGGGTTACTGAAGTTTGGCTAGCTGGTATATAATGATGTGCTACGTGACCACTAGCGACACAGCTATGTTAGCATAATATAAACAAGCTAACTTTTTTTCCATTCGATAAAAGTTAACGTGAGTGTTCTCGGTGGTCAGGAACAAATGTATTAAAGTGGATTAAAGGACGATGATTATTTGTAGCTATGCCCTACATCTCTAAATATGATAACGTGCATGCCTACAAATGTCACTGCTGTTTAGCATGGCAGGATGCTGTAAAAGGACCAAAACTTCAGCCAGGAGAACAACTGAGATAATCCATCCACAATACGAGGTTAGTCATTCATATACTGCTGCATGGGCTGGGCTGTAGTTACATCCTAAGGTTTTAAAAACTGAGCTTAAATAAATGATTAGTGGTAATAAAAGCCGAGGGAGGTCAACAGTGATCACTGACTGTTTTAGGAGCTTTTTGAGATTAAATATAAGAAAATACATAACACTAAACATGTTAACAACACAAAAGCCATATTAAACACAGACTACTTTAGGCCCAGAAGTAGGATTCGTCACGTCATCACTTAACGACCGGATATCATGCTAGCGAAACTAGCGAGCTAACTTCCGCTAGCTTCCTGCTAACTTCTAACTCTGTTAAATGTAATAAATTCTGTTTTCATGGATGCCTGGATGTTAAACTTCATAGTTACACCTGGTAAAGCAGCAACACTGATCATTTTATTAAAGATGAAAGAATTTAGACAGTTTTTAACTCTCAGTAATGCTGCAGTGTTCGTTTGACTTTGGGACCTGAAACGGAGGGAGTTCAGGACTCAGATAACTCCCAGATTTAATAATAATAATAATAATAATAATAATAATGGATTGGATTTATATAGCGCTTTTCAAGGCACCCAAAGCGCTTTACAATACCACTATTCATTCACTCTCACATTCACACACTGGTGGAGGCAAGCTACAGTTGTAGCCACAGCTGCCCTGGGGTAGACTGACAGAAGCGAGGCTGCCATATCGCGCCATCGGCCCCTCTGGCCAACACCAGTAGGCGGTAGGGTAAAGTGTCTTGCCCAGGGACACAACGACCAGGACAGAGAGCCCAGGGATCGAACCGTCGACCTTCCGGTTACAGATGCGATTCCCAACCCCCTGAGCCACGGTCGCCCACCTTAGAGCACCTTAGTCCAATAACGATGGCCTGCTTGCATGTTCTACAAAAAAATGTGCTTTGTCGTGTATCTGACGGACAAACACCAAACCAGTTCCACATAGGGTTGCCAACTCCCTGAAAAATAAATAAGGGACATCTCGTGGCCAGGGCCGGGCAACCCAGTTGTCTTCACCCTTCCCAGTGTGGTGAATTTTCTAGCTCTTTTTTTGTGTGTGAAATTTTTTTTCTTTTTAACCATTTGACTTGAAGTTGATTTAAGTAGATGCATATTCTATTCTTTGTGATATGAACACATGTGAAACAAGTGATCATTTAGCCATTTATTTTTAGCTCAAAATGACAACATTAACACAAGAAAACAGGTCTCTTTCTTAAACAGAAGCCTGTCATGCTTAACTTTTGAGAATATAAGTAAATCTTTCTTTAAAAGAACTCTGTCCTGCTTAACTTAAAATAATAGAAAACAATAGAAAGAAAAACATTCTTGTAACAGTGCACATTTAGTGCATTTAGTACAATTGGCTTCAGTTGAGGTATTATTTCAGCTTTTCTAATGCTAATCGGCTGCTCATGTTTGTAAACCCGCTTGTTCCCATGATTACGCATCTTAACTCATCATCATTATTCATCTGTGTATTACGTTTATGTATTAGTCATCTATTTGTTGTAATCATCTATCCTTGCAGTTGTTTATTACACAAAATAAATTATATTATCACACTTCTGGCCACATAGCGCTGATATTCACTGCACATGCCCATATTAACTTTTTCCAGCCAGGTGTTTTCCTTTTCCCATTCCCTTTCTCTGAGGGGAACAAACATTGCTGCTCTAATGCTGGGCTTACACTGTGCGATTTTTGGCCCATTTTGAGACGATTTTTGAGTCGTGCGACCGTTTTGGTGATCGGACCGATTTTGGCCTTCATCGTGCGTCGTGTAGTATACGTGGGGTAACGAGAAGTGATTAACACCTCACGACCAGCTCCCGATCATCAATCGCTCGTGAGGGTCTCACCACAGGCGCTCACACTGCTCACGCGCAAACACGTAAACGTCAGTGAAAAAGATGGAGCAGCACGGCTGTGCAGCGTGTGATCTGGACACAAGCGATGGAGGCACAACTTGTAGAACTTGTAGAACTCATCCGAGCCTTTTCGATGTGGCATCACAAAATGATCACGACCACAACAACCGTGAAAATAGTTGGATTTACACTGTTGCTCAATCACAGCTGCCTGATCATGTTTTTCATTAGCAGTTTAGCAAAGTTGATGGTGGTGGTGTGTGTGTCTGTGTGAGTGTAAGACGGAGAGAGAGAGCGCGACAGATTCTCTGTTATAACCTTCATGTTATGGAGGCACAGTGTGAGCACTCAGGTCGCATCAGAGCATCGGGTCGTATAGTGTGAGACCTGCATCGTGTCATGATTCGAGTTTTGAGGAGAAGACAAACGACTGCATGGTCTCAGTAGATGCCAGAATAGTGATCTTTATTACACACTTCTAAGACAGAAGCATGGGAAGACAAGCGTACAGCCACAGATCTCCGCCGGGCGGCGGCTCTCCCATATCTTTTATATTCTCCATGATGACATCACACAGACCTTCCTGGAAATGATAACTTCCCCTCAGTCAGAAAGTTCTCCTTCTATGTCCTGATGCAGACTAATGAAGTAATAATGAACTAATAACAGTGCATGTAAATGATATCAGTGAGATTAAAATAACATCCATTATCCTAACAACTCCTTTGAAACAATGTAAGACATTCAACATAATACAGGTCAATCCAACAGATCTAATGATTTTCACACTCTTCTAAGTCAGAGGTCTAATGCAAACTAAAACTACATACCATATTATAATGCAACTACTTTGATCTCATATATAAGGTAACATATGATAACAAAATAATCTCACAATCGTGACCTACGAACTTCTAACCTCTGCGAGTCAATCGTGCAGTTTGAGCAGGAGCTGAATCGCGCGACTGAAAAAATCGCACAGTGTCTGCCCAGCTTTAGGTGTACTGTCGTCCGAGACTTGCACCGCAGTGTCGGCGTTTGTTTCCCTGTTGGCCATGCTTCTTGTTGTGGTCATCTGTTGTCTTCCGGTATTTTCTCCGCAAGCGACCTTTCCTCGACCAATGAGATGAGCGGTAATCTGAATTGTCATACTCGAATTGTCATAAGTGTGCTGTCAGCATGCGCGTTTTACCCATATTCTATCGTGATATTTCATTTTCTTATCGTTGCTTAACATTGTACCAGTATTACTGTGAACGGTATAATATGGCCCAGCCCTATTACAAATGTCTATTTAGTTTCTGTTTTTATTTAACTTATTTTCTTGCTTTTAAAACATAAAAATATTATTATATTTTCAATAATTAAATTTGCACAGTTTTCCTGAGAGAATGCAGGCTCTCATTCTAGATTACGTAGGGTGAAAAGTATGGACTCTCCAAAGATTACCAGTCCAGCACAGGACCACCACAAAGACAGATGACCATGTCACATCTATGGTCAATTTATATAATCCAAACTTGTTGGGGTGCAGTAGGTACGGATATGGTAGCTAGTCAATAAGCCCATAATTACCAAATTACTAAACATGGAATAACTTTAATGTGTGATTTTAAAAGGTTTCTTAATCATGAACCCTGTCAGGATGATCTTTAAACTAACAAAAAGGGATTTTTTTTTTTTGTTAATTAAATTGGCTTATATGTGACCTGTGTGACCCCAGCACAGTTTAACACTCCTGCATTTCACATGCACAGGATTATTCAGGATGAGCTCATTAGTGACTGACATGTCACTGGCCAATAAGCACGCAGTTTCACGGTCAGATCCAACATCCATATACAAAGATGACAGTGATGGAAGGGTTCATCTTCAAAATGATATTTCAGAAACCAGCAGCAACATCCATCTTATATACTGTGTATGGCACACACTTCAGGGGGATAACCGGTTTATTAAAAATGTGATTAACAGTTTGGCTGCTAAATTCTTATTTATTAGATAGTTTTGCTTCATTTTTAGCATTATTATGCTTATTGTAATCCTTTGATCATTTATTCATCCACTGCTTATCCAACTTCCCTGGACCCAATCCCAGCTGAGTGAGCAAACAAATTCCCATCCACATCCAAATCCGATTTACAATCACCAACCTAACCTAAGATCCAAGTCTTTGGACTTTGGGATGAAACCTTTGGAAGAACAGGAAGAGCATGAGCTCAAACAGAAAGGCCAGCCACAAAGTTTCAACTTGAAGCCATTTTTTTTTCTGGGAGGGGACAGTGCTAACTGTTGTACCACCACGCCATCACTTGATTGGCTAGTTAATTAGTCTCTGAAAGGTTGAAAGTGGAGCACCTGGAGGAGACCAGTGCAAGGAACTACAACAGGGACTACTCGGTCCCCGAGCTATTCAGCTGCTTATCAAACATTTTGTACTCACCAAGCATATAAAGTTAACTATTTGTCGGCCTCTGTAGTAGTATGGCACCATCACTGTCCTCTAGAGTCAGATGATTTTCACTAGTCCAGATGCTGACTAACAGACACCATCCCCGTGAGGGAAGCAGGTTGAGTCCTGTATAATTCACACAGCCTTAAAATACACCGCTATCTCTGTAGAACTACTGCTGCCAGTTAGGGCTGCTCGATTATGGCAAAAATGATAATCACGATTATTTTCACTGAAATTGAGATCACGATTATTTGACGATATTTATTTAACCCTTTAAGACCTACTATAGAACCAAGTCCACCAGAGCTTATATTATTTATTTTTTTTACATGCTGTAGTGCCATTTGTGGGAGCATTTCAAGTTGCTATACATCAATACAACTGTTATAGCCCATATTTTAATAATATGTATGCATTAAGTCCATAGTAATTACATAAATTGCAAAAAAGTGCAATAAACTACAAAAAAAATTGAAAATCGCTTTTGTTTTGTTTACATATATTTCTACTTGGAGAAATTTAAGAGGTTTATCCCTCAAAACTTTAAATACAATAAAGTTGCAAAAAATAGTTTCCCACCACAGGAAATTTATTTTGAGTGTCTTCATAGTTTTATTTTGGAGATACAGCAATTTTTATATACTGCAGGAAAAACAAAAAACAATCCTATGATGCAAATTTGCAAAGAAAACAGCAGGTGCATCATTTCACTGTGGGAAGTGTTACGAACAGCTGATAGGAACGGCAAAGCGTGTTTCTGGAATATTATGTTTTTGTTCCTGCAAGCGCTTTTTATGCAATTTTTGCAAAGCTATATGTGGAAGGAAACCGTGACCGAGGACAAGCTGATGGCATCAGATGTAAGTACAACTCCTCCGGTTTCATATGCAAAACAAATTATTGCGCTAGCTTACACGGTTCAGGTTCTACAGGGATTTAAAAATAGTTACGCAAAACGGAGCGTGCTGCTCTGACCGGCTTTAAAGGGTTAACAATGACTTTAAAAAAATAATATAAAATAGTGTGCAACACCACTGAAGTTTTTTTTTTTTTTTTTAAACTCTTTTCAATCAACGGCAGTCACTCTCCTCTCCAAATAACTTCTGCTTAGCTTTCCGAGCTTCCCTCGGGTCCTCTTAATCAGCGGTCTCCAACCTTTTTTGCGCCACGGACGGTTTATGCCCGACAATATTTTCACGGACCGGCCTTTAAGGTGTCGCGGATAAATGAGGGAGGGGCTAATAATCGGCTCAGTCATTTTTAATGATCGTTGAAAGCCCAGATCGTAATCGTGATTAAAATTCGATTAATTGAGCAGCCCTACTGCCAGTAACCTCGCCCTGTTCTCTCATATTGGTGTGTTTAGCAAAGCCAGTAGAAATTCTTTCAACTTTATCAGTCATGGATAAAAATCTGAGATGACAAAAAGAAAACAAAATGTATTTATATGGAAATGATTTGGGTGATCCGGCGTCTAACGACAAACAAGGGAAATGTAAATGGGTCTTGTGCGGTGAACAAAAGAGACGTTCGTGTGCAAAACCTCGACAGAATAAATCCAATGCTTCGCTAAGTTTGGAGCAAAGGAAAGGAGAGACACAAAAAAGGGAACCTGCAGCACATCTGAAAATGTCAAACAAAATGGGACGAGATGGGGTCTCTTCAAAATGCCAACGGAAGCAGGAGGAGCGGCGCCTCAGTGATGCTTTCAACATGCACCTCCTTCAAATCCCATCTGGGTTTGGTACTATATTTTTAGGTAGCTGGTTAAATTTCGTTGTGCGAGAACGCAACGGTTATAACTTGAGCCAATAGCTGCCTGTTGCCATGACAACAGGGCCTCGGCTTCTTCTGAAATAAAGCCGAGGCGCGAAAGATTAGAGAAAGCTACAGGGGCAACCCCCAGACAGACAGAGGAGGGAATGGCTGGCAGTGAACACAACCATGTCAGCATTAAAACATGTTAAAAACACAACAGCCTTAATAAACACAGAGTAGTTTGGACCTGGAAGCAGGGTTCATCACATCATCTCGGTATAAAGAATAATAATCATAAATATAGAAGAAATGTCAGCAGGAAAGAGATTGCTGAAAGTACCGAGAGGGACATGATGTGACAAACACAAAACAAAAACAACAAGACTGGCGAGGGAAAAAAAGGCCCAACGCTTTTTTTTCCTCCTATCGGCTGGGACTGCAAATAAAACTCCACGACATGACCGCACAGTTTTTAATATGTGACCACACACAAGCATAAATGTGGGCAACGACGTCTGACAATCACATAGGTGCAAAATCTCCCCACAGAAGTAAAGTAGTAAATTCGCCTTCATTGTACAGAGAGGCGACGGAGAAAGTACATGAGAAACTGAGGTTTTTATATTTGAAATGTAGAGAGAAATGCACTGTACCTGCATCATGTTCTGGTCCATTTCCTGCTCCTGTTGGTGTCTAAAGTGAATATTTGCCAATAGCAGCTTTGCAAAAAAGTAGTTATAGAAATCTAAGGACCTGAACATTTTCTACTATGTTGTAAGAATTACCACAAAGAATCTGGAAAACATGCAATGCTAAATATTATTCACATAGAAAAAAAGAACAGTGCATCAAACTCCTAACTCCTGTACATGGGACAATGCACTCATGACAGACAAGACACGGCCAGTGATTTTGCTTTTCTCTCCAAATCCCACTGACATGACCGGGAACCAGGTGATGAACTAGAACCCCAACTAAACCACATGAGCCGGGGATGACTGCATACGCAGAGAGTAAAATTGGTCTTACCTTCATAAGAACTGACTCACTGAGCTTTTCTCTGTTGACAATCTTTATGGCAACTTTCTGGTTTGTGACACAGTGGACACCCAGCTTCACCAGACCTGAAACACAAAAACGTAAATAAATTTCACATCAGTCGTCATTTCTTCATATTCTGAGTCACACTCGGAATATGCAAACTCATAACAAAAACATTTGAACAGAGGTTTTCATGGCAGGACGAAGTCTAACCATAGCTGACCATCATAGAAAGAAAACCCCGAACAATGAAGACGATGTGAGCAAGCACTTGATGGCAGTAAGATGGAAGAACTCCCTTTGAAGCAGGAACAGACCTGCATCAGGAAGGGGTTTCTATGAGCCGCTGTGGGTGGGGATAAGGTTGGGGTTGTTGTGTCACACAAGTCCTACATAAAGTTTTGTTAGACAATGTAGTCCGTAACTTTCTGAAGCAGATGTACTCGAGGTGCCCTTTCCTAAGTTTAGTTCTCAAAGTCTTACCTTATTTTATCTGTTTTTGAAGAAACGAGTCACAAAGAATATAAAACAAATAATTTGTTTTGATGTATTTCAGAACAAAGATGAAAGAAAACCACAAATCCTGATACAGGATTTTTTTTCATAGTTTAAAAGGAACGATTTATAATACTACACACTGATCCCAAACCACACAACTGCATATTAACATTACATATAAATATATACATTTAAAAAAATAATGCATAGAATCAAACATATCTGTTTCTTTCACCAGAGTATGGGAACAAATAAGCCCACTTCAGAATCAGAATCAATTTCTTCAATATTTTGAGTTTTAGGATTTTACCTATGTTCTTGTTCTAGTTCTGTAGTTCTGCTGGTACTGCTGGTATTTTATTGCAGCACTGGTTCTGTTGCCTAACACAGCGGTTCCCAACCCCTGGGCCACGGACCGGTAGTGGTCCGTGAGTCGTTTGAGGCTCGGGTGTGAAATTTATGGTTTTCAGGGTTTTTATCGTAAACTTGGTTTCCCTGGGTCTTTTCCCGTGTTGTAGTCGTGTGTCTTATTTTGAAAGAAATATTTGCGCGTTACCATAGCGACCAGAGCGCATTAAGGGGCAGAGAGGAGGACGTTACTCTCAGTGTTGTTGGCGCATTTCAGGAGGACGCTGATAATAAAGTTACACAGTTAATTCACGTTTATTATTATATTTACAAATTACCACAGTTTTCGTATTGGTCGTATAATTTTATTTTGTTGTATTTATCGGCGACACCTTAAAGGACGGTCTGTGAAAATATTGTGTAATAATAATGGATTGCATTTATATTGCGCTTTTCTAGGCGCTCAAAGCACTTTACAATTCCACTATTCATTCACTCTCACATTCACACACTGGTGCAGGCAAACCACAGTTGTAGCCACAGCTGCCCTGGGGCAGACTGACAGAAGCTGCCATATCGCGCCATCGGCCCCTCTGGCCAACACCAGTAGGCGGTAGGGTAAAGTGTCTTGCCCAAGGACACAACGACCAGGACAGAGAGAGCTGGGGATCGAACCGGCAACCTTCCAGTTACAGATGAGCTTCCCAACCCCCGAGCCACGGTCGCATTAAACCGGTCTGTGGCGCAAAAAAGGTTGGGGACCGCTGTATCAGAGCATTGGTTCTGTTGCCTAACACATTCATTGACATAGGATCTGGAAGGAATATCTCTTTTATCCAAACAACAACTACTGCAACTGGTTACACATTAAAAGAAATATATGATAATTAATAAAACACTAAGACCCAGTAGCAGACTAAAAGTGAAGTTAATGATTCTAGTTTGCACATGTATAGCTGGCTTTACTACAAGCTGATATAAACTCAGCTTTGTTAACCACATGGATAAAAATGTCACCGGCTTACATCTCCCAGGTTTCTTTATCACTGTGTACTTCTGAGAGCTGCCCTGATGTTATTCCACCATTCCAACAGAAATGTCAACACATACTACCTTTATCTTATTACAGTCACAATGACTCCATTCATCTTTATCAAAGCTCCGACACCAGGGGACTATATTTTACTTTGTGCTGAAGGTCTTCAGACAGCAGTGGAAATGCCACTGTGCATATGCACCTCTTTATTACGTGGCGCTGCATATATATTTCACAGGAGATGAGTGTGTCACTATTTGAAAGGTGATTTCCCTGCGGTGGTTCACAAGGAAGCGAGCGGAGCCGCGAGCAGCGGGGGTCTCTGGGCCAATATGGCAGCCTGGGGGCTCTTTTATGTCACCAGTTAGAACTGAAATGGCTTCCTGCGTGACATTCGCCGAGTCTTATTGATCTTGCTGTCAGAGAGGCTCGAGGACGGCTACAACTGCTTGCCATAATTCAGGACTAAGAAAGCCCTATAAAGGTTGCTCTGTATGAACACATTCAACCCAACAAGTTATGATAGGTGCTATAGAGGAGAGTACTCTGTGAGAGCTGAGCAGAAAGTAGCAAACTAGGAAGCAGAGATACTGTACCTACAGCTTAAATGTCTTGAATCAGCTATTGCGTGCTTTCAGAAAATTATAATTTTTATTTTTAATGTGAGCATCAAGCAATTATTGTTCCACTTGCACAGCATCATAAAGGGCTCATGACTGGCGCTGAACATCAGAGGAAATAACCACCAACTTTGGTCTTTTTGGTAGGGCTGTGCGATATGACCAAAATCTCATATTTCGATATACGACATTTATTGTCCCGAAAACGATATAAATCACAAAAATGTTAAATTTTCTGTAAATTCTGTGAATCTCAGCCAACTCGACTCGAAGTGTTTCCAGCTGGGCGTCGTGTACCTGGAGTCGAGTGTTTTGACCGATGCATGAAACTGTACATTTTTAAGGCACAAGTTGGAATGGCCGCCATTGTCTTTGTGAGTATTTATTACACGCCGTGCGTCGGGGAAAAGTCTGTTCTAACATTTGGAGCGCCTGCCGGCTCTTTTTTTTGCTTCTCATCCGTAAACTCTCTGCACACTCTTTCACGTGATTCTTGCATCGGTGGTAGAATTTAACACGCGTTTGTAATGACGCTAGTTCAGTTTACAACAGAGCTCATTCGCTCGGTCAGCAGATGGCAGTATCCTCGTACACTGGGGAGTAAACTGCCATTAAACGAACAGAAGAAGAAGAAAACATCTGCACATGCGCAGTAAGGATTAGAGATGGACCGATCCGATATTACGTATCGGTATCGGTCCGATACTGACCTAAATTACTGGATCGGATATCGGAGAAAAATAAAAAATGTAATCCGATCCATTAAATATCACGAAAGCACCTCACAAAACTTGCAACACGCCGTAACTCGCCTCAGAACGTCGGAGCAGTATGCATCACGTGATAGAGCAGCTGTGGCATGCGGGACCTGTGGTCTGGATAGCATTTGGAGCTTCGCTAGCAACCTGGCATTTCATCTCCGACAAAGTTATCCCCGAGAGAAGTAAAGCAAGTGTGTAAGTCCATCTCTGAATGTTTGTAAAGCATTCCCACGTTAAGCTTAACGAGCGACTGCCTCTCGTTCTCCGGCTGCTACTTCAATCGTGAAACTGCTTAACGATCAGCTGATCGGCTTTTCTGTCGTGAGTCTCTCTTGTTTGTTTTTGGCCCACTTTGCGCCAGAAAGAGGAAACCAGCGGCTGAACAACAGCAGCACGTTTAAGCTTGATAAGCTGTTGTTAGAATTTATTTAATATTACTTTCTACACCAGGATCTTTTTCTACGTAGCTGACGGCTGGTAACTGTGCAGGGGCGCATCTAGCAAAGTTTAGCCAGGGGGGCCGATAGGGCATTAACTGGGAAAAGGGGGCACAAAGACATACTTTTCTTTCTTATTCTCATTTAAAATGTCTAGCTTTTAATAAATAATTATCTGACACCCAAAGTTTTAATTTGATGTAAAATGAATAGAAGTCAATTACTGTATATAGTGACTATTAAGTCTAATATATATACCCTAGTAAGCTATAGTACATTTTCCTTTGGGAAGGTACCATCTGTGCAGTCTGCAATTTTGTTGAAGAAAGATGTTGAATCTATTTAATATTTCTTGAAAAATAATTGATTTCTGTGCATTTTTTTTTCACACTGCATCAAATTAAGGTTGATTACGTTGATTAAGCATCATGAGGTGGAGCGTGAGGGGTGGTTCCCTATTTTTTATTTATTTATTTTTGTTGTTGCTGGGAGTTGGAACCCTATTAGTTAGGTTGCTTAATATTTACGCTAAGTACTCTTTAAAATACCAGAATAGGGAGGATGGTGTAGGTCTAAGTTTATTAGATTGATCAGTATTGCTGAACTATGAAATATTTTTTTTGTATACAGGTATAACAGAATAGCTTTAGTGTAGTTGTTGTTTTAAACTTGAGTATGAACTTGCAGACTTGCAAAATGCAGCAAGATATTTTAAAAAACAGTTTTGTTGATTAAAAAACACTATATCGGATTCATATCGGTATCGGCAGATATCCAAATTTATGATATCGGTATCGGTATCGGACATAAAAAAGTGGTATCGTGCCATCTCTAGTAAGGATCGGGGAGTCCTGATCCGTAACTATCTTTTTATTTTTCGTTTTTGTCTACATTGTACTGAAATGCTTCATTATTGCAAGCATTTTAAGAGATACTTGTTATTCTTAACATCTTAACAGATACTCTGACCCATAACTATCGGAAAATGCTTTGAGCGGCAATAGTGGCCTTTTGCACGTGCGTGGTACGGATCGGGTTTACGGTACGGATCGGGTAGTGACAGGTCCCACATGCTGATATTACCGTCGTTGTTGCTAACGGCAACACGTAAAAACAGTCGCTTGTCCGTCCATAGTGTGGTTATTTTAAATATAAGAGAAAAAGAGAACTTTAAGAAATTAATATAGCCGCTACACTGACCATCAAAACCATGAAAAAATAAACAGTTTATTTTGCGACACCATGAAACAAACGATAGCGTGATATGAAACGACAGACGTTTTTATATCGTCATCTGATATATACCGTTATATCAAACAGCCCTACTTTTTGGTACAGTGATAACAAAGAGAAACATCCAAAGTAAAAGTCAGGAGAAACTCCCATCAAATAGTCCTAAAAAATTAATAAAGATGAAGAAACCAAACAAACACGAAAACTCCATCAGGTAAAACAAGCAAGTCACATGTTTAGCATAACTATGCGCTGTAGTAGTAGTAACCAGTGACAACCGGCGATGACCAAGCAGAAATCATAACTACGACTCTTTGCAATCACACCTTTACTGCTTTTGTAGAGGTTAAGTAGCACCCAGGTGCTGCCAATCAATTACACTTGATTACCTGATCATCCGCCAGTATGACCACTGAGTTCTAGAAGTTAGTTGGTTTGGAGCATTCACCACAACCAGTACAGTGAATGCCCCACGAACTTCACCTTAAGGTCAGACTGTGCAATGGTCAGACAAATGGTAAAAAAGCCAAGACCTACATGTCAAAATCTAACATTCATAACTAACCTCCAGGCTTTGTTATCATACAATTAGAAAAGGACTGAGTAAGCATGGCTGGTTTAAGGTAGATGTCTTCTTTTTCTCTAAAAAGATGTGTGAGATTTCAGGTCTGTCAAGCTACATCTGAATAAACCACAAAATGTCTTTTGGACAGACAAGACCACAATGACGTCTGGTCATAACATACAGCGTTATGACCATAACGCACGGCTTGTTTTTCCACCGCATGTCCAGGGCACATTGAGGTAACCGAGTCAACCTTCAACTCCTTTTTATCCCAAAGCAGAGTGACATGCATGCGTCTGTTCAACAGCTAAAGCTTGGCTCATTGGGCCATGTAACAGGACACTGTTCCCAAGCACACCAGAAAATCTACAACAGAATGGCTGAAAAACAAAAGAATCAAGGTGGTACAACTGCCCGCTAAAAGTCCAGACCTCAACCCAACTGAAATGCTGTGGAGGGATATTTGGAGAGCTGTGCATACATGAATGCCCACAGTCCTAAATGAACTCAAACAATGACACAAAGAGTGGGCTAAAATTATGTGAGAGACTGATAAAGGCATATAGGAAATCGTTACATCAAGCTATTGTAGCTAAATGTGATTGTAAAAACTACTGAATCACAGAGTGTATTCCATTTTTTATGTTTTCTGACATGGAGTACCTCAGAATTGAAGATGTACTTTTTTTTTTTTACCTTGACTGTACAGAGCAAACCATCTCTTGCATTGTAAAGTTCAGCACAGCAGTGCTATAAGAGAATGTCCCACAGGTTGTGGATCATCTTCCATTATGGAGGGTTACCTTATAATGTAGGCATTTTTCTTACATTGCCACTGAACTGGTCTTGTTCCACAAAATAAAAGAAAGTGAATGCATAATGCATATGTTGAACAGGAGCAGGAGCAATGCAAAATGCATTATTCCAAATTCATACCAGACTACAACTCCAAACAATCCAACGGTAAATTCCAATACATGTAATGGTTGCGTAAATGTCCATATATCTCTTACTTCCCAAAGGCACATTAAACAAACTGGTCACTTATTGATTATCATACTTGTTATTAGGCTCTCTTGCACAGCATGTCTTTATCCTGTCTTCCTTCTCTCACCCCAACCGGTCGCAGCAGATGGCCCCGCCCCTCCCTGAGCCTGGTTCTGTCAGGCTCAGGTTCCCACTGTCACCAAAGTGCTTGCTCATAGGCGGTCATATGATTGTTGGGTTTTTCTCTGTATGTATTATTATAGGGTCTACCTTACAATATAAAGCACCTTGAGGCGACTGTTGCGATTTGGCGCTATGTAAATAAAACTAAACTAAATTGAATTGCTTATTGTCATTTTGAGTTAGTTCTGCTGCTGAACTTCTCTCTGATCACATCACTCATTAGAAAACCTTTCCATGTGTATATGGCACATAAATCTAAGAAGTCTACCCAATGAAATGAGGTTTCTCACTGAAGTTGTAGTGCAGTAATGTTTCAGCCCCTGCACCTCTATGAAAGGTATTTAAAGTGTATGTTATAGCTACATGGGCCCAATGAAGGCGATAAAGATGACACATTTCCACTAAAAACACAGCTGTGTCCCGATAGTCTTCTTCACAGTTTTTCCTCCATCTTATAATTACTCCTCTGACACTGTAATGTGACTTTGTCTCAACAGAAAGCTATACGTTTTTAATTCTATACAGTATGAAAACAGTAAAAGCACTTTATGTTGAACAGTTTTCACTGTTTCTCTGTTCTTACAATCATAAAAAACAACTCCCAACTAGGCCCTTATGTAAAAACTTCTGACATTTCCATGTTACACAACAACCGCTGTTTCTCTTATTCCTGTATAATTCAGCAAGGAAGCGTCCGTAAAAGCTTGTACCTTTGCCGTTTGACACAGCCCCATCGATGTGCACACGCTGGTCTTTTTTGGTTATTTATGAAGGAAAGTTGAGTTTAGATCCTGGAACTTTACCCACCAGTCAAGGGACCCTATATGAAGTGTTATTCCTTTGGGAATAGTTCCATGAAATTGTGCTTAGATATTGAAGAATATTCCTTAAACTTTGTGCGAGAATGAGACATTTTCATGGCTTACATGGCACGTTTAATGGAGCTTTGGCAAATCTCGTACATTAGAACATTTTAAGATGACATTTTTACAAAATGCATTTAGACCTAGAGTCAGACAGTCCTCGTCAGTCATCTAAAGTACTCTATTAAATGTAATATTCTATCTATTAAATGCTTTTCTTAACAGGGAGAACATTTTGCATGCACTTAATGAAAGACTAAGAGATTTTTCAGCTTTTTCTTATGTTTTTAAAAAAATATAAGCATAATTTTAGCAGATGGTTTCTGAAGTAATTTATGTAATATGTGCATTATGTTACAAAGAGTTTCCTGCAAAGGAACCAGAAACCAGAAGATAAAAAATGCAAAAAATTATTTAAAGCATCAGAACAGCATAAATAACTGTACATTATGTTTTCGAGGTTAAATGATTTGGAAAATGCTGCTTGCTGGAAGGGGAAAAGTGCACAGCAGCCACAGTGGAAGCTTATTTCACATCACCTTCTGTGAGGCTGAGTGTGATGTGAAGTGTAGCGCTGCGATGTAAATATAAAGGACATTACAGGAGAGGAACATCATCAGCGAGTGTCGTACAATAAAATACAGTTTTCTCCTTTGCAACATGAAACATCCAGACGCACAAACATCAGAGACAACAATGGAAAGATGTGTGGGAGCTGAAGCTTTCACGACCTGTTTCATTGTTTAGGATTATGTTTTAAATGGTGCTGTCAGCGTTAATCTCGTTAAAATGACGTTAACGCCATAACCGCATTAACGCAGCAAATCTCCGTTAATGAGTTACTGTGGATCGTCCCGAGCATGAGGCGGCACGGCGTTACCGCCATGGGCGGCGGGCGGCCACAGTTTTGCTTATTGCATTTAAATATGACTTCAGGTGCCCGGTTAAGTCACGTTGGATAAATCGACATTAGCTTACAAATTTTTTTATCTTTATTTTGAATTTCCCCCATCCATTATAGTCCAACAACAAACATGGAAGGATATGAAGTTTTAAAAATTACTGGCTTATATTACTTTTAACTCAAATTAAAGACATATGGATTTACATTTAGAATATATCTGATAGGTTTCCATAGTGCACTGTTAGCTCAAAACAATTATCCATCGCATTATCTTGACCACAGTTCAGCGGCTGGAGCCTATCCCAGCTGTCACAGGGCGTGAGACGGGATACAACCTGGACAGGTCACCATCACAGGGCCAACACTGAGACACAGACAGCCATTTACACCAACACACTTAAACTGAATTAGGATCAGCATGCATCTCCTGGGAGTACCCAGGACAACCCAGCAGATACGGGGGAATATGTAAAATCCTACAGAAAGAATCTATCCAGCTGGTAGATTCCTATCAGCAGTGTGCTGTGAATAACTGTCCCAGATTCCATTTCTTCAAAATGAAGTGGTAATGGACTAAAGAACACCTTTAAAACACAAACACTGACCGCTGCTGCTCCATGTTCAGTTTGAACTCATTCACTACGCAGACCTGAAGCTTCAACATTTCACAACGGAACAGCAGATTACAAATTTACTGTATTTTGACTCTTAAGAAAAGTGTTTTTAACTTACATGAACTCTGACGAATGAATCATTGCGACTGTTTGAAGCCACAACTGACTCAGTTTCATTGATTTCTCTCCCCTCGATCAGTTTGGTCCTCTGTGCTGAATCAGATCAATAATGTCCAGGACTTGTGAACTCTGCAGACCGAGCTTCTGCCAGAGGGGATGTGCCCTCGAGTCTTAAACTCCTGTCTCATTAAACCTTCTGTGTTTTCTCTCTGTGCTTTGGAGCTGAAAGCACAAATTGCTTTCAAAGTCCCAATTAAGGTTCTTTAATGAATACACACATATAATAAATCAGGCAGTGGAATCCAAAAAGTCAAAGACTACATGCGTATGGTTTTCAATGGCCACTTCACCTCCGATAGAGCACTTCTGGCATCTAATACATTTTAGATAAATAACGCAGGTCTGGGTTAGTTTCAGACTGAGAAGTTGTGTTCTGAATATTCTGAACAAGGCAGATTCAAGGCTATGACTGGAGTAATCTCCATAGCAACTCCTAATAAGACTCATGAGAATTGCAGTACTTAATGGTTTTGAGCAACTGAAAAATTACCATTTCTCACAAACAAAGCTGGAATATTTATAAATGGCATCTGTTAAATAACCCTCGGGTATGATTTACTCCTACAGGACTCTGATGTTATTGTTAACTCTCCACATTAAAGCATTTAGAGGCCTAGGTCGATTAAAAACCCTAAAGAGAGTTTTTCCCTCCTTGTTTGAGGCTGTTGGACATTAAGCAGTGATTTTTGTTCGCTTGTAGCCTAATTGGAACCAACACATCAGCTGATAATTATTCTGACATGCTCAAGATAACGGCTGGAAATTCACTTTAATGAACTTCTGTGTCATTCCACCATCTATTTTCTAAAGTATGTATATAAGATATAAGCCTCGCTAATCTGCTTATTAGACAAAAATGGTGGTAATTTTTTAACCCACTCGATATTTCAAAACAGTTACATTTGAACTGAAACAGATGTTGTCGTTTGTCGGTAGTGAAATAACAAAGTAGCCAAAGGGCCGAGGCTCAGCCTGGGTTCAGCCTTTTTTTATATGATTTTTTGCTTTCTTCTGATTTTCAATGCAGCACCATATACCACCTCGCAACTGCAAGATTTCTCCAATCAGTTGGGGAATACACATTTTTCCCTGGCAACCAGTAGCTGCCAGATGGTTGCCAACTGGTCTCTGACTTTACCTTAAAATTCTGTCGTACTCTTTAATATAGTTGAGACAGCTGCAGCGCCCCCCTAAGGAAGACAAGTTTGCACTGGTTACTTTTAAAGACTAATACAACAGGAACAGCAGACTTTAACTTTCCATGAAGCTGATTGTAAATGACACAAACTTTCTCCTATGATGTGACAAAAATCTGAAAAACCTTAACTGTCAGCTAACAGTCAACTAACAGATCGGCTGTTTCTGGTGACCTCAGCAGTTACACACATGCACACACATCACCAAGTTATTTAGAGACGGTAATGTATGCATAAATATAGAATACACACTGTATGCTTCATACATGTTTACAGCGAGTACCACAGTTGAAACCAAGCACACCATTGTTTTTCTTGTGACATTACCAATAAGTTGCGTCACATGGCCCTCGTCCTATTGAAAAAACAAAAGTTGTATCCAAGATGGCCGACTTCTAAATGGCCACCTTGGTCACCACCCATCTTGAGGAGTTTGCCCCCTCACATATACTAATGTGCCACAAACAGGACTTTAATATCACCAACCATTCCCATGTTATTACTGTGTATCCACATAAATGGCCCACCCTGTACTATCGTGACAACTCCCCTTACCTATAGTGAGGTATGGTGAACTGGAGGGCAATTGGATGCATATGATGACATAATTTACATTTACTGTCCCTGAGAACAAAAGAACCCTCTGTGATGTTGGCATTGGCACATTTTTTGGGAGACATTCCCAAATGAAGTTCACTGGCCAAACCTTTCTGACTCTGAGTGGGGCTCCTTCGCTCATACCTGCCTGACAGGACCGTATTAAGGACATCCACGCTGTATGTAAACATACAGATCCAATAATATAGCTTCTGGCTCACAGGCACAACTTGTACTTCCATATTTGTACCTCCTTATGTCATTTGAAACTTTTGTAATACAAATATCCACCATTGTAACAGGATATATCTAAATAAGAGTCAAGTGATAACTGAACTGAAAAGTGTAAAACTATTTTCTTTTTTGGTTCAGATACATTTTTTCTACCACGCAGCTCTCAGAACCCGGACCTACAGGCCACAGCCGGTCACCCACACATACTTCAAACTATGAAGTAACAGCCAAGTAAAGTCAGCAGTTAACAGTCTGATACTCATCACAGTTCAGGCAGCAATTTCACAAGGAGCGTGATTTAGACGCTGGCCCACTACGTATAGTTTCGATCTGTGAAAGTCAAAAGGCCTCCAAATCTTACCTTTAGAAGAGCCGACCACATGATAACGACACTCAGACCAAAACAGACAAGCAAGCACTAAGTGAAGATGATCCACGGATCCTGGAGTTTCTAAAAGTAAATGTATTCTTCGATATCGGTAAGGTTAGACTGCTGGAGTGGTGTTGATTGGACATGAAGCTCTATTGGCTGAATCCGCTCCCATGAGCTCATTGCGGGAGCGCTGCATAATGTTAAAATGTCACAGTCCTGCCCCTTTTGACGTTGGTGATGACAGTGGCACTGATGAATGCAACACAGAGAAAGATTCATCTAGCCACCACGGTGTCACCCACTGGTCCTGCTTTGAACCCTGAGGATGAGCATTTTCATTGTTGCCATCTTGGTGTCTCCTGTGATGGGTGATGGGCAGCTCAGACTGAATTTGGATGCCCATTGACTAATGACTTGGAACCAGTACACTGTTAACCAGTGAGTCCTTCTTTCTGACATTCAAAATATATGAATATAATTTACAAAATGGACTTAAGGTTCATTAAATGTGTCCCCAAACGAGGAATTTTCTTTTTGCAACCAAACTATTACCACCTCTGAAGTTGGTGTCCGTACCGCATAAAGACCTACTAAATCATCCATCTGTACAATCCTCACCGACTCCAGCTTCCTGTACATTCAACATTAACATCCTGAAGGGAGACATTTCTCATGCCAAGCTGCAGCACCGAATGCAAACGTGAAGCACAACAGCTTTGTGATACACAATACCAATCAGAGCCCGGCTGATGTATCGAGAGAGATCAAGAGAAAACTTTAAAATGGGAACTGTCAGTGGGGGGTGGGGGACAATGGGGCACAGAGAAAATGAGGGGAAAACGCTTGTCATTTAGCAGCAGACCTGCATGTGTGGGACTCAGCAGGACTCTGATGGAGTTTCCTGCTTGTCTGGGAGCCATCTGTATCTGTCCGACCAGATTGATGAGCACACTGCTTCTCATTTTTGAGTCAGATCTGCCAACCACTAAACACGAGTTCTGGCCTATTTACATCTTATTACAGAGATCGAGAACATCCTTTTCCCTCATACACCCAAACAGAATAAACATAAGAGTCGATACGTATTCATTTCCCTGCCTTCATATCAACACGAGCACATATTGATTTATCCTCACGTCACCCCTGTAATTGCCCACCTCGCTGTCAATCATTTTGATGCAAACCCCTTTTGTTCCAACCAATCGTCTGAGTCAAATTCCCCCGCTGCTCTGGAACATTGATCGACTCCAGCCTCAGGTTTACCAAAAAGGCTGAGTGGTGAGTGGTCATCGTAGCAACCAGGCCTGGAGGAAATGCTCGATGTCATGGGTGCCAACTGAGCCTAATGAGATCATATATACAGAAATGGGCTTGAACATTGATTTCATACCATGAATGAAGCCTTGGACATAGTTTACTCACTCCTGGCTCCAGATCAGTACAAAAAAAATACTGAATTTCGGTAGATCAGGTTTGGTGGGATAGCTGTGGTTTTGGGCTTTAGTTGATATTTGCAGCAACTGAATAAAAAACTGTGGCGTTCCTGAGAAACAGAAGATCTAGTCAGAGACATTTCAGTCCAGGCATTTTTTAAAGCAAAGTTCTAGATGTTCCCTGGATTTCAGGTTTGTAATGTCAAACTTAACACGCGCATAGAAAAAGAAAAACACTCATCTGTAACTGTGATATCAGGATTGCATTCATTTTACACAAGAACAGGGAAAAGAAAGATTCAGAAAGATTTCTGAACAGTCAAAACTCGCTCAGCACTCGAGCTGACTTCGATCGGGCCAAGTTGATCTAATATTAATGTCTCAAGATGTCCTGCTTGTTAATGGACAAAAAATGTCGCCAACATAACTGACAGAAATCTTTTGGTTTCTTCGTCCGATCAACAGAAAACCTAACACAATATATTTAGTTGTGTTTTGTTTACGATGAAACAAATCCGACTGAAAGGAACGTGAGGACACCAATGAGAACCAAATGGGTCCAAAGATATTTACGGTGATTTTCAAACTAAAACCTAAACAAATGGAGACAAACGCAGTGCAGACAGCAGCCTGATCGTCCACCAATTAATGCGTTTCGTTGTTCCCTCTGCTTTGGTTGGATTAATCTCTCCATCTGTGTCAAAAAAATATATTTTTCCCCCGCAGCGATGATAGCGACACACCAGGTGATAACAGCTGATGGAAAGGTCATCCTGAATCATTGCAGTTATATATTGACAAAGCAGACCGGTGACATTCAGCAATTCAGCATCCTTCTGTCAGCCTTCATTAGGATGTATACGTATCAACTCTAACAGCCGAGCCAAAGACACCGGGCAACAGCTGATAGCTCAGACATCCAATCACCTCTCGACTGTTTGACAATTAAAGAAAATAAGACCAACAGGCAACATAGTTACAGCATATCTATGTCAAGGTTAGCCTCCCCTCCTTCATCATTTCCCTTGTGCTCCCCTGATGATATGAATTTACTCAATATCCTTCTTCCTCCACATTCTCACAAAAACAACTCCCCTTTCTCCATTAATGAGGTAATTAATAAAACCAGCTCCTCCTTTTCCCCCCATCTTTTCTTATGGAGTGAGAGGGGGAGGAGAAGAAAATAATAAGAGGAAAGCAGGTCAGGCCTCAAGAGAGGGAAGCAAAGACAGAAAGCATGGAAGCTTTTGTGCAGCGTTGAAGCTAAAACGCAGGTCGCCATCAGTGACAAACAAGATCCATATCAGTATGTTTGGGTAATGTATGCAAATTTGTACATAAGTATGATAATCTGCAGCCGGAGGTGGCACAAATCCCACGTGTCCTACTTACTGTAAAACAACATGAAGAAATGCTGCAATAAAATTATGCAGCACTTCCTTAATGTAAAATATTTCTGTTAAAGTCCTCTGTTGTTTTTTTACTGAGCCTGGGAAAAATCTGGCTGATGTCATAATGATGTCAAAAGGGTTATCTCTACTATTTCTACTTAGACTTTTAATAGGACCCCGGTGCAAACTGAGGATGTGCAGTTTAGCAAATGTGTCATTCAGTGGGTAGAACGGATAACAGGAAATATTGTAGTAGCTGCATTATAGTGAATGGCCCAGAAAATGTTGTGCATTCATTTCTTTCTTAGAACAAGCAAAGCTTTTGGGAGAAGAGAATAAGAAAACCTTGAGTGTAGGAAAGGGTTAAGGTATAAAGTGTTATCGTAGGCAGTAAGGAAGGATATTGTGGCATGTGTCCTAAACTGCTAAAACCAAATGTATACAAGTGGTTACTTAACATTAACTTAACAAGTTAACATTTGTGTAGCTTATATTTACAGTTCCTCAGTATTATGTCTTCAAGCTCATGATTCAACCATCCGTCTCCATCTGGACGCAGGGTGTGATACTGCCCGAGTGTTGTCAGTCGATTAGAAACCACGAGCCTCAGCTCTATGGGCTGCAAAGGAGAAGCTGAAGATGACGAAATTACAGTAAATTACAGTGAAGAGTGCGCTTTAATGGCCCACTGTGGATGAGTTAGCTTCCCGCAGCGAGAGCTATTAGCAAGTGGAGGTCAACACCGAGAGCCACACACACACACACACCACAGTGGGGCTGAGTTGTAAAGCTAACATTATATGAAAAATTCTTCTGCTCTTTAAGAAACTAAGTTTCCATAAAAATATAGTGTAAATGTCGATAAGCAGCTGCTGGTACTAAAAGCACACAGAGAGATGGCCGTCGGGCTGACAGAGCAAATGGACTACAGTCAGTAGCTGCAGTCAAACACAGTGGAGTTGGATCAGCCGTGGACAGCTCTGTTCTGGATGGAATCAAAAGATGACAAAAAATAAACATTCAAATTTGGCACCGTGAGAATACATGGTCGGCCCATCCAAGTAAAGTCTATATCTGGGAAATCCTACAGTCTTCAAGGCAGGTGGCCGTCCAACACCTGACCAATAGCTTTGCATGTTTGCTCCCATCTCATCTCTGTCCATTAAATCCACTGGAAAAAACATTCCCACATACTGTTGGCTAGGGCTGCTCGATTATGGCAAAAATGATAATCACGATTATTTTCACTGAAATTGAGATCTCGATTATTTGACGATATTTATTTAACAATAACAATGTATTGGATAATGACTTTAAAGGGGCAGGGATAGCTCAGTAGGTAAAGTGGTCGCCCCATGATCGGAAGGTCGGCGGTTCGAATCCACTTAACGGCTACCCTGAGGTACCCCTGAGCAAGGTACCGTCCCTACACACTGCTCCCCGGGCGCCTGCTTAGTGGGCTGCCCACTGCTTCACTGAGTGAATGGGTCAAATCCAGAGAAAAACAAGTAATTTCCCCATGGGGATCAATAAAGTATCCATTATTATTATTATTATTATTAAAGACGGTCAAAAAACAATATAAAATAGTGTGCAAATACTGATAACAGTGCAAATGTTTGCAATGTAAAAAATAAATGAAAAATGTAAACATCTGTGTTTAGTGAACTTTGCAGTGTTGCTCTGTGGTGCAGCTACGACACTGTTGCAAAGTTTTCACACTGTGTCTACTTGATCCACGTCTGACTGAACCCATAATGTTTCCACACCACTGAAGTTTTTTTTACCTCTCTTTTCAACCAACGGCAGTCACTCTCCTCTCCAAATAACTTCTTAGCTTTCCGAGCTTCCCTCGGGTCCTCTTAATCAGCGGTCCCCAACCCCCGGGCCTCGGACCGGTACCATCGTTTGGTACCAGGCCGCGAGAGTTGAGGCTCAGGTGTGAAATGTATGGTTTTCAGGGTTTTTATCGGTTTTCGGTGTTATTTTGTTATCGTTTTTATCGTTTACTCTGTTTTTCTGGGTCTTTTCACGTGTGTTATGAATAAATTCTCTTTTTTTCGGTACCGGTACTAGTTTTATTTTGTTGTATTTATCCGCGACACCTTAAAGGCCAGTCCATTGTCGGGCATAAACCGGTCCGTGGCGCAAAAAAGGTTGGAGACCGCTGCTCTTAATTGTTGTGACACGTGTTCGAAACGCAGAGAGGTGCGCTCGATTTGCCACACGGAGCAAGGCAAGGCAAGGCAAGGCAAGTTTATTTGTATAGCACAATTCAACAACAAGGTGATTCAAATTGCTTTACAGAGACATTAGAAACAAGAACAAATAAAAGCAGCGCGAGAGTAAAGCACGAGGGAGGGGCTAATAATCGGCTCAGTCATTTTTAATGATCGTTGAAAGCCCAGATCGTAATCGAGATTAAAATTCGATTAATTGAGCAGCCCTACTGTTGGCATCTGTTTTTAGTCTCTGCCAACATTATGAATGACACAGCAGATTTATGCAGCATGCTGGAGTAGCGACCAAGCTTTATGTCTGACCATCTGAGCGCACCGTTGAATACCAAAGCCTTTAAAATCGACTCATATCAACATGAAGTCCTAAAAAGCTGCAGCAAATGAGCTGCAGCAAATGAGCTGCTCCATGCTGCGGCGGCATTGTGCAGACATGAGCTGTGAGTACAGTATGACGTCCATACCCCCATTTTCAATTAAGCAACTGATGACACACAAGTGCTACTTTTAGAACACGGCTTCCTCTCGACTGTGAGCGGTGAAAGAAGATATAAAAGCTTCTTTTGTTAAAGCAGCTACAGTCGGTACATTTATCTCAACGGTGGATGTTTGGCCAGTTCTCAGCTGGCAAAAGGTGGATCGCCTGCTTCAGGCGGGATGAGGAGGTGGAGCTGAAGTTTCTGGGGTATAATAAAGCAAGCCCCACCTATGGCTACAAGCTGACTGATAGAAGCAGTGGAAATGTGTTTGTCTTGGCTGCCAGTTGTCTTTGGGAAAACAAATGTATGCCTTATGAATTATCTGAGCATATATGCAACTCATCCTCTGAAATATTTCTCTGTTTTGGCCTTTCTTTGAACAGAGATTTATCCCTGTGATCTAATCAGACTATCTGTCGATTATGCAGAAATATGAGGCACTTCTCTGTAACCTGGCCAAAAATTCCATTAGGCACATTCATTGCAGGTAGCCTAAGTCGTCATCATATTGCACTGTACTTAAAGTCCTTATGAGGAGGACACTGCAATGGCACAGAGCTCTGCAAAGTCTTTTTGAAAGCTCTCAGGCCATTTTAATGGCCACGAGTCTGCCTCGCTGCCAACATGGCATCAGATGCAAATCTCGTCACGACAAGAACGGCAAAAGTTCCAACTCTTCACTTTAATGACTTTGCTTTTATGTAACTCGCAGGATTGAGGGGGAAGCTGCAACATATAGTAATTAACCCACTGGAGAGAGAAAGAGCGCGAGCGAGCGAACAGGGGACCGATCCAAATCTGAGTAGGAGAAGAAGAAAAAACGATGAAAAGGGAGCTTCACATCAGCCACATGATGAAAGGAGAAGCAAAGGAGAGGAGGAGAAACACTTCTGACAATACAGAAAATTGGTGCTGATGCCAAGAGGTAGAACCAAACGCCCAGTTCTATGATGCAACCCCTCTCCAAACTGATTAGACTAAAACCTACTTGTCTTTTGTGCTTTTACTCTGAGGATGAGTTGACTTACATCTCCCAGAGATCTGCTTAAACCAGATTAAAACACTAAGTGTGAGGAGCTTTCAAAATCCACGACAACGTGTTGCAAGGGCGTAAAGTGGGGCACCTGCTCGCTTCCACCTCGTTTTCTCTGAACTCACTTACTGGACCAAATCTATCTTCAAACTCGACGGCATCACAGCATTTACGTTCTACTGATTGAACTGCGCATGCTTCCAGAGCCCCTGTGAGAATAAACTGTGTCACATAATGTGCCAAGCCAACTTGTTAAGAGTCCTCCATGCTGCGTACACCCTTATGTCCCTGCTTTGAGCTACAGAGGACACATCTGCATCACACTGAGATGCATGTAAGATACTAGATGAGCATCTTCGATGGTGAGGGGACCCTTCCACCAATACAGTTTAATCATAGATGACGATGATGATGAGCATTTGGATCGAGACTTTTCAGGACTTGATATCTGCCTCACATCTGTGACGTTGTCGACGGGATCATTTGAGACAGTCTCTTGGCTGGACCATTTTCAGTTTTTGCCACTGACGTTCCTCATCTTCCCTGTGATACTGTGTTTAAAACCTAACCATATATCTAGCTATTAAGTCGCACTTCATTAAATATGAAGTCCAACTAATTCTCCAGACACTAACGGTGCTTCTTTTAGAGCCAAAGTTATAGCAGTGCAGTAGAACCTCTTCAGTCAGGACATGGCCCACTAAGTCATGTTTAACTTTAGATGTCAATTAGTTTGGAATCCTCCTCATGGAAGTAGAGCTTTATTAGAACATCTCAAACAAGCATTTCGACTGCTCTCCGTAATTTGGAAAACCCGACTAAAGTCAGATTTAACAAGAAGGAGACCGGTCGTACTTTGGCTAAAGCAGGTGTAGCACCAGGTATGCTCCACTGAGCCTGTGACAGAGAAAGCACACAAAGCTAATCCTCTGCTGTATCTTTCACTTGTGCAGCGATGAGGCAGCCAGACTGACCATCGACTGATAGCTGCAGGCCACAGTGCAGTGAGAGATAAAGCATCATCCTGCTGCTAACGCTACACTTACACATACAGTAGGAGCCCATTTTATTGCAGAGAGTGGAAACGCGTTCCTTTCTCCTGCTCAGCATGAAGCCACTTTGAATTCAGGACTAATGAGTTTGTGTGATTTTCAATTTAAATCTTTCAACCTCCCCAAAGGGATTCATTTGCAGATGCAAACCCAGCTGCTTTTCCATACAGCTAAATTCTTGTTTTCGTAGCTTGAACATGAATAATGGAATAATTCTGCATCCTGTAACATTTGCTGCACCACTACCCCCACACTGACAGCCGATTACATTTCATTAACGACTGATGCTAATCCCGTACCAACACCAACAAATTCATTTCAGCATTTTCTGTTCTTCTTGTGTCTCCATCAGTAAATGTAAAGCTGCAGATGTGTGGAAGGACCGAGTCCAGCTTCTTGTAAGTTAGAATATTTGGAATAAAAACCATCTTAGAGTACAACATAAGACTCATCAAGCGACCCACACAAGGATTGTACTTAGGTTAATGTGGTGGGTGTGGTTTGTGGCTCAGCTGCAGGGGAGGGGTAGAGCAGTGGGTTAATCACGCTTTCCCTTATTGGCTGCGGGGGACGGGGCGGTCACAGTACAGACTGAGGACAGAGCTGGGCTGAGCAGGAGAGAGAGGCCGAGCAGAGCGACCAGCTCTGGACAGTGTGTGTGTGTGCGTGTGCGTGTGTGTGTAGGTGTGTGTGCGTGTGTGTGTGTGCGTGTAGGTGCGTGTGTGTGTAGGTGTGTGTGTGCGTGTGTGTGTGTGTAGGTGTGTGTGCGCGTGTAGGTGCGTGTGTGTGTGTGTGTGTGTGCGCGTGTAGGTGCGTGTGTGTGTGTGTGTAGGTGTGTGTAGGTGTGTGTGTGTGTAGGTGTGTGTGTGTGCGCGTGTGTGTGCGCGCGCGTGTGTGTGTGTGTAGGTGTGTGTGTGTGTGTGTGTGCGCGCGTGTGTGTGTAGGTGTGTGTGTGTGTGTGCGCGTGTGTGTGTAGGTGTGTGTGTGTGTGCGCGTGTGTGTGTGTGTGTAGGTGTGTGTGTGCGTGTGTGTGTGTGTGTGTGCGCGTGTGCGTGTGTGCGCGCGTGTGTGTGCGCGTGTGTGCGTGTGTGTGTGTGTGTGCGCGTGTGTGCGCGTGTGTGCGCGCGCGTGTGTGTGCGCGTGTGTGCGCGTGTGTGCGCGTGTGTGTGCGTGTGTGTGTGTCACGCTGGGGTCAGTGTAACAAAGACTTACAGGGACATATTTAATATATGTCAATATTAAAAGTGTGTAATTGTTTATCAAGACAGGATCTGTTCTGTAAATTTAAAAAAACAAAATACTACAGCCTGTAGTTCTGGTTTAAATTCAGCAAATTCTGGCAATGAGTGTAAAACATGTGCTAATGTTTGATCGTGACCCATCTAACACCAAAATGCAGCTTTTGGGAACTTGCAACATGTTTATTTGACTCCAAACCATCTTTTCGTATACCGAAAAATTTATTCTGGTCCACGAATCAAACCAAAAAGAGAGTGAAGAATCTCTGCACATCCTCTGAAACACAAAACAGTAATCCTTGTCTCTGCATATTCAAAGAGCTACATGCTCATGGCTTTACTAAAATCAAACAGACTTTAATTTTTCACCTATTTTTCTTTCCAGGATGCTGTGAGATGGAAAAACAAAGTGCTGTATTGAGTGAAGTTATACTGAGATAGAGTCAAATAAAGTTCTTTTAGAATTCAGTCACATCAATCTGCAGTAAAATTCCTCTGGGCAAATCATTGTTAAGTATTAATTAACTTCTAAAATTGACTTCAGTTATACCGGGATACAAAAACTTTAACACCAGTCAGGTCTTAAGATGCTTCTAAGGTTTCCATTACCATTGTTTCTGTAAACATGAACATGTACAATGGGGAAAAATGCAAAATTGAAGCGATAGAAACTGTGACAACAAAAAAAACATTAATTTCAAAGCCTGCACAGAAACAGCGCTGTTACACCCAAACCATGGTTCATGGTTCTGGTCATTTCAATTTCAAGCTGAATTGAGTTCTTGACCTCAAAAATATCGCCTTAGGATTTACTATCAAGTCTCCATTTCTATTAGTGTCGCAGTTCAGGCTGGAAAATACACAGCGAATGCATCAGATGTGTCTTACCACCAAAACCCAGCAGACATCCAAACATCACAGAGGCGTGCAGAGGAAATAATCCACCGCCGGGAGTGAGAGCAGCGAATCGAACTCTGAGCCAGACTGATGGTAAAACCAGATCGAAGAGGTAAAGGTGATAACTGTACATTAGAACTCGTTAAACATAAAGCCATATAGTGAGTTTCACTGAAATATTCAGTCCTGCAGCAAAACTCTTAGTGCCCCAAGTTGGAGCTTCATAATTAGCGTTAGCCTGTGCTGTCACCTCCTCCACAGAGGCCTGGTCCCTCCCTTAGCTCCATCGCTCTTCTCCTACAACACAAATACCTCGTAATAACGTTTCCACTGCAAATTAATTTCCAACATGACTCCGACCTGACTCAACTTGCTTGTCAGATTCAAGCTGTTAATGAGCCCCAACGTCTTTCTCACAAAAGCACGAGAAATACTGACATAGTTAGCACAAGCTTGACCGCCACCTCCCTGAACAACACACACAGCTGACGACACGAAGCGCCGCAGCTCGCAGCCACTTATCGGCAGTGTTCATTCAGGCCCTGCCGGAGCCTGCTGGACGCATCCACCATCAGTCTTACCATTCGTGTCGGACAAGAAACACTTTCATCACTTCCTGTGGTCAAAAATTAAGTGGAAATCAAATAACATGACAACAGAAGCCTGGGTGTGCAGTAAATGAGGCCTGCTCTCCAAATTTCCCACACACGATATTTGTGGATTTTTAAACAGCAGGTGAATATGGTCCGATTAGTTTTAAGGTGTAATCATCAGACTGGCAGCCTCCCTTTCCTCCATTCATTCACATGAGAAGAAGAAAAATGGATGGATGGTTTCTTTAGATGAATCCTTGATCTTATCTTCTGGGATTACATATATGAGCTCAGTGCCAGTGTTCACAAGCATCTCCCACAGGTGGTGGGCAACATCTGGTTCAGTTCCACTGCTCTCTACTATTGGCTCCTTCTTCTTCACTCACCTCTGCTGTAATAAGGCATCTCCATGAATAAAACACACACACACACACACACACCTTGAGCAGCTTGATTGGTGTACATGTAGATCTTTGAAGCTTCCACACCAACATCTGACTGTAACAGATGATTTAGATCCCAGAATTAGTTTAATACGCCAATAAAAACAGTTTTATAAAATATGTAACCAATCATATTTGATTTCCCCGATGTAGGGACAACCAACGCAAACCACTATTTTTATTTTTTTCAAATGAGCCGTGCATTGTGGCCACACATTTTTTCATAAGCTTCCCCCAGTTTCCTCCCAGTGCTTGGATGTGTTCGAGTCAATGAGCAGGCTCGTGCCAGCATCTCCACAAGCCGCTCTGTGGCTCACTTAGCTGAGTTGGCATCCTACTGTTGTGACCTAAATATAAGCCTACTGCCTGTCTGCCAGCTGCTGCACTCTGATTGGCTGGGAGATGATATGAGAGAGACGGTGGAGGAGGGGAAGGACAGAATGATGCCTCCTTCCACCCTGAAGAAAGAGGGAAAAATGCCACTCTGTGCATATTTGTCGATATATCCTAAGACTCAACATATGGGGATTCCTATTGGTATACTGCAATGTATTTATATTTATTTATAGCCCTTTACATTATGAGTTTACTCCTATAATTGCTGATGCCACAGTGGCAGAGGCAGCCTTTTAGCCTGCAGGCACGGAGTGCCACACTGTGAAATACAGAACTTTCTTAGCTGCTCGGTTACTGTCAGACTGTCTGAGCTCAGACTCAGCAGGAATGCACGACAGAGCCTTCATTCAAAATTTTGTCATGAAAACTAAGGAGCTTCAATGAACCTAAATCCACACGTGATGAATCTCAATCGAGCCAAAATTCCTCTCTTGTTCCTGAGGATTCCTACCATGAGCTTTGGAAATCTGAGTTCTGAGGCAATCACACTTCCCTCTGTTATCGAGAACACCAACTCCTGGCAGGATGCTTTAACCCCTCTGAACGACTTGCTGAGCTTTCTCCAACATAACTGACAGCTGTTGCTCGAGATCCAAAGAAATGTTGCCTTACATTTTACACTCCTGTCTGCACCACTGAGCACAGACCTCTCTACTAAAACAAATTCTTGTGGGAGACATTATTTATGGTGACCACAGATGGGCAGTAACGCGTAATCTGATTACTTATTCCAAGTAACGAGTAAAGTAAGGGATTACTATTGCAAAACGTAATTAGATTACTGTTACTTTCCCGTAAGCACGCTGCGTTACTAAAACGTGATTTTGTTTGTGAGAGTGTCTCATGACAACGACGTCCGAGCGTGCGACGTCCGTGGCAGCAACAGACGTGTGCAGATCAACAATGGATAACATGGAGTGATGGAGAGAGTACGACCATGCAGCGTTTACAGCTTGGAAGTAATCACATTACTCTGAGTTTGATTCAGTAAAAAGTGACACAAACATTAGCGTCTGCTGTTCACTCTGCGTGGGAAGAAAACTTCTTTCTACAGCGAAAAGTTAAACTTCAAATCTGAGCGAGCAGCGAGCACGCTGCCACGGCAACGTGACATCCACAGAGAAACTCCCGGATCTTCCCACTGACATGACCGCTGTGGGCAAACCTCCACCCGCCCCACTCCTGCTAAACACAGACAATAGATTTAAGAGCTGCTGAGTCTTTGATTCTATTCATTTTTACTGTTTTACTTGCATCTATTTGAAAGAGTGTAAACACAAAACATGATTTTATTTTATATGCTGGAATATGCAGAACATAGCTTAAATATATAATATCAGATAAGACAACCTTTATTAGTCCCACACGGGGGAAATTTGTTTTGTTATAGCAGAAGTGGACAGTGCAAAGTTACATAGCAACAAGACTGGAATACAATAAGAATAAGATACTGTACACAACTGTACAGAATAGAATAGAATAAAATAAAATAATATATACAATAGGATAAAAATAGAATACAAATGCTACATACACCTGAGTAAAAATACAACTTTGTCAGAATAATATGTTAAATAATCGTCCAGCCACAGACAGTTGCATGTAATTTAATTTTTGCATGAAGTTTTGTGCATAAAGTTAAAAGATTAAAACTCATAAAACAAATTTTAAAAAGAGACTTTTTCATTTGATGCAGTTTCATATGCAGAAAAAATAGAATTGGGCTGAAACGTCTGTTGCTTTATTTATTCAAGTTGTTTTTAAAAAGTAACTAAGTAACTAATTACTTTTAAAATAAGGAATCAGTAAAGTAATGGGACTACTTTTTTGTAGAAGTAATCAGTAATTAGTTACTTATTACTTTTTTAACTAACTTGACCAACACTGATGGTGACGTCCCAAAGACCTTCTACAAAAGTTGTTACACAGTCTTTTTTTAATAAACGTGCATGAAAATATATTTCAAACAAATTCAAGCTCCTGAAATTTCATGTTCAGCTACACTTTTGAAACTCCAAATTCCTGCAGTCACAGCAGCAGATCTTTGGCCTTTTGGTCATTTGAATGACATAGCTTCAGTCACTCTCCAGATGAAGCTATTTGAAAATGGCTCTGCAGAAAACGGCCCTCGAGCTGATCACATAAAATCAAAAAGATTTTTATGAGCGGGCTAATAACACCAGAGAGCTTATATTTGGCAGAAGTCCATCATTACCCTGGAACGGTTTTTTCCAATGACATTAGAAATGTTGAGCTGGGAATCTGTCTTAAATTTGGTGAAATGATACAGAATTAACCAGAAGAGTGAGCCTGTAAAGAACCGACGCTGTAGCAATGTGATGGCAATCTAACAGTAACAAAGTGGGAAAAGTTTCACACATTTACTCCAATTTGCGCTGCTTAAAATACACCGTTAAGGGACGTGAAAGTCCTTTTCTTTAGCTGTGGGATCCTATGTTCTTAAAAGTTATTTCCCTCTGTAATGTAAGTGTCTGTAGCAGAAAAATATTCAAATATTTCGTTTCAAACAGAGAGCAGAAATGTCCACTAATCTAAGATCATTCCTGTTTTATTAGTGGGAAAAGCTCTGACTCATACAAAAACACTGTGAGATTGTCTCCAGCATCACAGCTGTTTGATTTTATCACAGCGCAGTCAGGTCCTGCATGCATAAAGGTTATAAATGTTACTGTAAATAAGAGACTATACTGCAGGTTACAGTACGCCGTCCTCTGTGGGGCTAAACTTCACTGAGCTAAGCTAAGAGGTGTTTCTAATATTCTGTCCAAACATTCACAGCAGTACACACACAAAGACTGGAGGACACTCTTTCATGTTCAGCTGGCCCACATCACTACAGGGAGGACTGCCAAGGTGCTGCATGGCAACACAAGTGCACACAAACACACACCTCAGAGGCCAAGGCTACACACAGAGTGTGTGTTGACACTGTGTAGCTCCCCCGGGCCACAGACCTGCTGAGTCCAACAGCTAGTCCGAGGATGGTTTCCAACGCCAGTGTCGGTGACAATGATCTGATTATCAATACCAGTAATCCCCGCTCTCCCTCAAACACACACTCGCAGCGTGATAGCATGTTCGGGTGAAATCCAAACATCCCAGCCAAAGCGCTTAGAGAGCAGAGCGCCAATCAATATGACACAGAACTCACTTAAGCATGCGTGTACAACACAAACACACAGGAGTCTGCTCAGCGCCGGAGACCGAGACTCTGGCCCGGAGCCGGCAGAGAGGATCGGGTCGTGTCACTGGGGAATACCTGTACCCTCAGTGGCCCAAAGTGAACTTAATGCTTGTGATTTCACTGTTGAAATAAATAACTGTTAATGCAAAGAGTGTGTATCTCTCTGAGAAATACCTCACGTCTTTCACGTGGACAGCGGGATTCTCCGGGTTAAAAAGGACGTCTCTCGTCTTTGTCACTAGTGTCCAGGCTACACGTATCACTGACTGTAGCACAATGTTTGCTTGTGAGTTTTGTTCCACTTTACATCAAACATGTGAGGATAAACAGGGTCTCTGAGCCTGTGGTGTTGCTGAGTTCCTCAGGTGGCCTGATCCTTTTCATCATCTATGATATCAGGATATCAATGAAGTTTCCCTCATTGTTTACTTGATAAACACTGCTAGAAGTTAGGAAGTAGTGACTGTGGAAAGTAACTGGTGAAAACATGCTGCAAGCTGCAAGCTTTACACTTGGTGCAAAATAACGTCTTGCATAAGTGAAGCAATACCTCACCTCTGTCGTGAAGTAATTTTCTAGGCAAATCCCAACGATCTCTCATGGATGAACAGAAAGACGCAGATTTTTTTGTTTGCTCCCACTGCTGAATAAACTCGGGCTTCTGTTAACTCATTCACTGCCAGCCATTGGCAGTGAATGAGTTAAACCCATTGACTCATTCACTGCAATTGACGGCTATAGACGTCAATGGCAGTGAATGAGTTAATATCAGAGCAAACTTTAACAACTCTTGAAAAAATACTTTATTTACATTTGCTCACATCACAACCTTTGCTTTATAGCAGTTAGCGCTATTTTACAGCTGCCAACCATCCCAAGCACCTCCTGCTGTAGTTTAGAAATGTTACACTGCATTTAATTTAAAAAAAAGTGGCTTTGAATATAAAGCAGGCTGTGCTTATGTTGCGCTCTAGTCATGTGGGAAAGATGGTTTTCATAGGACAGTCCTGCAGCACGCATTCATACACAGCGTGCTACCGATCACTGTCCTATCGCATGACCTGCTTTTGGCCGAGCTTTACCTGTCAGACACACGGCCTCATGTTTGGCTCTAGAAAACACTCTGGAATAAGTTGGTGTGCACTCAAAAACTGCAGGGTGCTGTGGCTCAAAAACAAGCCCTGCGCTGCCGTGCTCGACAGGACACGTGAGATCTTTGTGCAGATTTGCTGTGTTGGTTTTTTACCAAACACGCCACTGTGTGTGGGCAGAACTGTGTGCCATCAGGAACTGAATCTGAATAAGTTAAATTCGAATTTGAATTGCTCAGATTGAATAAAACTGAATTTGAATGTACTGGTTTGAAAATGATCGGCACTAAATTCAAACCGAATTTCATATTTTAAATTTGAAATTGTATTCCATCCTTCTTTAAATGTAGCTCTTGAATGCTTTCAGTTTCACTTCACACGATACAATTTCAGTTCATAGATTCAGTTTTTGAGGTCATACATCTGGGTCCTTCGTGAAAGCCGAAAGTCAAATTAAATAAAAAAAGAAAAAATTCAGTTACAATTTAGTGACAATTATTTTCAAACCAATACATTGGATTTCAAATTAGGCCAATTCAAATCCAGTTTTTGATGACACAAAGTTCTGCCCAAACTGTGCGTTATGGCCAAACATCTCCGCTCTGGTTTCAGCGCATCAGGTGGGTCTGACCAGCAGCTGCTGCTTGCCCTCTTAATTCTACAGAAGCACTGAGGGTATGTGTCTTGTGTCTCCACACCACAGCATGCAGTCCTATTAAAACTTTTGACTGTCATTTATCAAATTCCAGTGTAATTTTCAGCATGAAATAACTGCCCCTCAGTCCTTAGGGAATTAATTTTCGATTTAATTTCATGGCAGCTATTCCAGAAGAGCTGCCACGAGCGGATTACTTTGCAAAGGCAGAGTCGATTTGTGTCAAGCTAAGTCCACAGAGTTCAACTTTGAAAGTGTTTCCCACACACAGACATTACTTAGCAGGTGGCCCACACATATTAATAGAATATTCGGCAGTGGAGGCAAGCTAAGAAATGAACTCCACATCTGCACTGGACCTGCATCCACCATCCACCCTGCTCCACCTCTGTTTGCAAGCCCTCTGAACTCTCTGCTCAGTAAGCTCAGCATACTCTCAAACATTCCCTTACAGAAAGTAGAAAACCCCCAAAAAATAAACAAAAGAGAAAACACACACACACACACACACACACACACACACACACACACACACACACACACACACAGCTGTATTTTAAAGCACACAGCATGTCCCATTCAGCAGTCCACACATGCTCATCCTGTTTCTCTGGCAGTCTTTGTGCCGGAGGCTGCAGAGGTGATTCCTCTACTCTCTGCATGATGTCTTTAGAGACACTCGACTATTTTTAGCTCCCTCTTTCATGCACACTCGCCTTTCACTTGACGGATCACCGTTTCAAACCCCCAGCCAGCGCTCAGTCTGTGATTCATACCTCCTCCATCTCCACGTTTCTCACCACCTTTCTGTTTGCTTTGGTGAGACAAAGCCGATCTTTCCTCTCCACAGCAGCTTCGTGGATTTCGGTTATCAAGTCATCATGTTTAAGAAGTCACTGACATTTCGTGAAAGAGGATATTTCTCCACACAGCTTTGAATATTACTCTGTAATAACATCTTCCTGACGTGTGAAATGTACTTTTGACGTGCAGGTTCACATCATTAGTTGTTCACTTTGTATTCATGTTCATATGAACAGCTTTATTTGTGTTTACGCCGTTTATCTCCAGCCTGTGAGCCGAAAGAAGCGTCATATGTTTTTCCAACTGCTGACATTCTGGAAATACACATTTTTAAAAAGCAGAAAAGCAGACATCAACCAGACAGGACAGACTTTGTGAAGGAGGTTTGCCTTGAAAACTTATTGCAAGTGAAACCAAACAGTATGTGTATCAGGCCGTGCTTTCAACGTTTCTCTATACAGCGCACACACCAAGCATGTGTTTGAGGTGTTCTGCAGAACGACTTCAACAGTTTTCCCATCAGGGTGAGCGCACAGACCTTACAGCTGAGGGAAATCTTGCGTCTTGCTGGGGACACTTCTCACTAATAAGGTCAGCAGATTTCAATTTGTGTGGAAAAAGGAAAAAACCAGTGAGAAAGCTGGTGGTGTGTAGCTAATGTCTCCATGGTTTCTGTCTGGTGCAGTGAGGAATGTGCTGTTTGACTTGGCGTGTAGGCGTCACCAACACCGCCGCCACCAGCGATGAAACTGCAGCTCACAATGACACCACTGTCAGCGGGACACAAACAAGGCAGCGAGGCAGGAAGATGAACATGTCTTCTTGTGACACTGCACAACAGAAAACGCTGCCCGGCACGTTACAGCACACCAGAGTGTGCGGCCAACAGTCTGCTGCCTGACTGAGTCTGTCAGCCGCAAAATTCAAAACTAGACTAGATGTCATTGTATTGTAGATGACTCACAGGTGTCTTTAGGAAGATTTTGAAGCTATTATCAGCTGTGTCATATTAAAGTAAGGACGCCGTGGGAACAAAATGAAAGTAATAAGCTCTGGGAACAAAGTCAGGCTACGGGATTCGGAGCATAAACTCAAAAAGCAAAAACAAGACTAGACTGAGTAAATGTCCTCTGATTTATGCCGTCGCCATCTTTAAACGAGGTGACAACAACTTACCGTTCCAGCAAGTCGGAACAGTTGGCCTATCAGATTTTACTAATAAAGCCAGAGGACTCTGTTATATATACATAGCACACAAACTCATGTTTATGTAGCAGATTACTGCCCATGGTTTTCACATTTCTGCAGCACTGTTCATATATTGCAGGTGTTTTTGCGCTCGAACCACCTCTGCTCAGAAATTCATGATGAGCAGAGCAGAGATCTAAAAATCAGAGGATGGCTGAGATGAAAGCAGCAGCAGACTCGTCCCTGCACTGGCAGAGCAATAACCATCTCTGTCTGCACGTTGTAGTCCAGAGTGGACGTCTGATCTGCTAATTATGGCTCACGACTCAGCCGCTCCGTGACCAGAGGCCAGGAAGCCGCGTTGTTAATTGGTCAGCTTTACGTAACAGAGCAGGCGAGCTAAAAGGACCGAGGCAAACCTGAGACGAGCCAGGAAATGAGTGGTGTGATATAACTTCCACTATGTGAGCATCTGAAGCACTGGGAGGAGAGACAGAAGAAAAACTAAATAGGAGTAATACGCACAACAAAGGAAGAGGACAATCGAGTTCGAGGACCTTTTCTCACTCCCTCATCTCTGGGAATGTCTGATCGATGTTAATCTGATTGGCCGAGCCTTTCCCACAGAGGAGAATGAGGAGAGGAGAGAGGAACTGTCACTTTTACTGAATAAGCCGACATAACAGAGACAGATAGACAACACGGAGACAGAAGAAGAGGGTGGCGAATGAAACAAGAGGGGCAATAATGATTTCGTAGCTGCTGCACCGACTCGGTCAATTTAAAGGAGAGAGAGAAAACTGAAAGCTGGAGCCTTACTGGGAGGGAGGAGCTATTGAGCTATGACTCATGCTGGGCCGCTTTTACACTGCTAGACTGATAGAATGAGTCCAGAGGAGAGGAGAGGGAAAAATGACTAAAACTGAAAAAATGAGGAGACAACAGCAACACGTTTGCCATGTGAGACAAACGGGTTAACGTCTACACCATGGCGTTCCAAAGATTAGAACAGCTCAGAAATCATAGTGAGTCAGCTTTTTGCCGTTTCTATTTCTAGTTCCATGTCAGACAGTCACCACACGTCCTAGCGGACCACGTCATGTGGCCGCTAAGACATGTTGTCATTTACCATTTCATATACTTCACCACACAGACAGATGTTGTGAGAAAAAGTTCAAAGAATCTCAAATTGAGTTTTCACACAACGAACATCTGAAAATGAGAGGAAGAGTATTTGTTGTCCAGGACAACCATGGGCTGAAAAATCTCAGGGATTCATTGATATTAACCTATTTTCCGCACTATAAGGCGCACTTAAAATCCTTTAATTTTCTTAAAAATCGACAGTGCGCCTTATGTATGAATTCTGGTTGTGCTTTCTGACCTCGAACCGATTTTATGTGCTACACGGCACTCAAAAATCTGTCAAAATGTTTTAGTGTGACTGTGGTAAACTATGAAGCCGCACCGCTTGATGGATTGTCGGAGCATTACGGCTACCGTAGTCAGGAGCCTCGCGGAGTAATCTGGGTCCAAAACTCCGTCTCCTTCAGGGCCTAAAGTCAAACGAACACTGCAGCATCACTGAGAGTTAAAAACTGTCTAAATTCTTTCATCTTTAATAAAATGATCAGCGTTGCTGCTTTACCAGGTGTAACAATTACGTTTAACATCCAGGCATCCATGAAAACAGGATTTATTAAATTTAACAGAGTTAGAAGTTAGCAGGAAGTTAGCTCGCTAGTTTCCACCTAAACATGATATAGCATGTTCTGACTGAGAGATTTCTGACAACATTCAAACGTACAGCTCTGCTATCACTTCCAACATAAATGAAGACAGAAAACTAAACAGCAGTGACGTTTGTAAGGTTACTGAAGTTGGGCTAGCTGGTATATAATGATGTGCTACGTGGTGGCTAGCGACACAACTATGTTAGCATAGCATAAACACAGTGAAGATGGAGGATGAACGCTAACTTTTTTCCACTTGATAAAAGTTAACCTGAGGGTTCCCGATGGTTAGGGACAAATGCAATCGCATGGCAGAATGCTGTAAACGGACCAAACTTCAGTCAGGAGAACAACTGAGATAATCCATCCACAATACGAGGTTAGTCATTAATATACTGCAACAACATGGGAATAGAGCAGCTGCAGAGAATTCAACATTAATGAATCAATGGTACAGAAGTGGAGGAAGCAAGAAGAATGAGTTGAGTAAAGTTTGACTTATCTGACTGTTTTGTTTCACTTAATGCTCCTTATGATTCAAAAAAATACGGTTAGTCATTTTAACTTTGTCTTCGTAACTGAAATCAGACCAATATACTCAGACACTACACATCAAGTTTAGTCGTTGCTGCTGAGAACGACCACAGAGTTGTGAAAACTGTTTTGGAAATAATCATTTCAGCTTTATTATGATTCATAAGCAGATATACAGCAGATGGACATCTGTAAATACTATTCCTGCAGCATCTATTGAAGTTATACAGAAAGACGTGTGTTTTATGAAAAAAAAAGTCATTTTTTCTGAAGACAACACCTTTTTGGTTGCTGCTGCACGAGCAAAAAAAAAAAAAAAAAGGGGGGGGGGGGGCATTTTGATTTCATAATCAGTGCCAGAACATCATTTCATAAGATCTATTCAAACGTTTGTGATCTGAGACAAAGTGACAGGATGGAGCAGAGGCTGCGTCTCCGGGAGATGAGAATAACCGGCAGGCCTACGTTTGACACGTGCAAGAACGTGAAAACACAAAATATCGTGCAAGAAAAAATAGAAGCGTGGAAGAAAAGGAACTTCCCCGGTATCATCAACTTCCTGCGCGCTCTCTCCCACCACTGAATGCAATTTAATTACCTCACCCGCTGTCATTTCCTCTCAGCTCCCTGAGGAGGAGAGCAGAGGAAGATGAGAGCGATAGAAGGAGAAAAGGATAAATACTGAAAGAGAGAGGAGAGCTGATGACGCTGTGAGGAGGAGGATGGCCCCTTTTTTTAATATTTAATCTTATACAAGTGTTCAGAGTAATAAAGCCTGATGAGTCACAGGGATCATCCTGTCTGAACTGAACTGATACTAAAACCCAGAAAATAAGGTGTCAAAAGAGAAAGGAGTGAAGAAGAGGGAATCCTCTTTTCCTTTTCAATAGAAGGAGACAATGGCTTGGTGAGAAGAAGTAAACACAGAGAAAATGAGAACTCACACACACACACACACACACACACACAGCCAGATTGCCTCATTGTGAGCAATAGCAGTTTGTGTACTGTATGTATCTTTCCCACCATCTGAAGGCACATTTAGAAACAGCTTACAAATAGCATTTGTATGAAAGACTCGTTACATTAAATTAAACCCATGGCACAATCAACACTGCTAAAACCACTTTGGTTAGAATTCCCATCCATCCATTTTCTGCTGCTGATCTATGTGCAGGTCACACGAAATCTCCTCCGAGGCAGATCCAAACCGGCCGAGACGCACGCTCTCTCCACCAATCCTGGGTCTCCTTTCAAATGGACATGCCGGGAGCGTTCGCAGGAATTTTGAAGATATTCTAGTCACCACCTCAAAGGCCTCGTTTCCACGTGAAGAGTAGCAGGTCTACTCTTGAGCCCTGTATCCGGTATGGAGCTCCTGACTGTGTCAATAAGGCAGAGCCCACACACCCTGGAGGCAGCTCATTTCTGCCGTCTGTACCTCCAATCGCATTCTTCCGGTCACCACCCAAAGCTCGTGGCCAAAGGTGAGGGTGGGTAGATTGAGCAGTAAATCGACAGCTTTGCTTTCAAACTCGGCTCCCTCTTCAATACGACCGACCTGTGCAGCATCAGCATCACCGTACCAGCCAACTGTCAATCTCACACTCTCACTTCTTAGCATGACCCCGGCAAACCTGAACTCTTCAGCTTGGGATAGTAATATTATAAAACTATAACCGCTTCCTATTTGTCCCCTCAGAAGAGCGTGGGGGTAAAAGTGTGAAGGAGGCCCCCACACCCTGCTTTAGAGCTCCTGGAGCAAACTATTAGTTTGTTTCCACACGGTCATGACTACCCGACCTACTAACCACAGACACACAGGGTACAGTGTTGGTGGAACGTTCTTCTCAGATTCATTCGTCATGTCCAAAAATTACACAGATTAGTGTAAAACCTTAAAACAGCTCAAATAAACTGTTTACTGACCCACTGTTCAACTGAACTAAATGCTTTTAGCAGAACATAAAACTCCTTTATGAATGCATCTCATACTTTTCCTGGCCCAGGCGTGATCACATGACCCATGTTTGGGACCTCCAAGTTTATTTTGTTACAATAAAAGTGCAACTAAACAGCTTCCATGTGTAGACATTCTGCCATTAAGTTCCTCATTAGTGGAATTCTCATCCATAAACATTTCATCTTAATTTTAATGAGAAAGTGCAGCGGAGCTATAAAATGATCAAAATTAATGAGGCCTGCTCTGTGTGTAAAAGTCAGGCTTAATTATATTGTGAGCCTAAAGGTTACAACTGGTAATACTATGGGATTTTAGAAACAGCCAACAATGAATCTACATGAACACATGAAGCTTTTCATTTAGTCAAACCATTCTGGAGCCACAAATGTGGATTAATCCACTGAAACTAGTCCCCAAAAAATGCAGCATTTCTAACTCTTTAAGTAACATTTGCCAAAAATGAACAATGGCCAGCAATTTCTAAGATTTTTATTCTTCTACTTGGGTTTTTTGGGGTGTTTATGAGGTGTTTTTCTGGGTTTTGTATCTGATGTATCCTTCAGCAGGTACCAGTGGCACTAAGAAAGTCTTCAGTTTTGGTCTTTCTGTGAGAGTTTTAGCAAAAGAAACGTGGCCAGATTTCACTGAGATGCTAAAACAAAATGCCAACTCTCAGGTGTGACACTATAGTGTTAGCAGGAAAGAAAATAACTAAGAATAGCAAAGTTGTCTGTTGTCATCTATTGGAGGGTTTTGTTTTGTGGTGCGTGTCTGCTGCAGTCACAGGGCCACGAGCATCCCCGAGGCCTTTTAGTTTTGTTTGACTCGAAATAAGCCCTCACGGAAATGATCACCTCAGAGTTCTCAACAAACAGGAAGTCTGAAGCTGTGCAAATGCACAAAAATGTAAAGCTAATCCAGCTTTAGCTTTTGACTGCAGCTGTAAATGACATCAGTGACAATTCTCCCCACCAGCACAGAGAAAGCATCCTGCCTGATGTCTGCAGCAGCTATGAGATCATCCCACCCTCTCTCCCCTCCTTCCACCTTTATTATGTATATCTAAAAAAAGACTCCCCCCCCCCCCCACCCCCTCCCATCCACTCAACAAATATGCCCATTAACAGTGTTCAGGACACTGCGCGCTGCCATTCAGCCTGACAGGAGGCTCTCTGATTTGAAGAGGAACAAACGATCACTTTTTTGTCTGCCAGCTGGAGTTTATTGTGTGCTGCTGCTACAGTGTCACGGCGTGTTTGTCACAGTGAATTCAAATAGACGACGGAAAACCAGGCCGACTGTGTGAAATCTAAAATAAACTCAATTAAATATTATGTGTAGCTGTGGGTACGCCTAATATTTTCAGAAGAGTGGGCAGATGAAATATAATGTTTCTGGATTATTCTACACCAGCACTTCTGACTGAAAGCTGTTGTATGTATGTTTAGGTTTTTCTAGAAATACATTCAACAACAGATTTCAACATGTTATCATTAAAGTTAGTTTCATTGTAGCACATATCAGATATTATACAAGTCAATACTAATATATCCTGATAAGCTCATTGTGCAGCAGAACCTAAACTAGGGATGTGCTGATGTGCATGAAGCAAATAATCAAAATCTGAAATAAATGATTTCATACTCAAGTTTTGCGATAACAGAGATATCTAAAAAATATTAATGCACATATGATAATAACTCCATACGTGTGCTTTCTGTAGTAATATCATAGACTCTAACTACATCCATGTATTTATAGGGCGATCGTGGCAGTTTGTCTTGTAACCGGAAGGTTGCCGGTTTGAGCCCCAACAGTCTTGGTCGTTGTGTCCTTGGGCAAGACACTTCACCTACCGCCTGCTGGTGTTGGCCAGAGGGGCCGATGGTGCGATATGGCAGCCTCACTTCTGTCAGTCTGTCCCAGGGCAGCTGTGGCTACAACTGTAGCTGCCTCCACCAGTGTGTGAATGTGTGAGTGACTGAATAGTGGAATTGTAAAGCGCTTTGAGGGTCTTGAAAAGCGCTATATAAATGCAATCCATTATTATTATTATTATTTGTATGCCCAAAAAACACAGATTAGACTGACAGCCTTAAATATTAGTATTCCATAAGTACTGCAATATTGTTATCGGGGATTTGAGGCAACTGAAGTGAATTCAATTAGCAAACACTAGTGTTTATTTTGTAAGTATTACACTATGTAACATCATGTGTAATCAAAGGCAAGAATTTCGCACGAATATTCATTTTTTCATTTAAGAACAATCTTTAGTTTGGTCTGAGTGTGAGGAAGTGACACGTGCTAACCTGTGAAGCTGAAGTAGTAATAATAAAGATGGCTTCTGAATGAACAAACGTTCAGTTTACCAAAAAAATGTGACATGTACAAAACATTAAATAAAGAGACATTGTTACACACAGTATTAGTTTGTGTTAGCCTTCTAAACAGACTTCAACTCTGTCAGAGAGGCTTTCATAAAGGTCAGAGCTATTTTTCACTTCTGCGAAATGTCTCAATCAAATTTAATCTCGAGTTGGTACAGAGAGGCTGACATTTAAAGACTGTATAGAAGCCAAAACAACGTAAACGTTGTGGCCGTCCTGTTTGTGTAAGGATGCTTTACTGCAGCGGTCCCCAACCCCCGGGCCTCGGACCGGTACCGGTCCGTGAGTCGTTTGGTACCGGGCCGTGAGAGTTGAGGCTCAGGTGTGAAATGTGTGGTTTTCAGGGTTTTTATCGTTATTTTGTTATCGTTTTTATCGTTAACTCGGTTTTCCTGGGTCTTTTCACGTGTGTTATGAATAAATCTTCTTTTTTTCGGTACCGGTACTAGTTTTATTTTGTTGTATTTATCCGCAACACCCTAAAGGCCGGTCCGTGAAAATATTGTCGGGCATAAACCGGTCCGTGGCGCAAAAAATGTTGGAGACCGCTGCTTTACTGGACTCTGCAAATAAACAGTGAAGGAGGGAAGACAGTAACATGGAGTCGTTACTCCACGTTACCCATGTAGCAGTAACACTGTGGAGAGTGAATGTGAATATTGGCTCTAAAAACAAGGGACGTGCACGGGGATGCTGGGAGATGAAGTTTTAGTTTATGTTACTTACTCTGTAAATAGATGGGACCTCAGTCCAGGCCAATTAGAGCTTACACTGAGAGATAAAGGTTAGAGTGGGAGTGAAGACCCCCCTGCCCACCTAAAAATAGCTTTCAAAGTGCACATTGAACTCACAGGCAGATGATGGTGCTTGTATTGGGCACAACAACATTCATCTTAACCTACTTTCCAGCAATAATCTACATAAATACTCCCCAATCTCCAAGGAGGGGGGTGCCAGAGACAAATTACAGCCCCAAGGCTAAAGTGGAGCATGTGCATGAGCATGTTTGTGTGTTTGTCTGTTGCTTTGAGACGGGCTGATTTAGAGTCCTATGCTCCTGAGGCTCGCAGTACATCAAAGAAATCCTGGCACTCCCGCTCGCTCCGTGGGGCTGTTAAATGTAGACCATTCTCCGAGTCGTCATTTAGACTCGCTGTATGCTGACGCAAATCACTCCAGCCATTTCAAATTAGTAGCCGCTCCCCGGGGCTCTTTTGTCTTCCAAAAGCTGGAGGTTAGATAGGAAGTGAATGTGCTTCCTTGCAGCCGGGACTCTAGTCTGTGCTGGTTCAGCACCACGGACAGCTCTACTTGTACGGCAGCCAGAATTTCAGTAGTGTCAGCACTCCTGCTCGTACTGCACACAGTACAAACTGTCAGGTAGTAGTATCATGTAATATTAGTATCAGTACACACTCTCTCTCTCACAGATCAATCATAACCTATAAAACTTTTAATGCTACATATCCTTTTACCATCTCTACTAATAATACATATAAAACTAAAGGTAATAATAAAGGACAATACTATTAGAGGTTAAGCCCAGTATGTTTGTCTGAGTGATGACACAATAGAGTCAAGGCGATAAAAACAAGATTCATCCTTTTCCATTTACGTTAAGATGTTAGAAATATTTATTAAATTACATACTTCTGTAACCAGACGTCATCAGTCATCATTAGGAAACTCTTTAATCTCTGTGGTGTTGTGTTTTATGTGGACCAAATTGTAAGAATATGATACAGGCTGTTTGTGCCAATGAGATTCCCTATCCGGTCGTTAAGTCTGACGTCACTAGCCGTGTCTGGGCCTAAACTCCGCTGCAGGTCCATATATCAAACGATCACTGTGGCATTACTGAGAGTTGAAAAACTGTCTAAAGTCTTTCATCTTTAATAAAATGATCAGCGTTCTGCTCTACCAGGTGTAACAATTGAGTTTAACATCCAGGCATCCATGAAAACAGAATTTATGACATTTAACGGAGTTAGAAGTTAGCAGGGAGTTAGCTCGCTAGCTTCTATCTAAATACAATATAGCATGTCCTGACTGCAGGGTTTTGGAAACAAATTAAAACGTACAGCTCTGCTATCACTTCCAACATAAATGAAGACAGAAAACTAAACAGCAGTGATGTTTGTAGGGTTGCTGAAGTTTGGCTAGCTGGTATATAATGATGTGCTACGTGACCGCTAGCGACACAGCTATGTTAGCATAATATAAACAAGCTAACTTTTTTTTCCACTCCATAAAAGTTAACGTGAGTGTTCTCGGTGGTCAGGAAGAAATGTAATCGCATGGCAGGATGCTGGAAAAGGACCAAACTTCAGCCAGGAGAACAACTGAGATAATCCATCCACAATACGAGGTTAGTCATTCATATACTGCTGCATGGGCTGGGCTGTAGTTACATCCTAAGGTTTTAAAAACTGAGCTTAAATAAATGATTAGTGGTAATAAAAGCCGAGGGAGGTCAACAGGGATCACTGACTGTTTTAGGAGCTTTTTGAGATCAAATAGAAGAAAATACAAAACATTAAACATGTTAACAACACAAAAGCCATATTAAACGCAGACTACTTTAGACCCGGAAGTAGGATTCGTCACGTCATCACTTAACGACTGGATTTCTCAGTGTGGAATAAGGTGAAATTGAGATTATGTTAACTAATGATTAGTGCTGTCAGCGTTAACGTCATTTTAATGACGTTAACGCCATAATCTCGCCAAAAATCTTCATTAGCAAGTTAACGCAGATCGCCCTGTACGAGGGGCTGAACGGCGGTAACACGTTAACTCGCTAATGGAGGTTTGCCGCGTTAATGCAGTTATGGTGTTAACGTCATTTTAACGAGATTAACGCTGACTGCACTAGTAATGATAGATTAAAAATTTGACTCCATACTATAAGTTCCCTTCTTTTTCATCCATTTTTGAATCCTCATTCTTTTTCAGCACTGGAGCTGATCATATAACATTGTCAGCTCTGAAAATCACAATTAAAGTTTGAAACAAATTTCATTTAAACAAAGTTAGAAGGTAAAATGTTACAATACCATTAGCTTTTAAAAATCAGACAAAACATCATAAGGAAGACAAGAAAGTGACATCTATACATACATTAACCAAGGGAACCATGAATGTGTGTAAAAAATAAAGTGTGCTCATCCAGAATTTGCTCATAAGGCATTTCATTAGAGACTAAAGTGCTGCGGTGACCATCCCTGAAGCTTAGCTGATAATAAATAAATCCCACAGAACATCATGCGCTCTCTTGTAGTCTCACTTCTTTTCCTATCTTTCTAAATGCATCATAAAGCTTCGTCCATCCATCAAAGCCATCTTTGTGTCACAGTGTGTAACACGTGCTGCTGCTGAGCGAGCTGAAAAACCGAGCTGTGAATCTTTGTGGGCAGAGACCAGACCGCCGCACGGCTCCTCGCCACAATCAAAGGCCTCCGCGTGCTGCCGCTCACAGCCGACTGATTGACGGTGAGGAGCCTGCCGACTGCAGCTCTCTGCCAGACGCGCTGCTGCCATCCTGTCTAACTGCACAAACACAGCAGCAATACACTGCAGAGGACACTGGAACGGATACAGCTGGGCATTACCTTCAGGTATTTCACCAATCAGCCTCCCTCCGCTGACACAACTGGGTTTCAGCTGACAACTGTGATGTTTGATGGTAGAAAACTGGGACAGAGCCCCAGCCCCACACTAATCCCCATTATGTTATGCTAAAAGTGGTGCCTTTCATTACCATCGGTGTGGTTCATAAAAATAAAACAAAAACAGCTCCAAAACCAGAGTCTTTGTCTTCAGGGAATGAAATTGCCTACAAGCTTCCAAAATAAAAGACACTTTCATTTTTTGTCTTTTCATCAAATTTGTTCTGTGCTAGGAGATAAATCTCTTCTCTCCATGTTTCAATATACTCCACTTCCACAGCAGACAAAGGGATTCCCTAAAGTCTGTGCATGTATTGATGAAAAAAGTGGAGCACGAGTTCATCCACAGAGCGATGGGGGGCTTTATGAGAAAGGGGGATTGGGGGTTGTGGGGTTGCTATAGATGTGCTGCATGTGTGTGTGTAGGGAGGGCTGGGGGGGCATTGTGGGCTGTGGGTGGGGTTAAGCTGTTATAGCTTCACATCCCACCATGCCTGGATCAGAGCAGTTGGAAGGAAAAAGGATGAGAGGGCAGGTGGGAGAGGGCTTGATCTCACTCCAATCCTGTCTGTGCATAGGTGGAAACTAAAGCAAATCCCCAAACAAATAAAAGAACCTCCACATTTTATGACTCTATTCACTAATACTGTACACGTCTGCTGTCACCGCCTCCCCAAAGTGAGATCCTGTACTCAATAATCCTAGAAAATACAACTATGAGCAGCGTGCGTCTGGGATCGATTCATCCGTCTGATAGACACGGTGAATGCGCATTTCAGGTTTTGATCAGCTCTGATGGTTTTTCTTTTTAGCTGATCTCACAGGAAACAATATTCAGCCTGTTATTGTTTTAGTGTGTTTTTACCTGTCGTCATTCCCAATGGAAACACCTTGGAAAACTCCACCTTTCAGCCATCAAGTGTTTGTGGCCCAGCAGGTGGAATGCTTTTGTCTGGCCAGGTTGATGACCTCGATCTAACATGACCTTTTGTGTGACCTTTTGAAGCCCAGCCTGAAGGCAAAGATCATCAAAAACAAACACGAGGCTGTGCTGGCTGAAGCATACGCCAAGCAAAGCACCAGCAAGGAACACGGCAAATTCTTCAAGTCTATGAGACCTCCAACAGTCATTGACTGCTTAAGGCTTAGACTGATCAGCCACTGACAGGTGAAGTGAATAACATTGATTTTCTTGTCCCAATGCCATCTGCCAAAGAGCAGCAGGCGAAGAGTCTCTGCTTGAAGTTGATGCGTTACAAGCGGGAAAAATTGGCAGGCAAAGATGGGAGTGACTGTGACAAGAGACAGACTGTAATGGTTAGACAGAAGCATTGAGAGGTCAGGAAGTACACAGAACCTTAAATACTGTCCATGAAGGAAAAAACTCAAAATCCTTGGTTGTTTACAAATAATAAGAAAACACTTATCTACACTGTCTGAAATTTAGGGTAGGCCATACACGTATGGCCAATTTACAAATAATCAATTAACCTAACAGTCATGTTTTGTCAACAATAAACCTCATGGAAGTATTGGCAGGATCGATAAGGTGCAAAACTGTAGAAACTGTAGTTCAATCAGGACCTGTGTAGCCAGACCTGTGTAGCCAGAAGAAATTGGAAACCTATGAAACCTATGTTACTAATGCAGACTACGCTCCCCCTGTGATGGACTGAGGTAGGGCTGTTCGATATAATGATATATATCGGATGACGATATGAAACGTCTATCGTTTCACTTTACGCTATCGTTTGTTTCGTGGTGTCGCAAAATAAACGGTTTACGCAAATATTTTTTCATCGTTTTGATGGTCACTGTCAGAGATGGGCAGTAACGCGTTACTTGTAACGCGTTACTGTAATCCGATTACTTTTTTCAAGTGACAAATAAAGTAAGGGATTACTATTGCAAAAACGGTAATTAGATTACTGTTATTTTCACATAGGAACGCTGCGTTACTGCGTTAATAAAACCGTGATTTTTTTGCAAGAATGTCTCACGACAGTGACGTAAGCGAGTGCGACGTTAGTGACAACAGCTGTGTGCAGATCAACAATGGATAATATATCGAGTGCGGGAGAGAGTATGAGCGTGCAGCGTTTAAAGCGTGGAAGCACTGACCTTACTTTGAGTTTGATTCCATAAAACGTGACAAAAACATTAGTGTCCGTTGTGTGTGGGAAGAAAACTTCTTTTTACAGGGAAACCTCCCCCACCCCTAAACTTCCGAGCAAGCACCGAGTGCGCAACGACAACTCGCGGATTCTTCCACTGACCACTGCGGCACACCTGCACCAGGGTAAACCTCCACCTACCCTGCTCCTGCTTTACAGGTGAAAATAGAGCAACAGGACCGCTGAGTCTTTGACTTTATTTATTTTCTGCTGTGTTTTACTTGCATCTATTTGAAAGACTGAGTGTAAACACAAAAAAAAAAAAAATTATGTGCTGGAATGTGCAGAAAATAGGTTTAAATATTAAACAAATTTCTTCCAGTCAGAGAATGTTGCATATAATTAAATTTTTGCTTGATGCATAAAGTTAAAAGATTAAAACTAATAAAACAAGTTTTAAAAAGAGACGTTTCCATTTGATTCAAATCAAATCAAATCAAATCACTTTTATTGTCACATCACATGTGCAGGTACATTGGTACAGCACATGTGAGTGAAATTGTGAAGATTACATTTTGTATGATGGATTATGTAGAAAAAGTAGAATTGGGCTGAAAGATCTATCGCTTTATCACCTCTTCAGGTTGTAAATTGTGTTTTTAAAAAGTAACTAAGTAACTAAGTAATTAATTACTTTTGAAAATAAGTAATCAGTAAAGTAACGGGATTACTTTTTTGGGGAAGTAATCAGTAATTAGTTACTGATTACTTTTTTCAAGTAACTTGACCAACACTGGTCACTGTAGAATTTATTAAAGTTCTCTCTTTCTCTTATATTTAATATAACCACACTACGGACAGACAAGCGCCTGTTTTTATGCGTTGTCGTTAGCAACAACAACGGTAAAACCATTGCGTGGCTCCGTCGTCTGATTGTTTATTTTCCACATAAACCTTTCAAAATAAAGCTGAAGATCCTGTTGAGATTCTTCAAAATAAAGTGAATTACATGAAATAGCATGCAGAGTGTTTACGGACAAGAAGCTAAAAAGAGCCGCCAGGTGCTAAAAAATAAACCTTAGAACACGCCGTGTAATAAATACTCACAAAGAAAATTGCGTCCGTTTCAACTTATGTAACACTCGACTCCAGGTACACAACGCCAAGCTGGAAACACTTCATGTAAGTCGAGTTGCCCGAGATTCACAGAATTTACAGAAAATGTAACATTTTTGTGATACATACCATTGTCGGGACGATAAATGTCTTATATCAGGATATGAGATTTTGGTCAAATCGCACAGTCCTAGACTGGAGACCTGTTCAGGCTGTACTCTGTCTTGCACCATATTACAGCCACTATTGCATGAGTCTGTTCTGGGACCCCTCACACTTCCTGAAAGCCAGCTGCATGACCCAAAGAATATAGAAGGTATCAGTGAAAACAGATACTACATTAATGGAGAGGTGGTGGGTTGCAAAGCGGCTTGTAGCTGTGCAGGAACTGAGCCCACGCTAAAGAAGCTGAAATAATATTCCCTACATGAGAATTGTCAGTTGCATTTATAAACTAGTATGACCGGTTGACCTGATGTCATGCTTGTGTAGCAGGTAATTACTTTTTCCCAAGAATATGTGGTCAAAACTGCAGAAATGAGACTCAAAGTGTTACAAATTGAACATGATTAGTTCTGGTAAAGCTGGCTCCTCTTTGGGTCGTTTGGTGACAACACTGACACTCATCCAAACTGAAAACTTCAGTCTTACAAACTGATACTAATGAGACTTTTAATCTGACATGAACTGACAGTTCTATTCATCTCATCACACTCTGAATTCAGTAGCTCATGGCTGATGTCAAAAACTAACGTCAGTGTCTCAAACCCCGCCCCCAAAGGAAACGAAGCAGAGCAACAACAGACTCAACAAAAAAAGATTAAAGTGCAGGCTGAAAAATACGGCAGCGCCGGTGTTCCTGTTTTGCTCTCTTTTAACTCTCCAGGGGAGATGATCAAGGGGTTAGCGGTAGCTGCAAGCTACATGGCCTCCTCCTCACACCCAGCAGCAGACTGCTGCAGTCCCGCTGCTGCGGCGAGAGCCAACAGCCTGCAACCGCTCTCCAACTGGCACACACCCGCAGCTAAGAAGCACAAAGAGGTATGGAGCTGAGTTTATACTGTCAAACTGTATTACTCAATAAACTGACAATACAAACTTCTCCTGGTTCTGAACAATATTAATAAATATTTCGGCAAATCAAAGGCTCCAAAATGACATCCATCACTGACTCAGTCATCACTGACTCAGTCATCACTGACTCAGTCATCACTGACTCAGTCTCTGACTTTTCACTTAAGCTTCAGTGACAGAGTCTGTATTGTGCGCTTCATTGCAGTTGATCAGTTGACAAAAATGTCTACACGATCAAAATGAGCCTCTAAGTTTTTGAAACTGAAATTTAAGTTATAATTCGAAAAGGTGGAGTTTTTTGGACCGATCTCAAACTCGAGTCAACTTAATTTGTGATTGTGATTACAGGAACAGCAACTGTTTGGGTTTCCTTGGCATGTTTTACATGATGAGAGTTTTTTGAGAGTGAAGAGAACAGTAAAGAGAATCAAGGTCATCCCTGTGAATGAGTCAGAACTAAAATATCAGAGCACAGAACAGTTTGGGACTACACACATCGGCCATGGATGAAGATGGGGTTAACATGAGGTTAACCAACATCCATCAAATTGCTGGCAACCTGTTTAAACTGAAGACCTGGTTCACATCCACCTTTTTTTGTGAACTTTAAGTCGAAAATATATCTACAGACTTTTTGTTATTTAAATGGCTAAATCCTCTAGTTTCTGAAATTTTGCTTGTTTAGCCTGTGGCTAAAAGAAAAACTATAGTCAGACAGTTAGCTCGGGGCATTGCTGTCTTGGGGAAAGCAAAACAATTCCTGGATAGGAAAATATTGTATATGTTATATTATGCTTTACTATTACCATACATGAGTTACTGTGTAGAGGTTTGGGCAAATACATATAAAAGTAATATTCAGACTATAATCATAATGCAGAAAAGGGCTATTAGATTAATAAATCAGGAGGGGTATAGGGCTCACACAAATGCACTCTTTATTAAGACGCAAGCTATAAAATTCCAGGATCTGGTGAAAAACAGTGCAAAGGGATGCTCCCAATCGAAATAAGTAAATGGTTCTTAGAGAGAGAAGGGAGGTATAATCTTAGAGGGAAGTGGAATTTAAAAATACAAAGAGTAAGAACAACTTTGAAAAGGATGTCTATTTCAATAGTGGGAGTTAAATTCTGGAACGAGTTAAAGGCAAGTTTATTTATATCGCACAATTCAACAACAAGGTGATTCAAAGACATTAAAAAACAAAAACAAATAAAAAGCACGATTTAAAATTGATTAAAAAACAGTAGATAAAATCAGAACAGTAGATAAAATCAGTAGTTAAAATGTAAGTTTTGAAATTTAAGCTTACAAGTGTGGATTTGGTATTTTATTCAAATGCAGCTGAGAACAGGTGAGTCTTCAACCTGGATTTAAATAAACTGAGTGTTTCAGTGTTTTCAAAAGAAGAAATAAAGGTCAGTAGTGATATAAACCAGTTTAAAATAAAACTCAAAAAATTAATTTTAAATTAGTATAAGAATGAAGAAAATGCAATTAACCCAAGACAGCAGTCAAAGTGATGTTTATTTTCTTTTGCAAATCAGTAAATCGAAACATATTTTTAGTTGAATAGGAGAAAATAGTTTTTGTGCTATGTTCTAAGTTGAAACATTGTATAAGTTTTGTTGTTCAAATTTAGATGATGAGGAAATGATTAAGATGTAAACATAAGGGGGTGGGGCTAAATACGTATACACTTCTGCCTACTCCTTTTCAAACAACTGCATGGAATGATATTATGAAATGTTGGTGAATGTATATGTTTGAAATAAAAATGAACTGAACAGTTGAGGGTTTAAATCTGCTGGTCAGATTATCTCTGATCAAACTGTAGACAGTATAAAAAAGATGGATGTAGCATTAGGGCCTGAAAAATCACTCAGCACCAAAGGTTTCCAAAAATCAAGGTGATGATGACTGAAACCTCACAAGTTTCCAAAATGGTTTTACAGGTTTTACACCTTGTTGATTTCTTTCCGCTCAGGAAATTAAACACGTACACATGTAAAGGGAATTTCAGGGGATGACTGGTGATGGAGCATTGTCCCTATGCTATTCCGAAATGAAATGATCTATTTTACGGTCAATAAAACAACATTCGGCTCCATTATTCAAAACCATACATCCAGCCTTTGATGAAAGGCTCATGTACTGCTTTCATTTAAAACAGAGCTATGAGATCATTTTATTCTGGGATGGAAAATCTCTTTTATTGCAGCCTGAAGCATTTTTTTCTCACCGAGCCCCAACATCACACCACAGGCAACCAGGGCATGATGAGTGTCTCTCTGCCAGTATGTGGCCCACTTTATATATCCCGGCTATATGAGGATTAAAGATTAAAACAGCAGTAAACAGGACAGTGGTATAATAAGGCTTTATGTTAGCGTCTGGGCTTTAAATCTGGAGCGTATGCAGGACACAACAACAACAACAACTCCAGCTCCAGGAAAATTCCACAAGCAGGGAATATGCATTATCATTTATTTATTACAGATGTGTGACTGCTGGATGGCATCTTGGCCCACAGGGCAACTAATGCTAATGATGAGGGCTGGAACAAACAATAGGACAGCAGTTTATGAAAATATCACAAACGAATCCGATGGAGAAGGCTTGGTGGAGGTTTGCTGAACATGCCACGCAGCTACACTCTGCAGCTTCTGCAGCTCCTGCTCTTGCTTTCAGCTCTGCTCCCCTTTGGCTTTAGAGAGGTCTGACACTGAGGCTCAACAGTAAGTGTCAGTCTGGTTTCCAGTTCTTACTTCACAGTGCAGCTGTGAGGTTACTGCCTCTATTTATCGAGGATGAGAGAACAGGTTATGCTCAGTAGAGCTTCTGGGAGTATCCTGTCTTCCTTCTCTCACCACAACCAATCACAGCAGATGGCCCCACCCCTCCCTGAGCATGGTTCTGCCGGAGGTTTCTTCCTGTTAAAAGGGAGTTTTTCCTTTCCACTGTCGCCAAAGTGCTTGCTCATAGGGGGTCATATGATTGTTGGGTTTTTCTCTGTATCTATGAAGCGCCTTTTGTTGTGATTTGGCGCTATATAAATAAAATTGAATTGAATGAGCTCTGTCTACTCACGGACAGGGCGTGTTTGGCCCTGCAGTGGGAAACAATGACTGCAATTAGAATGTCTTTCCTATCTGGGAACTTGACGTTAGAGAGCTTTATGGAAGTTTTCACATTTTCTGTCTACATTAAATTGCAAACAGAGCATTTGTAGCATTTTCTCAGCTCTACCTCTCCTCCAATCAACTCTATAGAGCTGGTTAAGCCACTTGAGCGTCCACGTTAGCATCTGTACGTGAATCTGACCAACAACTACATGGAAAGATGGTCGGGCCTACAGCAAGTATTGACACATTTGCTCTGAGAGCATCAAGCTGTGAGGAGATGAAGAAACTCACCAGGGAGGCAAACTCATCTCACCACAAGCCCGCAGGCAGATAACTGCCTAATAGCTTGCTCCTACATCCTCTCGCTCCGTCAGCAATTTCCTGTTGGCTGAGCAGAGCTGACCTTCAGTAATGCACATATACGGCTGTAGATCCAGCGAGTGCACAGTTCTTTGTCCAAAGACAGTCAGACTTCCTGTTTTACACTGACGCGATGACTGTAAATGAGATTACCCAGACTGAGGCACACGACTGTGCTTTAGAGAATTGTGCTAATGAAGTAAACGACGCAGTGATCAGTGTTTTACTTACTCTAGATTAATGTGATTTTGAGTAACTGATTGCTCAAGATTAGATTAGACTTTTTCTCAGACTCAAGGGCCGCGAAAAAAGAATGAAGGCCGTCCTGACGCTGTGTGAAAGGTGAAGTACAGCAAGTACAGACCCCCTCACTGCACCACCATGCTGCTTGAGGTACGAGATATGAAAAAATAATCATGATATGAACTGCTAGATAATGACTTCATGATATTAGTATCAAAGAGGAAGGACTTGTGTAAGGTCAGAGACCTTAAAATTGAATATGAGAGCTCCCTGGGGACAGCCAGCTAAACCCAAAGAGGAAAACTTAATGACCCTGTCATTTTTTACATGCATGCTGCTCACCACTGTACTCACTTTTTTCACTTTAGTGATGTAAACGTTAAACGAACTGGTACTTGCACTTACATGTAGCTCTTTCCTTGTGTGGATTTAACGTTTTCTAACCATCTTGCACATCAGAGTCAGCTCCCCAGTATTTTGTCAAGGGACACCAGCCCTGAACTCAGCCTTACTTCTTGAGTCCACTCAGGAGGTTTGGTCTGTGCATCTGTGTCTATGTTCACTACAAGACATAACAGCACAGGAGTGTGTGCTAGAACGACATGCCAACGACTTTATGTGTTTGCACTACTTGGTGTTAACTGTGCACAGAAAAGCTCAGTCGATTTGGCTTTCCCTGTCGGCTCCCTCTACGTGTTTGTCACATTATGTTAGCTGTAACACTTGTTCGTATTTGACTTACTGCAACAATGCGTTATTGGGAGGTCTGCATAGAGTGAAAGTGAGAGCAGAGAAACATAATAAACATAATATAAGATGGGCCAGTAACCCTACTGGCAGGCTGAAACATTAATGCTAAAGAAATTCATTGTCTTGTGTGAGTTGCTTTTTCAGCGTCTTTGTGTCATGCAGGCAGCTCCTCTATAAATGACGATGGTGTGTTTCCAGTGTGGCGACATGCTGACCAAGCCTCCAGTGACAGAGGTGGCAGATCAATGGTTTAATGAAACTTTTATCACTCCAGTCTGGCGGATGGATTAACAGCGCTTTGCTCATAATGGCTGCCCCTAAATCACTGCCGTTTGGGAGGCCTGAGACACAGGGGACAACAGCTCCCATACACAGTACACACATGCAGCAGGCACACACACACACACACATGCTGGCTCTGCCACAAAACATAAAAAGCTAAGGTTTCTCCTTATCGCTGTGATTTATTTTTCTGTTTGCTATGAGTGCAGCTACAGCTTTTTTTAAAAAACACTGTTAGAGAGAAAGCACTTTTTTAACAACATTCCTCATCCACCAATTCTACTCCAAAGTGCTTTCTATCTAATACTCACACACATCCAACTACAGTTCAAGAATGTTGCCCAAGGATACTCTGACAAGCTGTAGCTGCGAGGCATGTTCAGCAAACCTCCACCAATCCTTCTCCTTCGTTTGTGATATTTTCATAAACTGCTGTCCTATTGTTTGTTCCAGCCCTCATCGTTAGCATTAGTTGCCCTGTGGGCCAAGATGCCATCCAGCAGTCACACATCTGTAATAAATAAATGATCATGCGTATTCCCTGTTTGTGGAATTTTCCTGGAGCTGGAGTTGTTGCTGTTATTGTGTCTTGAATAGCCAAGGATCAAACTACCAACCTTTTGATTAGCAGAGGACCCGCTCTCTGCAATGTTGCACTCACGCTGAGAGATACAGGGACAAGCTGTGCACTGGGTACCTGCATGGTGTACTGACACTGGTCAAAAGGGAGTGCTCCAAACGTGTCTTTCTCAACGGTTTAGCCACAAAATACGTTTGAGCCAATAGAAAAAGGCTTTGTCACTGAACCATCCTTGTTATTACTCTTTGTCTCTCTTCCACAGCATGTCTTTGTCCTGTCTTCCTTCTCTCACCCCAACCAATCACAGCAGATGGCCCCGCCCCTCCCTGAGCCTGGTTCTGCTGGAGGTTTCTTCCTGTTAAAAGGGAGTTTTTCCTTCCCACTGTCGCCAAAGTGCTTGCTCATAGGGGGTCATATGATTGTTGGGTTTTCTCTGTATGTATTATTGTAGGGTCTACTGTACAATTGAATAGAATGGAATAGAAGGCAGCTTTGTCACTAATGCTGACAGCATCACTCGGAGCTACCTAGCTAACAGAGGTAGATCGTTTTTCACTGCATTTACTGTGTCATTGTTTAGAATTCATGACCGTCACTACGGGACAGGAAAGCCGACATTTACTATTCAGGAAAGTATTTTCATTTGTATGAAAACGTGTTGCTACAAAGTGTTGATGCCGTAGTGTACGAGAAGTCATTACACTGTCACCCATCAAGTGTAAATACAGCTTACATCAGCCAGAGAGCCATTAATCTCCCAGCATCCGGGTGAAATGACAGCTGCAAACTCCTCTGTCTACAGTTTAGGATTATAAATCTGTTGCACTAAAAAAATATCTAACTGTAAACAAGACTACACATTTTCATCTACTCAGCCGTGTATGTCAGCCAGACTCAAATTCATATCCTCTTACTGTGACAGAGTGAACGGCAGACAGCGGGAAGCCTGAGCACAGCTCAAAGAGACACACAAACCCTAATAATGTGGTGTGTGTGTGCGTGTGTGTGTGTGTGTAGGCTACTGTCAGATATCCCACTGCAGCTGGACCCTGTCAGCAGCCACAATTACAAGCAGAAGTAAACTCAGATCTGTGTGTCTTTGCGGCACTGCACCTTTTCCCCAAGTCATGTTCCATTATTAAAACGGACTAAAGTCGGAGAGGACAATAATAAGCAGGCTGCTGTCCAGGGAAGATGTCACTCTTTGTCTTTGCTCAGAGTCGCTCTGAAATGACAAGAACAGAAGGAAGAGCAGAACACGTCCAGCTACCTGCTACTTCCTCTATGTAATGCATGCAGTTTGTGTCCAGCAAGTCACTAATCGAAAGATTTCTGCAATGGACTAAAAATAAATAACAGATTTCAAACAGAAATACTATCAGATGTTTAGTGGAGCCTTTTTTTCCCCAAAGCCCCCCCACACACACACACCGTGTACTAGAGCAGGGCGATATGACCAAAAATATTTATCTCGATATACGTTTGAAAATTTGCGATAACGATATAACTGACGATATAATTGACACTAGACAAAATACTTTACAACTCCACAACTTTATTAGTGCAAAAAAAGCCATCAATGTATTTTCACTTAAACAAGCAGCTGTTTTTTTATGTCCATTAAAGTTATATAAAAATGTAACAGTGCAAATTCCTCGCTGACAGTTTAACCAAAAGGCATTTCCAGTGGAAACTGGCCGACATATCCTCAGCATAACCATGTATAATATCCACAAAACTTAAAAAGAGGTTACACACACAAACACACACAATACGGTAATATTATGTTAAAGCACAGTTTGTATCACTCCGCGAGGCTCCTGCCTACAATAGCCGTAATGTACCGACAATCCATCAAGCGGTGCGGGTTCGTAGCTTAGCAAAGTCGTACTAAAACATTTCACAGATTTTCAAGCGCCGTGTACATAAAATCATTTCGAGGTCAGTAAACACAATTCATACATAAGGCACACGGGATTATAAGGGGCTCTGTCGAGTTTCAGAAAAATCAAAGAATTGATTTTAAGTGCGCCTTATTTTCCAAAAAACACGGTAATAACGACGGCCCGCTAGCATGCGCTACCAAAAATAGTGCTTTGTTGTGTATCTGACGGCCAAAAGCCAAACCAGTTCCACACCACTGTAGTTGCAGCATTTTTACAAACCAGTTCTGGTTCATCCGTTTCATTCAACGAGCCGCTTTCGCCCTCCTCGTTCTCCGACATGCTTTTTCCGCCATGTGCGTATGTAAACAAAGGCACTGCGCATGCGCGTTTTACCCATATTCTATCACGATATTTAATTTTCTTATCGTTGCCCAACGTGAACAGTATGATATGGCCCAGCCCTACCGTGTACCCTCTCTAAAATGTCTTTGCAACACGCTACTGTGCACTAGAATTCATACATAAATATGCTCATCATTTACAGAAACATCTAATCTGACCAAGTTGCACACTGCGGTCGTTCTCTACCCACAAACATGAAATGTGATCAGGCAAAAGCAAATGTCCATCTCAGCCACTGTATCCTAAACAGCGGGGCAGTCTGGCACCTTTCACAAACCCGGACTCGCTCCATTCATTCTAATGTTATGAAAAGGCATCAGTTTCTTGATGTAATGACAAGCAAACCAGTGTATATTTATGAGTACAATATTCTTTTCTTTTTAAAGAAACTTAAAAAAAAACTTCCTATACCTTTAACAGTGGAAAAAGTACACGCTCTGAAATCCATACAACGCGTAGGTAAACGGTAACTCTACCAGTTTTTTCTTCTTTTTGGTACCAAGTCAACTTAAACATGAAGACCAGCATGTAAAACTTCATTTCAACTTAAACTGTGATTCTAATTCAGCTTAAGACCTTTGAACAATAATAAAATGCTTATTTTAAAAAATAAGCAGTCAGGTCCAGACCCCAATGAGGACGACGAGCATGCAGATGAGCTTCCATGAGACGGTTTCTGACAGTTTTTGCAGAAATTCTTTGGTTATGCAAACCGACTGTTGCTGCAGCTGGTGGCTGGTCTCCACCTGGTCGACCATCCTGGAGGTGAACATGCTGGATGTGGAGGTCCTGGGCTGGTGTGGTTACATGTGGTCTGCGAAACGCCTTTGAAGACGGCTTATGGCAGAGAAATGAACATTAATTTCACAGGCAACAGTTCTGGTAGATTTTCCTGCAGTCAGCATGCCAATTGCACACTCCCTCAAAAGCTGTGACATCTGTAGCATTGTGCTGTGTGATCAATCTGCATATTTCAGAGTGCCCTTTTATTGTGGGCAGTCTAAGGCACACCTGTGCAATAATCATGCTGTCCAATCAGCACCTTGACATGCCACACCTGTGAGGTGGGATGGATGATCTCGGCAAAGGAGAAGATCTCACTAACACAGATTTAGACAGATTTGTGAACAATATTTGAGAGTAATGGGTCCTTTGTGTTTGTAGAAAATGTTTCAGATCTTTAAGTTCAGCTCATGAAAAATGGGAGCAAAAACAAAAAGTGTTGCGTTTATATTTTTGTTCAGTGTACATCACGCCTGATTTCTCAACCCTAGCCGGAATAAAGCTGGTATGAAGGTGGAATCCTCCAAATCTAATCAACAGCATCAGCCTAAATGTAATTCATTCTGTAGTTCTGGTTCATTTTAACACTGGACTATACTGCTATGAATAATGCATATATTATGTTATTAGCCTCTTTCATCATTTTGTGTGTAACAAGCACCAGTGATGGATAAACCAATAGGATTACATTTTATCTCTTACTGTTCCCTTCATTTGGTTCAAACCAGTCTGATGTTTGAAGTCTCATAAACCAAAAGTAACTAGCTTGTTTTTCAAAGTCTTTGTTACAGCTCACATGTGTGTGAAATGAACAACAGCCTGGAATCTGGAGCTGTTCTCTTCATAGTTTCTTTTAGCTAAACTATTAGCTTACTACATTAGCTACCGTATTTTTCCGCACTTAAAATCCCTTAATTTTCTTTAAAATCGACAGTGCGCCTTGTGTATGAATTCTGGTTGTGCTCACTGACCTCGAACCGATTTTATGCGGTACACGGCGCTCAAAAATATGTCAAAAAATGTTTTAGTGCGACTTTGGTAAGCTATGAAGCCGCACCGCTTGATGGATTGTTGGAGCATTACGGCTGCCGTAGTCAGGAGCCTCACAGACTCATCTGGGTCCAAAACTCCGTCTTCTTCAGGTCTCAAATTCAAACAAACACTGCAGCATCACTGAGAGTTAAGAATAGAGCTGGGCGATATAAGATTTTTTCATATTACGATATGTTTTTTTCATTTCTGGCGATAACGATATTTATCACGATATAAGTCAAATAACTATATTTGTAAGATTTAAATGTGCTGTTGCTCACAAGTAAAATGTGAAATAATCAGCAGCTTGTTTTAATTTAAATATTTATTTCCCATAATAAGTTCAACAGGGTAGATGTACTTAAGGAACATGAGACTTTGGTTTCAGATAAATAAAGGAAAATATTGCAAACTACACAAAACGCAGCCGCTAAAGCGTTTAAGTTTCAAAATAGAACAAACAAAACAGACTACTAAATTGTCAATTCCACTTAGAAACAAAATATTAATTCTAAAAATAAATCTTAGTTCATTTTACAGAAGAACAGACAAAATTGACTAACTTTTGTCAATATCAAATAAACTGAGAACTAAAAGGAAATTCTTAATCTCTCCTTGTTGTATAGCTTCGCTTTTCAAACAGTTTTAACAGTTACTTTAGTCTGACAAAAGCCGAATGACGAATTAGCGCTTCCAGTCAGAGATTGAGCATGCACCGCTTTATTGTATTTCCAGACTTGCTTTCGGCACAATTTACAGTGCGCGCTGCTCTGTTTTTTGTCAGACTTGAAAAAGCCTAAATACCTTCACACTACGGAACTTCTATGGCCCTTCCGTTCGACAATCTCTCGGCATTGGAACCATCATCTGTTTTCTCTTCGGTAACCTTCGCTCACGCTCTCGGTTGATTTTTCTCTAGTCGGCACACTCATTTCCTTCATTACCCGGGCGGCACGGCGGCTGGCTGCTTCCCAAACATATATACATATGTGCGGCTTGGCACTTGTGCTGCACGTAACAAGTCACGTGACGCTGCGGCTGTGATTGGTTCGGCTCTGCGCTACTTAATTTGGATTGGCTGTTCTTTTTTTTTTTTTTTTTTTTAAGAGGCCAAGAGAGATGAGGCCTATCACAATAGTTTAATTTTTCTATCGAGAAAAAGTTATTTCGCAATACATATCATTATCGTTCTAGCGCCCAGCTCTAGTTAAGAACTATCTAAATTATTTTATCTTTAATAAAATGATCAGCGTTGCTGCTTTACCAGGTGTAACAATTAAGTTTAACATCCAAAAAATGAAAACCCCAAATTCAGTATCTTTTGAGACACTGAATTTGGGGTTTTCATTGGTTGTCAGTTATGATCATCAAAATTAAAAGAAATAAACACTTGTAGATTATCAGTCTGTGTGGAATGAATGTATACATTATACAGCTTTCACTTTTTGAATGGAATTGGTGAAATAAATCAACTCTTTTATTATATTCTAATTTTATGAACAGCACATGTATATACAGGGTGGGCCATTTATATGGATACACGGTAATAACATGGGAATGGTTG